>NC_071477.1:16703429-17442139 GCF_028500815.1 Rissa tridactyla
TCTGCGGTGAGCGAGGGAGAAAGAAGGTGGTCAGCTCGGCTTTGCTGTGTACGGGGGTTAGTTTATACGGGGAGCATTCTGAAATCCAAGCAATGATAACAGCTATGCTTTCAAAAGCTTTCTAGTACCCTACCCGAAAGGCTTAGAAGGTTGGAATATTTGCTTAATTGTCTGCTCTGACTCCAAGGGCTTACGGGGCCTCTTCAGATCCCACAGCGTTGCCGGTGCTGGTTGGTGCAGCAGCTAACCACTGTCAGATTTAATGCTAATGGAGAGGGAGCGACCGGCTACAGCCTCTTCTGTGTCTGTTCATGTGATGGTTTTTTTTAATCTTATAACTAATGCCACGTTAAATTGTGAATTAGAATATGGAATAGCTTTCTCTAACATGCAAAGCTTGTCCTGTGCCTCAGCGAACGGAAGTTTCCCAGCAATTTTCACTTTGATTCTTCGGGATTAGCATAATGTTGCCACATCTTGGTTTGTACATACTTAAGGGAGGAAATAGCTTCAATTGAATCCGACTATTAAAACCTCTTGATGATTGTAGCTTTGAAGGTGTAAATCTTGGGTGCTGGCTGCCTGACAGCAAATGTCCGAGTGGAAAGACAGTCTTAACTAAGGGTTAGATTTTATTATTTTTTTTTCATAGGCTGGGTAAGCGCAGGGAGATGTATGCTCAGCTCGATGCCTTCTCCATCTCCCTTGCGCAGAGCCTGGGTTGCATTGTTGTCTCCTCGCCTGCTGACACATGTGCTTTCTCTGGCCCTGTGGGTACAGGGTGTGGTTTGTTTTTTAGCTTACAAAGAATTTCTAGTCATCTGGGTGTGGGGAGGGTTTTTCATAATGTTCTGGCAAAACCACCTCTGCCGCTCCTGGTGGCGTTGCTGAATGCTTGCCCTTGCTTAAAACAGCTGGAATCTCATCTTGTGAGTGAGTGAGAGTAGCAGATGCCAGCAATTCCCCGTCTGCATTGGGTAAAATTTGCGATACAGTACCTGAAAACTGTCTTGAAAATCGTGACGCTGAATAAAGGGATGGAGAAATTAATTCTTCCCTCGCCGTGAGGTTTTTCGGCAGCGATGGTGGCAATCTCTAGATCTTTTAGGTAGGCTCGAGAATTGCTGGCTGCTTTGGTTCTTGGGGATGAAGCAATCCCCTAGGAGCCCCGTTTGTGCTAGGGGGAACTGGGCTATTGCTGACACCAGCGCAGCCCTGTTCCTGTTATCACGCTCTGTGTTGACAAGTTGCTGGCTGCCATCAGCGTTTTCAGCACCCTCTTGGCCAGCTCTTCTGTGAACAGTGTTTAAATGCTACACTTAAAATAATGGTAACCCATCCACGTTGCTTCCACGACTGTCTGTTGGTGGGACCATGCCAACACCGCCCCGGCAGCTCTTGCAAAAACCTTCCCGCTGCTCCCTGAGCGCCGTGGACCAAACTAGTGTCAATGGGCTTGGCTGCCCAAAAGCTTTAGGCGTGATTCTGCCCTTCTAGAGCTCTTCGTGCTCCTGCAACTGTATAAAAAAGGTTCTGGACAAAAAGTGAGAATGGGTTACTGGGAGGGGGCTTAGAGGATGATCGCTGAGCTGAAAGGTACACTGGGAAGCACTGCGGAGGAACTGCTGTTTGTCTGTCCAGCACGGTACAAATTCCCCTTTCTGAGGGCAAGCAGGTGGGTTATGGCGCTTACTTTGTGCTCAAGATGCAGCTTATTGCTTGTACCTTGAAAGCCTGCAGTGTGTCTCCTTTGATGTGTGAACAAATGCTTGGGAAGGACTCGATTTTTGTGCTTTAGTGGTCAGCATATCCTAAAATAGTAACTTGTGAGTTGTTGAGCTTTGACATAGACGAGAACAGGCTTGGTTTACCAAGCGGTGCTGCGGGGTTTTTAGCCATGTTTTTGACTGGGTGCGACTTTGAGGAGGTGTGTTAAGATTCCCAGGAATTCTACTGTGGCAGAGAAGCGCGTTAAAAGCATCTGCGTATGCCATCCTCCGAGTGATGTGGCATTGCATAAAGCAAAGTGATGGCAAATGGAAAGGGCTGTTTCATGCAGCGCATAATTAGCCGGTTGGAACTCAGTTCTGCAGGATATTCTAGAAACTACTAGCTTGGAGAAAAACTAATAAGACCTGCCTAATTAAACTAGCTTTCCTAAACACTTTGAAGATTAATTCTAATACCCTCAGTGCACTTAATAGTGGATAAATGGAGGAATCTCAGTCATTCCTTATTATTGGTGTCCGCTCTAAATTCCGAACCCTGGTCTGTGCAGCTTTGCAGGGCAGCAGCAGGTTAGCATCCCCTGGTAGGGAAGGGAGAGGGGAAGCAGCCTGCGACACAGGGGCACTGCCTGATTAACGCCTGGTTCACCTTTATGCCCTAAATTCACGTTTATATTGTCATGATCCGAAGCAAAACTTGCAGGAAGGGTGGCATTAAACAGGGAGAGGAGTACGGAGACTGGTCGCTGTTGTGTGACAGTAATACTGTGGGCAGCCAGTTCAAACCAATGCTCCCTTCACTACCTCTCCGCGTCCATGGTCTTGGGTGTCCTGCACAGTCCTTGCTCTTCACAAAGCCTTCCTAATACAGACTTTTGGGGCTGCAGAGCCAAAACTGGCCTGGACAAAAAAGCTTCAGTGTGCGGCCGGCAGTAATGGACTCCCCAGTCCCTTGGTGTGGGAATTGTTATTTCAGGACTGCCACAGTATATATTTAAAAGCAAGGAGGAATGGGGCCTGGCATGAGTGCTGTACCCCAAAAATACTCTCTTGAGTGCAGATCTGTATACGCCTTCAGTTGCTTTTTCTCTCTCCTGTTCTGCCAGTGGATCAGTCTTGTCTCTAATCTCCTGGCTGATGGTGTTAGAGCTACCCCGAGTGCTGCGTGTTTGCGCTGCTGCACTGGCAACCAGTGGGTGGTCAAAGTCCAGCAGACAGTCCCTTGTGCTGGGGTGGCTGCTGCCAGGTGAGCTTTATTTGCCACACCTGGGTGAGGCTGCTGCAGGCACGGCTTTCTGGATCGGGAGGAGGCAGTGGATGATGCTTCAGTGCATCAACATTAGCAGAAAGGGCTGTTGCTCTCCTGTTGTGGCAGCATCTTTCAGTGCAGCTTATCTCGTTGTCTGAGGAGCTTCTGGCTGATATGTGGTCGCTAAGCTGTGGTCCATATAATGCTGAAGTGGTCCTCAGACCTCTTGGAGGCCTGCGAGTGGTGGTGTGCTGAGCTGCAGCTCGGCTGTCCCCGGGGGGGGCTCTCTAAGGTGGATGTGCTCCAGTCTGTCCAGTGATGTGAGATGTGGCACTGGCTGCAGGGAAAGTCTGTGGCCTGTCCCGATGGCGCGGTCTGCTGGAAATGTCTGCTGTCTAGAAACCCTCTGACTCTGTGGCACAGATGGTTCAGAGCTCAGCCCCTTCCTGCAGACCCTCTGGAGAGGACTAGCTGCCGTGTGGCCCAGACGCGTAGGCGGGGTATCGGCAGGGCTTCCCTGCCTTTTCCAGGGGCAGGAGGAGCAGCAGCACAGGTTCCTCGTGACTGTTGCTGTGTGCACGGAAAGGCTTCAGGCTCCTCTCAGCCAGTCCCTGCTCCCCGGGGACCCTCGGGCAGCCCCCAGTTCCCACCGTGGCTCACGCCTGGGTTGGAGCCGTGTGGTGCTGGGTGACTGAAAGGATGCTGAGGCGAGGGCAGGGGGGATGCTGTCGGTGCAGCCGAGTGGTGAACAGGCTGCTGGTGATGCAGGAGCCCTGCCAGGCCTGCCATCAGCCTGGTGCAGGGGCTCCTTGGCACTGTTGATGCCCCCGCTTGGGTGTGCTCCCCTGCTATTTATGCATCCCTGGACAAAGGCAAATGGGGAGAAATGGCGTCATCTGAGCGTAGCTTTGAAGCCGAGCTGGACTCCCGTCACACTTGTACAAACCTGGCCATGGGACTAGGATTATGCGGGCGCTTCTGCTCGCCCCTGCTGCCTGCTCTGCCCGCTGTTCTGTGCTGCGGGGCCGGGGATGGCCTGGGCAATGGTTGCAGAGGGGCCTGGGGAGGAGGCAGCTCTCTCTTCACGCCCGCCTGCGTAGGCTCGTGGAAGGGGACTTGGCTGGTTTGGTGGCTCTGCAGCCCTGGTTGTGCTGGTGTAGCCGTATCCAGAGACAGGCTGGCGGGGCCGGCGGTGGCAGTCCAGGGGTGTGCGGGGGCACGCCAGGGCTTCCGCCGCTGCCATGGCTGAATTCCTGAGGCAGGGCCCTGGCCTCAGAGCCTGGTCTGGGTGGAGGCCGCAGGAGCGCGTGGGTAATGAGTAGAGATCCCAGGGTTCTGTGGGTTCGCGTTCCCTTTAGCTGTGCTGCTTCGCATCTCTTGGTGTATTAAGCTCATTAAGCGTTAGTCCTCATTAGTGAGGCTGTTGAGGGGGGATAAGCACAACCAGTGCAGAACAAAGGCTCACCGAACTGATGGGCTGTTCCCTTCACCTCATCCCCTTTGTGGAAAAACGTGTGTGCCACCACAAAATGGGCAATGAGGTAGCAGGTGAGAGGCAAGGACCCCTGGGGTCCCTGTCCCCGGGGACCAGGCACCCCCACCCTGTCAGAGCAGCAGTTCTGCTTCTCCTGGGACCGTGCTCATGGCTTTCTCTTCCCGGTGACTCCTTGAAGCCAGACGATTGGTTTTGGGGATCTTGGCTCTTGGTAATGAATTAACATCTTGGGCAGGGAGAGAAGGGGAATGCTCCCTTCAATCCAGCTAGCACAGGGCAGGAGCTTGAGACCTGCCCAAGTCCCCGGGACAGATGGACAGCTTGCTGGATGTGTGTCTGGGGAGCAGGGTGGAGTTGCCTATCACTGCTCCAACTTGCTTTAAGACTTGTGCTGAAAACTACTTTGGGGAGGGTGGGGAGAAATTACGATGTCTCTTCTAATACAAATCGAAGCCCCAGTAATAGTTGCTGCAGATGGCCTTGGGAGTGTCTGTGGCTGGCGTTCTCCGGAGCATCTGTTGTGTCCTTACTGTAAGGCAAACTCCGCCGTAGCAGCCCGTGCCGAAAGGGGGGGATGACCAATTTGGTCAGAAGGCCAGCGCTGCAAGATACTGTATTTTTAAACCCCAGCATTCTTGGGTGGTGTCATCTGATGCTTCGTGCCTCTTTTAAATTTGTGACCTTCTACAAGTGGCTTTTAAAAAAAAAAAAAGGGCAAGCTGCCTTGCCTTCCCAGTGTCATAGTTTTCAGTGTATAAGTGTTTAATATAATTTCTCTGTTTGGACATTGCTACGAATTCCAAATCGGAACATCTCTGAGAAGCTCAAACTTTGGCTACATTGAAAAAAATCCAAAGTCCCGCGTGTAAAGAGATCACAACCCTCTTAGCCTTTCCTTCACTGGTTAAACGTTTCTGCCCCCCCCATCCTCCCCCGAAGTATAGGGACAAGGTCTCTAATGAGAAGCGGCTACTAAATCTTGTGGAGTCCAGCTGCCCTTGCCGTCCCCGCTCCACCCAGCGCAGTCACTCAGTGCCGGGAACTAGGGCCGCGCTTCTCCCTAAAGGCATCTCAGTCACGGCTGACCAGAGAACACAAATGGTTGTACAGAGTATTTTGTGGTGTATTTCTGAATGAAAGCTCTACTGTTAGTCTAAAAACACACATAGCTTGTATTCAAGGAGAGAGCCCTTTGCTTCTGTATTGGGGGGGGGGGCTCTTTGACTGTAACATTTGAGAGATGTCCCGTGAGTTTGAGGTCTTTTTCCTGCAGATATGTCCGGTTCTTTTGTTTCAATAATGTGCAGGAACTTACTGTACTTGGCAGTGGTCAAGCAAGTGCAGGGCAGTCCCTTGTGGCAGATGAATGCATAGGTGATAATACTGTCCTGCCAGCGTAGACGTAGAGATCCACGGGTGTGCTGTGACCAAGGTGGGCGCTGAACCTGAACAGGAGCAGCAAGCGACAAGTCCTTAACAGCTCTGTGCCCGCTTGACCAGCAAGCGGTTTCCCAGTGGGAAGCCAAGACCTATTGGCACAGGTCTTTGTTCAATGGTGTAGCCCTTGCAAAGGTGGAAGCGCTTGCCGCTCGGTGGTGCGGAGGAGGCAGCTGTGTTTGCTTCTTCGGCTGGATTGTGGTGGGGCTTCAGGGAAGTAGGTGTTTACTACTTTTCTTTCAGCAACAAAATGCCAGATAGCTGAAATGTAGTCTACAGACCCTGGTACGGGCTGTACCAGCGGGGAGCTGGAATACGGGTCAAGCACGTACGTGGGTTGGATGGTGGGTGCTCCCAGAGGAAGCCAGTGGGCCTGTGTGGGAAGACTGGTACTCGTTAGTAAGGGCATCTCCCCTCTATGTGCTTGTCTCACAGGTGAGTTGATGCCGTTTGCTTCAGGTGGAAATAGCCACTTCCTGTAGCTGTTTGGGTCAGAAGTGACTTGGGTACAGCTCCAGGTGGGGTCTGGTCATCTTCCGTAGCTGCCGGTAGGAAGAGCTGCAGCTTGGTGGGGTTTCAGGGTATGACCCCAGGCTGCTTCAGTGGGGGAGATGGGCCTGCTGCCCCTCATCTCTCCTTGGTCTCTGCTGCAGAGACCCACCTTCCCTCAGTGTGGCCTCTCTGGTGTGCTCCCTGATGTTTCTGGGGTTCTCTCGCTTCTGGCTGGGAGACCGGGGGCTGGTGTGAGGGAGTGCCCCTCTGCCTGTGGAAAGGGTTGGGGCAGAGAGCCCAAGGCCTTGTTTTCTGTCCTGGAAACAAGCGTCTGTCTTCAGCTGGTTGTATGGTGGGAGAAGCAACAGCCCACAGGCTATGGCGTGGCAGTGGTCCCCTTGTCCCAGCTGTCACTCCAGCCATGCCCAAGCAGGCTGCAGGGCTTGCTGCTCTACCTACTGAGCTGTGCCAGGGCCAAAAGGGGCATGGGCAACATGGGCAACAACAAGGGGAATGTGAGCTTGGATTTCTCCACCAACTTCCTTCAGAACTGCTTGAGGTGACGTTGGATGGTCTGGGGCGGGAGCTGGGCTGTAATGCGGAGGTGGTGGTGCTTTTCCCCTGGTGCCGCTGTCTGGGAGGAGCACCTGGAGCACGCTCTGTCATCTGACTTACAGGCACAGCCTGGTTTGTGTATCAGCTCCAGGACTATAAGGAAACACCAGGTACGGGGTAAGCAAAGCTGAAGGCTGTGGGGAGCTGGTGAGGTGCTAACGATGTTCCTCTTGATTATCTGAGAGCTTCAGAAGGGCTCTGCTGGGCTGGTCACTCCGTGGGCATCTTTAGCCTCCATGGAGGTGACACACAGTTTGGACTGTACGGTGGAGGAGCTGCTCGCTCCAGGATGCTGCTGCTGGTGAGGGTGTAGACTGCAGCCTGGTGGAGTGAGGACTGTGGCAGGAGAGTCCACACACAGCCCATCCCCAGCTTAGTCCTGGTCGGCAGCACGTTTCCCTGTTGGGGGCCTGTTTTCCTCTGCGTGGTATCGAGGTGACATTGTTCTTTTTTCAAAGATCAGCACTACTAAGATTTATGAAGGGAAAACACGGAGGGAGTAGGTATTTATAGCATTTCCATAAACAGTCTCTTTAAACGAATGCAGTCACTTAACTTGGTCTTCCAGGAGCATGGTTTTGTTTAACCAGTGTAAGACTTCTTTTAAAATTTCTCCAGTGCTCTAAAGACAGTCATTCTTTCCGAGCAAAAGGTGACATCTCCACGTGGATTCCTCATCTTGTCTAGATGGAAATATCTTCCTGTTGATTAATAAAATTTGGGTACGTTTCTCATCTGCGCCTCTAACCGATGCAAGGTATCTTGCCCTTCAGTCTGCTTCTATACATGCCAAATACGGATTTGGGGAGGCCTGCGTGCTGCAGCCGTGGCCGTAAAGGCTAGAAACACTTTGTTTTAGCAGAAAACAAAAAGGTCTGAAGTGATTGCTGTGAACCATGAAATCAATAAAGATCTGTATTGTCTTCAGTAGCAGTTGTAACTGGGCATCGTTTTTACTTGGACTCTCTACAAATAAAACATCCTGCAGTTCATTATAGTTTCAACCTTGAAGTGTTCTGTGAGCTGATGAAAATCAGAAGTCGGGCCGCTTGGAATGTGGCTGTTCCAGTTCCCTTTGCTATTGGAAACTGCCTCTAAATGCAGTCCTCCTGCCACCTGTGAGACCCGGTGGCAAACACCAGCCGAAAGACGTGGGACCAAAATCCCTGAGGGGCTAATGCAACTGGTGGTGGTTCTTGCTTGCTGTGAGATTATTGGCTTGGCTCATTTAAAAGACAAATGAGCTTGTCTTGTAGTAGGAGAGATTATTTCAGAGCGTGTTGCTTTATGCAGGAGGAAATGAGGTCATTTCTTCAGATCTTGGCATGGAGAAGGCGGGGGGGGGGACACGCATGGAGCGGGAAGGCAATAGCCCTGCCAGTGTGGCTGAGGGCAGCCTGACTTGCCTTCGCACCCAGCTGGGGCTTGGAGCCTTGGAAGTGATTTAACAAAAATGGGGATGGCTTGAATAGGTCCTTGAAGTCACTGGAACGATTAGAAATACCGGGCTGTATGGAATCAGCGATAGCAACAGAATAACCGGGCGCTTCATGCTAGAGGCACGCTTGAGGGCAATTATGATATTTAAATCTAAAACCAAATACCTCGGCTATGATCTTGGCGGTGCTGCCAGGTACTGAGCAGGTAAGCACAGCCTGGTGGCGTCTGAACAGGGCTCTCTCAAGGCAGTGCTGGATTTAATATTCTTCTATGACTCCTGCATTTAGTCTTCCCAGATGCCAACGCGTGGTTCCCTGGAAGGGGAGGATCATGGCGTGCCCAACTGGTTTGGGGGTGAGGAGGGCTCTCCAGGCTAAGGCTCTGAAAACAGCTCTTCTGCCTGGGGCTGCGTCAGTGGGTATCGCCCAAGCCCCTGAGGGCAGCAGGTAATGCCATGTGAAGATGCCAATTTGGAAACATGCTGCTTTCTAAAAATAATCATGCGAGGAAGACTATAAACAGCCAGCCCTCCCCCAAAAATCAATCATCCACAGCACAGTTGTGAATGCTTAACAGCTTGCTTAAATAAGCCTGAGCAGATCCTATGAGCAGGAAGAGTCTAGTGCTGCAAAGCTGGAAGCTTAAGCAAAACTTACACGTTTTCTTGTTCTTCCATACCCTTTTGGAGCGTGGCTGATGTTCACAAGCAAACTTAGCTGATGGTGCTGCAGACCAAGGTGTGTACCTGCTCCAGTGCCCCTATGGATTATAGTCCTCCATCATAGCACAAGCTGATTTTAAAATATAATTTTAAAATTTGACCTGCAGCGACTCGAGCGGGTTCATACCACGTGGAGCTGTAGCCCTTTGAGGGGTACGTCAACAACCAGAACACTTGTAACTGGTAGGACCGGCCTCTGAGCCATGAGGACGTGCTGCCTGCTGGGTTGGTCCAGTAACACCTCTCCTACAGAAACAGCAGGGATGCTCTTGGCTTCCTCAACATCTTCTCTCTTCCCACAGATGCAAGAAATGCTGGAACTTAGCTCAGAGTTGTACTGAGGGAGAAGGGCGGGTTGTTCTAGGTGGGCTTACTCCCCCTTTTGCTTTCGAAACCCGTTTGAGGTAAGGTGTGGTTTCTGGGCTTGCTGCACGGTCAAAAGTCCCTGTTTTCTGGTTGCAGAAAGCTTCAGTGGGGTTAATTTGTAATTGCACTGATCAAAGTATCTGCAGTTCTTCAAGGCTTCTGATCTTTCTGTGTTTCTTTCCTTTGCAATGGTTCTTAGAGCCATAAACTTGTTTTCATAGCTCACATAGACAACCCTTGGACCACATGTATGTTAACAGGGGCATTTTTTTTGTTGGTGCGATGCGATTCCCTTTAGCAAAATCTGTGGTGCTCTTCAGCTGCGCCGAATGGCATGAAGGCATTCCCAGGAACAAGACAAGGGGATGCTGCAGTTTCCCCCTGTAAATAGAGCAGCGCGAGCGGTGTTTGTACTGTCTGCTGGGAGGCGGCAGGATGAATTTGAATCTGGCTTATTGACCCTGAACACCACTGATCTTTCCCGGGAAACTGCTGCCTTTCTGTGCCGCTGTGCTGCCCTCCCCTTGTTTTGCCTGGCTGCGGCGTTCGATATCAGATAGCAATTGATTTACTTTCCCCATTTACATTGCAGCCCTGCGGGTGTAAACAGCAGCTGGGAAACTTGAGCTGCGCTGCTGGTAAACACGCCGGCAGAACCACTGCGCCCTCCCCTCGGCTCAGCTCCCAGCAGGACGGTGTCGCGGGCTCACGGGTGGGTGGCAGGGGAACGCCAGGCGGCTGGTGTGTCGGGCCGGGCGCTCTCCTGGGGAAGAAGAGAGGCCGTGCGGAGTAGGGAGACAAGGGATTTAACTGGAGGGCCATACAGCCAAGCTGTCCTCCAAACACTGACAGTTTGGGTGGCCCTCCCTTCTCCTAGGTAATAGCCGCTGTAGCGCCCCGGTACAGTAATGCAAGGCAGCACGGGCGTCCCGTGTTATGGTGGTGCAGCCGCAGCTTAGCAAGGGGTGCTTCTGCGACCGCTCTCTTCAGCTTGCTCCTACGCTGCTCTGGGATGAGCTGCGCGAGGCCGGGCATGAGACTTGGCCTAGGAGTTTCTGTAGCTATTTAAGATGGTGCGCTCTGGTCAGACAGCCCTGGCAGAGGGGCTGTGGGCACCCCTCAGCCGTGGAGGGCTGCCTCCTCTGTGACTGGCAGGGCTCTTCCTGCCCACGGCTCCGCTCCGGAGGGCAGCCAAAAGCAGCCCTTTGGCCCGAGCAGCCAAAGATGTGGGCTGCTCTCCAGTGCATGTCAGAGTTGAACTTTTTCCTCCGTCTTCAGCGGTGGTGTCCTGCCTGAGCAGGTGTTGGTGGCAGATGAACCATTTCAGCACGTGGCCGAGAGGCCGTTCAGCCGTACAGCCAGGGGTGCTTGCTGGGATGGGGCAAAGCTCCAGTGAGGAATGCTGTACCTGTGTAGCATGCTGTGCTCTGTGTTGGGTAGGGGTAGTCAAGATTTCTGCTGTAAGGGCAAGGAGCAGGCAGGCATCCGAAACAAGGCAAGTTTTAACTTGCTCAGATCTACAGTACACCTAAGGAGGCTTTTGGGGATGTCCAGCAGAGAACACGGGGAAGGAGAGGGAGCGATCATGCGGTGTCTGTTGCTTAACGCCTCCATGTCTCCTGCTGTGCCGGCCGTTTGTACATTGACACGAGGAACCAGATTCTGTAAAGCGACATCCCATGGGCCAAGGTCAGCTCTGGGGTGCAGCTCAACCCATGCTTGCACGAGTGGTGCCATCTAATCTGGTACCTCTGAAAGAGGCATCCCAGTGGTGAGCTGGACTTGCTTGGAGATGCTGAACACTTCTGAGCCGGTGCTGCTTGAGCACCCGCAGCGGATCCTGCTGCTGTCGTGAGTGTAGGGGCTTCCCCTCTGCGTGGGCAAGGGGACGAAGTGGGACTGCAGGTCGGACGTGAATGTCTCTGCCCTTTTAGTTGTCCGTTAGTGAGGAACTTGCAGTGCAGTTGCGCGGTATTTACATGACCGAGTAAGTATGGGATGAAGGATGCGTGTAGCTGTGTTTTGGCATGTAAATTTGCCAAGTTGAAGCACTTGCATCTAACACTTTAGGAAATTATTGTAGGTGGTTTTTTTTGAAGTGCATGGCGAGTTCCTGTCCTGGCTTGGGGACGCAGCAGCTGTGGGCTCAGGCTGCCTTGGGTGGTTTACACGGCATGTGTCGGCACTGGGGACTGATCAAGCTGAAAATTAACCCCATCCCCAGACATATTGGCCTGTCCTGGTTATTTTTCAGCTATGTGGTTCCCTACGGCAAGTCCCTCCTGTAGCCATGGGGGCTGTGTGTCAGGGGGTGGGGGTGAGCTGTCAGGATAGGTCCCACTCTCGTGGCTATCAGGACACTGCTCAATTTGTGCTGGACTTGGGGCACTGGGAGGAACTGGTATGGGTTTTGTGCCTTCCTGATCCCCTGTTCAGATTCACACTGAAAGGCAGCTTGGTTGGCAACGCCGTTGTAGGCTCCTTAGTTCTCCTGTAGCAGTAGCACCGTTGCAGTGCTGCTCAGCATCTTTGGGCTTATAAATGCTTTTGGAAACGGAGATCTCCTTCTCTCTAACCCTCTCCTTTTAGTTCTGTCTTTGAAGTGGAACATTAGCTGTTAATATGGTAAATATTAGGATGCATCAATACAGGCATGTGTAAATACTGTCAATAAGGCACATGGTGTGGCTCTGTGATTTCCCCGCAGGGAATATGACCGGGCTCCCAGGGATGCTCGGATGTGGCTCTGACCCCACTGGAGACTGTGAGGCAGCTGGGACACCCCTCCTGGGCACCCCGCGAGCGTGGGCAACCTCCGCTCAGGCGGAGGGACCCCTCTGCGGAGGAAAAAGAGCTACCGGGAGGCCCACGTCCTGTGAAACACCCCTTCCCATACCTGCAATCAATTCGGATCAGGTTCGTTTGATACCTCTCAGCTAATTGTGCCGAAACCATGCAGGGAACGGAAGGCACCCTGTGGTGGGCTGAGCCAGAATTGGTTGTGTCCGGTTGCCCCGAAAGATGAAAATGTCTGTCAGGTACCCTGCTGCGCGTTCCCCGGGGCGTGCAGGCAGGGCAGGTTTGGGGGTGGAAGGTCGTGTTGGGCAGCAGCAGACGCCTCTGTCCGCTCTCACGGTCCCCAGGGGGTCAAAGGATTCCCGACAGAGCACAGAGACTGGTCTGTAATCTGGTACTTAATTTGTTAATGCGCTGGTGGCTACTTTGGGGATGGAAATGGTAAAGTTTAAAGTCTTTCTGTGTTGTTTAATGAAAATGGTCTGTATCTATATCTGCATGTATATATCTATCGCTGTGTCAGCAGGTTTTGGGGAGGTTATGTATGCGCCTGGAGGGTAGGAGCTTGGAATTTGAGGTGCAAAACTTTACTGAGATCAGGGAATATGGGCTGGTGGAGGGAACCCAAGGGAATGACAGCCCCTGCAGTCATCAAAGCTGCACTAGGGAAACACTTAGAAACTGGGTTTGGGTTTGTACAGCCCGTCTGTGTCACTGGCTGGGGAGGTGTATGGGTCTGTGCTGGTCTCTGTCAACATCTGGGCGGATCTGTGCATGGGGGAACGGTGAGCATGGGTTTTCAATTTGAAGGACAGAACCCCTTTGCTGGAGACTGAGCTCCTGGGAGCAGGAACCAGGGAGAGTGACAGCCCTGCCACCGGCAGAGCTTCCCACACCGTTGTGCTGTAGTGATGCTGTTAGGGATGCTTGGTTTGTCATTGGCGATGTGGGGAAAGGACTGCCCTGTGAACACACCCCGGTAACGTGCTAACTCACCGACGCCAGGAGCAAGGGAATGCCGTTCCCTTTCAATACGTAAGGTACAATTCAGGCGGGCTGACCTGGCCCTCCGTGATCCAGAGGGGTGATGGAGCTGATCTGCTCATAGCCTGGAGCAGCAAAGCTCCCTACCCAACCTGCAGGACCAAAGCACAGCTGAGCACCACCACTGAGACACTAAGGCAAGGGCAGGGGAATCCCTGCAGGCGCTGCCCGGACGGCACAGGGTCACCCTGAAAGCTGCAGCAGCCCTGATCCTGCAGCTCCCGTCCGGGGCAGTGGGGCTGTAGGGCTCAGCACACCCTGGCCACGCAGACCTACCACCCCTCTGCGAGGAACCTGGCAACAGCACTAAGTCTCCTGCTCCGGGAATGTGGCCCTTCCAGGAGGTATAATGGGTGGCTGGGGCAGTGCCGTGCAGGGAAAGAGGATGGTGTGAGCCCCTCTGGTTATGTCTTGGAGTGGAGCAACGTTATGTGTGGTAAAGCTCCCCTGCACACCCATGAAGGGGCTCAGAGACGATAACAGGAGGGGGAGCCCAAATCATGCCCTGCTGGGCTACTCCTGGGGCCATCGGCCCCTCACAAATCCAGAGCGTGAACAAGGAGGGACACCCAATGGCAGGTGGGACCCCAAGCCAAGGACCCCTGAGCACTGAACACCCTGTCCAGGCCTTTCCTAGGGTTGTCCCAGCAGAGCCTCAGCCCTGGTGTCCAGACATGACACCCATCACCAGGAACCATGGGGAGCAGCTCTCCAGATGACCTTTTGGACTACGGAGGTTGCTGCCAAGGGCTGGGACACATTATGGGGTGCAGGGGAAAAGCAGTTGGGGATCGCGCAGGACTTGGTGGGATATTTAGGGGAGGAACGAAAGGTGGGACAAGAAAGGGGATTTGGTGATTTAGGGAGGAACAAGAGTGGGAAATGCAGGGGTAAGGGCACAAAAGGGGTCAGTTGTGTAGGTAGTTGGCTGGTCAGCGCGGTTTTCTGGCCGTGCCCTGCCCAGAGCAGTCTGTCCTCTCTCAGCAGCAGCCGGAGCAGGACTTTGGCTTCAGGCGCTTGTACGTCCAGGAACTGGGCAGACTGAGTGCCTGAGCACAGCTGCTGCAGGATCCACCTTTGTATGTGTATCGTCACTAACGGACTTCCACCCTGTCAAGCCAGAGACAGGAGCAGGATGAGGCCATTGCCGCTGTGCGTGTTCACGTGGGTGCTCTTCTACGACCTGTGTGGCTGGCCACGTAGGTGTACGTACACGTGGTGGACATGGGTGCTCTGTGTGCCTGCTGGGAACGCATCTTCAGCCTCACCACTGGTTGGACCTGGGGACGTGGAGCAGCAGCAGCCTCGCCGCTCTTGGGCTGTTCCATCCAGATGATGTATTTTCCTCTAACGCTAGGTTTTTAAAGTATCTCACAAACGTTCGTTCCTACCATCAGCATCTAACAAACTTTGTGGCTTCTTTCCGTTTTTATAGGAAAAAAACACCACCCTGGTCCAGACACTGAAACTTGTCAACCGATGGGACAAAGAGCTGAGACACTTGGCTGTACTAGGACACTAAAACATAGGGTTTAGCCAAAGAAAATTTCCCCAGCGTGGAGGCTTACACCTGCCAAACCCTGTAGCATTCTTGGGAGGCTTTTCTATACCTCTCCTCCATTTCCAGCCTTTCATGTATCATGGTATTCCTTTTGACTTCTTTTGCAAGCTAGCTCTGGCTCTGCCTTCCGCTTCCCCTTATGCTTTGGTTTGGGTTTCCCAGTGGGAGCTGCTGGCTGTAGGCTGTTTCTGCATTTCTGCCTCCAGCTTCTGCTTGGAGGCTCCTCTTGGATGTTGTGACTGACCTGCTTTTTCTTTCTCTTTCACTGTATCTCTCTCTCTCCCCCCAATCTGTCTCTCGCATCCTCCCTTCTTCCCACCTCCGTTACTGCAGGTTCATCATGCCTAGTGGCATATAAAAAGACTCCACCTCCTGTCCCACCTCGGACCACATCCAAGCCGTTCATCTCTGTCACTGTGCAGAGCAGCACTGAATCGGCGCAGGACACCTACCTGGACAGCCAGGACCACAAGAGTGAGGTGACCAGTCAGTCGGGACTCAGCAATTCTTCGGACAGCTTGGACAGCACTAGGACACCCAGTGTGACGAGGGGGAGCGTCGTGACTCCAGCGAGAGAGACTCCAGAGTTACCCCAGAAAAATGCAACTTTGAAAAGTGATAAAGGGACTCTGACTAGCGAAGAGCCTAAAGTGGAGAATATCCCCAAAAGAAAGCTGTCGTCTATAGGAATACAAGTATGGAATAGTTTGTTCTCCTTTGTCCTAAGGAATGTCCTTACCCCATCCATTTAGCGTGTGCATTTTGTGTGACCAGGTGTGCATCTGAACTCGCTTAGAATAGCAAGAGAAACTAACCGCCTTGTCAGCCTAACTTCCTGCGTTCCCAGGGGTGAAATGCAGCAGAGGCTTTCCATAACAGACCAGAAATGACTAAGTTCTTCTAGTACAAAATTAAAAAGTTTCATAAAGCAGTGGGACCGTGTTAACTGGGTGAGTCCCTCTGAAGAGGCCTTTCGCCGTTGGTATCCCTGTGCTCTGTACTGTGTATTACTTAATATCGATCTGCTCCTTGTCCGTCGTGGTTCTAGAGACCACTTTCTTCTGAGAGGTGGGCCCTTCGACTTGACATCCACGTAGTGTGGGCTGCTGCAGTGCCAAATGATCCCAGGGCTGTAGGAAGGGGGGAGCAATTCCTTGCTGTCCGCCATTCCCAGCAGGTTGCTGCTTCTCTTGCTGGAAGCATTTAACTCTGTGAGAATCAATGGAAATAAGCTGTTGGTGTAGTCAAATATTTGAGAACCCATTGAGTAGCGTAAACCCGTGCTTTATTCAGTAAAGCTTAAGTTACCTGCCGTTGTCCACTCTTCTGGTGGACAGATTGCAGACGGTTACGGACGGCTGACTGCCGCAAGCAAACCTGGTCTGTCCCAAAGTGCTGGTTCCTGCGGAGAGGAACGTGAGCACTTGGGCGAGTCCAAATGCAGGATCTGGGCTTTGACCCACCACGTGTGTGTGTGTGCGCGCGCTGAATAAGTTCTCCACTGGCTTTCCAGAAAGGCTGGCTGGCCAGTTAGGTACGTGTGATAGCGAAGGCTTTTCTGCAGGGCTAGTGGGGCGAAACACGTGCTGAAGGGGCAGCAAGGCAAGAGAACTTGCATTGGAGAGGCTGACTGCATTCCTCTCCTCTTCCTTTTCTGAGCTGGTTCCCAAGCCGCCTGCCCCAGAGCCTGGATTTCCTTCCTAAAACCTTCTAACCCTCTTATCCAGAGCTGTGGAGGGTGTCAGTCCCGGGGAGAGAGGAAGCTGGGCTTTGCTGTCGGTCTTAAATCAGATCGCTGCCATCTCTTGCCCTTGGCCCATGTCAGATGCCACACATGCAGCTGCTCCTTCAGGGGGACGCAGCCCTTCCCCGGCGTGCCGCAGCCATGCAAACAGCGGTGGACGGCAGAGCCATCTCTTAGAGCAGACACCTGGCGGGATACGGTCCTGATGCCCCAGTGGGGGCAGCCCCAAGCAGCAGCCTTGTGCCTCTCCTAAGAGGACCCCTCCGGTTGGCGTGTGGTGTCAGCATGCTGTGTGTGTGTGCAGCACTCCTGGTCTACTAATGTGAATTCCAGCAGCAAGTTCTTGTGTCTGTTTTTGTCTGTATTTTTTTCGTTTAATAAGGTTGACTGCCTTCAGCCAGTGGCAAAAGAGGAGCCTCCTCCACCAGCCACCAAATTCCAGTCCATCGGGGTACAGGTAGAGGACGAGTGGCGGTAAGTGAAAGACGCAAGCTTTTGTAGTTTCCTTTCTTTTAAATTGCGCTTCCCCCACTTTTGCTTAGGCCTTTTCCCCTTCTTTGTTCCAATATGAGTGGTGTTGAATGGGGGCCCATGGAGAGCTCTTCCTCCACAGCACACACCCACTGCAAAAAACACTTGTTCTGCAAACAGCCAAATCGATGGGAGTTTGAAATTTAGGAAAAAAAAAAAAAAAAAGTCCAAGATGTAATTATAGATGTGCGTCAGTCCTCTCGTCTGAACGGCCTATTGCAGTAAGCAGGCAACCTTATAATTCTGTCTGTCTGAATGTGTGGCGTGTGTTTGTGTGTGAGGAGGGGCAGGGCGGGCAGGGTGAGGCTCAGCTGCAGGCGTAATAACCAAATGCGTTTCACTGTCTGTGTGGGGCCAGCCAGGTCGAGTTCTGCTATTTAATTTCTGCTTTTTTTTTTTTGGTCTCTCTAGAAACAGCCACTCTCGCAGCATGTCCTCCAAACAGGACACAGACTCTGACACGCAGGAACCTAGTAACTCTAGCTGTAAATCATCTGAGAGAAGCCTCGCTGAGTGCCCCCAACACAACAACTCCGTTGGTGTTGATGCCACTACCAGGCAACCAGCCAAGCCCTCACAGATTAAGAGAAACCTCTCCTATGGAGAAAACAATGACCCAGCCCTGGAGCCTTCCTCTCTCCCTCCTCCTGACCCCTGGCTTGAGACGTCCTCCACCTCGCCATCAGAACCCACGCAGCCAGGGGCCTGCCGGCGGGATGGGTACTGGTTTCTGAAGCTGCTGCAGGCAGAAACAGAGCGGTTAGAAGGCTGGTGCCGCCAGATGGACCAGGAGACCAAAGAGAACAATCTCTCTGAAGAAGGTAGGTATGGTCAGCCTTCGGACACGAGACTGGAGCAGCCTAGAGGCTCCTCCCTCCCGAAAGAGTTGTGACCAAGTATTGGATCAGGTTTCTGCAGTTAAATTGCTGGTAGCCTACGGAGAGACAGAACGTGGAGATGAGTATGGGACAAGGAACGGGGTGTTTTTTTTTTTTTTTTTTTCTCCTCTAGCATAATACTGTGATGCAGCATGGAAGACTTTCAGGGGATGGTGCAGCTTCTGACCATTCAAAACTGCTAACAGCTTAAATGGATTGCTTTCGGGGAGGCTGTGGGATCTTTCTCCCTGCCTAACCCGTTGTACTCCGGCGGGCAGGTGGAAGTTTAGTTGGCAGCGGGGCAGAATGAACATGACTTCTGAGCTGCTTTGATCTGTTGAGTCGGTACACTTGTCCTCACGGCAAAGAGGAGGTTTCTTCATATGGGAAAGCTTCCCTGAATTTGTGCTAAATACCCCAGAAGCGCGTGCACAGGGAATACAAGGCCGCTTGGTTTTACTGGGTTCCGTCCCAATTAGGCTTGTTCCGTTATTTTCAAATGAGTTGGCAAAACCTGTGCTGCTTGCAGATGGTGTGTACAGAGTGACAGAAGTAGGTGACTAGGCTGCAGAGGGCAGGATCTTTGGTTTGAGTGGTTTGAGTCTGGCTCATGACTTTTTTTTTTTTGATACCTGCGAAAGGTGAAATAATGGTGAGACTCAGTCGTAGCTCGCTGTCACAGCTAGGGCTCGGGGAAGCTCATCTCTAATCCTATTGCACTAAGATGCCGCGCTAGCCGCAAACCGGACAGGCAGTGCCAGGGCTCTCCCTGCCTTGGGGGATGCCCTTGTTTCGCTTGTGGCAAGAAAAGACACCAAGACCAGTGTGGCATTGTATCTGTGACCTCCAAGAGCAGTTTCCTAGTAGGTTCTGTAACAGAGAACCTGGTGAGTACAGAAGGGCGCCCAGTTTACGCTTGTCCCACCAAGATCTATAAACAGGAGGTGCAGCAGCAGACCAGGGAGGAGAAGGGGAATCAGTTCATCCCTGTTCATGGTGCAGTTGCACGCGCTGTGCGTCTCTCAACCCTACCTTTGGAAGGGAAAAGCCTGTACGGTGTTTTTTCCGTTAATGGGCAGAGGAACGTTGCCATACCCAGAGGCTTCTTGAAAAACCCACTAAGAGCAGCATAAAGTCCTGGGTTATTAAAAGCCCCAGCCTGCCAGCAAATCCCTTCCTAGTAAATGGAAGTTGGAGACGGTTCTCCTGCCCCTTGCTGCCTTCACCTCGTGCACGAGTGGAAGAGCCGGTTGTGATCTGCCGGCAGATCTGTTCGCTGAGACTGCGCTGGCGGCATGTCTGATGGGCTGAAGGCAGTTTACGTTTTGCAGTTTCTGCAAACTCTGATGTAGTGTTCTCGGTCTGGCCTGCTTTTGACCTGCTCTAGAAGGAGCAGTAAGAGGTGGCAAAGACACCTGTAGATTCGAGTTTCAATACTTCTCTTCCTGAGAGCAGTTACTTCCTTGGGGGGTCTCTGAAACTCCTTTTCTAATGAATCAAGAGTGATTCTTTGCTCCAGAAACACCTGAGTTCATTGCTGCATTTCATATTCTGTTCAACTGAGGTCTTTTTCTTTTATTTTTCTCCCCCCTAGTCTTAGGAAAAGTCCTGAGCGCAGTGGGCAGTGCACAGTTACTAATGTCACAGAAGTTCCAGCAATTCCACGGCCTCTGTGAACAAAACTTGGTGAGTCTGGATCTCTTTCTCCTGATTTTGGGGAGGGGAGGCGTATCTATTTCAACGGCGCGACGGGAATGTGATCGGGTGTTCACAGCCTACTGTCACTGTAAAAACGAAAGCCAATGCAGCGGTAGCCTACAGCCTGAGCACCGTGCCAGGACGGATAAATGCCGACTTAAAACAGCAGCTGAGCAGTGGGAGGCTGGTCGCTTCACCCTCCCTTCTGAATAGGCAATTCTCGGGCTGCGCTCCGCTCAAGGCGGGTGTTTGCAATTCCTTTCGGTGCTTCCATGAGGACGTTTGAACCGCTGATCGGGGCGCGCTGAGTACACCAAGTCTCTCTGTGGGCCTGAATGGTCAGGCAGCCATACTGCTCCGTGTCCTGGAAACTACCTCTTTCCTGTTACTTCTAAAGGGCTTTTTGAGGTGAACCACCGAGGTTTTGTCAAAGAGGGGGGAATGTTTGAAAAGCCTGCCGTTCTTCCGCACACGTGCTTGGTTTGCACGTAGATTATGTGGATGGTAAAACCGTCCCAACAGGATTGTCCCTCGTTCGCTCCCTCACAAAGCGCTGTTTGAATCGGATCCCTTCAAATGTAGTGCGAGGGTTTGCCCTGGCTGAGAGCGGAACGGGGCTAACGTGGGGATGGGTGGCGACCCCTGTTTTGGTTTTCCCCCCAAGCTTTATCGTGGTATGGATTTTTTATTATTTTTTTTTGCAAACTTCCTCAGAGGTGATTTCCCCTTTACTTGGCGGGGAAAAAACCTTAGAGAAGCTCGTGAAGGAGGAGGGGAAGGGGTGAGGCGCTGAGCGTCCACTTGCTCATCTGTGGCTGCTGAGGGCTGAGAGGTCACAGCGACACCAGTAGCTGCCGGGCTTTGCGCTGGGGTCTCCCTTTTTGACGCTTTGTGCTGAGTTGCTCAGATCTGATCCCGTGCTTTCCTGAGACAATCCGGGCCTGCGATGGCAGTTCAGATGTCTCAGAAACCGGGAAAACTCTGTTCTTGGGAGAAACTGAAGTGACTTAAAATTTTGCAACCCAGCCTGAGAAATACTGATACTTTCAGATTGTTTGGGGCGGGGGGGAATGTAGCAAAGTCGTTTTGCTCGTGAAAGCTCTGTTGGCTTCTTTGGATTGCCGTACGCTGGCGTGCAAGTACTCCAGGTGTCAGAGCTGTGCCGTGCATTGTGTTGTGTCCATTTCCCTTATTCCCCACCGTGAAATCGGGATCTCTGTGTAAGAAACCAGTGTTCTACCTCTGAATCGCGTGCTGGGGACCTTTTGGTTGGAGGTTCCCGTTGTGGGATTAGCACTAGCTGCGGGGTGGCGGGGGGGGAGCGTTGGGGAGAACGGGAGCTACGGCTTTCTGCTACGGAGAGTGTCTCTCTTCAGGATTCTTCATCAGGCTCCTCCAGGAGAAATACAGTCAGGATCTCTGCTTCCTGATCTTTGCAGACATAGTTTTGACTGTAAATGATGGCATTGTGTCTCTGCCTATTTAGGGATGGTGTCTCCTGTGGGTTCTTGATGCTTCAGTTGTCAGGCCGGTAGACTTACGCAGGATGAATATGTAAGCTGCGCAGGCTGCTCTGCTTGTCAGGAGGGGTATAGTCTTTCTGAAAGGTGTGGTTTTTTCTTTTTTTTTTTTATGCTTTCGCTTCTAGAACCCTAATGCCAATCCCAGACCCACAGCCCAGGACCTAGCCGGGTTTTGGGATCTCCTGCAGTTGTCCATTGAAGACATCAGCATGAAGTTTGATGAGCTGTACCACCTGAAAGCTAATAGCTGGCAATTGGCAGAGACACCGGAGAGAAAGGTGAGTGTGGGGCAGTTGGGAGCGGCCAGAGCACCTCACGGATGTTTCTGGGTATCAGAGGTCTATTCGTGTCTGCAGAAACAAGATCTTTAAGGCTTTTAGCATCTTGTAGTTGTGCAGTGTTGTCACACAGCCTTGCGATGCACTGAGACCATTCCTCTTGAGTAACAGGGGAAACAATTTCGTACAAGGGGGGAAAAAGAGTTACGATGGAGAGAGACCGGGGCGATGAGCGGTGTGTGCTTTAAGCAGTGATACAGAGGCCTCTAGTGTTACAAGCGCTGTATGAATAGGTTTTAACTATTCTTGGTGTCTGAGGAGTATTAAAAAAAAAACCACCGGCTGGAACCTTTTGAAAGCGCAGCAGGGGCTGTGTCCCTGGGCCAGGCTTCCCGACTAGGCATGAGGGTAGGAAGGAGGACGATGGCTCTGGGCAGGGCGACGTATTCAAATTTTGCAGTTCCAGATCCGTTTCAGTCTTCCTGCTGCCGGTGCTGGGCTCTGACCTGTAGCTGGGCCAGACATAGTCTGCAAACTCTGGTCCGCTTCACAGAAGGCCTCTGTACCATGAAATGCGAAATAGCACATTTCTAGAAATCGGGGAAGCTGATTTTTGATGAGTGTCTTGCTCGAGAACTGCTTCTTTCACCTGAGTCATCAATCTCATCGCTTAGTCCCTCGTGCAAGAAGAGTCCCCACCGTATCAGAGAGTAAACTTCTGTATGTGCATTTTTATTTTATGTTTGGGTTTTTTCCTTACTGTCTCCCTAAAGGAAGAGAAGAAACCACCCCCTCCAGTGCCAAAGAAGCCAGCCAAGTCCAAATCCCAACTGAACCGGGACAAAGCCTCTGACTCGGACAAGCAGCGCCAGGAAGCTCGCAAGCGTCTCATGGCAGCCAAGCGGGCCGCCTCTGTCCGGCAGAACTCAGCCACGGAGAGCGCAGATAGCATCGAGATCTACGTACCCGAGGCACAGACCCGTCTTTGAGCAAAGGGGCAGAGGAAGGAACCGTGTGGTTTTTATAAGTCATTAAAAAGGAAAAAAAAAAAAAAAGGTTCTCTCTAAACTAGTGTGATTTATTCAGTCTAGAGACAATGAGCCATCCTTGAAAAGGGCTCCTGAGTTGGCTTTTTTCTCTCAGCTTTAAGTAATGAAGATTTTAAAAAAAGAAAAAAAGAAAAAAATACCCCTCGTTTTCTCACTGGCTGTGGTGTTGCTGAACGGACTGAACAGACTCCTGGAACCTCCAGCCCCTCGACTTGGAACTTCAGTCTTTTTACTCGTTCTATCTAATGAGAATTATTAGCTTGTTTACAAGAAGAGGACAAGAAAACATGAAGCCTTGAGCACTTGCCATGCTGTGTTCTTCCTCCTCCTCAGTTCCGTTCTCCCTTCTCATCCTTTATTTTTTCCCTCCTCCGGCTCCCTTTATCCCACCTTTTGCATGGCTTCGTTTACCGCGTTAGAAATAACCTCTCTTCCACAGAGCTCCCGAAGAGAACACCCATTCAGTGTGTACTACTGTTGCACTCTGCTAGCAAGCAGCCTTTCTTGGGGTTTGGTTTTTTTTGTTTGTTTTGTTTCCCTTTTGATGGGGATATTGGGGTGGGGGGAGGACGGGGTGGGCAGGGACAGGACAGCGGGTGCGTATTCCTCTGTTTTATTGAAGTGAGAGGATGAGACAGGGTCTGTGGAATGTAATTGCGGAGTCGTTGAAACGCAGCCCCGGAAGCAAATGTGCAATAAGCTGGCGAAGGGGGAAGGGACGGCGCTTGGCTGGCTGATCCCGGGAGAGCAGGACCCCACTCCAGGCATGGGAGGGGAGCTGAAGGACCACAGAGCAACTACAGGCACGATCCACACACGCTTCACTTTGATTTTTCTCCTCTTCCCTTTGCAAAATTCTTTTCCTTGACTTGCTTGTTGAGAAAGAAGCTGCTACACTGGGGGGTGGGGGGGGTGTACCTGTTTCCAAGTGGGCTGGGGAAGGGGGAGGGCTTGGGGAGAGCGTGACGGTGTTTCGGGGTGGGAGGAGCGGGTTTTGTACAAAGAGGAAGGCACAGGCGGCTGGTGGTAGGCTGCCTGCCTGTATGTATGTGTACATATGCACATATACACTTAGCAGTACCTGTACATTTAATTCATACACACGTATACATGCCCATGCGCACAGTGCAGACGGTGTACTTAAAAGCACCTTGGTGAGACTGGGCATATGTATAGCATATATTTTTACATGTACGATATCTAGATGTGTGTAAAAGTGTGTGTAAAAATATATACCCTGTGTGTAATCAGATGACTATTTTTTGCTTATCTCCCTGCTCTCGGGGTAGAGGAAGGATTGCTAAATATTTTTTAGCCCATTTTCCCCTTCGTAGGTCTCCTTTTCCAGTCTGGCTTCTTGAAGCCAGAACTGCCGCCACCAAATTTTTTGCCACCTCCTCAAAATAAGCATCTGGCCCCATCCCGAGTGATCTTGCTGGGGATTTTTTTTTTTTGGGGGGTTTTCTTTTTTTTGTTTGTTTCTTCACTTGCTTGAAGGAGTTGGGAGATTGTGTGCTACATTGATGGGGGTGGGGGTAGAATCCCACAGATGTTTCAGCGAGGGTGTTGGTGATCCAGAAGGCAAAAAAAATAAATAAAAGTGAAATTCTGAATGATGTCTGAGTGACCATTGTATACTGTCCAGTGTTGTCCATGCGTAGCTGATCTTAGAGATTTCTGCCCACCTACCCTAAATTCTCAAATGTGGAATTAGATTCCCATAACGTAACTCAGATTCAGCGTTGGTCTCGATCTTTGTGGGTAGAGACACTGACCTGTTGGGTTGCACTGTCAGGTTTTTGGGGAGGATTGTAAAGATGCAGTTTTAGACATCTCTAGCATTGAAATGGGGAACGGTGATTTACTTTTATTTTTTATTTTTTTTTTTTTTATATTTACTCTTCAGAGACACTGACTTGTTGAGTTGCACTGTCAGGTTTTTAGGGAGGATTGTGAAGATGCAGGTTTCGACATCTCTAGCATTGAAATCGGGAATGGTGAATTTTTTTTTTTATTTTTTTTTTAATATTTACTCTTCCGCAAGCGGCTGAGGCTGCTGCTGGGGCGCAGGCCTGGAAAGCTGCTTTTTTTTCCAGGGCTGGCAGGCTGTGGGCAGCAGCCCGGCTCCCTGAGGTGTCGAATGATCTTCTTCGCTCCCCGGGGCCGAGATGGCTCCTGGTCCTCGCTCAGCCGCGCGGGGCCCCGGGGCTGCGCTCTGTGGCCGTGGCCAGGAGGGACGGAGCGGGGTGCAAGGCCGGCCCTGTGCCGCCAGGTGCCGTGGGAGAGTGTGGGGCCCTTGCCTGATTCGCGTTTTGTTTCCCGCCACCTTGGAGGAGAAGAACGTAACAGCAGCGAGGACAGCGGGCTGACTTACCGTAGAAAAACAAAACCACAACAACAACAAAAAAATAATAAATAAACAAATGCAGTCTGAATTCACAGCTGCCTGCGGCCTCTTGCTCTGGGGGGTGGTGTCTGCCCTGGGGCCTTCAGCAGCGCCAAGATGGCTGACGGTGGGGGGGTGGGCGGGGCTGTGCAGGGATAGGTGTGTCTGGCAGAAGTCCCGCCCCTCCTGCAGCCCCATAGGCTGCGTGCCCAGGAAGTGGGGTGCTCTTGCAGGGGTGTGGTGCGCGGTGATTGGCTGGCAAGACCAGCCCCTGCCCCTGGTGGGTCACCTGTAAGTACAACAGGCCCCAGCACCCTTTCCGTGCTCTTTGTCTCTTTTATACCTGTAGCTTTATGACTCTGTATGTTTAATCTCTACAGCTTTATAAATGTACACATACAAATTGAAATAGATGTGCATGTATACAAGTATAGAAATATACCTCTGAGAAATACATATTTATACGCACCTTTATATAAATAATTCCATACACACATACATTGCATACAAATATATGCATTGTTATACCTGGGCAGCACTTCTGGGGCCAAAGGAAGCGGGTGGCCAATCACGGGGCTGCCCGAGAACACGTGGGTATGATACAGCCAATCAGAGCTGTATGACGTTTAACAAAATGGCTGCTCCCCGGCGCAAAATGGCGGCTGAAACAAAATGGCTGCCCCCAGTGCGGATGGGGGGGGTGGGGGCCTTCTGTGTGAAATGTACTTCCGGGTAAGGCGGTAGGCGGGGTGGCTGGTCCCGCCAGCCAATCACAAGAGAGCGTGTGAGTTTTGGGGGCGAATGGGCGCTGAGGCCGCTGGGAGGGGGCGGGGCAGTTTCCGCTCTCGCTCCCGCCCCCGCGGCCGGTCGCCGGGCGGTGTGAGGGCGGGGTGGCGGCACCGACCTGGGACGGGACGGGACGGGTCGGGTCGGGTCCTGCCCACCACAGCGGACCGGCAGCGCCGCGCCATGGGCCCGGGGGCTCCCCCTGCCCGCCCTGGGCTCGTGGCGGGGGGAGCGCGGCGCCCAGGCTGAGCTTCTCCTCAGCACCGGCCTGCAGCGCGAGGAATAGGGGTGGCCCGGGCCTTATGCCTCAGGCCCCTGTGGTTCTCCTCAGGCACTGGTGGCTGACAGAGCGGGCAGAGCCCCGTGGCCCAGGCACCACCGGGGTGAGCAGAATCTCCCCGGTACCCACGCTGGGTCTGTGCACGGGGTTTGTGTCCTGGCCTGAGGGCCGAATGCGAGCGGCTGCCATGCCAGCTGTGCTTCCCCCGGGCTCTGGGAACAGCTGCCTGCTCTGTGGCGCCGACTGACCCTAACCCAAGCAGCGTGGGTGCCAGCTGACTGTCTGCGGGGCTCCCGTGACGCCAGCTCAGCACCCTGTGCTCAAGTGCAGTATCCCAGGAGGCACTAAGACAAGGGGTACCATGGAGCCGGGCTGGCGCATGCCCCGCGGAGTAGTTCCAGGGCAGCAGCTCCCTGCATTATCCAGGTAAGAGGAGCACGCAGGAAGCAGGACAGAGATGGATCACATTGCCGCTTACAAACATGGTCCTGTGGGTTCAGAGACCCTCGCGACACGTAACTTTAGCTTCTGTTTCTGCTGGTTTGGGGCCTAGGCATCGACGGGGGATGCAGCTGCCAAGGGAGGGTCTCCCAAAGCCTTACACCCCTATGTGGGTATTTTCGGGGCAGTGTTGGCTGTGGCATGAGAAGTATGGAAGTGTCATGTTAACAAGGCTTTTCTGCGCTCAACGCAATGCCTGAGGGTGCTTAGGGCAGAGCAGCACAGGCCAGAGAGGGGGGTGCAGGGCTGGGACAGGGCTGGCAGTGGTCTGCCGGCTGGATCCCGCCTGGGACTACAAGTCCCAGCTGCTGCCCTGGGAGGCAATGGCGAGGGCAGAGCCGTGCCTCCCCCCGGGTAAGGACAGTCAGCGCTGTGCTGGAGGGCAAGGATGGGCGGTGGCTGTGTGCCCCCTGCCACCGCTCTCCTTGTGCCTGCGGGACATGTCTGCCCATCGCCCTGCAGCTGGGTGTGCCTGAGGCCTGCTGGGGGCCAGTGGCCCCTTCCCCATGGGGGCAAGTACAGATCCCTGAGGCTCTGCCCAACCTGCCTGGGTGTCCCCAGGGCCTGGCCCGGCAAAGGCACCTCTGTGCAGCTCAGGACCCCTGAGGTGCTACTTGAGGCCGCAGCAGGGGCAGGCAGAGCTGGGGGGGCGGGGGCTGGCTGGAGGCCAGGTACCTCCATCCTTCCACAGCCCCTGCCCAGTGATGGGTGGGGGGGATCACCGCCTTGCTGCGGTGCCTGTGCTGCCAGCGTCCGTGCTGGCAATGCAGCAGCCTTTGGGTCCATGCCCCTGCCCTCCGGGGCAGAGCAAGGCTGGCCGTGGCTGCTGCTCCAGGAGCAGCTCTGCAAGACCCCCTGCTCCCCCTCGCAGGATTCCTGCCCCCGCAAACTGTGTGCGGTGGAGCCTCACCTTTCTTCCTTTGCCAAGGGGCTAGCAGGGATACCGTCTCGCTTTTCTGGTGCTGCCCAGGAGGAGGGATGACAGAAATGCACCAGTCCTCTGCCAAAGGCTTTCTGGCTCCCAGGCCCCGGGATCAAATGCTATGGGAAGCAAGCACATAACAGCTGTCAGACCAAACGCTGGTAGGGCAGGCGCAGGCCCGTGCCAGGCACTGGGCCCATTTTCTTTTTTTCCACACCCAGCAATGCTCCTTAGACCTCTTAAGCTGCTTTGGCTGAGTGTCAGGAGGTGGTGAGGGAGGAGCAAGCGAGCCATCCACAAATGACATAGGCTACCCTCAGGCACAGCTCGTATTTAAAAAAAAAAAAAAAAAACAAACCCCGAAAAAAATAACAAACCCAAAAAAAACACAACCAAAACTAAAAAACTTTTATTTGACAACAGAAGAACAAACAAAAAGATATTTACAGTAGTTTTTTGCTCCATAAATTTCGTTCCAATAATCCCTGCCCTCCCCATTCTTTCTGGTCCGTCCCCAGGGCGGCAGCACCGGTCCATGGCACAGGCAGGGCTGTAGCACTCCTGCCCCCGGGGGAGGAAACCACTTTGGTTCGACTGGGGCAAAATGAAGGGAGGAGAGGAAAAAGCCTCTCCCTCCCCTGGGGGAGGAAACAGAACGGTAGGGGCTGGCAGGGAGAAGGGCTACCTAGAAATAAGGGAGGGACTCCTAAAATTCAGGGCTTTCCTCAGAAAGGAGGCAGAGAGCAAAGGCCGGACATAAAATGGAGCTGGGGGAGATGAGGAAGGTGTTCGTGGCCCCACCTGAAGTGGTGCCCACTGCCCAGCCGGGCAGTGCCGGAGCTGGAGCCATCCCTGCACTGCACGGGGGCACCCGCCCAGCGCGACACACCACTGGCAAGCCTTCCTACACCCCCACCCCGAGCACCCGGGAACTCCTCTCCCCTGTCACCTTCTCCATCAAGAAAGGGGGCGGGGGTGGGAAATACCAGTCCCCAAAAATCAGTGCTTTTGCCTTCCAGGCCCCATCATCCCACAGCGTGCTGCTCCCCCAGCACCGCTGGCTCCAACCACCGCAGAGCACCAGATCCTGTGGACGTTATTATCTCTAGTCATGCAATTTAATAATCAGGCTAATTACCTAGGATTAGTGTTTCTCAGGATAGATAACATAGGTGCGTACGTATCGCTATTTAACTTAACGTTTTCCAGCGAAACAGCAATATCTCAGTCCCAGGAGCAGCGCGGCGCCCAGGCTCCCGCTCGGTGACAGCGAGCGATGCCCAGCCAGGAACTGCCCCAGAGCCACCGGGCCAGCTCCCAGCAGACACCAGCTTGTCACTAGAGGTCACCAGCACCGCACAGTCGGGCACGGCCACGCTCAGCCCCGGAGAGTGGGAGCAGGAGCGGGGACAGGGAGCGACAGGACTCGGTCCCTCCGCCTTCCCGGGGCAGTTCGTCAGCGCTTGGCTGATGACACGACTCTTGCTTTCCAGGAACTGTGGTCTGCAGGCTGCGAGCGCTGCACTTGCAGAAGAACACACCTGCCCATGCCCACAACACGCCTCTTTCCAAATGTGTTTTTGTTTTTTGTTTTTGTTTTTTGTTTTTTTTTTAAAAAGAAAAGAGAATAAAGAAGTGGGATACAAAATTTCACAGTCTCGGCTTTGCGTCCACCCCCAGCAGCAGCCTGCGGTCAGCGTCTCGCGGGCTCTGCCGACGCGCTCTCTGTTCCGGGACACAATGTGCACACATTCATCAGGAACTCGAGAGAAGCACGGGGAAGTTGTGGAAATGCTTATGCTTATAGAAGAAAAAAAAAAAAAAAAAAATCATATCAGAAATCACAATTAAAGGGAAAACGTTTCAACAAAAAAATTGCTAAACAGCACCATAGAGATTTCTACTGGCAGCATCTGTAACACCCTAAGGCAGAAGAGGAGGGTCCCATGTTTTCCGTGTGGAAAAAATGCCACAGATTTCAGGTTTCCAGTTCATCTGTCCTTTGCCCTTCCCTAGGCAAGGCAGGGCTCCCCGCCAGCACAAGGTACCAGAAAGGCCCTCCACAAACAAAAGGGAAAAAAAAAAGGGGGGGGGGGGGGGAGGAGGGGGCGGGAATCGGAGATTTGGGAGAAAAAGCTTTTCATCCATAGTCCTTAAAACAGACACCAACTTTTAAAAAAAAAAAAAAAAAAATAGTAAATTCTCTCTTTCTCTCCCTAAAGAAACAGTGTTGGCTGGACCCTTGTTTACAGGAGAGAGAAAAAGAAGTCAGCAGGTTTTCCGAGGGGGGGCTCCACAGAAACCGGCGGCAGCGGCGGGGAGAGAGGTCAGTAAAGCTGCAAAGGTCTTTTCACACCAGCCAGAGCGCAGCAGCCGCGTCCTCCCGTGCAGCCGGGGCACCGTCCTCGGCAGCAAGGGCGGCGGGCGGGGGGGGGGGCCATTTCCCCGGCGAGAGGGTGGCGGCATGGGACAAGTCCTTCCTCTGCCCCCTCGGCTGACGGAGACCAGAGCCCCCCCGGGAGGCTGGAGTCCGCTTCCCAGATGAGCTGGCCGGGGGGTGCCGGCAGACGGGTGGCACAAGGCTGGGAGGGCCGGGCGCCCCCCCAGGGAAGGGCACCCTGCGGGACCTGGCCCGGGAGGTTATTTGGAGAGGGAGGCTGCCGGGGGCTCAGTCTGGGGCGAGAGGGGCAGCTGCCCGCCCTGCCGCTGCGACTCCAGCTCGGCCGCCTTCTGCAGGGCCACCTCCACCAGCAGCTGGAAGCTGCTGAAGTCGTCGCCGAAGAGCTCGGGGGGCGTGGGGGGCGGCGTGTTGAAGAGTCCGCTGGTGGGGCTGGCCGCCTCGGCCCGGGCCAGCAAGGCCATGGTGCTGCCGGCAGCACCCAGCGGCGCTTTCGGGACAGGGTCCGGCTCCGCTCGCTGCGGGCCGGGGGGCTTCTCCCGCTCGGGGCTGTGGGCGCTCACCACCCTCAGGTTGCTGCCCAGCGCCTGGGCGGGGTGGCACAGTACCTGCGGGCACACGGACATCGACAGCACCTTGGAGGCCCCCCCCGCCGCCGTCACGGGAGGTACCACCAGCACCCCGGAGCCGGCAGCAGCCCCCCGCGGCAGGGCCACGTCACCAGCTTTGCCCCCTCGGCGGGAGATGGTGAACTGGTTGGGGTCCTTCCCGTCCTTGCGCAGCATGTCGGGGAGCAGCCGCCTCCTGGCGTTGATGAACCAGTTGCAGATCTGGGAGGAGAGAGGGGCACAGCGCTGTCAGCCCACGGCTGCCCAGCACGCGCGGCACCGGCCGGGGGACGGCAGGTCAAAGCCAAGCCGGAAGAAGACCCCCATCTCCCCGGACGCAGCAAACAGCTCCAGCTACCACAGGGCTCCCCCCAGCCCCGCACCTCCTTCCCGTGGGGCTCGGGAGAGGCAGAGCCGCTCTCGGCAGGGGCTGCCCAGCCACCCACGGAAACACCAACGCCGGCTGCTTCCTGCTGCACCGCCTGCCTGGAGCAGCCCCTTCCTCCCTGCACCCCTGTCACACCGCTCCCACCCTGCCGGGGACTGCGCATGGGTGCCAGCCCCCCCCAGGCACCGCCGGCACCCGTTCCCCAGGGAAGGATGGGCTCAGCGCTGTCCCCCCCCCGCCGCGGCCCCAAAGTCCCGCCGCGTGCAGGTGAAGCAGGGTGCAGCTCCCAGCACCCTCCCGGGGGCTCCTGCCATCCCCCCAGCCGGTGGCGGTGCCATTGCACAGAGCCAGCTCAGAGCCCAAGGGCCTCCAGCAGGTCCCCGGACCGGGGGGAGTTTTCTCCAGGTGACCCGCCCCAGAGCTCAGCGTGCCCGGCCGCGCGTCCCACGCTGCCGAGGGTGCCAACACGCCCTGGATGGGAGCACTGAGGCTGCCCGCACTGGACAGACGGCAGGACAGCAGCATGGATGGAAAACCCCGAAGACCACCGGCTCGCAGAGCTGCAAGCCCCCCATCCCCTAAGGGGGCATCACGGCAGTACATCAACACCTTCCCGTGCCTCCAGCCAACGAGCGAGGTTACAGCTAACTTTAAAGGCTCTTCCAAACCTCTGCACACCAAAGAGGCAGAGCTCCGCAGCTACACCTCTAGAAACCCTTCGGAAACACAGCAGCCACGTATTCAGTCTCAGCCATGTATTGTTTCAGCATCTTTATATAAAATGCTGCACTAAAATAACTGCCTTCCTAGAAAACAATTAGAAGAGAATAAATCGGGGGGTGGGAGGGGAAATGACTGATCTTTCCCAAATCAACAGCTACGTAAAATATTTCCCCTGGGGAGAGAGAACTTACCACAACTTTGATCACAGCAAGATCTCGGTTGTCTTTTTTTGTCTTTAAGACAATATTTGGCATTTAACACCCTCAACTACACCAGTCTCACCCTGTTTTCCCTTCCAAACGCCCTCCCTTGCATGCTTTAGCCAGGTCCCCTTGACGTGATCTTGCGATCCCACGGCCATCAACTGTTCTAAATCCCCAAGCCGAGGGCCGGACTCCCGACAAAGAACCAACGAACTCCACAGCACAGAGAAGGCCCACCGAATCCTGCCGGTCCGTCCTCCACCCTGCTCCTTCCAGCAGTCAAATCCCTCTGGAGAACACAGCGTGGAGATGGGCACGCACAACCGCCGGTGACACCACAGGACACCGCACAGTGTCACCCAGCCAGGGAGATGGGATATGCCTCAGCTTTGAAGCGATCAGCTTATTTTTTTTTATTTGTAAACACGTCCATCACTTGGCCCCACCACAGCGCACGCCGGACTGTCCCTTTGGGCTGTGTCCGTCCCCACCACCGCCGCAAGAGCAGCACCCCCTCTGCAGGGAGGAAAAGCCCATCCCCGCAGGGGGGCACGCGCTTGGAGACCTGCTGCTCTCCGGGAAGCCACGCCAGGAGCAGGCACCGCGTTCTCACCTCCTGGCTCTCCGCAAGGGAGACACGTGGCTTCCCAGCCTCCCTGGAGACCCCGAGGTCACTGCGCTCCTGCTCCCCAGGCCACTGGACTGGGCAGGGGAGGCACAACTAAACAACTGGGGGCTTCGGCCAGTGGCTGCAGCTCGAGAGGCTCCTACAGGCGTCAGATCAACACCGACGGATCCGACCCCGCAGCCACTCCAGCCTTGCCGTGGGGTGTCCCACAGCTCCACCCCAGCGGGCTTCTCCTGTCAGACGGAGCAGTCCCCACAGCGTCCTGTTGTGTCACCTCACACTGACAGGAATCCCAGTGACAGCCCTCAGCTGCCACCGGGCTGGGACCCCCCGCCTGGGGGTGGATGGAGGGGCAGCCTCCTCAGCAGGCACACACAGAGGGTCCCACGGGGCAACAGCAGCCAGCACACGGCAAGGTCCCACCTCGACACCAGCCCACGGGCCAGCCAGCACCCTCCTTGGTCCCCAAGAGCTCAGGGCCGGTCCCTGCCGGTCCCATTGCCACAAGCCCTGGGGTAAAGCCCCACACGCCGGGCACTGCCGTGCCAACCCCAGTGCGGGACAAGCCCGGATTCCCATGGCCCCAAACCCACCGCTGCTCCCCCCAGCACCCCGGCTCCAGCCCTCCCAGGCCCACCCCTGGTGCAGCTGCCCGGACACAAACCTGTTGCACAGCCAGCGTTTAAAGAAATACATTAAAATGAAAAAGAAAGTTTGCCTTGCCGGCCAGGAAGAGGGAAAGCAGACAGGCACTGCCCGCACAGGGGTGTCTGGGCCATGGCCGGGACCGCGCCAAGCCGCAGGGAAAGGCGCCAGAGGCGTGGAGGAAGCCCCAAGGAGAGGAGCTCGGCTGCAAACCCACCGGCCCTTGCCTGCTCCCCGGCACACAAGAGCCGCTTCCCACCCCGCTGTGCCCCCCCCGCAGCCAGAGCGAAGCCCCCGTTCACCTCCCACCCTGCCAGGCTGGGAACGGGGGGACGGGGCCCTGGGCGCACGAGGATCCCCCTGTCTGGAGGCTGTTGGCCTCCGCGGGGATCAAAGGGACAGGTTGTCCCGGCCACCCCGACAGCGGGCAGGGCCAAAGCCAAAGCTGGAAGGAAAAAGCACTGCTCGCCCCCGCTGCTCCGGGCTGGGCACCCGCCGCAGGGAGAACATCAGCCCACCACCGGGAGTGGGGCGGGAGGACCCCTGCCCAGCTGGGCTGGGCTCCCCCTGCCCCCCTGGGGCGACGGGGGCCAGCCAGTACTTAGTGCGGCTAATCATGGAATCATCGAACGTTGGTTGGAAGGGTTGGAAGGGACCTTAATGGCCCACCTGGGGTCAAAGCCCGGCCCAGCCCCTCTCCTCCTCGGAGGGTTGGTCCCTGCCCAGCCCTGCGTGCGGAGCCGGGGGGGTGATAGCTCTGGCCCCTCTGCTGTGGGGTGCCCAGGGGAACAGGATAAAGCAGCACCTCCTGAAACCCTCCCACCTGTGGCAGCTTTTACTAACAACGGGGTATTGCTTAGTTTGTCCCCATCTGAGTCCCTCCATCTTCTGGCCGGACAAAAAGCTCTGCCCCAGCACTGCCACGGAGCACGTCCCCGGGGCTCAGACCTCTCCCGTGCAGGGGCTTTGGATCCCTGCCGTTCCCCCCCTGCCTCCTCGCTGCCCTTCAGAGACAAGTGGTTCCAGCGCGCCGAATCCTCTGGGATCTTCGGTGGGGTTCTCCCGGTCCGGCCCGTCCCAAGCACCGTGGCAGAGGACCCAACAGCGTCCCCAGCGCGTGGGGGACTGGCTCCTACCTGCAGCACGGAGAGGCTGGTCTGCCCCGAGAGGCTGAGCTTCTCCTGCTCCGAGGGGTAGGCATTGAAGCGGTGCTCGTACAGCCAGTCCCGGAGGATCTTCACCGACTCCTTGGGGAGGTTGCCCCTTCTCTTCCTCTTGTTGGACTGCGAGGGGTCCGGGGATGTGGCGCTGTCGTCCTCCCCGAGGTCACTATCCGACATGGTGGAGCTGCCCGCCGATCTCTCCTGGTTAAAGCCTGGCAAGGTGGAAACCAGAGAGCGGGCATCAGGGGGCGTCCCGGCTGGGGGCGGGGGGGGGACGCAGCCACAGACACACACACCCCCCACACACACACACACCCCCCACCGCCTCCAGCCCGCTCCTCGCCCGGCCGGGGCGGCGGGGCTGACCCAGAGGCAGAGGCCCCCCGGGGGGAGGCGAAGCCACGGGCACCGGGGGGGGGGGGGGGGGGGACGACGACGACGACAACAGCCCACCCCGCGGCACCGGGCTCTGCCGGCACGGCCCCTGCAAGGGCTGCGGGGGCGGCGCGGGGCGGGTTGGGGGGGGGGGACGCTCGCGGCGGCCGAAACGGAATCAAGCGTTTTTGGGAGGGGGGGGGAGGGGGGGGGGAATAAAAATTTAAAAAAAAAAATCTCAGCAGGATCAAAAGGCCGGGGCTGGGAAGCCCGAGCGGCTTCGGGCAGGAGGAACCACGCGGGGTCATTGTGCGGCGGGGATGGAGGCGGGGGGCGGCGGGGGCCACTTCCCCGCGCTGCTGTCAGGGGCCGGGGGGGGCTCGGCTCGGGGGTGCGGACCCCCCCGCGCTCCTCCGCCCCGCTCCGCGCCACCCCCCCCCCCCGGGCCCCGCCGCCCCCCGCGCCCCCCGCCGCAACAGGTACCGCCGCCCGCCCGCCGCCGACACAAAGCCGGGGGGGGAGCAGCGAGCCCCGGACCGCCCCCCCCCCGCGCGAAGAACGGGAAGAGAAGCTGGAAACTCGCCCGCGCCCCCCCCCCCTCCCCCCAACCCCGCAAACGGCACAAACCGGCCCAAAACCAGCCCCGACCGAACACCCGACATCGGCCAAGTTGGAAAGGCCGCGGAAAGGGGACGAACCCCCCCCTCCCCGCGCCCACCCGCGACTCCCACAAACTTTTCCCGGCGGGGGCGGCCCCCGGCCCGGCCCGCACAAAGGCGGCGGGGCCGCCGGGCTCCGCGCCGCCCCGCGCTCCGGCCCGCCCGGGACTCCATGTTTGCCGCCCGCTCTTACCCCCGGGCCGCCGCCGCCGCCGCCTCGGCCCTCGCATGGGCCGCGCCGGGGTCGCCGCTCCGGTGCCGGTGCCGGGGGTCGGGGTTGGGGGTGGCGGGGGGGGGGGAGAGGTGGGGGACACACGGGACGGCGGGACCCCGCCGCGGCGGCGGAGGCGCGGCGAAAAGTTTTGGGTGGGCGGCGGTGACAGATGCCGAGACAGAGTTCCCTTTGTTCCCGAGGAGGCAGGAACTCGGCCGGGCCCCCCGCCCCCGGCCCCGGCCCGCCCGCCCCCGGCTGTCACCGCCGCCGCACCGGGCAGCGGGCACCCCCGCCCCCGCCCCGCCGAGCCCCGCGCCGGCACCCGCCGGCCGTGGGACCCCCCGCCCGGGGCGGCCCCCGCTCCGCGAGACGGTGCCCGGCGGGAGGGAGCCGGGCTGCGGATGCGGCCGTGACCCCCCCTTGCGCGGGGCTGCACCCCGGCACCCGCATGGGGACACCCACGCAGGGACACCCGCACGGGGACACCCAAACAGGGCACCCAGACAGAGACACCGCACGGGGACACCCACACGGGGACACCGCATGGGGACAGTACACAGGGACACCGCATGGGGACACCCACACAGGGACACCCACACAGGGACACCCGCACAGGGACACCCACACAGGGGACAGTGCACAGGGAAACTCGCAAAGGGACACCCAAACAGGGCACCCAGAAGAGACACCACACGGGACACCCACACGGGGACACCGCATGGGGACAGTACACAGGGACACCCGCACAGGGACACCGCATGGGGACACCCGCACAGGGACACCCGCACAGGGACACCCAAACAGGGGACAGTGCACAGGGACACCCGCACAGGGACACCCAAACAGGCCACCCAGACAGAGACACCGCACGGGACACCCACACGGGGACAGTACACAGGGAGACCCACACAGGGACACCCAAACGGGACAGTGCACAGGGACTTGCACAGGGACACCAGCACGGGGACAGTGCACAGGGACACCCACACAGGGCACCCAGACAGAGACACCACACGAGACACCGCAAGGGGACAGTACACAGGGACACCCGCACAGGGACACCCAAACAGGGCACCCAGACAGACACCGCACGGGACACCCGCACGTGGTCACTACATGGGGACACCCGCACAGGGGCACCTACACAGGGACACCCAAACAGGGGACAGTGCACAGGGACACCCGCACAGGGACACCGCACAGGGACACCCACACGGGGACACCCACATGGGGACACCCACGCAGAGCACCCAGACAGAGACACCACAATGGGACACCCGCATGGGGACACCCGCACAGGGACACCCGCACAGGGACACCCAAACAGGGGACAGTGCACAGGGAAACTCGCAAAGGGACACCCAAACAGGGCACCCAGACAGAGACACCGCACGGGACACCCACATGGGGACAGTACACAGGGACACCCGCACAGGGACACCCAAACAGGGCACCCAGACAGAGACACCGCACGGGGACACCGCATGGGGACAGTACACAGGGACACCGCATGGGGACACCCACACAGGGACACCCGCACAGGGACACCCACACAGGGGACAGTGCACAGGGAAACTCGCAAAGGGACACCCAAACAGGGCACCCAGAAGAGACACCACACGGGACACCCACACGGGGACACCGCATGGGGACAGTACACAGGGACACCCGCACAGGGACACCCGCACAGGGACACCGCATGGGGACACCCACACGGGGACACCCACACGGGGACACCCGCACAGGGACACCCAAACAGGGGACAGTGCACAGGGACACCCGCACAGGGACACCCAAACGGGACAGTGCACAGGGACCTGCACAGGGACACCAGCACGGGGACAGTGCACAGGGACACCCACACAGGGCACCCAGACAGAGACACCACACGAGACACCGCAAGGGGACAGTACACAGGGACACCCGCACAGGGACACCCAAACAGGGCACCCAGACAGAGACACCGCACGGGACACCCGCACGGGGTCACTACATGGGGACACCCGCACAGGGGCACCCGCACAGGGGACAGTGCACAGGGACACCCGCACAGGGACACCCAAACAGGGGACAGTGCACAGGGACACCGCACAGGGACACCCACACGGGGACACCCACATGGGGACACCCACGCAGAGCACCCAGACAGAGACACCACAACGGGACACCCGCATGGGGACACCCGCACAGGGACACCCGCACAGGGACACCCAAACAGGGGACAGTGCACAGGGAAACTCACAAAGGGACACCCAAACAGGGCACCCAGACAGAGACACCACACGAGACACCGCAAGGGGACAGTACACAGGGACACCCAAACAAGGACACCCAAACAGGGGACAGTGCACAGGGACACCCACACAGGGACACCCAAACAGGGCGCCCAGACAGAGACACCGCACGGGACACCCGCACAGGGACACCACATGGGGACACCCGCACAGGGACACCCGCACAGGGACACCCAAACAGGGGACAGTGCACAGGGAAACTCGCAAAGGGACACCCAAACAGGGCACCCAGACAGAGACACCACACGAGACACCGCAAGGGGACACCGCATGGGGACACCCGCACAGGGGCACCCACACAGGGACACCGCATGGAGACAGTACAGAGGGACACCACATGGGGACACCCACACAGGGACACCCGCACAGGGACACCCAAACAGGGGACAGTGCACAGGGACACCCACACGGGGACACCCAAACAGGGCGCCCAGACAGAGACACCGCACGGGACACCCGCACAGGGACACCACATGGGGACACCCGCACAGGGACACCCAAACAGGGCACCCAGACAGAGACACCGCACGGGACACCCGCACGGGGTCACTACATGGGGACACCCGCACAGGGGCACCCACACAGGGACACCCAAACAGGGGACAGTGCACAGGGACACCCGCACAGGGACACCGCACAGGGACACCCACACGGGGACACCCACATGGGGACACCCACGCAGAGCACCCAGACAGAGACACCACAACGGGACACCCGCATGGGGACACCCGCACAGGGCACCCAGACAGAGACACCACACAGGGACACCCAAACAGGGGACAGTGCACAGGGACACCTGCACAGGGACACCCAAACAAGGACACCCCAGCAGGGGTACCTGTACTTGGACACCCACACAGGGACATCGCACAGGGACACCCGCCCTGGGGCACCCACCCCAGGACACCGCCACAGGGCACCGCACAAGCTCCTTCCCCCCGGCGTGTTACGGCTGAACGCTGTAACTGAGCACCGAGGGGCTACTGGTGCCTTCGGGCAGGGAGCAGGCAGGCACTGGTGGCCGGTCCAGGCCTGGGGACAGGAGCTGCTGGGGCAGGTGTGGGTGACAGCCCCGGGGACCTCAGCCCACCCTGGAACACCGCCTGTGCTTCGTTTGGCCGCTTTTTGACTCGGGGAAATGGGAAAGCAGAAGCTCAGCACATCACCACCAGGGAAGCGGAAGGTGTTTCAAAGCCAGGGGGGTGACTGAGGAGGCACCAGGACGCCTTTGCCGTGTCCCTTGCCGTGTCCCCGTCTTCAGTGGCCCCACTGGGCTGCCACTGCCCTCCCTGCGCCTCTCCGCTGCAGCGGCAGCGCCCAAGGTGACCTTCTGAGTTTCGGAGACCGAATCTCTCCATTTACGTGCGACCGCGCTGCTGGTCCAGGACGTGGCTCCCGCAGGATTTCCCCACCACGTGCTCTGTGCCTTTCCGTGATGCGGGGCTGGGTGACACCTTCACCAGATGCCCAGGGACAGGCAGGTGAGCAGCGCCGAGCCTGGAAGGGGACGGGTCCGTCATGTCCGCCCTGGGGTGGTGCCCTTCGTCGGTGGGAACCCCAGAGAGAAGAGCTGCTCTGAGCAGCGGTGGCGCGTCCCGTGGGTCAGGCACCCTCTGCGCCACGTGAGCGACAGCAGACCGACCCCTTCCCACTCCCGCGATGGAGAAGGCGCCGCCACGGGAAACCGACATGACCCTGTCCGGCGGCTGGCCCAGAGGGGTGCCAGCAGTGAGACACCCCCCGCTTCTTGGGATGTCCTCTTTGGCATGGCCGTCCCCCCTCTTGGGGACGTCCCCGCTCATCCTTGCCGAGCCAAGCACAGGACGCGTGCGCATCCCCCCCGGGGACCTGTGTGCTCCCGGGGACAGCAGCCCCCAGGGTCACCGCGTCCCGCTCCATCTTTCTCCCCGCAGAGCTTGTTTGCAGTGGGCGTTTGATGGCACCCTGCGCAGGAGCCGGTGCCCCCGTCGTCCCCCCCCCAGGCTCCAGCACCTTTGCTGCAGCTCCCCTCCCCACCCTTCTCTTTCCTGCTTGCGGATCCGGTCGGGTACGGAGAAAAGGCTGCAAAAAAACCCTTCTTTTACGGTAGGTTGTTTTCAGTCCCTGCAAAGCAGATTGGGTGGTGTGATAAAGGATTAAATAGCAAAAAAAACCAAAAAAAAAAAAAAAAAGGAAATTCCTCAGTTTGTTCAGTCGCTGCTAAACCTTCGATGTCCCGAGTCCTGTGTCGTCCCCGTCCCCCCCCCGCAAATTGCTATTGCTGCATCAGTGCAGTATGGGCTGGTGACCCACCGGGGAGGTGTGGGGCCAGCCCCCAGCGCAAACCCCGTCTGCTGCAAGTTTGTACCCCCGCAGTGTGCCCCCCCCCCGCCCTCTCGCCAAGGCTGGCTCCTGCCCCAAACCAGGGCCGTGACCAGGCAGGGGGGTCCCCGTCCTGCCCATCCTGCCCGTCCTGCCCGCTCCGCTCCCTGCCCAGCCCGTCCCTGGTGGGTGACACCGCAGAGCCCCCCCCCCGCCACCCCCTGGGCCCCGGCAGGACCGTCCTTCCCAGCAGTCTGCTATTGCTCCCACCCTTTGAAAAAAAAAAAAATGTATTAGCCTTTTGGCTAATTGAGACAACCGGGAAACGGTCCCTGGGCTCAAATCCCTGCCCGGGGCTGGGCCGTGAGCCCTCCCGCGCTCCCTATACGGGCAGCGTGGAAGCGGCTTTGGAAAAACCCCACTGGATGTCGGAGCGCAGCGTCCAGGGAGCCCAAATCCCTGGGCAAAGCCAGCCTGGAGCCGGCACCCACATGGAGCCTGGGGGGGGCGAGAGGGGCCAGGGCAGGGGCTGCAGGAGGGGGGGCATCTCCCTGAGTCCCCTCAGCCAGCCCCGCCGAGCCTGGCCAGGCCCATTGACATGATAATACTATTAAACTTCAGCAATTTGAAAAACAATAAGGCAGCGAGAGCCCGAAGGTGGTGGTGGTGGTGCGGGGGGGGGGATGCTGGAAACCCCTTCCGAAGGCAATGGTCAGGGTTGGAAGGGACCTCTGTGGGTCACCCAGTCCAACCCCCTGACCTGTCCTCGGCAGGACTCCCTCCACCCTTTGCCCACCCTCCGATGTTTTTAATCTGGATTTTTGGCAAGGAAAATGGGATTTGTGGTCGGCTGCAGCCCAGCCCTTGGGGCCCAGCTCTGGCTCTCCGGCAGCGGGGGTCCTGCTCCCTGCCCAGGGCCACCGGCCTCCCCGCGGGATGGGATTCCCCCAGTAGGACTGGTCCTGGCAGCGGCCTTAACAGGGATTTTTTACTGATAAACAGCCCGCCTTCGCTCTACAAAAGCCAAGGCTGGCTGGCTGGAGTCCTGGTGGCCTTAATTAGGAGAGAAACGGCAGCTGGGCTCGTCCTTCCCCTGCTCGGGGATGCAGGGGGAGCCTGGGGCCGCTGCGCTCCTTCACCCTCCTCCGGCAGAGCCTTAAAGGCAGGTTTAAAGGTTGAAAATGGATGGTCTCCTGCTCGGCGAGGAGGCTGATGTTAGAGCGTCGGTGAGGGCCGGTGCGTGCCAGCGGGGCACCGACGGGGGACAAGCAGCGCCGTGAGAGCACCCGGTGTCCCGCTCCTCGTGCCGCAGCCCCAGCGGCGTCACCACCGCCAGCACCGCGCAGCTCTGCCCGGCTCCGGCACCAGAGCCCCACGCTCGGGGCACCGCGGCCCCTCCGTCTCCTCCCGCCCCCTCCCGTGGGGCAGATCTGCCGATCCCATTGCCCTTCCCAGAGACCGTAGGGCAGGGCAGACCCTCTCTCTGCGGGTACCGCCACATCCTTTGCCTCTCTGATATTCCCATAACCTGCGTCTTAGGACACGGGCAGAGGAGCTGTGGTGCTTTGGGGGCATGAGGATGGAGCTTGCAGTGCTGGAGAACGTCACGCTTGGAGGAAGCCTCCCTGGACCTCGGGGGCAGCGCTTGTTCAGGCTAAGGGAGGGAATAATTCCCGTGGGGAGAGGTGGCACAACCGGAGCTGCCACCCAGAGCGCCCGGATCCTCGGCCCCTGGATGGGTTGCGTGTACGAGCAGGAGCAAGAGCTGGAGAAACGGGCCAACAGGAACCACGTGAAGTTCAACACGTGCAAAGTCCGGCCCCTGAGGAGGATCAGCCCCAGGCACCAGGATGTGCTGGGGGCCGCACAGCTGGAAGCAGCTTGGCAGAAAAGACCCCGGGCGTCCTGGTGGACACACCAGGTTGACCATGAGCCAGCAAAGGCGGCAAAGGGTGTCCCGGGCTGCCTTAGGAGCAGTGTCCCAGCTGGTGGAGGGAGGTGATCCTTCCCCTCCGCTCAGCACCGCTGAGGCCACCCCTGAAGTGCTGGGTCGGGCGCTGCGCTCCCCAGTACGAGAGAGACAGGGACAGACTGGAGAGAGTCCAGCGAAGGTGATGAAGGGACTGGAGCGTCTCTGCTACGAGGAGAGGCTGAGAGAGCTGGGGCTGTTCAGCCTGGAGCAGAGCAGGCTCCGGGGGAGCTCGTCCCCTGGAGGGGGGGTGCAGAGAGGACGGAGCCAGGCTTTTCCCGGTGGTACCCAGGGACAGGACCAGAGGCCATGGGCACAAACCGAGGGTCCCTCTGAACACCAGGGAACACTTCTCCACTGTGAGCAGCTCTTTTAGATTGACCCCAAAGGACGGTTATTTTCTTAACTCGGTACCTCCCTGCCCCAAGAAAACACTTCTGAAATTAAACGTGTAGTTTTCTTTTGGTGCGATGTAATACCTTTGAAATGACTGAGTGAGGTCAGGTTGCCCTGCTGGCCACGCTGCTGGGGACGCAGCCCAGGCTGCGGGGGGGCTTTCTGGGCCGTGAGCTCACGTCCAATTTGCCACCCACCAGTATCCCCGAGTCCTTCTCCGCAGGGCTGCTCTCCACCACCCATCCCCCCGTCTGTGCTGGTACCGGGGGTTGCCCCGACCCCAGGCGCAGGACCCTGCGCTTGGCCTGGTCGAACTTCATGAGGTTCACGTGGGCCCAAACAGTTTGGGGGTTTGCTGATGTTTCTTTCTGTCTCTTTGGATGAAGCGGTTGACCGACGTGGATGAAGTGTTCTTTGGGGGATCGCACAGTCGGCAGCACAGGAGAAGTGTCACATCTGCTCGTGTTGGTGGCACCGGGGGCCTCCCGAGAGCATCAGCTGGTGGACGACGTGAGCCGATGTGATCGGAAAGGCTGCCCTGCGCTGCTGGAAAAGCCAAGAAGCCAACAGCTGAGCAAAACCAGGGGAAGGGACTCAGCTAGTTCCAGGACTGAGAAAAAATAGCGAAGCGTAGAAAGGGCTGGATGAACTGGCACGTCTCCCGGGGTCCCGTCTCCCACCGTGGCTAGAAGCAGGTGCTGGAAGAGGGCGAGAACAGAGCCCATGGGAGAGATGCCCCTGGCCACAGATGCCCTGAGCCAGATGTGGCTCCTGCGTGTCCGGTGATGCCCGTGCGCAGCCCAAGGAGGGGGGGGAGACAGCACCGTCCCCACGCTGCCACCCCCCTCCTACGTCCCCTTGCCAGGCCGGAGGGTGCAGCCGGCCGGGGTCTGTGCTGCCAAACCTCCCAGCTGCCCTTCTCAGGACGCTTCTGCTTTGGCTCTATCTCTTTTTTATATTCAAGGTGTGGGCGATAAAAGGACGTAGGCAATGGCCGAACAGCGGCCTCTTTTAATCTCCTTTCTTTTCCTAGTAATTCCTAGCATGTGATTTTCTTTCTCCTTTTTTTCTTGATTTTAACAGCCACCGAGCCCTGACCTTTCCCTGGGGCTGTCTCAGGACGCTTGCGGCCCGTTGTCTCACCCGTGAAGTCAGGGTTGATCTTCCCCATGCGCTTCACTTCCCATCAACCCACCCGCATTCCGGTGCTTTTCACACAGCCTCCGAATTCCTGCAAGACACCCCCATCTTTATTACCCGAATAACTTCTTGATCCACCTGCCAAGAGCTCCGGGAGGTGGGGGAGGCAGGACTCCTTTTTGCAAGGCCCATATTTACTCTCCCCGGATGTAGCCCAGCATCCAATACTTTGCTGGCACTGGGCTTGGAGGAGCTGGTCGGTGGCCAGCCACCAAGTCCACCCCATTCCCAGCACTGGGAGAACCTGGGCTGGTCACACAAGCTGATCCTTTGGGGTCAGCGGGGCCGAACATCGCTCTTGGACGCAGCCACCTCCAGAAGACAGTTTGTCCGCAGCGTGGCAGAGACCTCGCAGAAGCTGGAGGCCCTTTCCCACGCCACTTGGTTTATCGCCAGCATCAGACCGTCTGTCCCAAAGTGACATCCCAAGTTCACTTTGGTGTGTGACCCAGTGAAGGGGGCTTTTTAAAAAGCACCCTGCCCTCCAGCAGCCTTCAGGCCTGGGACTTGGCTCTGGAAGTGGGAGGACTGTAGTTTTTTTCCCCGGCAGAGCAGGGAATTAGGGAAGGAGCTTGGCATCTGCAAGGCTGGAGGTGGGCTGGTTTGGGGCTGTTGCTGCGGAGCGGGAGCCGCGACCCTGGGGAGCTCCCTGGGAAAGCGCGTCTGCAGCCTTTCGCATCTCTGTGTCCCTGGTGATTTAGTTCGTCTTTCCTCGTGTTGGCGGTGCCTGGGAAATAGAAGCACCGAGAACCAAGGAGAAGCTTTTCAACCATGAGTCACCTCCCAGGTGAGAGCATCTCCTGGGGCCTGGCAGGTCTCCGAGCACGGATGGGGCTGCTGACCCCTCTGATTCCAGCAGCAAACGCCCACGGAGCTCCCGCAGAGCCCGTCCCGGCTTTCCCAGTGCGCTGGGGGTGGGGGGAGAAATAACCAACCAAGGGGATGACCCCCCTCCCCATTTCTTACCCCCCCCCGTCTCTTACCCCCACCCCTGACACAAAAGGGTGGCCGAACCCCTGGGACCCCGAACCAGCTGATGGGGGAGCGTGGCCACCACTTTGCCCAGTGTCTCTCAGCCCACCTGTGTGCCCGCCCCGGCGCGGGGGCAGAGAGACCCTCATCCCATCAGCAAAGGAGAAAAACGATGCTAAAGCTGATGTCACCCGGGTTGGGAGTGATTTGGCTTCGAAAACAGGCTGCCCCGCTGCAAGGGGCCCCGGCTGGCAACGGTAGTGAGGTGGGGGGATGCGGTGACCAAAACCCACCCCCCAGAGCCACCCGGGGGCGGGCAGCGGGGCACGGCACGGCGAGGGAGCCACACGCAGCAGGTCTCCGTATCACACCCCTCAGGTTTTATACGCCGCGTCGGCTTCCCAAATCCCTCAGATCACAGGCTCTGAAGCCATAAAAGAGCCAGGGAGGAGGAAACAAAGTGGGTTTTCTTTCATGAAGGAAGGGGGTGTGGGAGGGGAGGGGAGAGGCGCTTTCTCTCTGTGCTACGGAGCCGGCCAAGATCCCCCCAGGCCAACGCTCCCCTGGGATGCTCACCCCAGCCCCAGGGACCAGCCGCGTGGTGGCTTCAAGGGGGTCAATGGCTGCCTGGGCGGGGGTGGGGGGGTCACAGCCAGGCTGGGGGTCCCAGCGGGGAGAGCCTGTGGGCGGCAGAGGCGACGGAGGGGAGGTCGGGGGCTGATGGATGGGCACACAGCGGCGTAGTGACGGGAGCGCTTCCCCTCCAAGCGTGACCCGATGCGGGGTGCCGGTCCTGGGAGGTGTTTCCCATGGGGGGTGCCTGCTGTGGGGCAGCAAGGGGGGGGGCCGAGGGGCAGGGGGTGTGCGCAGGAGGAGGCAGAGGGCCCGAGCGGCCCCGGGCTCTAATCGTCCTTGTCCTTGGCCCCATGCTTCAGGATGCGGGTGAACTCCACGTAGTTGAAGTTGCCCTTCTTGTCGATGGGCGCCTCCCGGTACATCTCGTCCACCTCCTCGTCGGTGAACCTGTCTCCCATGGTGGTCAGCAGCTCACGCAGATGGTCCTCGTGGATGAAGCCTGCGGGAACGGCAGGGGGTGGCGTTAGCAGGGGACACTGTGGGAGGGCTGAGCAGCAGGACCTTCCCCCCCCTCTTCTGAAGCTCTCCCACTCTGGCGCTGCATGGGGATCCCCAAGGATTTGGCCCCAGCCCCCGCCCTGGCTGCATGTCCTGGGGGAGGGCATCCGGGCTGGCAGCACGGGGCTGCAGGCAGTGCCCGTACCTGACGCCTCCTCGTCGAAGCAGGCGAAGGCGTTGCGGATGACATCCTCCGGGTCGGTGCCGTTCAGCTTCTCCCCGAACATGGTGAGGAACATGGTGAAGTTGATGGGCCCCGGTGCCTCGCTCATCATGCCCTCCAGGTACTCGTCGGTGGGGTTCTTCCCTGCCGGACACAGGCAGGGGTGTGGGTGCGGGGCCCTGTTCCCCCCCCAGTGTCCATCCCCAAGGCCAGCCCCTGCCCCCAGCCCGCTGGGGTTTTCCTTGCAGACGAATTTGCCGGTGCATGTTCACCCACCCCGTGAACAAGGGAAGGGGGCTTCCGCCGCGCCCGGTGCTCCCCTCACGTTTTAATGCGTGCCGGAGGCCACCTGGAATTAAGCTCTGCCAGGTTCAGCCTCGAGGGAGGTGCAGGAATTCATCTGGGGGATATCGGGAACTAAACCCGCAGCTTTTCTCCCTTCCCCTGGCCGCTGACACCCAGCACCACTCGGGGAGAGGGGCAGCGACATCTCCACACGAGCCTTGTGCTGCTGATGTCCCCAGCGCTGCCCCAACCGTGGATGCACCAGGGATGGTTTCACCTCCTCTGCTGAGGTCCCCGTCCCCCCAGCACCCGGCCCCTCTCTTCTCCAGAGCTACGGCTCACGGGGAGGAGGGAGGTCCCTCCCGCGGCCGGGCAGGACCTCCAGAACAGGTTTGGCTGCCAGGTCAATCATTGACAGACCTCCCAAAGCGTCGTGGAGATACCGCAGGGAGCGGGAGGTGGGAGCCGTGGCCTGCAGCGAAGGAGAATGGGCTCTGGGTGGGGAACACGGCCAGACCTGCAAGTCTCAACCGGCCGAGGTATCATGCCAGCCCAGGGACCGGCCTCTTCTGTCACCCAGGCTGAGAGAAACGGGAGGGCTTTGTCCCACAGTGGGTGACCCCAGGCGATATTCTGGGGTGAGACTAGTCAAATACTCAATGGCTACTGGTGGTTGCTTCTAGGGTAGAGCTTCTCCAACCCCAAGGGTCTCTTCCCTTCTAGTGAGCACGGCTGTAAGAGCAACACACCGAGCTGCTGCCCTCAGGTGCATCCACAAACTATGGTCAACTGGTGCCAGCAGAGAAATCCATCCCTCCCTCTCACGCCATGGGGCTGGCGCAAAGCAGGAGGGCTGTGCCTCCGTGGCATCCCCCCAAAACTGGGTGGGAGGCACCAGGTCACCCAGCTGCTCTCCCCGTTTGTCGAGGAGGTGTCGGGGACAGAGGGGCTGAGGGACACGTGGGAGCACAAGGGAAGGGTCTCCTCACCGAGGGAAGCCAGCATGTCATGAAGATCCTCCTTGTCAATGAAGCCATCGCGGTTCTGGTCGATCATGTTGAAGGCTTCCTTGAACTCCTGGATCTGCGACTGGTCGAACATGGCGAAGACGTTGGAGGTGGCGCGCTGAGGACGCTTCTTGGTGGTCTTGGCTTTGGCACGTTTGCTGGACATCTTGGCGGCTGTGGTGGTACCTGGGGGCCCGGCAGCAGGCAGGAGCGTCAGGAGGGCTGGGGACAGGCAGGGCCCGGGGAGCCGGAGCAGAGGCAGGGACACACGACTCTGGGCAGCTCCAGTCCCGTGCCTCAGTTTCCCTGGCTGTCACACAGTTTGGCAACAGCCAGATAAGGTGATCGCAGGGTCAGACATGGAGACAGGTGAGACCCGGGCTCTAATGGGGCTTCCCTGGGAAGTCACAAGAGCAGGCGGCACCCGCTGGCACCCCTTCCGCAGGGCTGTCCCCACAGGCTGCAGGCACCCTCTCTGCTCCTGGGGCTCCCTGCCTGCACCCCCGGCCCCCAAGACCTGCTTGTCACCTGTCCCTTTTGTGTCCCAGGTGCAGGGAGACATGCCAAGCCCAGCACCCAGCAGCCCCACGCTGCCCTTCAGTCCCAGGGGGGCCATGGGGACGGGTGCCTCGGCATTTTGGGCAGAGCTTAGCCATGGCCCCCCCTGCCCCAGGCCTCCCCTCCTGCTCCCGCAGGGCTCCCCCGGCCCTCCCCAGCCCGGCTCCCGGGCGATGGGGCTCCATGCCCACCCTCCATTCCGCTGTGCAAAAGCACCCCAGGCCGCCTCCCCGGGGTACGGGGGGGTGGGGGTGGCTCTGCGCAGCACCCAGCACCCAGCGGGAAGGGGTTATCTGCTCCGGGCACATTCCTCACATACCACCGCCTCCCTTCCCCCTCCATGCTGCCTCCATCCATCCATCCACCCACCCATCCATCCCACCTCCCGCCCCCACCGGGCCAAAGGGCCGCTCGCCGCCACCGCCGTGCCCGGGGACCCCACGGGAAGGGACCGAGGCGGAAGGGAGAGGGGGCTGGTGGACCTCTGGGGGGGCTGCGGAGCCCCTGCGGGGCAGGGGGAGAGTGGCTGAGCAACGCCGGGATGGCAGGGTGCTGAGGACTGGTGCTGTTGTTACAGGTAATGAATGGCAGGAGAAGGGAACAGCCCGGAGGGGCAAAGAGGGGGGGCAGCAGTGGGATGGACAGACCTTTGGGGACACGGCCGGGGCAACGCGTGTCCCACAATAACTTCAAACACCGCCAAGGCGAGACTGCGGGAGGGAAATGTGGTCTTTCAAAGTGTGTGGGGGGGTTCCTGCCCCCAGCCCGTGCTGGCGAGCGCCCAGCAGAGAGCCCATTCCCGCCAGCGAGATGGTACCCGAGCCCCTTCACAGCACTGAGCAGTGGTTTGGCGTCACCCTCCCACGCTGCCAGGCTGAGGGATGCAGTCGGTATTCAAGACACCCTGCACGGTGGGTGCTGGAGACCCAAATGGGATCCATACGGGGTGCTCGGCACCCCCAGTGACCACCCATGTTGCCTGAGAGGAGGATGCTCAGACCCCTCCCAATCGAATCCTGGCAAGCGTTAACTCAACGAGATGCCAGCAAAGACCCGGCCGGCAGAGGGACGGTGTCAGCTGCCAGCCCCGCATGGCCCTGCACGAAGCCTTGGGGTGAGGCCAGCCCACGGGAGAGACGCCGCTCAGAGCCCTCATGTTTCTATCGCAGCCATTTCTCCCTCACACGCAGCCCTGTGCCTCAGTTTCCCCACCTGGGTCAGTGTCTGGCCTGGGGAGCAGCCGCGGGGACAGTATTAAATTAATGGATTCTGAATTAATTCTAGTCCGCTCTGCTGTGTGCCCCTTGCCGTGGCGGGCTGCAGGGGTTCCTGCCTTCACTGCCAGGGGACACGGGGCGGTTAAGGAGCCACACCGTGTTGGGTGAAGCAGCACGAAGCAACACCACCAGTGAGCCGCGTGCCACCATCCATGCCCAGCTGCTCCAGCCATCCCAGAGCGTGCTCCGGGATCTGCTTCCCGGCTGGGTCCTTAACGCTGACGCCCCCGGGGGGGACTGCGGGGCCTTGGGGAGCATCTCGCCCCGGGGGACCCCAGTGCTGGCACAGACCAGGGCAGAGCAAACAGCCTTCTCCTGCACGCACACCGCTCCTGCCAGCCCTCCCCGGCCCGGCCCTGCTCTCCAGCTGTTTCCCTCCCCTCCTGCTATCCCTCTTTCAAGGGGTTGCAGAGGTGGGGGCTGCAGCGGCCACCAGCCTGGTCCCCAGCCTGCTGCGGTCCCCAGGCTCCCCTAACCTGGGGGTCGCGGGATGCCAAATCCCAGCTACCGTGTCAGTGCCTGCCCGGCAGCGTGGTGCCCAGCCAGGCTCAGAGGGGGCTGGGGACTGTCCCCCCCCCACCCCAACGCCATCCCAGTGCGGGAGCAGCGCGCCACGCCAGAGAGGCCTGGCAGCACCCACCAAGACCAAGCTGGGCCCTTCATCCGCAGGGGACGTGCTCCGCGTGCCCTGGGAGACAGTCCCTTCCTCGTCCCCCGTGAGCCCCGGTGGCTGCGGGCACTGGGATGGAAACAGCACTGCCCTCAGCACCCTCCCTCGCGCTGCCCCGAGCTGCACCCAGTCACCAAATCACCCCGCCATCCCCCAAACGCTCCGTCCTTTCCCAGTGCCCGCCAGGAAAGAGACGTTTGGCACCGGCCAGCTGAGGAAAGCAGCGGGACTGGAGAGCCCATCCCTTGCCTGCTGCTTCCTCCAGCACCACGAACTTCTTTGCAATGGGACTCTCTTTCTGCGTGCCCTGCGGGACACCGGCGTGCGCTGCCGGCCCGGAACCGACCCCCGGCAGCGGCGTGGGGCAGCTGAGCTGAACACGGCTTCGCTGTGCCGGGCCACAGCCAGCAATAAAAGCTCTGCCGCCGGCCCACGGCACTGAGCTGAGCTTTCAAAACACGCTGAATTATCAGCAGAATTATTAGCAGAAGACCGGAGAAATAAGCCGGAGTTTTGCTCTCACCACATGAATTAACATTATCCAAATATTTACCCTGCCCCGGCTGTGACCAGCAGCAGAAGCGCGGCTTGGCACCCTCTCCAGAGAGATGGTTCTCGTTAAGGGGATTAAGTGCGATTTTGACGGCACATGGTTTTGCTGTTTGATCCAAAATACGCCCTGGAAAGATGCTTGGCCCCAAGGTCCAGCTCGGCCTGGACATCTCCTAATTGTTCTGTTTCTGCTGATAGCTGGCTGGGACTTGGGAAGCGACTTTTTTTGGGTCAGTGCAGGAAAAGGTGTCTCTCGCACGAGATAGAAGTGATTTGCAGCGATTGCAGCAAACTGTGGTTCGACAGGGGTGAGCCGTGCGCTGCAGGAGGGCTCGACGGCCACACTCCCCTGGTCTTCCAGCCCAGGCTTTCTGGGATTCCCCAAACCCCGATGCCCAGACCGTCTCGGGGGACACCCAGCCGTGATGCCCTGCGCGCTGGGGTGGATTCGGTTGAGCCAAATGCTGCGGCCACCAAAAACTCCAGCTTCCTCCATGGCAGGAAGGAAACCCACAGAGACTGGCCCTGCTCCTGCCCCATCTCAGCGCTGCTCCAGCCCAGGAGCTCAGGGCTCAGGCAGCGGCGCCGGGGAGGGTCGCACTGGGGGGAGACCCCGGCCAGCCTGGCGCAAAAGCCACGTGCCGATCTGATCACCACACTCGCCCCGTCACCGACTGCCCTTGTTCCCTTGTCCTTCTGCCACCGCTCCTGCTGGGACAATCTCCCTGCCTCCTGCACCACCGGGCTTGTGCCCTTCTCCCCCGGGAGTCAGACCCAAGGGGCCACGGGGCTGGCTTAAAAAGTTCACAAGTTGGTAAAGAAAATAGTTTCATTTTAAAGAGAAAGAGCAAAGACCCACCGTTATCAGAAAAATAAACCACCATGCGTTTCCTCCTGGGTAAAACCAACCGAGCGACTCCATCCTGGTGCCGCTTCCTGACCGTGCTGGGGAGGGTGGGACAAGCCGAAGGGACGTGGCAGTGCTGACAGGGCACGCGGGCCCCGTCCCGTCCCTGTCCTCCTCCTCCCTGCCCGCTCCCACCCTTCTCCCTACCCCGCGTCTTCTCCTGTGCTGCTCCAGCTCACTGTCCCATTCGGCTGAGCGGGCTTGTGGCAGGTCTGGCTGGCACGGAGGCGGGGAGGGGACAGCCAGCTCCCCTTGTAGTGGCAGCAGCCTGTCCCCGGGGTGTTCCCGTGCTGTATTCAGAAGCTATGATCACCTGGAATATGCTGCTAAGGGTTTCCCTAGGGAGGCTCCACCAAAGCTGGCCCTGCAACTGCAGGAGCCACCTCTAAAAGTGCTGACGAGGCTCCGGCACCGCGTGGGGCCGCCCGGCACTGCCGGAGAGGGACATCATCCGCTCGCAGCGAGCTCCTCTCCGCCCCCAGAGCCCGGCAGCGAGACGCATGATGTGCATCTGCTGGATGCTTCTGGTCGGGGTAGGGACAGAGCGACTCAAACAGCCTGGGCTGCTCCGGAGGACAGCCTGCAGGGGGAAAGGTGGCCCCTCGGAGGGGCTGCGGTTAAATCTCTGCCCAACGGCTCTTCCCAAAATTAGTTGCTAGCGCCAGCGAGCCACAACACAGCTGCACGTACTAAGAGGCAAGTGCTGGCCCTCCACAACGCACAGCTGGTCGCACCTGGACACGTTACAGCACCGTGTAGCCCAGCACAGGCAGCGGTTCCCACCCCCTCTGCCAGGGTGGCACGAGGGCCAGAGTTGGTGATGTCCTGCAGCATCCCACAGTGGCACAGGAGGCACAGGGCACCCTGACCCTTCCACCCGTAAAGCTTTGGCTCCTGCCAGGCACCTCTCCCAGCACCAGGAGTGGACATCCCACCTCCGGAGCCAGCGGGACACGCGGACCGGGTTGTCATACGCTGGAGGAGCGAGCAGGGAGCAGCTCACCTTCCCTGCCGAATTTGTTGTTAAACCGTCCTTTCCCTCCAGCGCAGCCCTGCTCAGGATGCCCTTGGGATGTGGCATTGCTCAGCTCCGTCCCCGCTGCCACAGGCTACTGGTAGCGGGGGAGCCACACTGCCGGCCGGAGGCACCAGGAGCTGCAGGGGGACGCCCCGTCCTGCTCGGCACTGCAGGATTGGAGAAGGGCTGCTGTTCTGCTCCTTTTTTCCCTTATTAAGGACGGGTGTGGGACAGGGAGTTTGGAGACAAGGGCAAAGCAGAACCTGAGTCCCGGGCTGTGTCCCCAGCGCAGCCACAGCCACCAGCACTGAAACTGGGGAGCAGGTTTCACTTGTGGACAGGAGGAAGCAGGGCAGCACCAGGGAGCCAGAGCCAAGCGTGCAGTGACTCCCAGGAGGGAAAGTTCATCCCCATCCTTGGCTCCCACTGCACACCAGGGAACTGGCCAGGCCCACGGGCAGCCAGGGGGCTCGGTGGCAAGTTTTGGCAAACTGTTTCTGGACTAGCTTCTTCCCACCAAGTTTCTGGGACAAGGACCTCACCGTGCCCATGTGGCACCTGCAAACCCTTCCAAAGCACAACTTCTGAGGCTGCCATGAGAAGACGGTGCACAGACTCCATCACCAGGCAAAAGACCCATCACCCATCTGATGCCCGAGGAGGCTGGGAAACGGGACCATGGGCCAGAAGGTCTTCATGGCCTCGCGCCACCGGCATAACGTGCCCTGGACTGGGTTTGATATTGTCCCAGGAGAATTAAGGGGCTCACCTCGTCAGGGGAATCTGGCCGCAGCGCCTCAGAGGGGGAGGTGACCGCAAACTCCTCCTACAGCCGCACAGAGCCTGCCAGTGACGAGAGGAAAACATTCAAGTGACTGAAGAAACCCAACCATCTTTGGTCAGCAGCAGTGGTTGTTGACACTTGGGGATGTTCCGCTCCAAAGAATGTTCTGCTCCAGCTGCCGCCTTCTCCTACACATCCATGTTTTAGAGCCCCCATGGTTTTTATCAGAGTCGTAACATTTTGTACCAAAAGGGCATGCAGGGAGGGAAGCCAAGAGGACCTCAAGTTTTCACGGGCAAGGCTAAACAAAACACAAAGTTCCTCTGTGCTCAAGACTGAGGGAAATGAGCTAAGTAAAGCTTTTCTGCCTTACTACAATTTATTGCCTGAAGTTGCTCACTGGACGCTGCGGAGATCTCTGGAGCATGCATCTGGATCTTGGCTCTGGCCATTAGCAAAAAGACTTGGGGAGAAAAAAACAGATGTTCCAGACAGGAACAGCTCTCTCAAACCAGGAGGTGGGTGAAGCCACGGGCGGCAGAATCTGCTCTGGCAGCGCTGCCGTCCCGGGGGAAGCCAGGATGTCCCAGCTCCAGGTCATTGCGGAGTTCTTGAGAGCTTTGCTCAAGACCCATCCTCGCCTCCCCCCGTGGGACATCCCTGCCGGGCCCTGGAGAGCGGCTCTCCCCGCCTGTCCGGGCAGAGGGGTGCCTGCCAGGGACACACCGGGGCTTCTCCTGCCGCTGCGTCGCCCCCTCCCCAGGGCCGAGCCCCGCACCAGCTCCAGCACCGCGGCAGCACTGGCCGGCCGGGGGCTGCTCCCTCCCGCTCTGCCCGGGGCAGCCGCCCCCTCCCGTCCTGCCGCTTCCCCTCCGAGCTGCCCCGGCTCCATCCCGCCCGGTCCAGCGGGGCCGTCCCGGCTCCCTCCCGCCCTCTCCCCCTCGCCGCGGCTCCCTCCCGCCCGGTCCATCGGGACTGTTCCTGCTCCATCCCGCCCGATCCATCGGGACTGTTCCTGCTCCATCCCGCCCGGTCCATCGGGACTGTTCCTGCTCCATCCCGCCCGATCCATCGGGGCCGCCCCGGCTCCATCCCGCCCGGTCCAGCGGGACTGTCCCTGCTCCATCCCGCCCGGTCCAGCGGAGCCGCCCCGGCTCCATCCCGCCTGGTCCAGCGGGACTGTCCCTGCTCCATCCCGCCCGGTCCAGCGGAGCCGCCCCGGCTCCATCCCGCCCGGTCCATCGGGACTGTCCCTGCTCCATCCCGCCCGATCCAGCGGGGCCTCCCCGGCTCCATCCCGCCCGGTCCGTCCCGCCCCGCCGGGGCTGCCCCGCTCCCTCCCGTACCGGCCGCCCCCCGTGTCCGCTCGGCTGCGGTCCCGCCCGGCGGATCGGGGAGCGGCGGGGCCCGGCGGAGCCGCCTCACCTGGAGCGGAGCGGGGACGCTGCGGGGCGGCCGGCGCTGCTCTGCCGGGGCCCGGCCCGCGGCGCGGCCCTTGGGGCGGGCGGGCAGCGGGGGCCCGGGGCGGTGCCGCCCGCCCCGTCCCGTCCCATCCCGGCCCGCCCCGTCCCGCCCGGCCCGGCTCGGCCCATACAAGGCAGAAGAATGCGGCGGGGCCGGGGCCGCGGGGCCGGGGCGGCGGGACGGCGCTCCCGGCCTTATATAGACGAAAGGGCGGCGGGGGCGACCCACGCGTGGCCGCTTTCCCGCGGGGAGATGCGCAGCTCGGGGCCGCGCCCGGGGGGATGGGGACCGGCTCGTCCCGGCCTCCCCGTGGGCGTCCCCGCGCCTCCCAGCCTGGTGACACAGGGCAACGCCGTGCTCTGCGGGGCTGTGGGCACCCACGGGTGACACCAGCCCACGGGCGGTGGTTCGCCCCGGGCTTCCCGGAGCAGCTCTGGGCCCCTGCCAGCGGGCGTGGGGCTGCCTGTGGGCCAGCGGCCCAGTTGAGCTCCATGGAAAAGCCTTGAGGGCATCCGAAGGCTGCAGCGAGGCTGGCTGAAAGCCTCTGCTGACGGCCCAGTGGGACCAGGCTGCAAAGGGAACGGTGGCCAGAAAGACCGGGTTGGTGCTGAGCCCTGCCTCTGCCCCCGGGCTGCAAGCTGCCAGAAGGACTAGGTTAAACAGCCCCTCCAATTTCCTCTAAAAAGTTCCCTGGGCTGGAGAACAGCTGGGGACGTGCCCTGTTCCTGAGCTGTGGCCTGGAGCCCAGAGGCGCGGGGATGAGGAACTCCTACCAGTCACCGGGGACAGGCACCAGTCCCAGGGACACCTCTCCAGGGCCTGTTCCTGGGTCTTGCTCATGTTTCCTTCCCCTCAGCAGCCCTGCACCACATCCCAATCTGGTAGCCGCCAAGGAGGTCCCAGTTCCGTGGGCTCTCCCTTGGGAGGGTGATGCCCTCCCCAGACATCATCCCAGGGGGGATTTGTCTTTGGTTTGGAGGACACCATGGCACTGGGGCCAGAATTCAGCCTGCAGAGGAGCAGGCAAGTGGGAGAGGGATTCACCCAACCCTGGGGCAGGCAGCCGGAGCAGGGCTGCTCTGCCCACGTGCTGCCAGCAGCTCCGTCACTGCCCGTGGAGAGAAGTGGGAGCTCAAGGATGAGGACCATACCCTGCCACCATCCCTGGGCACTTCCCAGCTTGGCAGACCTGTGCCAAGGGGCGAGCATGGAGCACATGGTCTGCACTCACAGCAACACGGGTGAAGAGCAGAAATGAGCAGCGACACAAATTGATCTTCAGCTGCCACTCTCCTGCGGGGCACCACTACAAACAACAGTTGAAAAACCAAAAAAGGTGTTTCATCACAGACACAAAAGCAGTGGCCATGTCCTCCAGCAGCCTGGCCACACCCTGCTCAGGGCACAGATTTTGTTCCTACTGTCTCAGACCAGTGACCTGCTCTGCCAGCAGCCTGCCCGACTTGGGGACATCCTAACCAACCATGCCCCCGTGCTGCTCGGAAGGAATCTGCCAGGACGTTGTCCCCTCTAGGGAGTGCAGGAGCCATGGAGGTGGCCTGGCCTTCGCTGGAGGCAGGTGTCCTGCTCACGTCCCCTCCAAAGGACAGGCAGCGCTGGGGGAGGAATCAGGAGCCGGCCAAACACCGGCGTGTTGGAAAACACCCACCGAGTGGGTGCCTTGGATGGGGTTGGAAACGCCACCAAGCGTCGTGCCAGGGCAGCAGTGAGCCGGGAAGAGCGCAGAGCCTTTGCCATGCCATGATCTGGCCAGGGGGTCCCAAGGTTTGCCTTTTTAATAAAAATATAAGGAAAGAGAAAAAAAAAAAAAGGAAAAAAAAAAAAAAAAGAAGAAATCCCGAGAGTCAGACAGCCCAAGCTGCCCCCCCGTGGCTGGTCCCAGGTTTTTCTGCGCTGGAGGAAAGGCCCGGCCTCGGCCGCGTCCAGCTGGTCCCCGGGAGCCTGTCAGGAAGCAGGACCAGCCCTACGGCCCCTCTGGGGTGGCCGCTGTCCCCCACCAAGCCCCGGTTCCTCACAACCGGGCAGCTTTGGAGGGGACACACTGGTGAAGCGGGGCGGTTTGGACACGGCAGCTCCTCGCACGCTTTGCAGCCTCTGAAGCGGCGTGCAGGTAAGGGGCTGCTGCTGGGCCACCTCGGCCAGCCCCTCGGGTTCTCCCCTGAGCTCCATCCAGCCCTTCCCACCGTCCCCTGCCTGCGCTCGGGGCTCCCCATGTAACCCTTCTGCCCCGCGCCCCTGTGCCTGCCAGCACGCATCCCTCACCGGGGGCCCGTTTGTCCCTCTGTGACATCCTCTGGCACCTCGCCTGCCTCCTCCTTCTGCTTTCAAGCCCCAATTTAATTAGTGTTTCTCTCTGGGCAGTGGATCAGGCAATGGGGATGAAGTAAAAAAAGCCCGGGGTGGGTGGGGTGGGCTTTAGCACACGAATTTTAGATTACAGGTGTCTCATCAACATGCAAGCGCTTCCATCCCTGCAAAGCGTCCTGGGGCAGGAGCACAGAGCTGGGGACAGTGAGACTCCTCACGTACCTCGGACACAGCCTGAAGTCCTGGAAGAGCTCAGCCCTGTGGTCCCGCAGCTGTCACCTCCACCCGTGCTCGGTGACCGTGTCCGTCATGGAGCGGAGGGTGCAGAGCAGGAGGGGGGCTGCCATGACCTAAGCACCAGAGGAGCGCCCCGGGAGCAAGGTTGCGGCTGTGGCAGGTGAGACTTGGCCCCTCAGCGAAGAGCCCTGCCGTGGTGGGGGGGTCAGAGGCAAAGGTCCTGCCGGAGATACAGCGATGACCCCCCACTGCCTGCTCCCCTCTGTGATAACAACACAGCGGGGCACAAGAAGTCCAGGAAGTTCTTGGAATAGAGGAGCCAACGAGGAGAGGAACTATGGTGGACCTTGTCCTTACCAACAAGGAGGGGCTGGTGGGGAATGTCAAGCTCAAGGGTAGCCTCGGCTGCAGTGATCATGACATGGTAGAATTCAAGATCCTTTGGGCGGTGAGGAGGGCACACAGTAAGCTCACTACCCTGGACTTCGGGAGAGCACACTTTGGCCTCCTGAGGGATCTGCTTGGCAGGGAAACATGGGAAAAAGTACTGGAGGGAAGAGGGGCCCAAGAAAGCTGGTTAGCATTCAAGGATCACCTCCTCCAAGCCCAGGAGCGGTGCATCCCAAGAAAGAAGTCAGGTAAAAATGCCAGGAGGCCTGCATGGATGAACAAGGAGCTCCTGGACAAGGTCAAAAGCAAAAAGGAGGCCTACAGAGGGTGGAAGCAAGGACGGGTTGACTGGGTGGAATACAGAGAAACTGTCCGAGTGGCCAGGAACCAGATTAGGCAAGCTAAAGCCCAGATAGAATTAAGTCTGGCTAGGGACATCAAGGACAACAAGAAAAACTTCTCTAAGTACGTCAGGGGTAAAGGCCAGAGTAGGGAAGATGTGGGCCCTCTCCGGAAGGAAACAGGAGACCTGGTCACCCAGGATCTGGAGAAGGCTGAGGTGCTGAATGACTTTTTCACCTCAGTCTTCCCCAGCAAGGGCTCCAACCACACTGCCCAAGCTGCAGAATGCAAAGGCAGGGGCTGTGAGAATGAAGTGCCCACGGTAGGAGTAGGTCAGGTTCGAGACCATCTGAGGAACCTGAAGATACATAAGTCCATGGGACATGATGAAATCCATCCCCGGGTCCTGAGGGAGCTGGCAGATGAAGTCGCCAACTGCTTTCCATTATATTTGAAAAGCCGTGGCAGTCCGGTGGAACTGTCTGGAAAAGGGGAAACACAATCCCCATTTTGAGAAAGGGAAAAAAGGAAGACCCGGGGAACTACAGACCGGTCGGTCTCACCTCTGTGCCTGGCAAGATCATGGAGCAGATCCTCATGGAATCTCTGCTAAGGCACATGGAAAACAAGGAGGTGATTGGTGACAGCCAACATGGCTTCACCAAGGGCAAGTCAAGCCTGACAAATTTGATGGCCTTCTGCGACGTTGCCACAGCGTTGGTAGATAAGGGGAGAGCAACGCACATCATCTACCTGGACTTATGCAAAGCATTTGACACTGTCCCGCACGACATCCTGGTCTCTAAATTGGAGGGGCATGGATTTGATGGATGGACCGCTCGGTGGGTAAGGAACTGGCTAGATGGCCACGCTCAAAGGGTTGTGGTCAACAGCTCAATGTCCATGTGGAAACCAGTGACGAGTGGCGTTCTTCAGGGGTCAGTACTGGGACCAGTGCTGTTTAACATCTTCATTAACATCATTGTCTTGACAATAACTTCCTAAGACAGGAAACAGACAGCCCCACCCGAGGGGATGCCATACTGCACCTCATAGTCATCAACGCCAGTGAGCTCATCGGGGATGTCAAGATTGGAGGCAGCCTGGGCTGCAGTGACCACGCAGTGGTGGAGTTCGCGGTCCTGAGGGATATGTGCCAGATGAGGAGCATAGTCAGGACCCTGAATTTTAGGAGAGCAAACCTCCGGCTCTTCAAGGAGTTAGTCAATAGGACCCCCTGGGAAATGGACCTCAGGGACAAGGGGGCAGAACAGAGCTGGCAGATCTTCAAGGATGCTTTCCATAGAGCACAAGAGCTCTCGATCCCCAGGTGTAAGTAGTCATGTAAGAAAGGGAGGAGACCAGCATGGCTGAGCTGGGACCTGCTGGTCAAACTAAGAGGCAAGAAGGAACTGCACAGGCAGTTCAAGCAGCATCAGGTGTCCTGGGGAGAGTATAGGGATGCTGCCTGGGTATGTAGGGATGAGGTCAGGAAGGCCAAGGCACAGCTGGAGCTGAACTTGGCCAGGGATGCTAAGAATAACAAGAAGGGCTTCTACAGGTACGTCAACCAGAAAAGGAAGGTCAAAGGAAGCGTGTCCTCCCTGATGACTGAGAACGGCAAACTGGTAACGACAGATGAGGAGAAGGCTGAGGTTCTCAACAATTTTTTTGCCTCAGTCTTCACTGCCAGCCTCTCTCCTCATGCCTCCCGAGTTGAAGGACTGCAAGACGGGGACCTGCGGGACAAAGTCCCTCCCACTATAAGTGAAGACAAGGTTTGTGACCACCTGAGGAACATGAATATACACAAGTCTATGGGACCTGATGAGATGCACCCCAGAGTCCTGAGGGAATTGGCTGATGTAGTTGCCAAGCCACTCTCCATGATATTTGAAAAGTTGTGGGAGTCAGGGGAAGTCCCTGGCGACTGGAAAAAGGGAAACTTCGCACCCGTTTTTAAAAAGGGTAGAAAGGAGGACTCTGGGAACCACCGCCCTGTCAGCCTCACCTCTGTGCCAGGGAAGATCATGGAACAGATCCTCCTAGAAGCTATGCTAAGGCACATGGAAGACAGGGAGGTGATTCGAGACAGACAGCATGGCTTCACCGGGGCAAGTCCTGCCTGACCAACCAAGCGGCTTTCTACAAAGGAGTGACTGCATCAGTGGACACGGGGAGAGCAATGGATATCATCTATCTGGACTTCTGCAAGGCTTTTGACATGGTACCCCACAACATCCTTCTCTCTAAGTTGGAGAGATACGGATTTGATGGGTGGACTGCTCGGTGGATAAGGAACTGGCTGTATGGTCGCATCCAGAGGGTGGTGCTCAATGGCTCAATGTCCAGATGGAGAGGGATGACAAGTGGTGTCTCTCAGGGATCTGTACTGGGACCGGTGCTGTTCAACATCTTCATCAATGACAAGGACAGTGGGATCAAGTGCACCCTCAGCAAGTTTGCCGATGACGCCAAGCTGAGTGGTGCGGTCCATGTGCCAGAGGGATGGGATGTCATCCAGAGGGACCTGGACGAACTAGAGGTGGCCCAAGCAAACCTCATGAAGTTCAACAAGGCCAAGTGCAAGGTCCTACACTTGGGTCGGGACAACCCTCGTTATCAATACAGGCTGGGGGATGACGGGATAGAGAGCAGCCCTGCGGAAAAGGACTTGGGGGTGCTGGTGGATGAAAAGCTCAACATGAGCCAACAATGTGCACTTGCAGCCCAGAAGGCCAATCGCATCCTGGGCTGCATCAAAAGAAGCGTGGCCAGCAGGTCCAGAGAGGGGATTCTGCCCCTCTCCTCTGCCCTGGTGAGACCCCACCTGCAGTACCGTGTCCAGCTCTGGAGCCCTCAGCACAAGAGGGACATGGACCTGTTGGAGGGGGGCCAGAGGAGGGCCACGAAGATGATCTGAGGGCTGGAGCCCCTCTGCTGTGAGGACAGGCTGAGAGAGCTGGGGGGGTTCAGCCTGGAGAAGAGAAGGCTCCGGGGAGACCTTATAGCAGTGACCTGAAGGAGGCTACAGGAAGGACGGGGAGGGGCTGTTTGCAAGGGCATGCAGCGACAGGACGAGGGACAATGGTTTAAACTAGAGCAGGGCAGGGTTAGATCAGACATTAGGAAGTTCTTTACAGTGAGGGTGGTGAGACACTGGAACAGATGGAGGTCCCATCCCTGGAGACATTCAAGCCAGGCTTGATGAGACTCTGAGCAACCTGATTGAGTTGAAGATGTCCCTGCTGAGTGCAGGGGGGTTGGACTAGATGGCCTTTAGAGGTCCCTTCCAACCCAACACATTCAATGTTCTATGACCACCCAGTAGTCCCACCCCCCTGCCCTGGGCAGGGACACCTCCCACCAGACCAGGTGGCTCAAAGCTTCATCCAACCTGGCCTTGAACCCCTCCAGGGATGGGGCAGCCACAGCTTCTCTGGGCAACCTGGGCCAGGGGCTCACCACCCTCACAGCAAACAATTTCTTCCTCAGATCTCATCTAAATCTCCCTCTTTCAGTTTAAAATCATTCCCCCTCACCCTATGGCTCCCCTCCCTGCTCCAGAGTCCCTCCCCAGCTTTCCTGGAGCCCCTTTAGGGACTGGAAGGGGCTCCAAGGTCTCCCCGGAGCCTTCTCTTCTCCAGGCTGAACCCCCCCAGCTCTCTCAGCCTGTCCTCCCAGCAGAGGGGCTCCAGCCCTCGGATCATCTCCGGGGCCTCCTCTGGCCCCGCTCCAACAGCTCCGTGTCCTTCTGCTGTTGGTGCCCCAGAGCTGGAGGCAGCGCTGCAGAGGGGTCTCCCCAGAGTGGAGCAGAGGGGCTGAAAAAGTCATTCCCGACGTGTTTTTCATGAGGAGTACAACCGTTTTAAGTTGAATACCGCTGCTCTTGTAAGGCAAGAATATAAAATAGTCGTCAAATCTTCACTTCCAGGGCTCCGAAGGCCCCGGCACGGCCACAGGAGGGACCCAGCTGTGGGAGGGGGAGCGGGCCCGGGGTGCCGGGGCTCCGCGGCCGGCTGCCTGCCCTGCGGCCGGGACGGGCCGAAGGGCCGTTCCCGCTCCCCGCAACGGGGGCTGCCGGCGCTTCCGCCGAGGAGCGGCTCTGCCGGGCCTCCCCTTTCCCCACAAGGGCTCGCTTCACCTCCCGGCCGCTGCCCCCGCGCCGGGACGGGGACCGGGCCCAGCGGAGCCACACACCGCCTCCGCCCGGGCCCAGCACTGACGAGGGTCGCTCCCGGGCCTCCCCCGACGTGGGGTCGGCGGGACCCCACCGACCACCACACTCCCACTTGACCCCTCTCCCCCGCCGTAGCGGGAGCGGCGCTCGCCTTTGTCACGTGTGGCGCGGGACGCCGCCGCGATTGGCGGAGCGGGGGCGCGGGCGTGTGACGTTACGCGGCGGCCGCTTCCGGGCCGGCGGCGGGGCCGGGTCCGGTACCGGTGCCGGGGCAGGAAGGCGGGAGGATGAGCGGCGCGCGGCGCAGGGAGGAGCCGCCGCACGCGCAGCAGCACGCGGTGGCCAACGGCGGAGCGGCCGGTCGCGGGTCGGTGTGGGGCAAGGCGCTGCGCAGCGACTCCGCCTGGCACGACAAGGTGGGGCCGGGAGCGCGGCGGAAGCGGGGGGGGCTGCTCTCGCCTGGCGGTAGCGGGGCCGGGGGCTGGTGCCTGGCCGGGGGCCCCGGAGGCGCGTTTGAGGGCAGGCGCAGGCCGCGGCGGGGCCCGGCCCGGCGGTCCCGGCCCTCTCAGGTGCGTGTGGAGCGGCGGCGGCGGCCCCGGAGGGCCTGCGGGAAGGAGCCGGGGGAGGCGTCGCTGGAGCTCGTTTAAATCCCGTCGGCGGGGACGCGGTGCCCGCCACGCGGCAGCCTGTGGCGTGTGTCACCCGCCGGAGCTCCGGGCCCCGCGCCAGGGCGGCCGGGCTGTGCCTGCAGCTCGGTGGGTGAGGCAGGGGCCTCGTCGGTAAACACAGCTCTCTCGTTCAGCCGGGACTTCCACACGGGACAACCGGCGCACGGTGGCTTTGTGTCCTTCCTTACCCGGAGAACTCGCCCTCCAGGTGCTTCCTGAAGGCAGATGGGGCACATCTGCTGCGCTGCGGCCTGCGCCAGACGCAGTTCTTCTCGGCTGTTTGGACGCGGAGCCAAAGCACACCCAAGCTGCCTTTATGTGAAGATGTCTGCCCTGGTTTGGGGTGGACAGGCCACTGAAGCTGAGGTCTCCTCAACCTCTCCCTCCAGGGAGAGAAGGATCAGAGAGAAAGTGACTTAAGAGTTTAAAAGAAACGAAACTACTTTAATAAGACGTTAATAGTAAAATAATAAAAAGAAAATATAATAATATCAAAACAGAAGAAAATGAAATATATACAACATGTACAAAACCAATGTCAAGCTCCCAGGATGAGGATCACTGGGAAAGTCCCAGACTGGACTCGGCATCAGACAGGAACTGGATTCCGGATCTGGATTCAGGAATGCACAGATGGGGATCAAAGGCAGACGAACAGAGTCCTCCTCGGACACCGACCATTGAAGGAAGAGGGCTGACCCTTTGATCCCTCAGCTTTTGTACTGAGCACGGGGCAGACGGGATGGAATACCCTGTTGGTCAGGTTTGGGTCACCTCTCCTGTCTGCCCCTCCCTGCAGCTGGGACCCCTCTACACTCTTCCGCTTCCGACCCTCCAACGAGGCAAATAACGAAGCGAGCTGACCTTGGGTGTTACAGCAATAAGTATAAGCAAGAGCCTCTCTGCCTACCATTCCTTGGCAGGAATTATAAACATCGGGTCTCATCACTCTGGAAGCAGATACTGTCTGAAAAACACACCGTTAATTTCAGAAAGTTCAGTTAGTTGGAAGAGGCTTAGCTGAAAAGTAAAATTACCAAAAAGAAAATCGGTTCTGTTTTACCTTAAAGCAGGACGTTACCTCAGTTAAATTTGGCTTTTATGTTAAACTCTTCTAGGATTAAATAAATATTTCCTTTGTGTAATTAAAAGAAAACTAGAAATTTAATCAGCTTTAAGAAGTTGGTGGGGGAAATGTATTTGCAAATCCAGCTGACCTGTCCGTTGTGAAGGGAAAGGGCAGCAGCAAGAAAAGGCGTGTGAGCGTTTCTCCGTCACTGTGTCACAGTGCAGGTGTGCTCTCACAGAAGAGTAATGTCACGGCGGTTGTTTAGCTGTTTGCGGGCTGCTTTGCTGTTCCTTGCCTCGCTGTATGGTGAGCAAAAAGAGATTTGGTTTCTACGAAACTTCATGGCTGTGCTCAACTTGCATGTTTTGCCCGTGTTTGTCGGAGCAAGAAGGTGTCAGCCACAGACTTCCCAGTGTTTTTAGCTCTAGTGAAGCCCTTTTTCCTGGGCATATCTCCCGCGTGCTGCAGTGCTTCTGGTCACTGCCTCGTCCTGCTGCTGCCACCCAGCAGCGCACCCACAAGGTGCTGTGAGCTCCGGCAGCATCCCAGCTGCTGCTGTGTGCCGAGCACGGCCTGGGCACAGGTGGGTGGAGCGGGAGGAGCAGGATGTCTGCTCCCTGGTTTGCCGCCTTTGCCTTTCAGCGTGGGGAAGGCACGGCCTCTGCCCTGTGTTTCCTTGGGGGACAGACGTGAAACTGTGTCGCTTTTTTCTGAACGGTCGCTGTTGCTCGCAGAACTTGTGGGGCCCTGCTGTACTTGACCTCATCCCCCTCTGACAAACTGGGCAGGCATTTCAGAGTGAGCGAGGGGAGCAATGACAGGCTGCGCCAATGTTTTGGTGTGATAGGATATGAGCTGAAATGACTGAGAAACGTAGTGACTGAGAGAAACGACCACATCTGACATGGATTCTAGTCTTCCACTTGGAGCCAAACAACTTTGCACATCCTACAGTGAAATCGCGAAGGGCGTTGGTGTCTGGGGGTATGCTGGGGCAATCCCATCCTTGGGGAGGCTGTAGCAGAAGTGAATTTTATTCAAAGCGTGAGTCAGCGTGGTCCAGCTGAAATACCTACGGTTGTGTGGGCACTGTGGGTGAACAGGAATGACCAGTTCGGTGCCGCTCTGAAAGAGCACAGATGCACTCGTAGTATGTGTGAGATACGGTTTGGGCTTTGGAGTTGGCGTTGAGTACTGGCTGCCGGTAGCACTTCTTTCTGGGTAGGGCCGGGCCCGGGGCGCTGAGAGTGGCTATAACGGTCTTAAAGCATTAACAGTTCTTTAAACTTTTATTCCAGAGAATTTTTATAGACTTGAATCTTTAGTAAACAAGGGGACTAGGTACTTGTTCACTTCTTGGTTCGCCCATCAGAGGACAAAGCGATGTATTTAATTTGGAAGCAGAGAAGGCCAGGGTGCACGACACCATAAGCTGCTTTCATCTGCTCCGAGTACAACATCTTATACTGTGAATGGAAAACTAAGTGTGTTAAACTTTCACTTTTCAATTATGTGATGCTTTAAAAAAAGGAAACATAGTAAATGCCAAAATCTTTCTTGTGCTTTATTTCCTCAGGACGAGTTTTTAGATGTGATCTACTGGTTCCGGCAGATCATTGCGGTTATTTTGGGAATCATCTGGGGAGTAGTTCCACTGAAGGGATTCGTGGGAATAGCAGTGTAAGGTTTATTTCCTTTTCTGTCTCATGTACTTTCCCACATTTGGACTTTACTTGGTGTCTGTTTTAAACAACGGGCTGGCCAAAGGCAGTCTCTGCCTGCCGTGCCTCTTAAAGCCAGCGTTGCATTCCGGACTGTTGTTTGTCATGAATTTCATACAAATCATAACACGTCTTCATCAGCCTCTTTCTCGCTCCTCAGCCTGATTAATGCTTTCTAAAAGTAATATTTTTTTTTTTATTTTATTTTGTTATTCTTAAAAGGGGCAGGGGTAGAAGAAGGGAACAAGAGGTTCAGTTGACTTGTGAAGTGGCCTGTTCCTGTGAATGGGGGCTATGAGTCTGGTGCCTAGTGTGGCCACCTGAGGAACAAAACCCATAGAGCTGAAGGTGTGATAGTCCTTGCCTTTGAGTCAGGAGCCCTCCTCGGAGAGGAGGTTCTGTCAGCAGACGAGAGGGGCAGCTTCTTTTTGAAAAAGAAAAGGTTTCTTCAGAACACCAAAGACCGTAGGTGACAGGCAGGCAGAGCGGCACTGCTGGCAGTGCTCCTGCAGCGCTCCCAGCTTGCCAAAGCTGTTCTTTCAGCCACGGTGGGGGGGGGGAAGGCAGTGCCTAGAAGGGTACGTACGCAGCAGCTCCCCACCAAGACTCGGGATTCAGGTCACCTCCCAGCAGGTGTCCAAAGGCCGCAGTGAGCACTCTTGAGTTATGAAATGAAAATTTGTTTGGCTCTGGCACGTGTCTGAAAGCCTCTGGAGGGACACCAGAGATGGGAAGATGTGGCGTCTGCTCTGGGGAGTCTCTGTTTGCAAATCACAGAATTTTGTGTCTCTACCTAGTCAAGCTCGCAATCTCACAGCTTTTCTTAGGGAAAATCGACTTGTCATCTTGTCCCTCCTCCTGAGTGTCCTGGCCATGGCAAGAAAGTGGAGGGAGTAGCAGCAAGTGTCTCTTAAGGAAAAAAAGTTTGAAATTTAGGGAAAAGGAGCTGTAACACAGTACTGCTCCACCAGGAACTCGATAGCTACATGCAAACAGTTAAATCTAAAGTGCTCCCGGCAACAGATGTGGAGTAGCTGAGAAGCATTGTTCGTTCTTAGTCATCCATTAATTCACAAGGCACCTTCAGGTACCTAAGCCAATTCCTGTGCTGTTAATAAGAAATGAAAGTGATATGGCGTACAGCAGAAAATCTAAAAGCTTCTAGAACCATGTGTGTGGTTTCTGTGTGGTGTGTTGTTGCACGGCGGCTCACAGCGTGCTGCCAGTCACTGAACTTGTGCGTACGCCTTCCCGTACGGCCCTTCCTACACCGCCTCCTTTCCAGGAAATGCGCCTGTCGCTTCCCAGGTTGCCCCAACCCTAAGTTGGGGTGGTGTAAAGCCGGATGCATCTAAGGACAATCACGTTGTATTCTCTCTGTTGCAGCATAACTGTTGACACAGGCTAGAGAGCGCTGAGTTGTCTCAAGTTGAACCCCAGTGCTATGGCTCTGAGGGCGGTACCGAGTCTTCTCTGGTTCTTCTCTCTAAGTCACTGTATTTGGTCATGGGACACTAACAGGGATCTAAGACTGAGCATGGAATCTAACAGTCTTCCCTCTTAGCAGCCTCCCAGTCGAGCAGCACACACGAGGAAATTTGGTTCTGTGTGGGAGCAGGACTGCTGCTGATCTGCAGGGTAGGAACGCTTGCAGGGTTTGCAGATCTGCCGATACTTCCAGCTTTTGCCTGCTGTCTAGGAGTAGGTGAACTTCTTCCAAACCTGGCACGCTATGGCAGGCTGACCCGAGGTGCTCTTTTAAGATGCCTGGGAAGCATTACAGGAACAGTGTTCCTCTTTGCTTCCTCTCTGCTGTGGATGAAGGATGTTCCACTGCTATGTTGCTGTAGGGCATGTTGGATACCTGCCCCCTGTGTCACTGAAATGATGCTTCCTAATCTCTTTCTTCCAGGTTCTGCCTGATCAATGCTGGTGTTCTGTACCTCTACTTCAGTAGCTTCCAGCAGATAGATGAGGAGGAGTATGGCGGGACGTGGGAGCTAACAAAGGAAGGATTCATGACATCTTTTGCACTGTTTCTGGTAATGCCTCTTGTTTTCTTTACGTTGATCAGTGAATTGTGTTGGTACGCTTTCTGAAGGAAAAGACCTGGAAGAAAAGCAGGTGAGGAGGTGCGCTGATAAGAGAGAGATGTGTTCACGTCATCTAATAAGTGGGGTTGAACGGGAAAGAAAATCCCTGAATCTCATGGCTGCTGGCTATGAAATACAGTATTAATGTCTGGGATTTCTCCGTAGGTAAGGACGCAGGAACAGGCACTTGCACTTTTGCATCTACCACTTAACTCTTATGTCTCCCCATCCTCCATTGCAGATATCTTGCTGGGGTTCCTCTAGAGCTAGTTACACCCAAACCGGTGTTTTGAGTGTCTGGTTTTTTCCCTTACTCCCCTCCCCCAAGTCTGAACGTGCACAGCACTTGATTCGGTGGTGTTTCTAAATCACTAGAGGGGACTGTGGTGGGATTTTAACGTGGAGAGGCCAGTCACCTCAGACGGCAAGCAATAAGAATGCCGCTGCTTGTGGCACGTGGTGATCCTGACGTCTCTCCGAGACCATCTCAAAGCTGGAATTCAGTCCCCAGTCCTCTATGGAGAGCAAGGCGTGAGGCTTGTTTTCTGTGTCTGAACCCTCTCCAGAGGCATCAAAATAACCTTCGCTTCCTTTCCTCTCCACAGGTTGTCTGGATAATCTTCTATACTGCCATCCACTATGATTGACGCAGTCTGCAGCTTTTGCCTGTTAAATCAGTTGTCAGTAAATGGAGAAGGTTTTAATAAATCATAGTCTTTAGTGGACTGGTGGGAAGGTGGGGGAAGTCAAGGCAACCCCCTTCTGTACCAGTGGTCTGATTAGCCTGGAAGAGCCCCAACTCTTCTGCTGGAGAAGTCCGTCTCCGTTTTATATATCCGTTAATTGTTGGAACTATTAAAAAGCCATTGGAATTTTTGGAAGTGGTTCAAGACTGTTCAAATTTTGAACTTGCTGTGACTCCAGCCAGTAACTCAGTCAAATTCCTGTGTGCTGAAGGTTGAATCTGTTAATTTAATGTATGTATGCCCTTCTGTTTGAAATCTGTCATTAAATCCTGACTTGTCTTCCATTGCTGTCCTTTAGACAAACAGTTTTTAAAAAGCAGTCGTAGGCTACGTAGGAGAAAAGCACTGCAGCATCCAGGATATGAGTCGAGTGGCTGTCCTTAGCGTGTTTTTGTAGTAATCGGATCTGATTTGATTAAACAGACTGTGTTGTTACCATTTCTAATATTTTTTGTTTTACTTGCAAATCAGCTGACGACCAGAATTTTTAAGTGGTCCTTGCCGAAGACAAATTTTTAAGCAACTTTGCTAGAAAGAATTGTGATTCGCTTGGTTAACAAAGGTTTAACTCGAGGTGCATTCAGGAGGCATAGAAGCTCCGCTGCATTCTGCTAGCCTGACTACTAAGTTGCCAGTGCATACCTCAGAGCTTAGTAGTCTTGAAGGACGGTTATTCTGGAGATACCTTTTTAAATGTTAAGCATTTAAATTCTTTTTTTTGTTTTTTTTTTTTGTTTTTTTTAAAGCTCTTGAATTCAACTGCTCCTTGTTAATAAATGCAGGAGACTAAGACACAATTGAGGCAGCTATTATCTTAAATGCAGAATTACTAACTTGCAGATCAAGCAAAGTACGTAGCCTCTGGTTTGGGAGGTGCTTTTTATGAGTTGATCACTTCATAGCTCAGTTCCTCCCTTCTTGTGCATCAGTGGAGGACTCTCTGCTTTAAGATATTTTTGAGGACATATCTTCCAGAAATAGTTCTTGGGAAACACGCACAGTCCTTGTTCTCGTCAGAGGACCTTATAGTCTTGTTGCCATGTGGTCCTTGCTTTTTTAAACAACGGCTCAGGCACCCAAAGAGAGTCCTGACCTAAAGCTGCCTTATAGTGAGGAGCTGATAGTTCTACCGTGCTCTTGCTAAGAGTCTGCGTTGCTTCCTCGCTGATGGAAGTTCAACAGCCTGCTTCTCACACGCGAGTACGCAAAGCCAGGGATCTAAATCTCTTAAGTGCTGAGCTGGGGCTTCACCTCCATTCTTAACCAGGGAAAATGCTGTCTGTTCTCGGTGGAAAAAAACCACACCTGGCTGTTCCAGGGCCTTGGGATGCCAAGGGAAGAGTGCAATAGCAGACAGTTCTGCTACCTGTGAGTTGCCAATTTAAGTAAGTGATCTCAAATAAAATCTTCTATATTTTCTCCTCCCCGTCCCCAAACTTGCTCAGTCTTTTAGTCTGACGTTTTCTTTTCCTTTCAGCTGAAAGCATTAATTTCCCACAAGAATTGCATAGCCTGCTAGTTCTAGGTCACCCTTTCCTACTGGCATTTTTTTGCATCTTAGCTGCTCACAGCCATCAGCAAAATCATTGTATACTTGAAATGCTCTAATAAATGTCGCCTGGATAATCCACTATGCAGCTTCTGTATCCTTTGGTCTTTGAAGTTGTGCAAAATGGTGGGAGTGTGGGATTCCTTTAAGAGTTTGGTTTTTGGTAAATTCCTAAGCAAGTAGCTCTTTGGGATTCTCGGGTCTCTTGTGCTGCAGGCTTGAGTCCTGCACTTCTAGAAGGGGCCAGAAGCATTCGTAGTGGAAGTAGCAGCTAATGCTTAGATCCATGCTTTAATGGGTGATTAAGCAGGTTAAGCCAAGCGTTGCCTCCACGGAATCTGTTCTGCTCCTTCAGCAGCTGTCCCTGCCCTGCGACACGCAATCGTGGCAGAGCCACTGCTGCGCTGCAGAGCGCCCAAGACCGGTCCAGAGCAGGGCTTCAAGCCCCGCTGTAAAATGTGCAGAGTGAAAGACTGAAGAGCCGGGGAGTTGCTTACCTGCCCCTTTGCTTTATTCCTCGCTTGCCTGCAGTCCCACCAGCTGAGTTTCTCGATCTTTGCAGTTCTCTACCATTCTAGTGGCTGGAATCTGAGACAGAACCTTGAGTTGAGGAGGATCCGCTGTTGAGGATGATCATGACCGTGTGGAAGAGACATTGGTGTCCGGATCTCCTCAAGGCTCCTGGTAACTAAATTAGTGATTGCAGTTGCTCAGCTGAAAGCTTTTAATCTCTTAAGGTTTCTGTTTTAAGGGGTGCCTCAATGGCTAGAAGCAGGTATCCCCAGTGCTGGTCACTACAGCTATGGTGTCTGCCTCCGAAGAAATGAGATTAATTTTAAGAAGCTCAAAGGGATGTGTCAGCCTGTAGAACGGAGCAGAGCATCTTACAATGATGATCACTGTAAAAACAAGGGGTTTTTGCAGAGGTGTGAGAGATTGACACAGGGATGGTCTAACAAAGAGCATGAAAGTTGAGTGGTAGGAGCACAGAAGAGCAGCAGCTGACAGGAGGAGGGACTGCACTGGGGGGAACAGGGGCTTGGGCAGCACCTCTGTCCTCGGCAGTTTTGGTATTGGCACAATGAGCAGGATTGCTCTGCACTCTCCTCTCCTCGAAGGGCGGGTGACTAAACCCATGGCTGGTGGGGGGTTCTGTGCTACCATGGAGCAGTGACAAGGGAGAAAAATATCTTTCCTGTGCTGGAGAGCTGAGCTGCGGCAGCCACAGCTGTCGGGAGATGGTTCCACCAGGAGGCTGCATCCCTATGGGGTCTACGTGACAGTGCAGAGGAGAGGCTGTGCTGCCTGCAGGCTCTGTGAAGCTCACTGCCAGCTGCAGACCTGGAGGAACATCACTTTGCTTTTACCAAAAAGAAGCCAGTCCCCTGCAGGAAGGAGAGTGAGATATTTTCTGGCCTAACTTCATTGTGAGGAGACGAGCAAGCATGGAACCAGCAGAGAAGTTTCTTGTGGTCTTTCTTGGGCTTCAAGCGTAATATCCATTAAAACTTTAATTCAAGGTATTTTTGGCGTTAAAGGGAAAAAACGGCGTGGGTGCAAAGGTGTGCTAAGAGGTGTCGAGAGGTGGTTGTGCGGCTGGGCATCTTGTGTCTTGGCAACATCAGTCGTCAGACCCCAGCTGGAAAAGCCGCTGCCCGCCGCGGGGTGGCTCCGCAGCGGGGACGGCTGAACATGCAGAATGATGTAAAGTTGTTACCTGTGGTTTTGGTCCAGCAAGGGAATGTTGGTGATGTCACTTGTCTTTAACAGTGCTTGGGGTGGCTGTAAAGCCAACGGTGCCTGTTGGTGCTGGGAGCGCACCACTGAGGAGCCTCTGTCCCCTCCGTGGCGGTGTCATCACCCCTGCATTACCCCAGCTTCATTTCCAAGCTTGCGAAGGCCGTGCTCAGAGTTGCTGGGATTCAGTCGCCTGAAGGTGGCGGAGCTGATTGGGCTTGGTTTGCCAGAAACACAGGAGTAGTAGAGGCTGGGTTGGTCTGGGGCAAGCGGGGTCTTGAAATCCCAAGCAGCGGGACGTAAAGCTTTGCCTTTGAGCACTGCTAAGTGACATGTATATCTGACAACTGGGGACAGTGTTTGCCGAGACCTTCTGGGACAGCGGTGTCCCTTGCCCACGCTTCCTAAGGCGTTTCATTTCAAGGATATCTGCTAATACTCTGCCAGGCAAATGGGTGGAGGAAGATGCAGTATGCACAAAGCTCCTGGCCTTGGAGGAGCTGCTTTGGTGGGGAAGGGACCTCCAAATGCTGGGGATGGGAAGGGTGAAGAAATGGCTGAAAACGGAGCAGGCTGAGACTGGCGTGCAAAAGCCAAACTTTCCAAATTATCGTGGCTATTTAGTTAATAACTGGCAGTGCCCATCATGTCCTCAGGCTGCTGGAGAGCATTAGCAAAACCTTGCCGCTGCCAGAGCAAAGGAAGGTTTACATCTCCCCATGTTAGGGGACTAGTGGAGCTGCTCACGCAAGGAAGAGCAGGGGGCATTATTTGGCTCCTTGGAAGATGCTAAAGTAGGACACGTACCTCTCAGGTGACTTCCCAGAGCCAAACAGCCCAGCACTCAACATGCTCCATCTCCCAAAACAACAGATGTCCAGGACAGATCAGGGCAGAGGATGGATTTTTCAGATCTGGCAGCCAAACAGCCAAGCGTGTGTGCCAAGCTGAGGAGGAGGGGACAGTGTCGTCGTGGGGGAAGTAATTCACACAAACCTGAAGCATTTTGCTCAGCCCAGAATGAAACAACTTCTTTCATCTTCCAGTTATTTTATTGGTGGTTTTTAGGCCAACTTCTGAAATAAGTGTAGGGGGAAAATGAAATGTTTCAGCCTGTTTGATTTCAGAAATGGCCATGCAAACCAAGCCCCCCCTGCTGTAGGTATTTCAATCAAAACTCTGCCAAATGGGAGCTGTTGGTAACCACAGCTCAGGTTTGCCCCAGTTTGGGCTGTGCCTGTACCCCTGGCTTCGTGCCGGCCATGCTGCCAGCCAGCCTCAACTCGCCCCAACACACGTGTTGGTGCTGTGGGGGCCAGCAGCAGCAAGAGCCGACGGTGCCAGGGCTGAGACCGGCCAGCTTCACCTCCAACACCGACCAAAACCCATTGTGCTGTGGTCTCCAGCTCTTGTCTCCAGACGTCCATGTTGGAAGGCCAAGATGGCTGTGAGAGAGAGCCCACCAGGCTGCTCCGGGGCAATGTCATGGTGTCTCTTGATGACAGTGTCCCACGAGGTGCTGGAACTCCCTTACCACTGTGGTAACGGGTGAAACGGCAGCGAGCGAGCTTCCCTGATAGAGGTTGGCCTGAATAAGTGATCATAGAATCATAGAATGGTTGGAGTTGGAAGGGACCTTAAATACCACCTCGTTCCACCTCCCTGCCCTGGGCAGGGACACCTCCCACCAGCCCAGGCTGCTCCAAGCCCCGTCCAACCTGGCCTTGAACCCCTCCAGGGATGGGGCAGCCACAGCTTCTCTGGGCACCCTGGGCCAGGGGCTCACCACCCTCACAGCAAAGAATTTCTTCCTAATATCCAATCTAAATCTCCTCTCTTTCAGTTTGAAACCGTTACCCCTTGTCCTATCATTACACTCCCTGATCCAGAGTCCCTCCCCATCTCTCCTGGAGCCCCTTCAGGTACTGGAAGGGGCTCTAAGCTCTACCCGGAGCCTTCTCTTCTCCAGGCTGAACCCCCCCAACTCTCTCAGCCTGTCCTCACGGCAGAGGGGCTCCAGCCCTCGGATCATCTTTGCGGCCCTCCTCTGGCCCCCTTCCAACAGGTCCATGTCCTTCTTGTGCTGAGGGCTCCAGAGCTGGACACAGCACTGCAGGTGGGGTCTCACAAGAGCAGAGCAGAGGGGCAGAATCCCCTCCCTCGCCCTGCTGGCCACGCTGCTCGTGATGCAGCCCAGGATGCGGTTGGCTTTCTGGGCTGTGAGCACACATTGCCGGCTCATGTTGAGCTTCTCATCCACCAGCACCCCCAAGTCATTCTCCTCAGGGCTGCTCTCAAGCCATTCTCCGCCCAACCTGTATTGCTGCCTGGAATGGCCATGACCCATGTGCAGGACCTTGCACTTGGCCTGGTTGGACTTCATGAGGTTCGCACGGATGAGACAAAGTATGTGCATGTCCCTTGGAAACCCCTTCCAGCCTCCTGGAGACAGGACTAAGGAATCTCTGATCCATTACCCTGGAGGCTCGGCCCAGAACGAAGACGCCCCTGCTCACAGGGGGGCCAGGGCTCATCCCCCCGTCCCCACCACCGGCTCTGACCCACCGTGTGGAGCCGGGGGCGAGGGGGAGCTCACCCCGCAGGGCTCCACCGGCTGGAGCCCAGCCCGGGGCGGCCCGTCTCCTCCGTCCCGAGCCCCGCGCCTGCCACCCCCGGCCAACGCCCGCAGCCGGGCCGGGGCCGGGCCGAAGCTCCCGGCTTCGGGCGGGCCCGCGGGGCCTCGGCACCGCCCCTCAACGGCCGCCCCGGCCCTCAGCTGCCACCGCCCCCTCAGGGCCCCGCCGCGGGGAGGAGCCGCGAGGCGGCCCCGGTCGGCCCGGCCCCTTCCGGCGGCTCGGCGGCGATGGCGGTGCCGGTGCCGGCGGAGGCGGGGGGCGGCCGGCAGCGGGCCCTGGCCGCCGGTTCGCCCGTGGACTACATGAGCATCACCAGCTTCCCCCGGCTGCCCGAGGAGGAGGCGGGCGGCGCGGCCGAGGGCGGCCTCCGCGCCCGGAAGGAGGAGGACGCGTTCCTGGGCGAGCAGGACACGGGTGAGGGGCGGCGGCCGAGCCCGCCCGCGGCCCCGCATGCCCCCGGCCCCCGCCGGCCCCTCGGGCCCCGCTCCGCCCCGCCCGCAGCCTCCGGCAGGCCCGGCCCGGGGTCCCCCCGAACCGCCCTCCCCGACGCTGCGGGCCCTCGGCCCGGCCCAGGGGCTCCCTCCCCCGGCCCCACGCAGGGAGCGGGGGTCGCCGGGCCCCGCGTCCTCCTGTCCCCCGGCCCCCCGTGTGCCTTGCGGGCACGGCAGGTAGCCAGAGGTCCCAGGGGTTGGCCCGGAGCTGTCGGTCCCGGTGCGCGGCTGTAATAAAGTCAGGGGGTCCTGTGATCCTTGAGAAAACCCTTTGCCTGTTTTTAATTGATTTCTTCCCTCTCAGTAGCTCAGAGGAACGAGTTGGTTGGTTGTTTTTTCCCTCCCCCACGTCGTGTTTCTCCAAGCGACGTGTCCCGCCGTCCCTGGGGCAGCTTCACACCCCGCGGGTGGGTCTCTGCCCCGTCGGCCCCCAAACCCCGCGCCCATGTTTGAGCCGGCCCCGTGCGCCCCTTGTCCCCTGCCCCGTCCTGCTGTCACCCCCGGGTGGAGCACCCGTTCCCGTCTGGTGCCATCCCGCGCTGTTGGGGGGAAGGTGTGCGGGAACAGCTCTTCCCGGAGCAGGAGGCCTCGTCTCGCGGGCGGAACACGGGCAGAGCTCGATGCACTTGCGGCTGGGCCCCGGCACCTGGCCGGGCGCGGGGTCTCGGTCTCGCCGGGTGCCCGCTCTGGGGTGGCTGGGGAGCTGCTGATCTCCTGCCACGGGGACGCTGCGCGTGTGTTGCACAACTGTACTTCTCCGTGGCATGTTATCTGCCGGATCGGCAGGGAGGGATCCCAAACCTTTGGTTTCTACCACCCCGATCTCACTAAAAGGAGGAAGCCCCTGCTGTGCTGTCGATGCTGTGGACAGGCCCCCAGAGGATGAATGGTCCCACACTGCAGTGCCTGCCGGAGCCCGTGAGCGGCTCCAGTCTCTGCTGTCCCCTCCGCAGCAGCTCCAGAGCTGAGGTGGCCCTGGTCCCCCAAAGTGCTGGTTCCCCCATGAAGCCACATGTCCTTCACAGCCCCCACAGAAGCCAAGTAGGCTTTGGCGGCTTCTCTTTCAAGCGTGGATGTTGGTGGTGGGATGGGCACCTGTGTGTTGGCCTCGCAGGCTGCTCTTTTCCCTCTGTGTTCCCTCTGACCCCTTCCAGCCGCTCCTGTCCCCAAACCACGGCCCTGCTGTCCCGGTGCAGCACCAGTGGCCACAGAGAATAAGCGACTTGACCAAGGCCATTTGGAATGTCCGTGGCAGAGAATGAAGGGACGTCTGTCCTCTCCCATGCTTGCTCCCTGGATGTTCGTGTCCTCTCCCATGCTTGCTCCCTGGATGTTCGTGTCCTCTCGTGCTGGGCTGGCCTGTCACCAGCACTCCAGGAGCAGAGCAGAGGAACAGCAGCCGGGGGGGGTCAGGCGGAGGAGCCCAGCTCGCTCCTCATCATTTCCCCACTGGTGGGGCGGGTGCCCTGCTTGTAGGGGTGCCAGGGGTTGTATGTGACATCCCTCCCCAGTGGTGTCCCCTGCCAGGCCGGTCGTGGCCCCCTCCGGAGGCGCCCCAGCCCATCGCCCCCCCAGCCCATTGCCCTCCCACCCTGCCCGCAGGCTGCAGGCCCGGCTCGCTCAGACCAGATGCGCCAGTGAGGGGCTCTGTGTGTGCTCCAGGGGCACAGGCCAGGAAAGCTGGGCCTTTCCCAGCCGCCCTCCTAAATCACCACAGCAGGAATGAGATTAAATTCACCCTCAGGGGATTCCCTGGCTTGGGGGGGTGGGGGTGGGGTTACTCCTGGTTGCAGCATCGCTGAAATTAAAACTAACTCCACACCTGGCCCCAGGACAGCTGCACCCAGGAAGTCTTTTTAATATCATGGCAAGGACAGGGCTGGCAGTCCCCAGGGAGATGCTGCCTGCCAGAGCGGAGGAGAGGCATGGCAGGGTGACGGGGGATGCAGGGTTTCCTGCTCACTTACCCCAAACCCAGGAAACGTCCCCTGAGCGGAGGGACAAGCTTCTCAGCTTGTCTTTTCCACTCAGTGCTCCTCTTCGCGCCGCAGATACGCAGGGCACCGCAGCCCTGCGGGCTTTCGGCAGCCTCCGAAAAAATTCATCCAGGAGCCCTGGATGTTGCGCTGAGCCTCTGGGTCCCATTTGGCCCCCAGTCCCCCTGTACGAGCAGGTCCGTGTGCCCGTGAGGGCACCCTCAGCCAGCGTCCTCCCCACCGCAAAGGCAGCAGCCGACGCGAGCGGAGATTGAAGGCATCTTTTCAGAGCAAAAGAGACTTTTTCATCCTGCTGAGCACCGTTTGCCATCCGGCGGATGGCCGGCAAAACCCTGCCCCATTGCGCTGGCCGTCTCAGAGCTGGGTGTTCGGCGAGCGGCTCGATTTCACAGTGGGCCTCGTCAGCCGGAGGAAGCGAGAAGTCAAAGCAGAGCCTTTCCTGCCATCAGAGCGGGCGGACGCCCCGAGGCCCCTCTAGTTTGCAGGTTTGCTCCTCTCTGCCCCAGCTTTGCCGTGCTTCTGTAGAAGTATTTCCTGTGCCCTGGCCACACGTTTTGCTTCTCCTCTCTCTTGCTCAGGTGCTTTAGCTCAAGCGTAGCTCCAAATAAGGCTGCTGGATTTTTCTTCTTCATATCTTAACTTCCTCTTCTCCTCTCCTGCTGCACTTCAGAGGCCTGTTTGCAAGTCAGTGCTGTGTTAAGAACCCATTCAAAGGGAGCAGTAACTGGAGACTGATGAATGGATTGAAATGGAGCAAAATTCAGGGGGGTTTGCCCCTCTTAATCTCCAGGAAAGTCAAGTTGGAATAACTAGAGCTAAGGGAAGGGATCAGTAAAATGACCCAGAACAGCATCTGAGCCAGAGAGTCTCTTGCGAGCTGGAATCAATAGGGAAGGTAATAGCTTTGCTGGAAGGGGCACGGTGTAATGTTAGCGCTGGGTAAACACTGCAATAAGAGCCCCGAGTTGCTCCATAACTAACGCTTGTTTTCTCCCTGCTGCCCACAAAGACCCGGACTCCTTCCTGAAGTCCGCGCGTCTCCAGCGCCTGCCCTCGTCCTCATCAGAGATGGGCAGCCAGGACGTGTCCCCTCTCCGGGAGACCAGCAAGGACCCTTTCTCTGGAGACTGCAGCTGCCGGCAGGATGGGCTGACTGTCATCATCACCGCCTGCCTGACCTTTGCCACGGGGGTCACGGTGGCCCTCATCATGCAGATCTATTTTGGGGACCCTCAGGTAAGACAAAACAGTGGCTTTGCAGTCGGGCTTTGGGTCTAAAAATAGGAGCAGCTCCCTAACTTTCCTCTTTGCCAGCGGTTTAGCGGGATAAGTGCTAGTGAGCCCCGGCCGGTGCCAGCGGGACCCTGGGTGCTGAGCCTCTTCCTGCAATTCCACCCCAAATTGTCCTGGAAGCTTTTTCCTGCAGCTGGGGGTTGTGCTCAGAGAGGCGAGCTGGGCTCTCAGTGCCTGCCTTGCTGTGCCCGGCAGGTTTGGGGGTGCTGCCGAGGGGAAAACGGGCAGCCCCACTGCCACGTGTCCCGCTGTGACTTGAGCCAGACGAGAATGCTGTCAGAAAGCAATCCTTAGTTAAAGCAGTAGGCATCTTTCCTACATCTCCACTTGGAGATGGTTTTATGGATCTGTATGCGCAGGCTGATGTCTGGAAGGATCCATCCGGGACCAAGCAGGGGAATAGCTGAAAACAGAGCTGAACCTCCTGCTACTCCCTTCCACAGACGGTGCTGAATCGCAAAGCAAAGGCAGCGTGGCCGTGGGGTCATACCTTCCTGCAGAACATCTCCTGCCAAGCAGGGCAGGCTGAGAAGGGCCAAGGGGCAGCCTGTAGTCACCATCGTCTTCTCCACGTGCCGCCCAGAAGGGCAGAGCTGCCTGCAAGTCCACGTGAAACAGATTTGGGTTTTTTTTTTTTTAATTTATTGCTCTCAGTGGCGTGCAAAATGTGGCCGTTGGGAGCGGAGCGGCTTGGCCCCGCGGCTGGCTGGGGTGCAGTGCTGGAGGGAGGGTGCGCAACGCAGCCCCTTCCGAGGCACCGCTGGAAGGGCCAGTCCTGCCCGCCAGCCTGCCATGGCCCTGCTGTCCTCGCAGCTCCCAGGGCCGCTCTGGCTCATGCTGAGATGCAGCGTTTTACACCACAGGGTTAAAATGAACCTTTTAAAACTCCCTGTCGCTGCGTGAACGCTGGTGCTGGCCCCAGGGAAGGATGAGAACGAGCCGTGGCGCTTGGGGGGATGCTGCATCCTTTGCGGCTATATTCCTATTTCCAGTGGTCGCGTGGCTGCAGCACAGCGACAGCACGGTGTCACCCGCTGCTCTGCAGGATTAGTCCAGCCCCGCTCGGGGGTTGTGGAGGACAGGGTGAGACACGGCCCACCAGCTCAGCACGTCTACTGGTGACAGCTGGCTGAGCTGATGGCCATGGCTACGTGCAGAGTGGCCACAGCTGCCCTGGTGCAGGGACATGCCAAGGGACGTATTACTCCCACCCGCGTTTGGAGGCGCCTGCAAATGCAAATCAGCCACAGCCTCGGCGCTGGCCTCACGCTTTGGGTCCCAGCGAGCTGAGTGAGGACCTGGGTGGCCCCACCACCCCTCCCTGGGTACAACCGCTCTCCTCTTCTGGCAGATCTTCCACCGCGGCGCCGTGGTCACAGATGCTGCCCGCTGCACGGCCCTGGGCATAGAGGTGCTCAACAAGCAGGGCTCCTCAGTAGACGCGGCCATCGCCTCGGCCCTCTGCGCGGGAATTGTCAACCCCCACACGTCGGGGATTGGCGGGTAAGTGTCAGTCGCTCACCCCCGTGCTGTCGTCTGCAATTGTCCTCCAGCCTCGGTTGTTTCCCAACCAGCTGAGACGTGCCCTCATGGCAGCCTGCGTCCCAGCGTGTGGTACCGGGTCTCTGACATCAGGCAGTGGATGTGTCCACGTCCTCACAGGGACGGGGACCCTTCTTGTGCGCTGAGCCGATAGTGAGGGGCAGAGACCCCCAGGGAGGGAAAAGCTGCGTGGCTGCCAGGAAAGCCCAAGTCTCAGGTTTGAGAGGGTTCAAAAAGCGACCACAGCCTGACGGGCCCTTCTGCGAGTGTGCCAGGAGCTTGCAACACCCTGGGCTCCATCCAGTGCTTTCAGAGATGGACCTCCATAAGCTCCGCTCCTGCTGCAACAGGAGGCTGAGGTCCGAGCCCAGCTCCAGGCAGCGGCCAGGGGACACACGGCCATGAAGGGGTGGCCTCCCCCCCAGCCCTCCTGCCCAGGGTGGCATCCACCTGAGCCTGGTGCTCTCAGCTCTGCAGGAGGTCTCGGCAGCGTTGCATAAAACGCTGCCACCTGATAGCTTCTCCAGGCTGCACCTTGGCTTGCTGCTGTAAGCAAAACCCCTGTTTTGTTGCAAAACTGCTTGGATTAGAAAGAAAATCCCAGACAGTCCCAGCCCAGAAGCGGAACAGAGCCAGCAGCCCTCTAGCCAGGCTGGCAGGGATTGATCTGGCCTCGCTGCAGGCTCAGCACGGGGACTGCCTACGTCCTGCGCTGGCCTGAGCTCCATCATCCTGAGCTGCTCCCTGGGGAAGGGCAGCAGCGTCCCCCGGCGCCGCTGGCCAGCCCTGGGTCACTGCTGGGGCTGGTGACCTGCTACGATGGCCTCGTCATGGCCGGGCTGGCCCCGGTCCCGGTGGCACCTGAACTCTTTGTTTTAGCTTTACGGCAGCGGCTGTTGCAGGGACAGCCGATGCCTTGCTGTGACCCCCGTCTCGCTTGCAGGGGTGGGGTGATGCTGGTCCACGACATCCGGAAGAACAGGAGCTGGGTGATCGACTTCCGCGAGGTGGCTCCCCTGGGCATCCCGCTGGAGGGGGACCTGCAGAAGGACACCAAGGTGAGGACCAGTGTCCCTTGGCCAACCCGTCCCGGGCTGTAGCTGACGGATATCTCCAGCTGTCCTCTCCCCGCAACTCTCGGGCCAAGGAGGAGATGCCTGGGGAAGTGACAGGAGGCCTCTCCCACCGTGGGAGATCCTGGGCCCCATGATCTCCCCAAACATGGGGAATCCAGGCAAAATACTTCTTTGGCAGACCCAAAATGCCTGGAGCCTGCAGGGCTCGGGGAGTAAAGAGGCACGTCCCTCTGGGAGTGGGGAGCCAGGAGAACGAGAGTCCCAGCAAAGGGCGCAATCCCGTGTTGTTCTGCTGAGTTACTTCTCCTGACCAAACCGGGTTAAGACCCGGATTGAATTTGCCTCTTTCCTTCCAAAAACTTTCGTCCCCTGATTTGGTGTGTTGCTACAGATGTCTTCCCCTCTCTTAAAGACCATGCAGACACTTTCCACGTGACCATGACTCGCATCTCCTTGATTTGCAATTGGGGACCGTGTCCCATGTCCGCACGGGAAGGAGACTACTCTTCCTTTTTGTCCTTCTTATTCTACAGCCAGGTCTGCTCGTGGGGGTGCCAGGCATGATAAAAGGAATGCACCAGGCGCACCAGTTACACGGGAGGTAAGACAGGAGGCTGGCATGGGCTGTCCTCGTGCTGTGCCCTAGGGTCCCCACACGGCAGCTGGGAGCACACGACCCCCCGCTATCAGACCATGCTCTCGGGCCACCAGTCGGAACGGTTAGCTGAGGGGTGCTTGGAGGCTCGCGTTGAAAAATATGCTCATTTTTTGGTACTTCATTCAACAAATGAAAGAATTCGGTTCGGTCAGGCTTTCTGCAAAGTGAAATTTTGGCTAAAAATGGGGACAATAAATGTTCTCTTAGAAACAGGTGCAGAACATTTTCGTGCACGTCTGTGCAATTTCATTCTCTCTTTAGTGGACCCTAAGGAGTGTGGCTGTCCTTGATGCCCTGTTGGGACAGCAAGGGGGGGGATCTGAATGACTTGCTCGGGGCTGGGGCCTGCCTTGAGATTTTGCTCCACAGACGCCCCTTCCCCTCTCCTTGCCCTGACCTTCCTCTCTGGTGCATGTTGTGGAGCTCTGAGACGATCCTGCCGAAAAGAAACAACCCAGTGAAAGCTCAGTGCTCCTTCTGGCCACCGCTGGCCCCACAGCCTGGTCTTTCAGGAGGCCCCTGACCACAAAGCCGAGCCCAGTGCTTGCTCCCCACCACCCTGCCCTGCTGCCCCTCTCCAGGGCACGTTTCTCCTTGTCCTTTCTCCTTTGGCAGACTCCCATGGTCCGAGCTGCTGGGCCTCGCGGCCGGTGTCGCCCAGGATGGGTTTAATGTCACCCACGATTTGGGTGAGTACCAAGGGTGGCTGCTCAGCATGGAGGAGCACACCGGCCACTGCGCTCGGGTGCGAGGCAGCCAGGATGGAGGTGGTTATTCATGGGAAATTAGGGCTCCTTGGACCTGGAGATGGATGGTGCTGGGAGCTGAGCAAGGTGTGAGCCACAGTCTGCAAGGGGAGGGTGCGGTGGCGGCGACGCTGGAGCCCTTTCCCAGGGCTGGTCAGGGACAGGTCAGAGCAGCCCACGCTGGGCAGCCGTCCAGGGCCAGCCGGGGAAGGGCGCTGGGGCTTCTTTGGGTTTCCTTCCCAGCTCCGATGGGTGCACAATCCAGCCCACCTCTAGTTTTGGAATAGGGCAGGAGGCAGCAGCAAGTCCCCAGCATCCCCGCCAGGTGCACAGCGACTCTGGGTCCCCGGTGCGTTCCTGCACCCTGCCTTTTCTGGATGTCCTTCCTCTTCTTGCCCGCAGCTGAAGCCGTAAGTGAAGTGAAGGACCTGAATTACTCCGACAAATTTCGGGAGATCTTCCTGCCGGACGGCCAGCCCCTGCTGCCTGGCATGTTGGTCAGGCGCCTGGACCTCGCGGCCGTCCTGGAGCTGGTGGGTGCAGAAGGGGCGTCAGCTTTCTACAGCGGGAACGTGACCCAGGAGATAATCTCCGAGGTGAGCCATGCCTGTCCCTATCTCTACGCAAGACGGCACGGCACAGTCGGCTGGGGGTGCCGCCCGCCCACGTCACCTGCTTAAGGTGACAACCTGGAGATAAGCCATAGCCAAGTGTCAGCGCAATGATGGGGACAAATCCATGGAGCCTCCTTTTTCTTTCCTGACCCTGTCACTGCAGTGGAGTAGGTGACGCAGAGGTCACTTCCACAGCCTAGAGAATTTTCACTCTATAACCGGGACAGACTGGTTTTTCGAAGGCAAAAAAATTATCTCAGTTTCGAGACCCTCTCTGGGCTGTGTTAGCATTAGTGACAACCCCTTTTTCCCCCCATAACGGGAGGTGCCCCACTGTTGAGAAGCGAATTTTTGTTGTCAATGGGGCCGTAAGATATAGACTCCAGGAAGACGGTTTAAAAATAAAACTGTGAGCTTGTGAGCAGAGGATCAGACAGGCTTGGTCCCACTTCGGGTTGCCCTAGTTTAACTCCTGTTGTTAGAGGTCCTCTGGAAAAAATAGCAACAACAAAGTAATTACGCTGGTAAAAAAAAACCCAGAACTTTGATACCTGTGTAGCTGCAGCCAGGGTGGTTGGTGGCACCATTCTTCCCTACCACCACGGTGCAAGTGATGCACCTTCATCATCTCGGCAGTAATCTGCAATGGGCTCATTCAGCTCAAGCCCTAAACATTTGCGAGGTCAGTGCTTGGAAATCTTCTCCTGCCGTTCATCCGGACCACGGCAGAGGTGGAGAACGAGAAACGGGAAAAGTCCCGAGCTTGTGGTGCATCTCCACAGCTAAACCCAGGTTTGTCACCCCATTCCCCTGACCTGAGGGCTGCCGCAGGGAAGCACAAACTCTCTACGGAGGAGCAAGGCCCGGGGTTGCAACACCGAAGACCCTGGCAAGCTCTGGGATCAAGCGTGCTGTGGTTGCGGAGCAAAGCGATGGCTTCCCGCAGTGCCTATCGTTCCAGCAAAGGGAGGGCATCAATGTGGTGAAATCCAGTAAAGCTCCAAAACAGCCTACCCTTTGTTTCCATCCTGCGATGGGAAGGCACGGGTGCAAAAAAAGCGCTCTCTGGGGAATTTGAGATGGTGGGGGCAGTGTGTGGCTGAGCAGGGCTTCTCCCCTTTCTGTGCTGTCAGGCTCCTCCTGCCCCGCTCCCCGCTGCTTCTCCCGGGCTTTCCGTGGCCGCGCTCCAGGAAGCCAGCTCCTGGCACGGGCACCTCCCTGCTCACCTCTGCTGTTGGGTTCAGCCTGGCCTGTTCTCTGCCACCGCTTTGGGAAGGGGGCAGGCATTCGAGCAGGGGCTACATCTTCTTTTGCAGCTTTGGGGTGGTTTGACGCGCTGGCCCCCACAATGTGCCCTGCATTAGCTTTCCTGCTCTGGTGATTCATCCGTTTCTGGCAGAGAAGGAGTTTTCTTATCACAGAATCATAGAATCTTCATGGTTGGAAAGGACCTTTGAGAAGGACCTTCTTGCCAAGTTAGCCGGCTGGTTTAGAAACCAGAGCATGCACAGGTTATCGTTTGGATGGAAATCCAGAGGACTCAGCAGGAGCTCACCCCAGCAGAACCTCTCACTAGGGCGTGTGGCTTCTCCCGGGTGGAAGGAAAGAGTTGGCCCAGCAGCACCTGTACACTGACTGAGATTTTAAGGTCAGCAGAGTACAGTTATGATGGTCCCACCTCATCTCCATCGTGACTCAGCCATAAAAGACCTCCGCGGAAGGAATTAGCCATCTTCACTGTGTTCAGGAAAATTACCAAGCCCAATAAATTGCACCTCTAGGAGAGTCTTACAGAAAGACCACGGGTACAGCAGACCCACTCTCACCTGAAATAATTCAAAGTAGGGTGGGAATTGTATGCTGAAGATTTCTAGTGATGGCGACCTGCTACAACCAGGTTCCTTCTATTCTGGATCCATTTATATCTTTTATCCTGGCAGTATTCAAATGCTTCATAACCTTTAACGCAGTCACCCTTGCCACCCAGGGGAGAGAAGGCTGCGAGGCGGTGCCAGTCCCCATCCCCACGGGTAGGCAGAACATCTTCAGAGCACCCATGGGGGTGGGTGAGCTTTCGGAGGTGAGCTGCAGAGCCTTCAGCGGTGGTGGTGTTTGGTGAGCCAGGCCACCAGGGCCATCAAAGCACAGATTTTTCAGGGCGTCCTGAGGAACCTGGCACTTGGCGTGGGAGTCTCAATGGTTTTTGTTTGACAGTGTGGTGCGTCTTCGCCTGGGCCACCACGAGGAACGCAGAAGGCCTTGACCCAGCTATCTCAGTCTGTGCTGCTTTGCTCTCCTACGCAGGTCCACAACTACGGAGGAGTCTTGGTGGAGGAAGACTTCAGCAATTACAGTGTCACGGTGGAGAATCCTGTCCACACGGTCTATCGAGGTAAGCGCCTGACCCATGCCACGCAGCTCCAGTTAAAACTTTGCTTCGCCGGGCAAGAGGCAGCAACGGTATTTAGCAAGAGTTGAAATCAAAGCTGCGCTGAGGTGCCTGCAGGGAGTTCCCAGCTATTGCCTGCTGACACTGAGGCATCGCAGGCAGTTCAGGAGGTGGTTTTCAGCACTTTGGAATGGGCCTGGTTTTCCCTTGGTAGCGACCGATGGTATTTTGGGAGCGTTAGAGGGTAAAGGTGCAACAGGTTCGCATACGGATGCAATGTCTAGATGGGAGCTGGACCATAGGCTAGCGCCTTCGTCTGAAGACAGTTCCCAAGAGTGATCTACAAGGGATACAAAATTACTTTATGCAAAAAGTTTCCAAAATGTCATTCTTTTCTAGAAATCCCTAGATTTACCCTCCGTATAGCTGTAATGTTGCAAACCCATTTTATCTCCATTCTTCCGTACTGTGGTCCAGGAACCAACCGGCCAACCAAGAAGAACCGAATTTCAGACGATGTAAAAAAATTCATCCCTATTAGGGCTTCCTTCATCCATCATGAAAAAAAAAACAACCCAGAAAGACACAAGAATGTTTTGGGAAATCCTTTTCAAATCATGTTGCTTTCCGTTATTTCCCCTGAAATCTGGAAAGGTTTCCCTGTGCTCAAGGACAGCAGATAATGGGAAGGCATTTTAACTGGGCAGCATCTGACAAAAGCAGCTTCATTCCTCTCTTCTTCCTTTCACAGGTCACCTTGTTTTCAGTCCCCCACCTCCACATGCAGGTCCTGCTCTGATGACGGCGCTGAACATCCTTGAGGGCTTTAACATCACAAGTCAAGTATCCAGGGGGAATGTGTTGCACTGGATGGCAGAGGTAAGAGGAGGGTCGACGTTTGGCTGAATTTCTTGTGCTGCTAGAGAAGAATTTGTATGTTCCTTGGTTGTACGAAGACGTTTGTAGGTAATTCCCAGAGGAGAATGAGCAAATAGACTGCTGAGGTGTAAACCTGGGCTGTGCTGTGCCTCAGGTAGGTGCAGATGCCGGAGCCTCCTGCTCAGCTGAGCTCTTTCTTGCTTAGGCAGAGCTTTTGTCAGAAGAACAAACTGTGGCTTTTGCCCATTTCCTGTATGCGAGCATCTCTTCAGGACGACCCCACAGCGGCTGAGGGTGGGCCCATCTGTTTCCTCCATGTCTGACGCTCCAGTGGCCCTGGCCGTACCAGGGCACTGCAAGGAGTGTCAGCACTGTGATGCTGCAAGCAAAAACCTGTACGTGTCAATGACGAGGAAAACTGACCCAACACTTCATATATATATTTTTAAATCATTCCATTTTAGCCAACTTCATGATCTCAGTGGTGCAGATCTTGATTTTTCCAGTATTCAGGGCTGTCAGCCCTACCAAATCTTTGCAGCTTCCCAGGAAGTGAAGCATGTGCTCAGCTTCCTGCTCGGTGAGCAGAGTTCTGTTCTTAGGTGCTTAGCGGATCCACGGCTGGGTGTTACGAGTTGGGAATTTTAAGCAAGGATGTAACCACGTCCTTGTAGCAGACAGGGCAGCAGGTGCTTGGAAGCCATTGCCTCTCATCAAAAATGCCACAACACGCTGCTAGGCCTGTGCAGAGGCAGAGAAGATTGACTCACCTGAGTTATTTTTGAGCTCTCTTCAGGAAGCTTTGGATGAATCCGTTTGCTCTGTGTTTGCGCCAGGCCAAGAGTTTCACCCGTTGCTGAGGAACAGCAACCTCCAAATAAAGGGCAGTCACTTCAGAAGGTGCGTAACCCTGATTATGTGGGATCACACAGCTGAACACATGGTTGAGATTCAGTGGCAGGTCAGCACCAGATAGTCCAGCCGTGGGACAGCCATGACCAAGATAGCCTTGACCTGTGCCTGTGGGGCGGACGTGGTCTGCTTGTTTCAGCAGAGCTCTTCCCTGGCCACCGAGCCTCTTGTACATCCTCCGTATGGTATGGTGGTCAGGAGACTGCGTCATGGAAATGCCACCTTCTCCAGAAGTTAAATCGTGTTCTACAGTGTACATCAGAAGATAAATGATGACACTTCAGGAGAAGTTGTCAATGCGTGGCACATATCGAAACAGAAGTCACGTCTGGCTGTCTACCTGCAGGGTAATGTACTGTCTTGAATCTTGAATGAAAATGGCATGACCTGCGAGCTGAAAGTCCAGTGCGTTTCTGCTAGGCACAAGCTGGCTTGATTGAAGAGCACATTTCTCCTTGTGGCTGCCCTCTGGCTACGCTCTCTAACCCCAGCGCTGGATAAACTGTGTCTCTTGAAATGGCATCTTCTTTTCCCATTTTTAACGGGCTGGCTTAGGCAGGATTCTGCATGTATGAGAAACCAGATCCCTTCCCCTTTTTAAACCATCGTTGCCTTAGGTGTGCCGGGACTAATGCTTTCTGTTCAAACGCTTTCGATGACTTACGAGTAGGAACATGGGTAGCAGCTGGTGAGCAGAATAGCTCGTTTCTGCTCGGCAGTGGTGCCGTGCCAGTGGAGCTGCGGTCCAGAGGCAACAGCGAGCCAGGACCCACTGTCCCACTGGGATTCCGTGTCGTCTCTGCTGTTGTGGTGACCACTGAGGAATGGAAACAGAAAGCAAGTGGCGTCCTGGTGACCCTGCGTGCCAGCTGGCAATGCAGCTGGACCGCTGAGCTGGGCTGAGCCGGCTGATCAGCTCCTGCCAGGCATGTTCCACCTCCTACAAACACTGCTGGTCACGCTTGGGTCCCCCAGCACACAGTTTGCCATGCCAGACTGGTGCCCTTCTGTCCCCATACCCATGTGTGGCAGCCCTTGGCACTGAGGTATTACCAGAACCAGGCTTTTAGACACTTTTCTTCAAGGCCTTTAGCCAACAAGCCAGGAGATCAGATACATCTTCTTGTTTGGCCACCTAAATGTTTTTCTTTTTTTTTTTTTTCTTTTCTCTTTCTTTCTTTGTGTGTTCAATTTAGACGTTAAAAATAGCCCTGAGTCTGGCTAGCAACCTGGGAGACCCATCTGATGATGTGTCCGTCACTCACACTGCAGAAGGCATGGTGAGGTAGGTCTGAAGCTGACAGGCATGGTGACAGTTGCAAGATGTGTGGTTTGGATATTGTTCCTGGATTTGCTTTTTTCAGTGCACAGGGAAACCTGAGATTTTTCTACCTCTATTTTACTGAGGAAAGATCAATCCTTGAGTGTCCTCCTAGGGCTCACTCTTCCACAAGGATCACAACTGATACCATGGGGCTCTGGGGATGGGTTGTGGGATGTCCTCACACAGACGTTTCCTGGAACCAGCTTGATGTTGAGGGTTCCTCCCACTTTCTCACCCCTCTAAATATTCATAGAATCACAGAATGGTTCGGATTGGAAGGGACCTTAAAGATCATCCAGTGCCACCCCCTGCCCTGGGCAGGGACACCTCCCACTAGACCAAGCTGCTCAAAGCCTCATCCAGCCTGGCCTTCAACCCCTCCAGGGATGGGGCAGCCACAACCTCCCTGGGCAACCTGGGCCAGGGGCTCACCACCCTCACAGTGAAGAATTTCTTCCTGATATCTAATCTAAATCTCCCTTCTTCCAGTTTAAAACCATTACCTCTTGTCCTATCATCACACCCCCTGATCCAGAGTCCCTCCCCATCTCTCCTGTAGCCCCCTTCAGGTACTGGAAGGCCGCTATAAGGTCTCCCCGGAGCCTTCTCTTCTCCAGGCTGAACCCCCCCAACTCTCTCAGCCTGTCCTCACAGCAGAGGGGCTCCAGCCCTCGGAGCATCTTCGTGGCCCTCTGCTGGCCCCATTCCAACAGGTCCATGTCCCTCTTGTGCTGAGGGCTCCAGAGCTGGACACAGTACTGCAGGTGGGGTCTCCCCAGAGCGGAGCAGAGGGGCAGAATCCCCTCCCTCGCCCTGCTGGCCACGCTTCTTTTGATGCAGCCCAGGATGCGGTTGGCCTTCTGGGCTGTGAGCACACATTGCCGGCTCACGTTGAGCTTCTCATCCACCAGCACCCCCAAGTCCTTCTCCTCAGGGCTGCTCTCAAGCCATTCTCTGCCCAACCTGTATTTGTGCCTGGGATTGCCGTGACCCAGGTGCAGGACCTTGCACTTGGCCTGGTTGAATTTCATGAGGTTCACACAGGCCCACCTCTCTAGCTCATCCAGGTCCCTCTGGATGGCATCCCTTCCCGCCAGTGTGTTGACTGCGCCACACAGCTTTGTGTCGTTGACAAACTTGCTGGGGGTGCACTCAATCCCACTGCCCACATCACCGACAAAGATGTTAAACAGCACCGGTCCTAGTACTCACCCCTGAGGAACGCCACTCGTCACTGGTTTCCACTTGGACATTGAGCTGTTGACGGCAACCCTTTGAGTGCGTCCACTTAGCCAGTTCCTTATCCACCGAGTGGTCCATCCATCAAATCCATGCTTTTCCAATTTAGAGACCAGGATGTCATGCAGGACGGTGTCAAACACTTTGCATAAGTCCAGGTAGATGACGTCGGTTGCTCTCCCCTTATCTACCAATGCTGTGGCAACATCGTAAAAGGCCACCAGATTTCTCAGGCACTATTTGCCTTTGGTGAAGCCATGTTGGCTGTCACCAATCACCTCCTTCATCCAATCACATTCCCTCTCAGCAGGTCAGAAAATGGCCATACATGTGGTCATGACCACACATGCAAGTTTCTGGCTCTTCCTTCCCCACCATGGGGCCTCAGTGCCTTTGCGGTACACCCAGACACGCAGGAGAGGTGAGGCCTGGGGTTTCAAGCCAGCCTCCCACCTCAGAGCCAGGTTCAGTCGCGGTTGGTGGCCAGAGCTGGAGCTGACTTCCCTCCACCCGGAGGACTGGCATTCAGCCGGGTGGTGCCACCCCTTGTCCATTGGGGCTGAGTAGCTGTAGACAGAGCCTGGGAGGTCCACAGTGTTGTCTCCCTGTGTGGACTAAGCCATCTTCTCTCCTTCCATGGGGTGAACCGGAGGAGCTCCTTGTCCTCGGTGCCAGCCCCCTCGGGGAGACACCGCCGGTAGCTGTGTAGATGTACCCCCAACCAGAGGCCAAGCAGTGTTCGGCTTCCTAGGCTTACGGCTTTCTTTCCTCTTTCCCTCCCTCATCGCTGAAGTAAATCAGAAGCTAATTCCCTGCGCCAGCTGATTAATGACTCCCAGTCCTTCTCGTCCGACCTCCGCATGCCTCACTTCTCCACGGAGAGCGGACCCGCTGCAAGCCAGGTCCTTGTCATGGGACCTGATGACTTCATTGTTGCGGTCGTGAGGTAAAGGATTTACTTCTTCCCTCCATCATGCGCTCAGAGGGTGGGAGCAGGGAGAAGAAAGCAGGTTCAGCAGGACAGATGGGACCAGGCCTGAAGCAGGTTGGCTGCTCGGCCCCGGTTAGTCCTACAACAGGAGGAACGGGGGAGATGGGGTGGAGATGGGTGAGCTGGTGTTGCTCTGCGCTGCGCAATCCTACAGCCCTCTCGCGGTGAAACGGGTCTGGATTGGCCTGAATCTGCTCCCTGGAGGAGAGGTGATGGCCAAATTTGAGGACTGATGGAGGCATGGAGATAGATCCATCACCTAGAGGGGAATCCTTAAACACAGGGAGGGACCTACTCCGAAGTACCCGGAGCCTTACACTCCTCACATCTAACCAGCCCTAGAGAATTACCAACGAGTCTCTATCAAGCCAAGATGGGACAGAAAATTGGTGCCTTGAAAGCCTCAAGGTGTACGAAAAAATCTCCGGGAGGATTTTTATGAGATTTCTTCATATTTCTTTTCAGTTCTCTAAATCGTCCCTTTGGCAGTGGCATAATAACACCCTCTGGAATCCTCCTGAACAGCCAGATGTTGGACTTCTCCTGGCAAAACAAAACAATGAACTACTCCATTCCCAGGCCGGTAATGAATGACATGACAAATTCTTTTTTTGAGCTGTCTGTACGATTTTTTTCAATTTTATTCTCATCTCCACAACGGGGAGGCTATTTAATGCCTTATTAATAACTGAGAGACAACAGCCTGTAGAAAGCCCCTATTTTTCCATTCTATGAGCCACTGAAACAGAGTAAACGGGCGGCTTCGTGTGCACCCATTATCATTACAATGCAGTTTCCTCAAACGACGCTGCACATCTCAGCCACCTATTTTTCCTGCAGTCCAAACGCGCTTCAAAGCAACTGGCCTTTTCTTGAGTTAAGGCCCCTCTTTATAAATCGCTGCTCTGCAGGTTTAGAAGCAACAGACAGCAGCAAAAAAAAAAAATCTTCAGGTCCTAGAAAGAAACAATTACAGACCAGTACTGGTGGCTTGCAGTGCTGCCGCCTTGTTTCTTCTTGCCGTGTGCTGTGAAACCATCCCGCTTTGCTGGGTCGGTACTTCAGAAGTGGGGGCGAATGGCTCCGTGTAACTTCTGTGAAAGAGAGCCGTGGCGCGAAACGGGATGGAGCCCGCCAGCGTCAGAGAGCCCTGTCGTAGCAGTGAGGGGGTCAGCCTTGTAAAGCCACCCAAGCGCAATTGCTGGCTGGAGCATAAAGAGTAAGAAGTTAACCCGCGCAACTTGAGCGCCGGCAAAGGTTTAGTCGGCTTGTTGAAACTCTTTGGTGTGTCTTTGCTTCAACCGCAGCAAAATCTCATTCAGCCTCGGAAGCGGCCCCTGTCTTTCCTGTTGCCCACCATTGTGAGACCGTCCGAGGGGATGTGCGGGACGTACCTGTGTCTGGGAGCCAACAACGGGGACAGAGCCCTGAGCAGCATCGTTCAGGTCAGTGCTGTGCCCGGGCACCCGCCCCCTCAGAGCAGCAGCTGAGCTCAGCGCCGAGCAGGGTCCCCTCCCTTCCCTCCCGTCCCAGGCTGTGTTGAAACTGGTGGCCGCTGGGTTGAAAACTCTAAGAGCTACCGGTTCACTTCTCTTGCGCCTTTCCTGGTGGCGCCACTCATCATTCCAGAGGAAAAGCGTTTTGGCAAAATCTGTAATGGTTTTGTGTCGTTCTGATACCTGTTCAAAAGCTCGTCTTAAGGATCGTTAGGGAAAAAAAAAAAAAAAAAAAAAAAAGGAGCATTTTGCATTCAGAGAATTGCGGGAGGCTGGCAGCCTTTTAGCCCTTTTCCCTATGAAAAGCTCCTTTTTGCGCGTTCCCGACTGAACTCCTCCCTGCTCAGCACTTGTGATAAGTTGGGCAGCTCTTCCGAATTTATGGTTTGTAATGAGGTGAAGTACTTGCGCCTAGCCTGATTGCGTGCACAACAGCAAGGGGTTGCTAAAAAGATAGGCGCACCTGAAGCTGGCTCCCGTTTTCCTTACCTTTTGGAAGGCGTTCTTCAGAGCAAAACTAAAGCCAGCCATTGCCTCCTAATGCTTTGTTTGGAGAAGCCGCGTGCTGAGCTTTTGGCTGTAACAAACGCATATTTAGAGATGACATCATGTTCCAGACACACAACTCTCCTGATTTAGCAGGAACTGTGTGACAAAAAGCCCACAAAATCCTGAAAAGGTACCACTTTTCCACCAACAATATCCAGGCCGTATTTCAAGGGTCCCTCTGTACGTGTGAAACCCTGCGTTAGTTCATGCAGTTCGGTAAACAGCTCAAAATCTCCTTTGCCTGCTGCATCTGCAGATGTTGGAGCCACCAATTAGGGGGATGCTCGGGAAGTTGGCTTCATTTTTAATTATTATTATTGAGGGTCTTTTATTCTCTTGCAGGTTTTGGTAAATGTTTTAACATTTAACAAGAATCTGAGTGAAAGTTTGTCACTTGGTCGACTTCACCCACAGCTTCAGTCCAACACCTTGCAGGTTGACAGTGAGTATGGCCACTGGGTGTCGTGCAGCCCACAAACCCGGCGCGTTTAGAAAAGGAGCGGGATTTTCTTAGCACGCTGCTCTGGAAGCGCGACAGCCCAGCGCGCAGCTCACCGGGTTCTAGGATCGCCAGTGGGTGCAGAGGGTTTGGGGGAAGACAAAAAAAGCGGCAACCTCGCTTCTTCAAAGCTTGGAGCCCTTGCTGAGCCATGCCCTCTCCCTCTTGTCTTGGGAATGCTTCCTGGCCACCTCTCCAAACTCTTTCAGGTGCTTCTCCCCAAGCCTCCCTCTGTCCCGGCTCACCTCCTGGTAAAAGCTTTGTCCTGTCCTTAAAACCTTTTGGCGATCTGATGTTACAGAATCATGGAATGTGTTGGGTTGGAAGGAACCTCTAAAGGCCATCTAGTCCAATGCCCCTGCACTCAGCAGGGACATCTTCAACTCGATCAGGTTGCTCAGAGCCTCATCCAGCCTGGCCTTGAATGTCTCCAGGGATGGGGCCTCCACCCCCTCTCTGGGCAACCTGGGCCAGTCTCTCACCACCCTCAGTGGAAAGTTCTTCCTAATGTCTGATCTAACCCTGCCCTGCTCGAGTTTAAACCATTGTCCCTCGTCCTGGCGCTGCATGCCCTTGCAAACAGCCCCTCCCCAGCTTTCTTGTAGCCCCCTTCAGGTACTGGAAGGGGCTCTAAGGTCTCCCCGGAGCCTTCTCTCCTCCAGGCTGAACCCCCCCAACTCTCTCAGCCTGTCCTCACAGCAGAGGGGCTCCAGCCCTCGGAGCATCTTCGTGTCCCTCCTCTGGCCCCCCTCCAACAGATCCATGTCCTTCTTGTGCCATTGAGGATAAATAAATATGTGTGCAATCACAGCTTCACCCAGACAGGTCCTGAGACCTAGCAGATCTTCTACACCCTAGTGCCACTGCCATAAATGATAGTCTTTCACTTTCCAGTCCCTGTCCCTCAACTCCACCAGCCGGGGAGAAGACAAGGCTTACGGCAAGGCTTTTAGCTCGACAGTGCTGGAAATGCAGCATCAATACTGACCCTCTGGAGCCCGTACTGCCAGCTCTTCTCCTTGTTATTGCAAGTCTTGGTCTATTTGGTATTTTTCACAAAGCCATACCTTACCAGAGTGAACCACAAGTGACATTTAGTTCTCGTTTCACACAAAATAGCCAAAGTTTCTTGGCCTTCCCATTTTAGAGGTCGAGTGTGACCTGCAGGCTTGGAAACTAGAATGTAATTAAAACAAATCCAAAGCTTCAAAAGTTCCTAATTTGCGGGTTTGGACATTTGCCGTCAACAAGATCCGTGCGATATATCTGCAGTGCGTATAGCTTCAATCACTCTGGGGGTTTTGTGTGCCTGCTCAGTTTGTCCGGCTGCCTCCCCAGCTTCCGATCCTCGAGCACTTCCATTCCTACAGAAATGAAAGACACCAAATAAACAAAACGAACGCAGAAGAGCGAGCAACCTGAGGTAGATGGCTGGAATGTTGAGAAATACGCGAAGGGGAAGTGGAAAGGCTTATTGCAGAGTTTGTCATTTGGCAACTTGGTTTGCTGTCGTTAGTTTTTTGCATCTTATTTTGACTAATAACTGTTACTACTATTATTTGTAACTAAGCTCTTAAGAGCGGGGACTGTTCTGTAAGCAGAGTAGCTACAGGAGGAGCCAACAACATATTTTCCCCTTTTTCCATAGAGGAGGATCTTCCCCGTCTTTAAACGGTCTTCGGGATCCTCTCCTTTCCCCCACCGCACAGAGCACAACCTTTGCTCCTTGGCCGCTTGGCTCGCCCTGGCTGGGACGGCTTCTGGAGGGGCTGCAGGCAGGTTCCTTCACACTGGAGATCCCAGCAGGGTTAGGACCGAGCTTTGCATCAAGGGCAACAGTGGTTTCACTTACAAACTCCACTTTTAAAATCCCTACAGGTGAGTTTCCTGAAGAAGATATTGAATTTCTTGTAGCCAGGGGCCATCAAGTGGATAAAGTCAAAGTGGTCTCCCTAGTTCACGGGGCCAGGAGGACCAACAGTTTCATCATCGGCCTGAAGGACCCCAGGAGCGTGGATGCTGCCGGAGCCACGATATTGTAGCACCTCCCAGAACAAGGCTTAGACAAATCACCCCCAGTGACGTGCATGTTCTGAAACGGCCCTTTCTCCCCCCATCCCAGGGCAGGAGCCCCGCGCACACACTGCTGAGAAGCCTTTCTGCGTCCCCCAGCCAGGCCCACCCCGGAGGGGGTTAGCAGCACCAACGTGCAGCGCTCTCGCTTATTTATTTTTTGTTTCTCTTTTATTTTTGAATTAGTTGAATCGCCCGGTCCCTGTTCCAGGAATGCAGAGAGCACACTTCCCTTTTGGCAGAGTCTTGCTAATAATTTCAGTCTTTTCAAAAGCCCCATGCTAGCCGGCATCTTCAATTTTAGCGCGCAGGAACGTTAGCAAAGGGAAAAAAAAAACCAAACAGCTGATGATGTCATCTTCATCGCCCCGTCTACCGCACGTTCATGCTTCAACTCTTGTAGAAGCCAAAAATTAATGCAGCCTAATGTAGTGTTTGCAGATGCCTGTAGCTGGAATAGCGGGGAGTCCTTTCCTACCCGGTACGGGCCAGCTGGTTTTTACTGGCGCACAGCCCCCCGAGCTGGTTCCTTTTCTCACATCGCTACGGACCTTGAATTTCGGGAGTAAATATTTTGAATCGAGTCACTGATTTTTGTATCTGGAGCAACGGTTTTCAGCTTCTGACAACACACACACACACAAACACACACACACACACACACACACACACCCCGCAACAGTTTTCTTACAGAGGTTCAGCCTCCTCCGTGGTGAATTTCAGCTTAGTGGTAACGGGCTTAATTTTCTTAGATACTTTTCGAAGATACCTTCGCAGCACTCCACAGACTTATAAAAATCTACAGACTTGTAAAAATTCACAGACCGCGGCCGGAAAACCACACGGAGAGTGTTTAGGGAGGTTCAGGGCTTTCCTTACACTGCCTTATCTCAGTCTGCTCCAAAAGCCTGAATCGCGTAATCCCTACGGAGAGGTTTGGGATTTGGGGCTTACTAAATTCACACCTGCACTTCACCTTCTTATTTTGATGCTGGTGGCTCTACTGGAAAAGCTGAAGAGAGTGAGAGAAAAGGTACAAAACAACCCCAACGCTACGGAGATAATTCTCTGTTCGCAGAACGTAGTGCAAAATATAAGAATACTTCTGCCTTTCTTGTCCGAAATAGAGCGAAGAGATAATACCGCATCTGACAGCTACACTACAGCGTTCAACCCATATTTGAACATTTCCTTCTCTTTTTACTAGCGAGTTAGACAGACACCTGCCACTAAAAAATCCTGGAATTTGATAATTTTCCGTGGTCTGAAGTTTGGTGATTTCCTTCATGGTGCAAATGCATCTATGGCCACTGTACATATTATATATGTGTGTCTGCTTATGGTTGTCTTGGTCTGTCCCTTGATGATTACACCGGTCACCCCCCAGCCTTCCTCCCGAGGGGCCCCGTGACACCCGTCTGGTGTAACGCACCTTCTAACGCTCCTTGCCATTCGACACGGGGAGCGCGCGGGCAGTTTTGGGGGCGGTCGGGGCGCCGCAGCGGATCGTCGGGCTGAGTCGTTCTGGCCGCCTGCCAGCGGAGGATCTCAAAGCACCTTACGCCAAGCCTCGCACGTTTGCGCCCAGGAAGGGCAGGGAATGCTTTCGCGCTCCGCTGAAGCGCGGCCACCCGTGAGAAGAGCAGGGCAGGTCCCTCGCGGAGGGGAGCATGGTCGGCAGTTTCTGCTACAAATGCGTCAGCGGCCTCAGCTGAGAGACGGGGGGGGGGAAGTACCATGTCGTCGTCGGGAAGTTGTCTTCTGTGCCACCACACTGCCCGTCGGGCAAGAAGGGACCCTCTTCACCATAGGGACGTCAAATCTTGTTTGCTTCTTTTTCTGTCGTCAGCACTAGAGTTGGTCGCTGCCCGCAGTCAGAGCGTTCATAAAACTTTACGTGTCTTGGAGCAGAGCTCTTCAGGTTTCCCAGGAAGGGAAAGATGCAGTTTTGTGGTTGAATGTCACTGGTGGAAATCTGGGGGTTTCTGGTACAGCACAGCAGCGATCTGTCCCTCGGGCACAAAGGTTTACTGAGCACAGCTGCCAAATAAGCGTCATTGCGGCTTCAGTATTTTGCATGGAGTATCACAAAACACTTCGAAAGGCAAAATTCCTCCTTATTAACTGAATTCACCAACTCGCTTCTGATGCCGGAACCTGTGTATTCGTTTGGGACTTAAAGACTCCGGTCTGGATTCAAAAGGACATTTGCACGCCCCAAGGTACGATTTCACAGCGGTTATTCAGAACCTCAAAATAAAGCATGTTCCTAAGTGCTCTGCTGGATCATGGCCTGTGTTGGGAAAAAGAGAAAATCTAAAATAATTCGGAGATGGGACTTAGACCCCTAGGTCATGGCTAAGAGAAGTAAAGATATTTGGAATTAATTCCCATTTTCTCTCTTTAAAAATGGCATCAGTATAGCACAGATGTGTTCGATATGGAAACCTTTAATCTGCTAATTGGCCCAGCGTCTCTGATGCTTTGAGTCCATCTGTTGTGATGAGATCCGATGAGTTTAGTGTGTGGTACCAAGAAATACCCGACGTTCCGTTCTGTGCGGGTGAGACAGACGTTGTGAAATAAAGGGCCACGTTCTGGAGACGCGCGTGCAGAGTAACTGCATTGATTTCAGCCCGGCCATTGCCCACGTCTAACAGCTCCGAAGCTGAAGTTGTCCTGAAACTTTTACATGGAAGTGTCAGTGAGGAGCTCGGAACACGACACACAAAATATAAAGCGGCCGAGAAAAACAATAAATAAAATTTTTAAAGGAACAAAACAAAATAAATAATAATAAAAAAAAAGCTGCCTTTGCCAAATGTGACTATTATGATCAGCTTGTCTCTGGCCATGTTTGCGTTGCTCCCAGCGCCATACACGGGTTTTCACGCGGGATAAGCTGGAGACAGGCTCTGCCGTTAAGTGTTGGCTCCATTTGTCAGTGTTTCCCACAAAGGCTCGATGCCGTTCCTGAGCGCGGTCAACAAGCAGCTTCGCGCTCGCGTTCGGTACCGCTCTCCGCCGGCACTGAGCACTGGTGGCTGCGGATAGAGGCCTGATGGGGGGGACGCGGCAGAAGTCAGCACCGCCATCCTCAGCCGTGGGGACAAGGGTGCTCCAGCACCTCAGCTGTGCCATTTTGTCCCCATGACTGTTCCCTTCAGTGCCTGGCCGCCGAGAGGGGCCAGAGCCTGCCGTGGCCCCGCTGGTCTGGATGGGGACCGACGCTGGTGGGGCTGTTGGGGTGGTCGGAGCCACGCTGCCAGTGCAGCGCAGGAGGGGCCGGGGTCCCCTGCTGCCCCCAGCACGGTGTCAGACCAGCGGCCGTGGGTGTTCCTGTGCTCCAGCCGGCAGCTCCGGTCTGTGCCCCTCTCCGTGCCTCCGGAGACCGGGGCTGCCGGGGCGGGTGAGGGCAGAGAGCAGCCACTGCTGCCAGAGCCGGAGCAGCAGGTTCAGGTTCCCAGCTCCAGGGATGATGACCGGTGTCCTACAGCTCTGCCAGCATCTCTCCGGGGGTGTCCCTCAGCTGGGCGGACAGTCCAAAAGCTGGACCCTCCCGGTGGCAGCTGGGTCCCTCCTGGTGGGACCATCTCAGAGCTTCCCTCCACCCGCTGCACACACTCCACGGCCTTCCATGGGCCGGTCCCAAACACCGACGGGTTGGCGAGAAAGGGGAGCCAGGCCTCTGTAAACACCGCGAGGCGAAGCCTGCGTCTCTTCCACGAACACATCGCAAACACTGCAGATTTTAGAAGGATTTGCAAAGAATGAGGTGGAGCGGGAAGAGCTCCCATAGCACCCAGGTGTTTTCATCACAGCGGTTTTGGAAAGATCTTCCATACTCCACTCATGGACATCTGCACGCTGGCCAGGGAAAGGAGACCCCCAACCGGCAGAGCTGGTTTCGGAGAGGCAGGACACTGTCCTAGAACGAGACACATCCGTGCGGAGGGCAGCAGAGCCTGTGGAGCAGGAGCCCTCGAGCAACAAAACCCAGTGGCCCCAGCATCGTTAGAAGCAGATTGTCCCAGCAGAGCTGACCCTGCTGCCCGCGGGGACTATCCCGTTCAACAGCAGCTACTTGGCCGCCGTGAGCCTCCACGCACTGGGACTGTCCCCAGCACGGCCGGGGCTCCCCCCCCAGCGGCCCCCACCCCTCCACCTCCATGGGGCCGAGGAGAGGAAGGTGCCCGTGTACCCCCATCAGTCACCTCTGGAGCCAGTTGCCCACCTCTCTCCTCCTCCCCACGCTCCCAGTTTAACAGCATCCCAGACCAGAAGTGGTTGTGACTGCAATGCCAACGGGTCTTCTCCCTTCTTTCTCTCTAAGTGAGCATCATACCGGTATTAGAGGAGAAATTATTTTGTTCAAGTCATTGTATAATATTTATGTTCGGAAAAATGTAAAGCTGCTCACGAGTCTACTACTTTTTCTGTATAATATCTTTCCTTTGAAAATACTGTCGTATGAAAATGTGTGTAAATATAACCACCATTTTGAGTGTCCTAATCTCAAATGCGTTTCTCTGTTCTGCTTGCGGACGCCGAGGCGGCTCAAACTCAGTCGTCTCTGTGTGCTGTACGTTGCCCTCCTCCTTCACCGTGTCGCTCTGCAGGCGACGTTATATTAGTATGTGTCATTTGGTTTGCAGCAAAGCTTCGGAATCGTAGAATCACAGAATGGTTTGGGTTGGAAGGGACCTTAAAGGCCACCTCGTTCCACCCCCCTGCCCTGGGCAGGGACACCACCCACCAGCCCAGGTTGCTCCAAGCCCCGTCCAACCTGGCCTTGAACCCCTCCAGGGATGGGGCAGACACAGCTTCTCTGGGCAACCTGGGCCAGGGGCTCACCACCCTCACAGCAAAGAATTTCTTCCTGATATCTTGTCTAAATCTCCCCTCTTCCAGTTTAAATCAAAACCAAAATGTGGGTCTGCTCATGGAGGGGCTCCACAAACACAGAATGACGGGACAGATCTAGCCCCCCAAAAATATCTCCCGTCTTGGTTACGGTGTGTACAGAAGCCAGGTGAGGTGTAGAAAGGCTCAGGCTGCACATGGTGGATGCAGGCTGTGAGAACCCGGGCTCTGGAGACCTGCCTGTGGTGCACCTCGCTGCGGCGACACGCGGGGGGCGCAGACGCCAGGGCGGGAGCCCGTGAGCCGTCCCAGGTTCCCTCTCCTTGCAGTCTCCGCGTCACCTTAGTCCCTTCTCACCACTGCCAGCTCCTGTCGGTCCCCTGCTGCACGCGTTGGTGGCCAGCGAGCCACATGCCCTGCGCTAGCCACAATACGCAGGGTGGCAAACCCACTTCAGGTCCCTCCAGCCGCCCGTCTTCAGCAGAGATGCCCCAGGAGGGTCCTCGGTCGTGTCCTGTCACCCTGGTGTCCCTTCAGCTCTACCTTCCCTTTTTTTTTTTAATGAAAAAGCTATTTGGAGAGAATGGGGATTCATTTTAACCACGCGGAGTTTGTGCCAGTTCCGCTTTTTCCCAACAAAAGTAAAAGTATTAATGACTAAAGTCACTCAAACTCCACGTTGAAGATAAAAAAATAGTATAAAAATAGCCCGAGAGAGGGGGGATATCGGGGAAGACACCATCACGAACCAGTCAAGGAGAACTCCATCAGTGACGTCCGGGACCAGTCGACGGGCTGGGCCTTTCTTCCCCCCATAGGGACGCCTTTGGGTAAGACTCAGAATATACCGAGTGTGTCCTCGGGGAACTTAGAAATCTCTCTAGAGAATCTCTCTCCTGCATTTATAGCCAGGCTGTATTGTTTATAACTTTGTCGCGTGTTTTGTGTGCTTAACACCACCTTTATTTGCACGTGCTTTGCAGACAGCGTATTTATCACCGGCAATCCTAAGAACCTCTATATCTGTTGTTTAAATAAACTGCACTGTTTAAGTAGCCGGTCGTTTCGGTTTCTCGCTGAACGTGACCAAAGACTCGAGAGAGGCCGTGCTAGTTCAGGAGCACGACTAGACTGAAGGTGCAGTCCACTGTTAGCGTATCCAAACCGTAACAGTTTAATACATATTAAACGCGACTGGACTGATGGTGGCGAATTGGGCATCACTCAGAATTTAAACCCAGCCGCACCCGGCCTCCCACCTGGGTGAGGAGTGTCAGAACGCAAGGGGGGTTATCTTCTGCCAAAACCGCTTTGTCCCTTTTCACGCAACATACGTACAAACGCAAGCAAGCCAAAAACCCTGAAGGACAACCTTGCAAGACAAACACAGCGGCGTCGGTGGCAAACACGGGGACGTTTTGGGAGCAGCACCCTGGCGTAGCTGCGCCGGAGCGGGACACACGTGAGCCTTTGGGGGACAGTCGGGCTGGAGGAGGAAGAAATTAAATGCAGGCGGGTTAAGACGCGCTGCCTGAAGCAGAGGAAAGCGTGAGGACAAGTCGGGGAACCTCCACGCTGACGCCAACAGGAACTCCCCGAGGGACACGCGGACGGATGCGGTGAGTGCTGCTGGTCACCACCCCATGAGGGACACCCCGCTCCTCTCCCGACACCCCGGGGGGGTCTCCCGGGGGACTGGTGGGGGAGGATTGGCACACCGGCAGGGGCTGGAGGGGGGGTCCCTACCCCTGAAACCAGAGAAGAGAAAAAGGCGTGAGCAGAAGAATCCTTTAGCGAGGAATTAATGGCCAGCTGCCGGCAGGGAGCTGTGGAGCTGCAAACACGAAGGAAACGAGCGCTCTGCTCGCAGCTCTCCACGCACCACCAATAATTATTAACATAAGGCACATACTAACCACGATGGTCATTGTTTTGTTTTGTTTTGGTCTTTTTTTAATGGAATGCATTTATATCTCCATTTAAAAAAGGAGATTTGTCTGTGTCGCAAGCTATAGCATCAGATGAGATGTGGGATTTAACCGCATTTTAAAGAGGTTTTGCAAAATAAAAAGCCGTTTTCCTCTTTTCCTGTCGTTTATCCCGCAGCCATCCACGCGCAGCGGCTCGGCCCCTCTACTCCAGTCACTAATGTTAATCAGACTCATTCTTGCCGGAGCAAAGTCTTTATTTTTCCCCACAAAGGAGTTTTGATTATTTCACTAGCCTGAAATAGTAATTGCCACGTGTTTCTTTCCTTTACCGCCGCCGGGTCGGAGCTTTCTGCTGCAAGCAACGGCCGGCAGGAGCAAAATCACCACGTTTCTGCGGCGCCGCCGCCTTTTTATATCAATTTCTCATTTCTCACAGATAAGGTTTGCGGGATAAGAGTTATTCTGATGGTTAAGGTCTGCGGGAAGGGGCACACCGGAGGGCTGGGTGTCCCGCAGCCGCTCCGCGGGACTCCGCTGCGAAGCCCCCAGGTGCTGGGGAGCGACCATGACCCGCCGGGGAGCGCGGGCCTGCTCGTTAGCTTTTAATATTAAAAAGCATCAGGCTTTTAATTAAAATTCAGCATTGCCCAGTCCCTATCACACCACTCCCCGGCTTCCTTCCCATCTCCCCAGCAGCGAGACTAAGTAACATCCATCGATATTTATAAAGCCCAAAATCTTCAGGTGAAAAGCTCCTCTGAATCAAAATATTTCTGAATGAAAAACCTTGTTTCCTCGTAATTTTCTATAAAGGCCTTAATTATTATCTTTTTTTCTTAAACCTTGTCAGGAAACACGTTTTGTTCCGGTCCAGCACGCCCGCTCGCCGCCGGCCCCACGCGAGGCGATGCCCCGGCAGCCCCCGACCCCCCCCCGGCCGCGCTCCCCCCGCCACGGAGGCTCCCACGGCCCGCGGTGGGGGTGGGGGGGGGGGGCGGGGTGAGTGTGCGGGAACCCCCGGGGAGGCGGCCGCTCCCCCGCAGCCAGGGAGGGCGGAGGAGCCGAGCGGGGTCCCCCGGGGGCGGGGGGGGTTGTGTTGGTGCCGGTGCCCGGGGGGTCCCGCCGCGCTCCGCCCGCCCACGTACCGGCTCCGCGCCCTCACCTCCCCCCCCTTCCCCGCCGGCTCCGCGCGCTCGGGCGCAGGCGCGCGCGGGGCGGGCCGGGTCACGTGGGGCGGCGGCGGCGGGAGGTGGAGCGGCCGCGCTGCCTGTCCTGGGCGTCCCCGCGCCGCGCGCGACCCCCCCCCCCCGCCCACCCCGCCCCCGCCGGACCCGCGCGCGCCCCCGCCCGCCCCGGCGGCCCCCGCCCTCCTGCGCGCGCTCGCGGCGCGGGCGCGGCGGCGGCGGCGGCGGCGGAGGAGGAGGAGGCGGCGGTGGCAGCGGCGGCGGCGGCGCCACCGCGGCCGCCACCAGCGGCGGCAGCGCCAGGTGAGGGCGGGGCGGGCCCTCGGCAGGGCCTCTCCGCCGCCCGCGGGGGCGCGGGGACGCAGCGGCGGGCGTGACAGGGGTGGCGGGGCGGAAGCGGGGTCGGGGCCGGGCCGGGAGCGGAGCAGGCCGGGCCCGTGGCGCGGCGGGAAGGGGCGGTGGGGCCTGGCGGGGCGCGAAGCGGTGCGTGGGCCCGGCCCGCCGGCGGCGGAACGCCTCGGCGGGCCGGGCCGCGCAGGCGGCGGGGCACCGGGCGCCGCAGGGCTTCTCGGCGTTCTGCGGGGAGCCGCGGCCTGGGCGCCGGCGCCGGGTGAGCCCGCTCGGGCGCGGCCTGCTGCCTGCCCCGCCGGGCCGGAGCCGGCCCCGTTCCTCCCGCCGCTCCGATCGCAGCCGTTCGCCGTAGCCGGTCAAAGCCTGAGCTCAGCCCCGGGGGGCGGCCCGAGGCTGAGCCCCCGCCGGGAGAGCGGGCGCTGGGCCGCGCCGGGGGGGCCGGCGCTCCCCGGGGAGGTGGCCGTGAGGCGCGCCCCGGGCGGGCGGGTGCTGTCAGCCCCGGAGCCGCTCCGCCGCCCGGGAGGCCGCTTCTGATCCCGGTTCCCCGGCCCCGAGCCCCCGCGGGCGTTGACGTCTTTGTGAGATGTCAGCGAGGATGCGCTGACGTTTCGTTGAACCCGATCTTTTGTTTGAATTCCTCGGTAACTCTTTAGAATAGAGAAGGGCTTCTTAACTTATCCCTTCGGCTGGATTTCTCCCTTTCTCCGAATTTCATCTACTCTCAAAAGGTCTCAGAAAACTCCGGGTTCCGAGTCCCTCTGACTTCTTTGGGGCATGGGAAGCAGAGAGCTCTTCTGTCGGCTCTGAAGGCTGGTCCCAAATTGGAGCTTTATGAGCTTTGTGTCTTCACGACCCCTCAGCTTCCGGACACTCACGCTTGTGCTCATTCCCCAAACTGAAAAATATAGTAAAACCTTTCTCATTCCAATTTTATTCGAGGAAAGACAGTGCCTCTTGTTGGTATTTATAATTACCGTGCACTGTAGTCTTTCTGGCTGGTTCTTTATGTAGCTAAAGCATCTTTCAGTTTTTCATGTAGGAGAAAACGGTGACAGAGAACAAATTTGGCGTTTTCAAAGAAGGTCACCGTGTGTAATAACCGCAAGTCTTTGATTTAGCGGCTCTTTTCCAGTTACAGCAAGCATTCCCAGCTTCTGTACACAGAAGAGAGAGAGGGAAACAAAGGTGTCAAGACATGTATCCAAAATGGCCAGGTCTGCCAGACTAAATGCACTACCTGCAGCAAGGCATCAGGTGTTTGCGAGAAATTCATACGCTCTTCAAATGTTCACTGAGCCTTGCAGCTTCCTTTGGAAGGTGGCCGGCTTTGCCGGGACGTTTTTCACAGTAACACTGTCCTCACTCTCCTGAGAGAAAAAAGAAAATCAAAACGGGGGGAGGCTGCACACAGACCTGATCTTCTATCGAGAAATGACATTTCTTAATATTTTAAACCTACAGAAGGATATTCCATTAGGCTTTGGATTTGGGCTGGAAGAACTCCCAGCGCTCTCCAGCCATTCTGTCCGGAAAACCTGTTCTTCTATAGGACTTGCAGGCAGGAGTTGTTTACAACAGGTTTCCAACCAATGCAGTAATTTTACACTATTCTGGTAAAAAAATAGCTGTTTCCTTAAAATAAAAAACAATTGTGTGTGGGGAAACCTGAGAAATCCGCACACCCCCCCCCATGCTTCTCTAAACTAAGTGTTAGTACTTTCTTTTTTTTAGTGGCTTAAATCCTTGAAAATACAGGGATGTAGAGGTAAATTCGACCGAACAATCGCGGTGCCACTCTTTCTTCTGTTTCAGTTTATGATGCTGTCACAGATTGCATGCCTTTGTAGTAGATGTTAAATATTTCAAACTGATAACTAAACCATTAAGCAGATTTACAGTGTATTTTTATTTTCTAATACCATGTTGATTCTTTTGGGTGGAACCTGGAGTTACAACTGAGTTACACAGACATACTGAATTCAATAGCTTTGCAGTGGCAGAGAGCTTGCTACTGAAGATATCGAAGAGTTAACGTGGCTGTAACAGTTTGATTGCGTTGGGAATATTGAAATTTTGTAGGTCACTAGTGTACCTCTGAAGGGCAGAAGGCGTGATGGTGGTGTCCGTTTCAAAATCATGTGGTCGCTATTGAGAAACACAACCACTGTGGCGTGGAGTGAATACAGTGAGCAGAACGTGGAGACCATTGAACAGCGAGACTTAACCCCGTGTGTTGCAAAAACCGGGTCCAAGTGTCGACTTGTTCCTTAGGCTGGGCTGGAGCAGAAGTAATGGGAGACAACACAAAGGGTTGGGAAAAGTTAAGAGGCAGAAGCGGAAGGAGAAATCATCCTAGGTGACACGGACACGAGGCAGGGAAGATGCATTGTCCAACTCCAGGTGAGCGATTTTCCATCTGCTGGCTGGATGACCAACTCACCTTTGCTTTACTGAAGCCATGGATATTTTGTATTTTGTCTTGACACCGCCACATGCTCTACTCTCCCCTCCCGAGGGGATCAGTGATGTTCTTCAGCCCGAACTGCCCATTGCAGATAACTGAGCATCTCAGATACATAGTCCATGTGCTCCTTAGTTTGGACACATCAATAGCTGAAGGTTTGTCTCAAGACAGTGTATGAAACTCAAGATTTTCTAGTGTCCTGACTAACTAGAAGGAAGAAAAAAAGTCTTTTCAGTGATGCTGCTGGAGTTGAAATTTCATCTACGCTTTGGATTACACAGAGGGATACAGTGGAAGTTTTCCTGAGGTCCAGGAGCCTGGGATTTTTCTCAGTCCATTGGGGGTCACTTTGCATTCAGTGTGTCCCCTGGCATTAGCTGATGCTATTAACAGCACCCCACCTGCGCCCTGAGTAGCACATCAAAAACTGCTATTGTCATTAAAAATAGAAACAAGAAGTGAATTCTATCATGTATATATTGCGGCCTTGAGGTTGTGTCACAGAAAATAGCCCTTCTTTATGTCTTTGTGAAAAAAGAAAGGTGACCAGTGCATGTCGCAGTGTAGCTGGTCTGGGAGCTGGGGTGGAGGGGGGGGCGCGCAGGGGACTCCTCCGCTCCTGAGAGCTGTCATCTTTTTGGAACCAGGAGGAACACTGCCCGCTTCTCCCGCTGGAATGAGTAGTCTTGAAGCATAGCCCTGCGCCGGGGCCTGAATCGGATTTGTATGAAAATTGAATAGTACAGGAGATGAATGATGCCTTGTCTAATTCATTTGTCTTCATGTAAAGCGATAATTTGGGACTGGAAGTTGCTTATACTGAGTTGGATATGTGGGAGCCTGCTTAGATTTGATGTATGGAAGGGAATGATCTAGTTATTCCTACCAACAGATGCATGCTATTAAATTCTCCGTGCCCTATGCATTCATTTTTATTTTTACTCTTTAAAAAATCAAATGACTTAACCAAGACTGCGCAGCTGGTATGAGGTTACATTTCTCATCGTGGTTCCTGGGCAGTACTTCGACTGAACGAGATGTGAGCCGCCGTGTTCTGTGTGCATGTGTGCAGGCACGCTCTCGCCAGCCTCCCTCCTCCCTGCATGAGGCAAGGAAAAGGCGAAGAATTATTTCTGCCTTGCTTCCTGGTAAGCTGGAAGTTTTGGCATCTCTAACGCCCGGTTTTTTTCCGGCAGTGAGTGAGAAGCAGGTGAGAGATGAGACAGGAGGCTCATAGTGGCAGTTCTTATGGGTCTCTCCCAGCGGAGGCGAGCAGGGAGCAGTTGCGCCCCTGGGATTGCGGCTGGAGGAGCTGAACCTCCCAAGGCAAAAACGCTGTTTTATTTTTTAGTGAGGCTCAGTTAAGAATAATACTGGACAAGAAATAGTGTCTCAGCTTTTGGTTGCAGCAGGGGACAGTGTTCCTTCTAAGGGATTTGGGGGGGGCTTTTCCCATCCCTGCAAGAAGGCATTGCTGTCTGGTTGTGTTGTGCCCTAGTTTTACCAGAAGGTGCAAGGCTGACCAGTGATTAACGTGGCTCTTAATAGCGACAATAAATAACGCTTTTGAAATTTGGTTCTTCCAAAAGCCCAGAGTAGCACAAAATATCCTGTGAGCTTTTATACGAACAGGAAACTCTCAGAACAATCTTGATTTTAACAGAAGCTGTACCTGCTTCTGTTATACGAAGATATTTTTTGGTCAGGTAGAACAGTGTCTTTATTATTGTTTTAGCTTAAATCTTTTCTTCATGCTTTATAACATTTCAGAATTTTAAAAACTTAGTGAAATTTCCTCGACTTGTATTACATGCAAGAAGGAAGAATGTTGCAGTAAGCAAGAGGTGCGGTTTTCAGGGAGACCTTAGTTCAGGACAGGTAATCACAAGAATACCTGCACTGGTTATATCGACACTTAAGAAGCTCAGTGAGAATTTGGTGATAAAGGAGTCCTTGTGGGGCATGTCAGCCCAGAAAGGTCTGGTAGCGGTTAAATTCAACTTTAAGTAAAAAGCTTGTCGCAACACAAGCAATTAGTAGATTGCTACTTGAAAAGGAGTTTTTTCATAGCCTTTGGAAAGCAAGATAAAATATAGTTTCTTGTCAAGGTGCATCTGATTTTAAATAGCATCTCATTTTACTTGTTTGCTGGTTGCATCGATGGATCTTTGTGAAAAGTTACATACTGCAAAGCTCTGTTACAGTATTCGTCTGTTACGGGCTGTGGTGTATTTCTTCCAAATGGAAATATCCTTAACGTGTGAAATTAATAGTTCAGCTAATGGGAATTGACTGATCAAATATTACACTGTGTAGATGGCAGCTTCCGAGAAAATTGCTGATTCCGAGATAACTTGTGACTTAGGGAGAAGACTGGCAGCGCCTTGTGTTGGTATCTCAGCTACCAAAAGTGGGAACTTCTCCGTGGCTAACTTACCTGCAGTTAAAACTCATTCTGGAGTTATCATAAAGCAGCCCTGATGATCTCATCCCTCAAATTCTGTTGAAATAAAAATTAATGGCTCAGTTGAGCCGTGTCCGTTGCAGCTTGGCATTAGTTGTGGGGTTTCAACAAACTTTATGAAACTTTAACACACTGATAACACAGCTGCTATTGAAATACATCAAGATATCCCTGCAGAAGGTCATATGCCGTATAACAAGCTGTAATTTTCTCCTTGTCAGAAACACTTGGGTTTAGGAGTTTCACGCTTGAGGGCTATGGGAGTGCAGCAGAGCGGTATGAACAGCGGTGAGTAGTTCCATATCAGAATGAGTGAATGAAGCCTGCCTTCCTGTAGACTGACGTGTTTTGTTTTCTTGACATTTGGGAAACCGTAAGCTCTAAACAAAACTCTTTCTCTAGATGGAACGCTTTTCACGGGGCTGTTTCTATGGATTCCTTGCTAAGCTACACATTCAGTCTCCAGGCATTTCCAGGCTCTCTATTGGATAACTTATTGTAATGAAAGTTGGAGTTAATGAGCCAAGGTTGATTAGTTATTTTCCTTAACCAAATTTGGTATCATCTCACGCGTACAACGGGAATGGAGGCAGCAGCGATTGATTGCTCCTCTTCCCGTAGCTCAGGCTGACCATGCTCAGTTTCTTACTCTGGAGCCCGTCTTTCCCGGTCCTCTCGTCTCTGGAGGAGCTGGGTGTCCGCAGACCTGTGGTGAGGGAGAATTGGAGGAACAAAAAGCCTCTCAGTTCCTTGCACCAAGGAGTTCAGATGATTTCCCCTTCGGTTCACCACCGTTAGCCAAGAGCCCTGCCCTGCCGAGGCCCAGAGGGTTTGAATGGGTGCTGACTCCGTTGGTTTTGAGGCCTTCTTAAAAACAGCTTTTACTGGGCGAGTGAGGACTGTCCTTTCACGTGAACTCTTGGCACGGCTGTTTAGATAACCAGCCAGTTTGTTTACATGACTTAATTTTAGGCTGTCTCAAATACTCAGGGGAGCATCCTTTCATGAAAAGAGGGAAAAACTAGAACTAATGCAGTATCTGCTATAGAACATGGAAAGCTTTTTTAGTTTTGGCTTACGCTTGATAAACAATGTTAAAATTTCTTACTCTGGATTTTGGTTTTGCTTGTCAGCTTGGTGTCGGGTCCTGGGACTGAGGCAGGTTTGCGTATAGCTGGAAACAGCGGAGTTACTGCTTACCTTGTAGCCACTCAGGTCTCCTGCTTGGCACTGTGCTGCTGCTTGAATTACAACCCTTATTTAGAAATGCAAGAAGATACCAGTGATTGAAAAGTGTTAGATGACTATTAAAAGTGCTGCAGAGCATATATGATCTGATTTAACGTGAGTACTCTCCTTCCCTGTGAGTTGGTGGGCTGGCAGAAGTGCAAAGGCTGTGGCACAATACTAAGGCTTTTAAAGAGATTTTACTTTGTCACCTGGGTAGAAGATAGCGGATTTCTGCTTTGTCTTTCTGAGTCGTCTTCCCCCTTCTGCTTCCCCAGTTTGGTTTTGGGTAGTCCTCTTCCCCGCTGGTGCGCAGGCTGGGATGTAAGCAGAAAATCTGCTTGAAAAACAGCAAGGGGATGTTAATATAAATCATCTTGGTTCGAGGGGAGGTATTCTTGTTGTCTCTGAAGCCATTAGCTTTACTGCTGCGTTTTCATTACCCTGAGAAGTTTGAGTGCAGCTTGATGAGGCCGTGAACAGGAACAGGTTCTGAGGATGGATTCCCCTCGCTTTGTTGGCCACCTGCAGTAAACACGTCCACGTGAGGTGGTCCTGTGGGCTCGTAACGTGTTTCTGGAACGAGCTTAACCTGAGCCGGTTTAGGTGCCTCCTTAGGATGAGCGGAAGTGCATCCTCCTTGTGCCGGTTTCTCTTTTCTGAAGGTGAATTTAAACTGGAAGAGTTTATCTTAAGACTTAAATAAATCCGTTATTCTAGATGAAACTTGCCCTGGTTAGAAGAATATAATGTTATTTCCAGCCAAAGGGAGTATGCAGTTTTTTGCTTCTAATGAAAGGTTGATTTTCCTAGATCCTCAGTTTTTGCTGTTAGTATTTGAATATAGTAAAAAGTGCTTTTTACATTACTAAGGAGAGAGTTGGATTTGGTCCAAAGCTGCATATTAAAAATCAAGGTAGTCACTGTGTTATATGCAGTATTTTTGTTATTTTGACTTGCTATCTGATGAAACGTGATGGTTTTCTTTCAGGATTACATTTTTGGGAGTTGCTGTTTAACCATGTTTGCCAGTCTGGAATTACCTGAAGACCTGTTCCATGCCACAAAATACTGAAGTTGTGGAATTCGTTTTGGTAGGTAAAATAAGCATATGATGCATTTGAATAGCTCTCGTTCCTCTATATTCTCCTCCTAACTCTCCAACTAATAGGTCCTCGCCTCTCCTGTTCACGTGTTTGAAGGACTGTCTCCAGAGGTGACTTTTCAGGCTGCCGTAGAGGGTTACGGGCATTTGCCATCGGGTTTGTAGCTGTTCTCAGACCTTCCTCCCAAAGAGGACAGCTGGGACGCTTTTGTGGTGTTATCCCTCTTTAATGCTAAAGTTTGAAGTTCCAAATTACTGGAACTACCCCTAGCTAAGTGGTTTCAGCGGAAATTTTACTGCATGTTTATTTTTTTGCGTTTTTTCGTATTATAACAGCTATTCTTAGCCTTATTTAATCTTCTTGTGTAACGATATGACACTTGTCCAGAATCTGTTTAAAAGTCTTTTTTTTGTGTAATTTTGCCAAAAACAATTACGTTATTTTAATCTTCGTATCATAGAATGGTTGTGTGTGTATAGGTTTGTTCGTTAGTCAGATTTAACAAGCTCCAAGATCACTATGCTAGGCAACAAAACGGTTGAAACACTTGTAGGATGATAACACACTGTTAACGAATTTGCAATAAAACCAGTGTTATTATCAGCGAGTTTCTGGCTTTTATAGGTGGTACACTTTAAAGCATGCCTGTGTGGTTGGATGTGTGTACATGTTACGTATTAATGGACAGCCATCTTCTCAACAGCGTTCTGACAATGCTGAAGCTCCTCTGTCCCCATCCTGAAAAACTTAATAAATATCTTTACGTATTTTCTCACTGGCACCTAAAACAAAGGAAAAAAGAAAACTTTCAAATGTATTTTTCAAGACATGCTTTTTTTCTGATTTTCTTTTTTTTTTTTTTTTTTTCTTATTAAGTTGCTTGAAAAGCATTTTTCAATGAAGGCAGAAGCAAGAAGCGTTCCGTGTCCTTCAGAAATTATGTTGCTACTGCTTTTAAAGACATTTTCTCCTCACTCTCAGGTCTGGATTCCCCAAGGGACGTGACTGTAGTCTCATTTCTGGGCTGATTTTTCTTCCTCTTCCCTGTTGCAGCTTTCAATAATGGTCCGGGTGAGGATGAGGACCCTGCGCGGTGCTAACTTCTGCCATCTGCTAGTGAAGGATGTCAGTCCATCCTTCCTTCTGCTCTTGCCCTTTCCAGTCTCTGGTGTAATTTGGAAGAGTACTTTTTCGGGCATAGAGCAGGGTTTTGGTACTTTTTATTTAATTGGGCTCTTTGCATATTTGTTTTGAGAGGCTGCATGTTCTGGTGCGACATCAGTTGTGAAAGTGTTTATTCTGAGTTGCCCGAAATGTAGAAACAGCTTGTAAATCAATAGCCTGTGTCGCAGAAAACCTGGGACAAGTTATTAGACAAAGCCTTGTTTTGGTTTATTCCCTTTGTGTACTGCGATGGTTAGAAGACAGCAACGCAAGAAGTTTCAAGTTCTGTTTAAGAAACAAATTGACATAACCTTAAGTTTGGATCAGTTGAGCGGATCTTGGGATGAGGATACCAAGATACCAGCGCTTTTTTTTTTTCCCCTTTCTTTGTGTGTTTTTTTTTTTTTTTTTTTTTTTTAACCCCAGAGACCAGCACTTCCATCTGGCGGTGCTGGCACTCCAGAGCCTGCCGGCTTTCCAGAGTTCAGCTGCTCCCCAGTTAGCGACAACCAGCTGTTGCAGATTTTGCTCTAATCCCATCTCTCCCAGGGACTGGACGGGATTCTCTCAGCATTGCCCAGTCCCACAGCGCTGGGTTTGGCGTGCGGGCTGCCTTTCGCGGTCGGGGCTGGCAGTGGGGTACAACGCATGGCGTGACAAACCGCCTTCTGGGTCCCCGGTGGCACGCGGTGGGACCCAGCTGTCCTTCAGCCCAGATCTAGCGGCATTGCTGTATCCTATGTGAATTCCTCCTCTGGATAGTCTCCGTCTTGCACGTTTTAGTCGGTTAATTGTTTTATCCGTATGCTGAGCGTACCCGGGAGCTGCAGCCTCCAGCAGCCCGGGGTGTGCCCTGTGTCCGTCAGTTTGGACACTCTGGTCTCCATGGGCTGTCCCTTGCCACCCACGACCCCCATGAGATACTGCAGGTGCATTTTTGTTATTAGTCTGTTATCTGGCTATTTATCCCCATCTCTCTTACTTCAGTTACATATTTTTAATAATTAAACTATACTGAATAAGACTAACTTTCTAGCAGACAGGCGTCATACTTTTCACGCTGCTGTAGCCTCTCCCAGCCCAGGTTCACGGGTAGATGGTTGCCACGTGGTAGCCACTGGACTTGCTCCGAGTTTCTAGAAACAATTGTGTAACGGGAAATACTGAATTGGAAACTCTTAAAACAACAGGGGTGCAAGGGCAGGAAGGGGGGATGATATTCGGAGACCTTTTTGTGTTGCCATGAGAGCACGAATGCTGAAGTTCCTGAAACGTGCTGTGGTTATGCAGATCAATTCAGGGGTGGTTCTTGCTCATCAGAGTTACTCTATAGCCCGCTGGGAGCTCATCTACTTTACAGGAATTGTTGAATGAGCAGAGTTTTACCTGTCTGTGCTTATGCTGAAGGCTTTTTGTGTTTACGTGGAAGAGTGTTGAGTGAAGGTACACGCTAATTACGGTGACTTGCTGGCCCGTGATTTATGGAAGTCAACCCTATAACCAGGAGATTACAGAATTTGTTAGGACGAGGGATGCAGCTGGGATTCATTTGGTTGGAGATGGGCGGCGTGCTGTGCTCTGCCTGAAGAGGAAGATTTCGCAGATCATTACTTCCTCCTGTCATACTTGAGATAAATTATACTTGAATGCAGGAACAGACTAAGCTGCGTGTGTTTGAGGGGGAGAGGGGGAAGATGGATGTAGCAGAGATCCCTGAGGAGCATAATGTGGAAAAAAAAAAATAAAATTGCAAAGGGAGCCGTAGCTACATGTTCTTAGCCAGAGAGAAAGATTTAAAGCTCAATCCTGGTTTGGTTTTGGTTTTGGTTTTTTTTCCTTAATTCAAGCTTTCCCCGCAGTCCTGTGATTTTCAAATGAAACAAAGCCTGTGGTCCTTCATGATTTAGCAAACTGTATTTTAATAATGTTCATGAATAGTCATAATTTCAACAAATCCTGTCAGATTTTGACACTTTGAGGTGAGGTTGGTGGAGTCTGGTCTAAGCCGCAGCATTTTTATGAAGCCTTTAAAACCCTGGTGTAAGCAGTGTGGGGGTCTTCTGCTCATTCACAGAGAAGATGGATGCTTCAGACACTTCCATTCAAAAAAAGATTGGAAATGTTTGTGTTCTTACAGAGAGACTTCTGTTTCTTTGGTGCCAGGGTTTGTCAGAAGTACTCATGTTTCCTGCTGCAGGTGGAACACCACATCCCCTCCGAGCAATTGTGCTTTTTCAACACAGAAGAGCCGACATATTGAGCTGAGATCTCTCTCCCCGAAAAACTTACTGAAGATTTTCAGATAAATAATTTTCTATGTTGTTTTCTTCGAAATATAGTGCTGATATTTCGCAGGCTGCTTGCCTCATTCAGTGCCTAGAATGACTCTACTTGGTCGTTAAAAAGATAATTTGTGTAGGACTCCCAGCTCCTTTCTCCCTGAAGTCAGTGTGTAATGACTGATGTAGGAATGCAGCAGCAGCAGGAATTCTCTCCTGGCTGGTGTAAAGCCAGCTCTGGTAAGGAACTTCCCTCTCCAAGAACTTGTGTGTGAAAATCAAATTAAAACAGCTTTTCACAATGGTTATTAGTTATCATTTTCATGTTCTGACTTGCAACTGAATAGTTTGACTTAGTCAAGTGCTCAAACCCGCAATTTAGATACAGAGCTGAGCGGCTCTGGGGGAAAAGAAAGATTTAATTGTCTCCACGTTCATCTGGTAATGAGTTTTTTAAATTTTTGCCTTTATTCCCCATCTTTAAAATTTCTGTGGTAATAATAAGTGACTTATGAAAGCGCTATGGAAATAGATCGGTGACTGGGGAAACATTTTTGCTTACTTCCTGTTGCAGGACTGCAGAAGAGCTTGTGAGACAAAATTAGGTTTGTTTTAATCTGAGATTTGAGTCGTGTTTGAGAATGAAGGCCTGGTTCTGCAGTGTGAAGAGAGTAACTATGTGTAAAATAGGTGATTATTCGTTAATGCCATTTGCCCTGCCTAGTGTGGTGTGGGGTTGCAAGGGAGAAAAGAAATCCTGTGTTGTAAAATCACAGTAAGCGCGTGTGTCGAGACCTGACCAAAACTGTGGGTATTTTGGGTTCTTGGTTTTTTTCATTTGTAATAGTGTCCCTTCAGGAGTGGTATCACGGAATCACGGAATCTTCAGAGTTGGAAGGGACCTCTAGAGATCATCCAGTCCAACTCCCCTGCTAGAGCAGGATTGCCTAAAGCACATCCCTCAGGGCTGCATCCAGGCGGGTCTTGAAAATCTCCAGAGAAGGGGACTCCACACCCTCCCTGGGCAGCCTGTTCCAGTGCTCTGTCACCCTCACTGTAAAGAAGTTTTTCCGTGTATTTGAACGGAACTTCCTATGTTCTAGCTTGTGCCCATTGCCCCTTGTCCTGTCGCTGGGAACCATTGAAAAGAGCCCGGCTCCGTCCTCCTTAAACCCACCCTTTAGGTACTTGTAAACATTAATCAGGTCCCCCCTCAACCTTCTCTTCTCCAGGCTAAAGAGTCCCAGCTCTTTCAGCCTTTCCTCATAAGGGAGGTGCTCCAGTCCCACAATCATCTTGGTTGCCCTACGCTGGACTCGCTCCAGCAGTTCCCTGTCCCTCTTGAACCGGGGAGCCCAGAACTGGACACAGTACTCCAGTTGTGGCCTCACCAGTGCAGAGTAGAGGGGGAGAATGACCTCCCTGGACCTACTGGCCACAGTCTTCCCTATGCAGCCCAGGATGCCATTGGCCTTCTTGGCGACAAGGGCACACTGCTGGCTCATGGATAATTTGCTGTCTACCAGGACCCCCAGGTCCTTCTCCTCAGAGCTGCTTCCCAGCATGTCCGCCCCTAACATATACTGGTGTTTGGCATTCTTCCTTCATGTATGTGAGCGTGCAAACAACGTAGAGCTGAATCTAAGCTTGTCTAACGTAGTTATCTTTTTTATTAAAAAAAGGCTGTTTTCTGGCCCATCTCTGTGGCTCACCTTTAATCTCAGTGTTTTAATTTGTGTTGGGAACTTGAACCTCTGCCAACACCCCCCCATCTGGATGCTCTTCGAGGGTATGTCCTAACGCTTTTTGGTGGGCTCCACTGAGTATCGCCAGCTTTGGAGTTAGGAGGTCGTGACGGTCCTGGCTGTTGAATTGGTCTGGTTTTGACAGCGGTGGTCAGGAACAGGTCCCTTTTTCGGTTTTGGCGTCAGCTTCGGCTGCTGGTGTAGACGGTTTTAATCTTTTAGCAATACTTGCGAAGTGTTGAGTGTGAGACTAGAGGTCTCTTGCCTGGAGGAGCCGGTGCCAGAGCCCTTGGAACGGCTGGTGATGGAGTGGAAAAATGTCTGTCTTAACTCAACGTTGGTATTGTTTCCCATAGTTGTCGGGTTAACTTCCATCACGGGTTGTACACCTGTACAGGTAACAGATTACTATCATGATGTCGAATAAAATTTAGTGCAAAGTCTAGACGTTTTGTAAAGTGAAAAACATCAGGTGTGTGACTTGATTTACTTGAATTCATTCTTATCCAAGCTCAACAGGGGCACGGGGGGCATTGCAGGCTAGCACAGGGGAACAAATTTCAGGTTGTAATGTGCATAAGCAGCTGAAAACACCTAAATCTTTACAAACTTTTAGAAAGACGACGTAGTATGCCTGAGATTTCCCTGCATGTGAGTAAAATATTTGTCAAACGCTAAATTTCTCCTGGAAAAAATGCTATGGCTTTCCTACTGCTTTGCCGGACAACGGAGTGCCTATTGCATCTGCAGCCCCTAAAACTAAATTTGGTGTTTGTTCCTATCTTTCTATAATTGAAGTATTGCTGTGAGCCGTATAACTTCCCTACAGAACTGGTACTGGGTGCTTGCTTATCCTCTGCATGATAGGGAGATGAGTGTAACTGATTTTCTTATTTTTTCCCCCCTCTACCTTCCTTTCTCCCTGACTGTTGTTTAGGTCAACTGGAATACTTCTCAAGCCACATGCAGCAGCATTCTGTCCGGAAACCGCTTCTGTTTGTTCTAGTGGATGAACAGCTTGGTACTGCGATGGCCACGGTTTTCAAAGTCGCACAGTTTGTCTCACAGACCCTGGCATTGGGTCACCCGGTAAGTTTTTCTGTCAATGATCTTACGTGCCATTGAAAGCAGTTGCTAATGTCTTTACACACTTATTATTATACTTAGTATAATTCTTTTTTTCCCTTCCAAGCATCATCTTAACGTCTGACAGGCTCCCATTGTTGGAAACAATGGTTTTGGATGACCTATCTAACTTAAAAGATACATATGCCTCCGCGTACTCCTCAGCTATGGAAGACTCAGAGGTGGATTTTGATTCAGGACTGGAGGAAGATGAACTGAAACAGGAGGCTGCTCCTGAGGATTCCACGATCTTTGTAGCTTTTAAAGGAAATATAGGTGACAGAGACTTTGAGCAGAAACTTGATATCATACTGGAGAATGTGCCTGGCCTTTTACACATGGGTAATGTACCTTCTTGTCATTTTTCAACTGTCCTTAAAATATTTGTTTACATAATCAAGGTGCTTATATTATATTGTTTTCGAGTTACTTAGTTTGTAATAAGATTTTGGGGGGTTATTCTTAGTGAATTTGGGAGTTTTTCTTCTTGGAAACACAGAATATGAATTTCTGCAGTTGTTTCATTGGTTAAAACTGATGTCATTAGTGAGTTCGTTCATTCGTATTCAGTTCCCTTGTTTTACTTGTTGGTTTTTTTTTCCTCTTTCATTTCCCTCCGTTACACATTGCTCTGTTAAATGAAAATGAAACCAGGAGATGCTTTTTGCCACCAAACCCATCCAATTTAAACCACTGCAGTTCATCTGAGAATAGGTTCACTCTCAAGTAACTGTGCGAGTTCAAGATGTTACTGCCCCTTTGCTGCTGCGTTGACCTACCCTACCTGATTTTTGGTTTATTTTCTGCTGGGGGACCTGGAGTGCTCTCACGTACCCCTGTATGCCCGCCGAGCTCTGGGGACAGCTGTGTAGCTAGCGTGTGACAATAGGCTTTTGGGACAATAATATCTTCTACCAGCACATCTAGGTCTGGAAAAAAACCGTTGTCTGAGCATCTTTGCAAAGGGTCTTACGATGATTACTTAGAGCTGCTGGGTTACGTCGTCTTGCTTGTACAAGTACAATCTCGATAGCCAGCCCTCCCTTGGTAGGGGTGCAGCGGTGTGGTGGTGTGGGTCAGCCTGTGTGGATCAGTGATGTGCTCCCTCCCCACCGCCAGTTTCCCCAGCAATGCCCCTTATCTGGTATTACTTGAACAGTCAGATTTAACGGCTTAATTTCTTGCCGTTAATTTCTTCTTAGTGGAGCTTGCTATAGAAACAGATTAAAGCCAGGAGGGTTGCCTTAACTGCGGTGGCAGGAACACATAACCAGAAGAGCCTTGGAGACTGGGCCACAGCACTTGGGATGGCGTCATATAACTGCAGTCTAAAAGCCATGTCTTTCTCCCTCCTCCTGTCTGCAGTTTGTGAACCAAGCTTTCGCTGGTAACTGTAGGTCGCCATGCCGGCACGCTGCTTTTCTGCTGCGTGGTCCTCTGAAGTCACGCTCTACAACGAAGAATCCACCTTTCTTCTCCTGTCTTCGTGTTTAAAGGAAACTAATTTTCTAGATTAGGTTTTAAAACGTTCATTGCATTGCTATGTAAAATACCTTTTCAGGAGAATAACCCGTGACTTCTGAATAACCAAACTGAATTTCCGTGTCGCTTTGTTGTGTTCTTTCCATTTTGGCCAGTTGTCATCAGTTGGGTCTGGTGTCAGTTGTCGGGGTCCTTGCTGTTATCCCTCAGGGGGATAAAATGCTGGGATAAGATGAAAATACTATGAAGACATACCGCAGTTTTGAGCTGTATCTTGTAAATGGTTGAACATAAAACTAACAGATAGTTCCTGGTGTAAAAGGATGTGTGTTGATACTGGAGGTGAACTGCGTAATTTTGGAATGGAAGCAAATTCAATCTGTAGCTGAACGGAGTTGCCTTTGTTACACGGAGGCATCCGCACGCTGGGTTTGTTATAAATATTAATGGCAGGATTAATGAACGTGCTTCAGATCTCAGCTGAGAAAGCAGAAAGCAAGTTTTTAAAATCAATGTCAAATTAATTTGAAAACATGACAAGTGATTTCAGCTGATTCAGAGCAAAATAGGATATTCAGAATAACATTGAAAAAAATGTTTTTGAAAAAAAAACAAAGAAAACCAATGTTATATTGGTTTAGGCTTAGCAGATGCAGTGTTTGAAAAACAAGAAACTCAGATACTCATCTCTAGAAATATTGAAACTGATAATGCAATTTTTATATGTAAAATTTTGGAACAATAATATCAGTATATACGAGACTGCTCAAACCTCCAGAAAAGGAGGTTTTAAAACTATTCCCGTCATGTTTCCAGCCAAAAACGTGTTTATAGGTAGAAAGAGGATGAATTTAATAACACCATTACCGTAGCAGCAGAATGGACTTGGTGAATTAGTTAAGGACAAGAGATTCCTAAATAGAAATTAGCTATTGGAATTCTTAAATGACGCCTTCTTCAGAGTCAAAAAGTTAGCAAACTTTTAGTAAATCTGATGTTAACGGTGGAAGAACTGACTGATTAAAATTTGGACCGAAGTTTACTGTTTTTGAAGGGACTTCCTTCACGGAAAGCTGGAAACTGGAAGCTTATAAACCTGTATTAGGAAGGTATTTTTAATTATCCTTAAATACATTTTGTAGCGATGATTTAGTTGGGTATCACTTCAGATAAATATGTCCAACCTGACTGACCTACGTTTTTGCTAATTCCCACCTGTTACTTTTAAAACAGCTGATCTGTGTAGAAACACTCATATGTAGAAGAGGTTTTCAGAAAACGTGCAACTAAATGTTTTGCATGACTTCAGGTAACGGTTTTTTGCAGTAGATTGAACATACCCGTTCAGAAAAACTAAATAATATGGTAGAAATTAATGAAATACTGCTAGGACTCTGTTGGCACTGGCCTTCTAAGAAAAAAAAAAAAAAAAAAGAAAAAAAAAAGATGGTTTCACAAGCGTTTGTAGAGCAAATATTTCAATAATGAGGGTTTCATTCTTGTCAGTTTTTTCACACATCTGTCGCGTTCGCTAACAGATTTACTAAATCTGTTTTATTAGATATTTTTTTATCTTTCCAAAGTGGTTTATCCACAGGATATTTCAATTTTTGAGTGATTTTTATCACGTGATTGTGCTGGCTGTTGTGTTGGTTGTCAGTTGGGTTGTGTCTGTATTACTAGTTTTTGGAAAGTACCTGAAGTGGTTTGACAGTGTCGGTCACCGTACGCCTGCGCTGGAGAAATCTCCTGGACCTGAGACTGACCACTGATAATTTTCAAAGACAAATAATTGTTTAAGTTTTTTCAGCTGTGCTTTTTTACCAAGTTATTTCATCGTAGGCGTCTGAAAACCGCCTTTGCACTGACTCTGACCATTTTTTCTTTTTAAGAATCCAACAAGTTGAAACTGCAGAAGATAGAGCCTTGGAACAGTGTCCGCGTTACCTTCAATATACCTCGGGAAGCTGCGGAGCGGCTGCGAATTCTGGCTCAGAATAATAACCAACAGCTTCGTGACCTGGGAATTCTCTCAGTTCAAATCGAAGGTATTTCACACCTAATCTGCTTCCAAAGGTATCAAGCTAAAACTGAGGGACGCTCAACAAGCGATTTTGTGTACTTCGTTAATGTTGCAAAACTTCCTATTTAGTAACTTGGAGAACGACACCAGGGAAAAGGTAGCTCAAGACTTTTATTCTTCCAAGAATAGGTTTAATAATAAAAATGATAGTGGAAAAGCCTCTCGAGCGTCAGGAAACTTCCTGAAAAATGTTTTTTGAGTGTTAGTTAGCACTGATTTTCTTTTCCCCAAGTGTTTCGTATGGGGCTTTCTTAAAAACAAGTTTTCAGTGGATTTCACAATTAAAATATCCGTTCTGGACAATTGTCCAAGAGCTCACTCAGGGTGAAACCCAGGGCGTTTAATGCTTGTCGTGGTGTTTCTTCCTCTTAAAATTGAAACCCAGAAGATAAGGGTAATACGATGCATAACTCTCCTTCTGAAGTGTTCGTTGTAGGTAAATTTTCTTCTTCCTTCCTTGACGTCTTTTAAATGTCTTTTGGAAAATGTCTCTATTCTGCTTTGCCGTATATCATTCAGTTCACCCCAAATTGTGCGTTACTTTTAGGGGAAGGTGCTATCAATTTGGCTTTAGCTCAAAACAGAAGCCAGGATGTCCGAATCAACGGGCCCCTGGGAGCCAGCAGCGCAGTGCGGATGGAAACAGGGTTTCCCATGCAAGGGGGACAAGGTAAATTCCTTTGGTTTTTATTTGTTTAGCTTTATACGCTTTGAAATCTTGCTACTAAGCTAATCCTAAAATTTCACCGATCACAGCAACTATTGTTTGTAGAATTATACTTGCCGTTTTAATTAATGTGTGTTTTTTGTTTCTGTACTGTCAAACGTGTTCCGCATTATGTAAACTAAATAATTGGCTGCATTTTGTCCCACAAACATCGGAGTAATTTGGGCGCGGCAGATTGGTTTGTTTGGGGTTTTTTTGAGGGTTTGGTGGTTTGGGTTTTTGTTTTGGTGGTTTAGGGTTGGTTGTTTGGGTTTGGTTTTGGTTTTTTTTTTTTGCATAAAGACTGTTAAAGCAGATGCATCTAGTGAATTCACTTTGAAATGTGCACAAATTATCACAGTTTTCTGTTTGGCTACCTTTATGAAAAGGGAGCATAAGCCTTTATTCAGTGTATAATAAAAAATTATTTTCGATTAAATCTATTATAATTAAGGGAAGGACAGGACACTGACATTGTTAGTCACTCTCTTTATTTTCCGATAAACTGTTGAGATCTAATCATAGAGAATTAATTTTTGTGGAGAGGTGTAATTTTATTAAGCTCTAGGTTTTAGAGCATTGTATAGGCACGATAAGTAATTTTTAGCTACACAAGCCAGATTTTTAAGAAGAGTTAAAAGTAAGCTGCTATGTAAATCATTTTAATAGCTGAATCATGAGGCAAAATAAACTAATTAGTATCTCAGGATTTAAAGCAATTAAAAAACTGGGAGCATTTTTTGTCAAAGTGAGATGCGTGTGTGGCCGTTGATAAGGGACGGGAAGAGCATTTCACCCCTGTAGAAACCTGATGGAACGGTAGTAAAATTGTTGTGCTTAAGAAGGAACGTAAAACGTTTAAAGAAAGGTTTAATTGGAATTCAGCTGCTCTAATCTTCACTGTGACCGTCATCAGCTTCATTTTCTGCCTGCAGGTCAACAATATTAAGGTAAACGGTATAAATACGACAACAATATAACCAACAGGTCAACAGTGTAAGCCATTTTATAAAAATAGCAGCCTGTAGAAGCGAAACATTGACATTTTTCTCTCTTGCAACACCTTAGTTACTTTCCAGTATCTGATATTGAAGAAAACCTTAGTACCTGTATAACTGTGAAACAGTCTTGTCACTTAGTGACTTTGGTGGCAAGTCAGGCTCAAATGATGCACAGTGGTGTTTCCTTCGGTAGCCTTTCTAAAGGTTTGGTGCTAAAGGAGGTGCTTCAGCATGACCTTAACTTGTTTGTTTGTTTTATACCAGGGAATCTAAGCTTTCAGACAGAGACATGTGTCCTCAGGTTATTTCAAACAAACAATTCTTAAAGTCTAAAAAAAACCAAAACGTTTTATTAACAGATAGAATTTTCTTTTCTTGTAAAAAAACAAATAAATCTAAAATTCTTCTCTATGTGAAAACTGCGAGACTTGATGATTTTTATTTTTATTTTTTAAGGTTTAATAAGAATGAGCAATGCTGCAGCTGTCATGATGTCCCAGAGTGGAAATGTGCCCTCCTCTATGGTGGCAAGCGCTGCTAGTGCTGAGCTGCAGCCAAGAACACCTCGGCCTTCCTCACAGCCAGGTGGTAAAATTTAGTCACAGTACTGACCTGAAAATGTTCTTGAATTTTTATTCTTCAGCACACAGGCTTGAGCCTGTACTCATAAGAGTACTCCGGGATTGTCCTGGAGTGCTTCCCTTGCTCTTTCTGGGAGTTACGCTGTCTGTGGAAGCCTCTCTGCCCCCATTAACCTGGTAAAACTTCTGAAAATAATTTGGGTGCCTAATAAGTCGCCAGCTTGTTTGGTATTTTGTAATGCGTTGAGCAGCAGCAGCAGCGGGTAATTTTGCAGTAGAGCTGTTGTGACTGAGCTTCGCGTTTAGCTAAGGGAGAGAAAAGGACGGGTTGAACGAGGCAGATGTCTCCGGTAGGAAGCAAATGCAGCAGACTGAGCACAAGCGCTTTTCAGGAGGGGTAGGCCGGCTGGAAGTTTAAGGATTGGGGATCTAGGGGGTGAGAATGTTTTGGCTTTATTCTTCACTTTATTCTTCTTGTACCGGTACAAGTTAATTGGATTTTGGGACTACAGAAAAAGAGAGGGGATTATTACTTGTCCCTCCATAAAATGGTGGCGGTACTTGCCAACTTCACTAGATCTCTGCAGTATTTATTCTTACAGACAAGCATTTTTCATAAATGTTTTAAATATTCTGGGAATACTGGTTTATGATACTACCTTAGTTCCTTGTTATGTCACTCTTTTTAACTGATGGGGGTAATAGCCCCAACAAGTGGGTTTTACCTACAAACTGGAGGAGGAGAGGCTGGAGAGCAGACCCGCGGAAAGAGCTCTGGGGGTTTGGGTTGATGGAAGCTGAGCAGGAGTCAGCAGCGTGCCCGGGCAGCCCAAAGAGCCAGCTGTGCCCCTGGGGCACCAAGCACGGCATCGCCAGCCGGACGAGGGAGGCGACTGTCCCGCTCTGCACTGCACTGGAGCGACCCCACCTCCAGCTCGGAGCGCGGTTTGGGGCACCTCAATAGAAGACGGACATCGAACTATTGGAGTGTGTCCAGAGGAGGGTGACCGAGACGGTGAAAGGTCTCGAGGGCAGGACTTAGGAGGAGCCGCTGAGGTCGCTTGGCACTCTCGGCCTGGAGAAGAGCAGGCTGAGGGGTGTCCCCATGGCAGCCTGCGCCTTCCTCGAGGGGGACAGCGGAGGGGAGGCGCCGATCTCCTCTCTCTGGTGACCAGCGATGGGGCACGAGGGAATGGAATGAAGCTGCGTCAGGGGAAGTCCAGGTTGGACATGAGGAAAAGGTTCTTCACTGAGAGGGTGGTCAGTCCCTGGAACAGGCTCCCCAGGGAAGGGGTCGCAGCACCGATCCTGTCAGAGCTCAGGGAGCGTCTGGACGATGCTCTCAGTCGTAGGGTTTGGTTTCAGGTAGTCCTGTGAGGAGCAGGGAGCTGGGCTCGATGATCCTTTCGGGTCCCTTCCAACTCATGATATTCTGTGGTTCTGTGATTCTGAGTGTGTAGAAAGCTTGCATTAGTCTGTAGTAAAAAGCGCTGTGGGGCGATTGTGCTTTATTGTAGAGGTTATAAATTTGTAAGACCTGGCTTCTCAGGATTCCCAAACATTTTGAAAATTTTTAGAGCGTTGTCTGTTCTGTCTGTTGGAGAAATTGGAACACTGGAGCGTGAATTTTTGTGCAGAGTAAGCAAATGCAAACAAGCAATTTACCCTTTCGTGTTTTGGGGTGGGTTTTATCTACAGTAGGTTATTTTTTTTTTTTTTTTTTTTTACTTTTTTTTTTGCTATTTTAATAGATGCAATGGACCCACTCTTATCTGGGCTAAATATCCAGCAGCAAAATCATCCATCTGGATCTTTAGCTCCCCAGCTCCATTCAATGCAGTCAGTTCCAGTAAACAGGCAGATGAACTCAGCCAACTTCCAGCAGCTACAGCAGCAGACGCAGTTGCAGACGCGTCCTCCCCAGCCACATCAGCAGCCACAGCAGGGTATTCGACCTTCATTTACTTCACCAGCACAGGTTCCAGTTCCCCCTGGCTGGAACCAGCTTCCTTCTGGAGCACTTCAGCCTCCTCCAACCCAGGGAGCACTGGGTACATTGACAGTTAACCAGGGTTGGAAAAAGGCCCCGCTGCCTGGACAAATGCAGCAGCAACTTCAAGCAAGACCATCTCTAGCAACAGTACAAACTCCTACTCATCCTCCACCTCCATATCCTTTTGGAAGCCAGCAAGCTTCCCAGGCTCACTCAAACTTTCCCCAAATGAGCAATCCTGGCCAGTTTACTGCTCCTCAAATGAAAAGCCTTCAGGGAGGGCCCTCACGGGTTCCTACGCCACTACAACAACCCCACCTGACCAACAAGTCTCCTGCTTCCTCTCCCTCCTCCTTCCAGCAGGGCTCTCCTGCATCATCTCCAACAGTTAACCAGACGCAGCAGCAGATGGGACCAAGGCCTCCCCAGAGTAGCACGCTTCCCCAGGGATTTCAGCAGCCTGTCAGTTCTCCTAGTCGTAATCCTATGGTGCAACAGGGGAATGTACCCCCCAACTTCATGGTGATGCAGCAGCAAAACCAAGGTCCGCAAGGTTTACATCCTGGCTTAGGAGGTAAGAAGAACTGAGACCTTCTTTTATTTTAAAAAGAAACATAAAATAGCTAGAATTAATGTTGCTGTCAGTTTTGAAAAGATCCTTTAAAAGACAGAACAAAGGCATAGATTGGATATAAAGTGGGTACGGGTGAATTAGCAGCAGCGTCACCTCGTTTCTACTACCTGTCTCTGTCCTGCAGCGTCACAGCCATGACCGAGGGGTAGGCTCTGGGCCGCCGCAAGGAGAAACCGCTGTGTGCTGTTGCTGGTTGTGACTGCCAGTCTTGGCACTTCTGTTGCCTTTAAGCAAGTTTGGGATATTCAGAGATGGTGTGGGGTTTTTGTTTTGTTTTGATGGTGTTCTTTTTTTGGTGGGAGGGGGATTATTTTTTGAGAAGGAGGGAGAGAGTGTAATAAGAACAAATGAACGTTTTCTTTCTCTCTTCAGCTTCCTCTGTTACCGTTTACATTTTCTGCTACAGAACTGAGGCATTATTTTACGTCTTTTTCTAAGTTGTGGATGTCTCTTCTTGACCCTGTCTTTACTTGTCACCAGTTTCTTCCCATATAAAAGAGGAAAGAGCTATTATTGCCATGCTGTTGTACTCCCTATTCTATAATTAAGAGGTCAAGGGATGTTTTAACTTCCCCTTTGGCTGCGTTGTCTTTAGTTTTCTCCTCGGACCTCCGCCCTCGCATCTTTTACTTACTACTCCTACTAGTGAAGGAATTTCATTTGTCAGTCCCAAGATCTCTGTTGTGTCCCTGTTGGTTTTTTTTTTTCCCTTGAACCCTTTGTAGTTCTGTGCCAGACTTGTAGCACTTCTCTCTGTTGCTCATTTGTTCGTCTTTCTCTTGAATGGCTGCTCTCAGATACCCATACACAAGCTCTTGCTTAAGCCTTTAAAGTATTTTCTTTCTGTACTTCTAAAATATGAGCCATATTCTTTATCCACCTACGCACACACATATATATTCTAGAACAGGAATACCTGTTTCCTGGTCTGCTGATGTGGACAAGCTTCTTGTTTTCACTGGTTGTACCATGGGTCTCACGTGAACTCAGATGAATTTGATTCAGACGAATTGTCCCGGTTTCAGGGGTCTTCTCTTTCCAGAGTGTTCTTAGGATCTGCCAGTGCCCTATACTTGGTATATCTTATCTTGGCTCCATCTGGAAGCAGTTATTTATTATTTATTATAGTCACGTTTCCCTACAGTTTTGCCTCACCAGCCATATGTCGCCATCAGGAATCATTTCCTCTAGGTAGCCGAGCCATGACCTCTGGGCAGTTTAGCCTCTGTATTCTCCTTCCTTACTGCGTAAACCTGCTACAGGCAAAACCCTACCTTTTTGAGTTAAAAATGACACCCCAAAGAAACTCTAAAAATACGTTATTTGTACTCACTGTAGACTTTATTGCTAAAGTCAGTAATCCTGCTGTGAGCTGTGTCCTCAGCTGATTTTAAAAAGACAGGATTCCGGTGGTTTCAGCAAAGCTGTGTTGCTGCTACTTGCTGAGACTTTTGCCTGGCTTCTCTGTGTGATCGTTCCTTGCTGCAATTTATGTGTTAATTAAGTTGTAATTATGGATCTTTCAATTCTTAAGCCATTTTGCATTATGTTACCTAAGTTGTAATTACAGATTTTTCAAATTTTAAGCCGTCTGGGATTTAAAGGTTTGGTGTAGATGAATACATTCAAATGCTTTCCATTTCATCTAGTTAATTTAGCAAATCAGAATTTTTATTAAATTTGGGATAGGTTAAGTTAACGCTTCTTTTCTCTCAGTTCAAGCGTTCCTACGTGCAAAATTTCCCTAAAGGTTTAGCAGCACTAAACGATAGCCTGGTGATGTGATGTTTCAAGAAGTATATGTTCCGTATTTGCAGAAATGTCTTATTGGTTGACCTGTAAACTTGATGATCTTGAAATACTCACTGCAAACCTAAGGCCCGATTGACACCAGCGGTACAATTAAGCACGCAAGAAAGCTGTAACTGTAGAAAGAGCTAAGGTCAAATTCTGGCTGTGTATCGCGGGTCAGAAAAATAAGGGAGGACAGGTCGCCTCTAGGTCTGCGGCACCGTTTGGTGGTGAGTTGAAAAGAAGTGGGTTCTGTTAAATCCGTTTATGCTGCTGCTGATGTTGGTAGGTAGAGGGGAGTTTTGCTCTCTGTCCCAGGGCGATGTTTTGATGTGTCACAGCGTGGGCGTTGTGCCAGGTAGGGGCAGCGGGAATAGCAGGGTTACCTCGATGAGCAGCCGCTGGGGGCTCCGGACGTGCTGTCTCGGGAGGTTGCTCAGCCCGCTCTGGGCCGAGAAGTTAAAATTTTGAGTGTGTGTACACACAGCAGCAGTGCAAAGGACCAGGTACCTGGTGTGTTATGGTGCCAGCTGATGAGAGGAGCACATCACTGTAACAGAAATGCAAGATATTTGTGCTTGTGCACGTGGAGTAAGTTAAGGGCTTGGTTAGAGTTGAGACGCAGTAGATGAGGAAACAGCAAACTATGTTACTTTTATTTCTAGTTTCTAAAAAGTCAAACGTGGACTTTCCACCTTCTCTGTGGGGTAAGTTTTGTAGCTAAATTATAGTTGAACTGAATCCAGAACCTTGTTAGGCAGAATTACTGCACAGGTACGAACTATAAATATCTTCAGTGGGTTTTGTTTATTGGCAAAAACCACTTTCTGCCTAAACCTGTAATGTGACAGTACAGACTCAAAGGTACTATCCTATCGTACTCTAACTAGAGATTTTTCTCTTCTTTTTCTTCCTGTTCGCCGTACTTAGTACTAATCAAATTCTTGTGTTCAGGGATGCCCAAGCGCCTGCCCCCGGGGTTCCCTGCAGGCCAGACTAACCAGAACTTCATGCAAGGGCAGGTGCCTTCAACCGCTCCGGGAACAGCGGGGAACAGCGGAGCGCCGCAGCTGCAAACTAGCCAGAACGTGCAGCACACAGGTCTGTTTGGAATGCGGTGTTCCTCAGGTTTTTTGTGGTTTTTTTTTCTTGGTAGAAAATTATGCCTTTACTTGGGTAACACAGATACCAAAACATCAAACTGCTGTCATTAATGGGGCTGCGGGGCTGTTCTGTGTGTATTGGTAAATGAGGAAAAGAAAAGCAAGAGGCTGCTCATGTTTTTCAAACACCGCCACTGTTATTGATTAGGACTGTGATATGGCATCCAGAAGTATCTGTTAAGAAACTGAATGGCAGTAGCATTGAAATTTGGAGGCTAGGGGCGATAAAGATGCAACACAAAAGGAACTTTCTGCCCAGAATAAAAAAAAAAGGCATTATTATCTTAGAAGTGGAACAAAATACGCAAACTTATTTATTAGTTCCTTTGAAAGCTTTGGAAGTCTACCTACAGTCAGTCCTGTAGAAATTAAATCTTTAGTTCACAAATGTCTCCGTTTAACAATTCCATTATTAATCTTTTGTCTGAATTATGGATACCTTGCTAACGCCATTTCATCAGCATTCCCCATGTATTTATTTTATAATCCATTATAAAATAACCTCAAGGTTTGAAGCTTATTTGTGGTTATTTTGTTGAGTTAGGGCATGTGATGGAAAATTTTCAAACTTACTTCCAGATAACGACTGAAATGAAATTTCTGTTACACCTTCTGCAGTGATATACATGGGAAGTACCAGCCTAAGTGTTTATTTTGAGAAGTATGAGGTTCTGTTTTGGCAACGAACCGGTATCTGTAGCATCAGACATTGCATCACAGGACTGCAAGTATGTCAGATATTCCAGTTCATTGGAAATGGGAGGAAAGCAATTTTGGAGTACTTACTCAACATCAAAAGTTGTGAAAACTGTTATACCGCCCCAATCAGTTTCTTACTGGCAATTTTAATTTTTTTTTAAGGTGGCCAAGGATCCGGACCTCCCCAAAATCAGATGCAAGCGCCCCACGGCCCACCAAATATGATGCAGACCAATCTAATGGGACTTCATGGAAATCTGAACAACCAGCAGGCTGGTGCTAGTGGGGTGCCGCAAGTAAACATGGGCAACATGCAGGGACAGCCTCAGCAAGGACCACAGTCTCAGCTTATGGGAATGCATCAGCAAATTGTATCCTCTCAAGGACAGATGGTAAACATTCAGGCTCAGGGATCGCTGAACCCTCAAAACCAGATGATACTTTCTCGAACTCAGCTCATGCCGCAAGGCCAAATGATGGTGACACCACAAAACCAAAATCTGGGTCCTTCTCCCCAAAGGATGACCCCACCCAAACAGATGATTCCCCAGCAGGGACAACAGATGATGTCTACACACAATCAGATGATGGGACCTCAGGGCCAGATCTTGTTACAGCAAAACTCAATGATGGAACAGATGATGACCACTCAGATGCAAGGAAATAAACAGCCTTTTAGTACTCAAAACCAGTCCAATGTTATGACGGGGCCAGCTCAGCTGATGAGAGGACCAACCCCAAACATGCAAGGAAACATGGTGCAGTTCACTGGGCAGATGATGGCACAGCAGGGCCCTGTGAATGGTAACCCTTCTCAGGTTATGGGAATGCAAGGGCAAGTTTTAAGACCCACTGGACCTGGTCCTCACATATCTCAGCAACTTGGGGATACTACTACTACAGCAAATAATGACGTCAACTTGACACAGATGTTACCCGACGTTCCTGTGCAGCAGCCAAACATGGTGCCTTCTCATATGCAAGCAATGCAAGGAAACAACAATGCTTCAGGGAGTCATTTCTCTGGCCATGGGCTGCCTTTCAATACGGGGTTTAGCGGAACGCCAAATGGGAATCAGATTTCCTGTGGGCAGAATCCTGTTTTCCCTGTCAACAAAGATGTTACGCTCACAAGTCCGCTCTTGGTTAACCTTCTACAAAGCGATATATCAGCAGGACACTTTGGTGTGAACAACAAACAAAATAATCAGAATGCCAACAAGCCGAAGAAGAAGAAGCCTCCAAGGAAGAAGAAAAATAATCAACAGCTAGAACAAACAACGTAGGTTTAATATTACATTGTTTTTATAAGGGGCGTGGGGAAGCTCCGCAGGCAACTTGTCAATATTTTTTCAGCAAGTATGGGGTGAGAAAGGACCCGTATTGTTTCATATTCTAGCAATTTCTCTCAAGAGTTAAACGATAACCCACCGGTAAGTCTGCCGCCGCACCGTTCGTTCAAGATTTAAAAAGAAAAAACATGCAAACGTCCCAGCTCTGTTATAAACCTAATTATAGCGCCAGCGTTCCTTACATTTACTGGGTAAAGGAAGTGTAGGTGTTTCAATATGTCAGTGGGCACATGGTGCCACAGCCCTTGGAAGAGGAGGCTCCCTTTTTTAAGCAGTCTGACAGCCACAAAGGTTGGGAATTACTTTCAGAAGAATTATAAGCCTCTGTATAACATGTGCAGTAGAGATTTTTTTGGGGGTTGTTTCCTGAATTGTAGGTATATCCTGACGTGTTTCTGCCTGGAATTGAGCTGGACTTCTTTCCAGCAGATTCCAGGGAGGAATCTGGTATCTTCTGGGTATGAGGATAAGAAGCCCAAGAAGTGCTGGCCTTCCTGGGCTGGGAGAGATTAGGAAGGAAAAAAAGCAACCCAGCTTTTGAGAGGGAAGAGGCAAATGCATAATATTGAGAGATAATGAATGTACATGTTCAATGGAAATACGAGGTTGCTGCATCTCTTCGTTCCTCTTTGGCCAGCATATTCTTCACTGGCCAGCTGTGCTGTAACCTTTTGCTGTTGACAGTCTACTCATACCAGCACAGGGTGGCAGACCAGTGCTGCTATACCGTTATTCAGCTAAAATGGTAAAGGCGGATATGCTGTGTAATTATTCTGATGCTGCAGATGAGCCACAGGGGCATTGACAGGAATCCACCTGATGGAACTTCTGGGGATAGTTTTCAGTTTGCTTTAGAAAAAAAAACGGGAAAAACTTTGCGCAGAAAATTATAACACAGGAACATCCAAATTTCAAAGTTAAATTCTTAAACAAACAACAAGGTAGAAATGGCACATTAGGCTATTGGTGTGGCTCTGGTTCCACCAGTCCCACTCCTTTAAATAATCATGATAAATCTTTAACGTGAAGCTTACGCTCCCTTTTCCAGAGCAGATGTCCAATTCGGTGCAAAGAGTGGATGGCATTCGAGTACTAAGTGGCTATTCAGTATTTTATTTTTTTTCCCTTTGGTTATTCAGTGTGTAGCCCCAGCCTGCATTTTCTGCACAATGTCAAGATTCCTTCGTGAAGACGGAATTAATTTTGTCATGGACATTTTAGTTCTGGACTGAAACGACTCGCATCATCTATAGCAAGTGATCTTTTGTGACAATCCTTAATTGGCTTAACTAGTACTAAAATAAAACGCTGAAGCTGTTACTTGCCTTTTACAGGTGCAGAAATGCTGCATAGCAAAGGTAAAGCAAAGCATGCTAACTTAACGGGCCTTGAAAAAAGTCTTTCAAATACCTGCAATATAATTATATATGGTCATGGTACAGCCTGTCAGCTCAACACTGCTGCAAAACAGGCCATGTGGTTTCAGATTAAGTCTGAAGGAGTACACAGTCCGTGGCCAGCTGTGAAAACCTGGTTCAAGTAACTCACCTAGAACCCAGTGGCCAACGTGTGGGTGGACTCCAACTTTGGGGCAACTTGGTGTCGTGGTTTAACCCCATGCGGCAACTAGAAGCACACAGCCACTCACTTGCTCCCCTGAGTTGCGATGGGAGAGAGAATCAGAAGAGTAAAAGCGAGGAAAAACTCACAGGTTGAGATGAAGGCAGTTTAATAGGTAGAGCAAAAGCCGTTCACGCAAGCAAAGCAAACCAAGGAATCCATTCACTGCTTCCCACGGGCAGGCGGGTGTTCAGCCATCCCCAGGACAGCAGGGCTCCATCGCGCGTAACGGTGACTTGGGAAGACAAACGCCATCACCCCCAACATCCCCCCCTTCCGTCTTCTTCCCCCAGCTTTATATACCGAGCGTGACGCCACATGGCGTGGAACATCCCTTTGGGTGGTTGGGGTCAGCTGTCCCGGCCGTGTCCCCTCCCAACTCCTTGTGCCCCCCCACCCCAGCCCATCGCTGTCAGGGTGGAGTGAGGAGCAGAATGGCCTTGAGAGCTCAGCAACAACCAAAAACATCAGTGCGCTATCGCCCTATGCCCATCCCAAATCCAAAACATGGCATTACACCAGCTGCTAGCAAGAAAGTTAACTCCATCCCAGCTGGAACCATGACTTCCTCCACCCCTTACTCCATACCATTTATGTCATGCTCGGGTCCCACACTATTTATTACAACCTCATTCACCACCACCCTCCTTCCCACTCTTTGATATAATACACAGATATTGTTCCCTTAGTCCATGGACCACCCCTGTGCAATGTCTGCCAAGTGTCCGTAAATGTCCACAAAATGTCCATTAAGTTCATCCAGGCCACGACCTTGGGCTCCAGCTGCCCCGCAGTCACCCGGGCCAGGAGGGATGGTGTGTTGCGTGGAGTCGCTGGGCACCAAAGGCGGCTGAGGTCGGGTCACTGCTGCACTGGCACTGCTTCTTGCAAGGCTTGTCCTCCCTTGGTTCAGGTGGTTCCTGCTGTAGCAATTCCTATAACACGCAATTCAAATCATGGGTTACAACAATATAAAGATATATCCAGTACAGTCTCCACCCCTGGTCCCTTTGGACCAGGTTAAAGGATTAAACGTTGCAGTGAAGTCCTCCCCTTGCTCCTAGCGTGGCTGGCAACAAGGGGTTCCTGCTGGAGTAATTCCCATAACACGCAACTCAAGTTCTGGGTTTATCTTGACTCCCGATTTCTCTACTGCTCCCCCCTGCCCACGCCCCTCCCCCCGAGTGGCACAGGGGGATGGGGAGTGGGAGCTGCAGTCAGTTCCTCAGACATTTCTGGCTGCTCCGTCTTCTTCCAGGGAAGGACTCCTCACACCCTTGCCCTGCTCCAGCGGGGGCTCCCTCCCACGGGCCGCAGCTCTTCAGGAGCTGCTCCGGGGTGGGTCCCTTCCTTCAAGCATCGCCTGCTCTGGCATTAACCTCTGTGGGCTGCAGGGGGACAGCCTGCCTCACCATGGTCTTCGCCACGGGAATCTCTGCTCTGGCGCCTAAAGCACCTTCTCGCCCTCCTCCTTCACTTGCCTTAGTGTCTGCAGAGTTACTTCGACCCTGTTCTAGCCTGTCGGCAGCACAGACAGCAGCGGCCCTGGCCATCCGCCGGCCCAGGCACATCGCCATTGCTGTTATCAGAACGTTCCCAAGCCCAGCGGAGTAGGACGATAAGCAGTCGGCAGTACAGCAAGCAGCGAAAGCAAGAAGCAACCACTAATGAGCACAATACTCTAATATATAGTAAGGCAAACGAGCACCGTGGCAGGTACGGGGGTCTGCCAATTAATAGCTAAACAGCAATAACAGCTATAAATTCCATCTAGCACATTCCAATCAAATCTGTCGTTATCTCAACCTATCGAGCCCCATGGTGGGCGCCAAAAAAGACTCTTGTGGTTTGACCACAGGCAGCAACTAGAAGCACGCAGCTGCTTGCTCGCTCCCCCGAGTTCTGATGGGGGAGAGAATCGGAAGAGTAAAAGTGAGGAAAAACTCACAGGTTGAGACGAAGGCAGTTTAATAGGTGGAGCAAAAGCCGTTCACGCAAGCAAAGCAAACCAAGGAATCCATTCACCGCTTCCCACGGGCAGGCAGGTGTTCAGCCATTCCCAGGACAGCAGGGCTCCATCGCGCGTAACGGTGACTTGGGAAGACAAACGCCATCACCCCCAACATCCCCCCCTTCCGTCTTCTTCCCCCAGCTTTATATACCGAGCGTGACGCCACGTGGCGTGGAACATCCCTATGGGCGGTTGGGGTCAGCTGTCCCGGCCGTGTCCCCTCCCAACGTCTTGTGCCCCCTCAGCCCATCGCTGTCGGGGTGGGGTGAGGAGCAGAATGGCCTTGAGAGCTCAGCAACAACCAAAAACATCGGTGCGTTATCGCCCTATGCCCATCCCAAATCCAAAACATGGCACTACACCAGCTGCTAGCAAGAAAGTTAACTCCATCCCAGCTGGAACCGTGACGCTTGGAAACCGCTACTGAGGTCCCAGCTCGCCTCTTGCAGTGCCCAACTTGTTACACCTCGTCAGGGTCTGAGATGTGTAGAAGAGGGCTCAGGTGGACAGTCCCCAGCAGCCACCATCCATCCCATCCCGCTGCGGTGCTGCTGCAGGAGGGGCCGTAGGTGACGGCGTGTGGGGCTTTCTAGCTTTAATAGTCTTTGGCTACGTGGAAAGGAGGGATACGAGGGCACGTTGGTGTCTTCATTTTGCAATTCCGGAAATTTTAAGTGCAAGTAATTTGGCAGCAGTGGCTTGTGACAGCATATTGCACGCGGTAGTGTCGTGTTGTTGTAAAGTTGTAAAGAATAGCAGTAGTGTAACGGTAGAATGTGCATTTTCCTGCTTTTGAAACATTAGATCCTGCAGAGAGTCTCAGATAAAGAGCAAGCAGATATTTTCCTGTTTGGTTTTCACTTGACATTCAAAGCTATCCAGATGTCTTTCAAACGATAACAATGTCTTATTTTGCTTTGTATCAAAAGCATTCATGTTCCTAGAATCGTGGAACGGTTTGGGTTGGAAGGGACCTTAAAGACCATCCCGTTCCACCCCCCCGCCCTGGGCAGGGACACCTCCCACCAGCCCAGGTTGCTCCAAGCCCCGTCCAACCTGGCCTTGAACCCCTCCAAGGATGGGGCATCCCTGCCGCAGAGCCGCTGCCCGACAGCAGCCTGGGTGGCGCCGCTGGGCACTGCTGGTTCATCTCCATCGGAGTCGAATACGCAAACCTGGCGTCACTGTTAGTCAGTTGGTGGAAAGTTTTTTGGGGTTTTTTTTTTGGCCCGTATCAAAGACAGAAACGGCCTTGTGTTTCTAGGTAGGAAAGATCTGGTGCTGCGTGTAAAAAATAAAACGCTTCAACTCTAAATATATTCCAATAAAATATGGTAATCGCCGCTCCAGTGAGCTGTCTTGCCGTGGCAAAGGATTCAGAGGGAGCAGACGAGTTGGCACTCTCTTCTGAAAAGAAAATGCGTTAATCGTTAAACAAAAGCCTTGTTAGGATTTTGTTTTCAGTGGTCTTACTGATGATGACCCAGCTTCAGCGTGGCCTGGGAGTATGGATAAATGGACATCTAAAGCTCTCCTCTGAGCTTACAAAGCCCCACAAGACGATGTGCTTGTTGAAAAGTTTTCACAGTAAAAGACAGCTGTTTTACGGCTTTTCTATCGAGCTATGACAGCTCAATTCCTAGCTCTTAAATAGGGCTTCTGATAAGATTTCAGGGTATTTAATGGAAATACCACTTTGCACTTACTCTGTCACTGAAGTTTTCAGTGAATCTTCTCTTGCCATTGCCACCTGCAGAATGCCGTTTTGTCACCCGATATGGATTAGCATTCTGTTTCTTAACGGGCTGTTTATTGATCTCTTTATCCTTGCAGGAGCGTTAAGAAGGGAGCTGTTCTTATAAATGTTTTTGGGGTTATTCTCCAGCAAAAGGAGGGCGACTGCAATGAAAGCTGGCCCTGGTACCTTCCTGCCTCATTCCCTCTTGGCTTCCCTGGCATTGCTAGGCAAGCTCAGCGTTGTCTTGGAATTGCTGATTCTTTTAAATCTGCTTTGGACCACTTGCTTTTGCATCAGAAGCAAATAAGATGCTTTTCATGTCGGCTTTTTCTCCAGTATTCTTCCTCAGAAATTGTACCGTTTGGAGCAGCAAACCTTGTTTGGAAATGCAGCTGATTTGATAAACACACTAAAAATTATTCTGGTTTTTTTTTTTTTTCTTAGAAATCATTTCTGAGGTATAATAATATAGTAGCAAAAGTACCATTAGTAGTACGGTTTGTAGACTGAGCCATATTGGAATGTAAATAGGAGAAGTGAACTATTGAAAGAGTCTATTCAGCTGAGTTTGAAGGGTTTGCCTCATTGAGCAGCTCAGCATCAGAATGACAACCGAGACGTTTCGGAAAAGTAGGTTGTTTAAAAGTGATCGTGTCTGTTTTCTGAACCCGAAGACAGGTAATGGGATGTAAACTGAGGAAAAAATGCTAGATGAAATGTGAGAAAGCGTGTTCGTTAATTCTGTTAAATACACACACAAACAATTGTTTAACGTTCCCCTCAGCCCATGAACATCGTGGGCACTGGGAGAACAGAAATAACCCGCTGGGTACCGTCACCGCTGGCGTTGAGAGGGGCAGGAGCCAGTGTGAGGTGTGGTGCGCGGACGGTGATCAGCGCTGCGGGGCAGGGGGGTTTTTCTCACCCAAACTTGGAGAGCTGGTAACCATCGGGCTGGAGGTGACACGCTCCCCCCGGACACACAGGGAATGAGAGTCATCGAGCATCAGAGGGTGAACGTCTTTCTGTAAAAGCAAAAGTTGTCGCAGAGCATTGTACCGTGTTGGCAGGGCTGGTTCTGCTGACGTGGGTACTGTAATTTTATTTTTGCCCGCCTTATTTCAGCATCTGCAGCCCTTCCTGGGTTTGTTTTTCCAAGTTTTGTTTGTTTTTTTTTTTTTTAATGACTCCTGGAGTTCTCTCTCCGCTCTGACGAGGGATTTTGTATCTGGAGGTTGTGCTTGAGGATGCAACCGGCGGAGCAAAGGGTTCCCTTGTGACAGTCCTAATACCAGGCTCGCTTGTGGCAGTCCTGTACCTAATGTGCAGTTGGTTTTGTTTTACATCCAGAGCAATAGGAAAGAAGAACAAATACGGAATATTTGTCCGTCTCACACAAACTTCTCATCTTGCTTGTTGTTTGCATTCAGAACTTGGGGCTTTTTGGATGGCTGGTGGTTGTTAAATATGCCCAGTGTCAGCTACATTCAAAACGCAAGTTGTATTTAAATTTGCCAGCAATTACGGCGGCAGTCCTTCCTGCAATAACTGCTCTCCTTTGCTGGCAAACGCCACGTGTGTCTGCTTTGCAGGGTTTGCAGAGCCTGCCCCACGAGACCCACCTGGCAGGAGATGTTTTCTGAGAATCCATTTTGCACCGCGATTGCTTTCTGGGTTAAACACGGTTGCACAGTGATGCTCCGCGTCAGCTTTTCGTCTAATCTTTGACTGTGGCGTTTTTAATCTCCCACCGTTATAAAGGAAACATAAGTGGCAAAATTACTAATTTAAGATTATATTCACCATTTTCGGCAGTTCGCGGTGCTGGCACCTGCATCAAAGGCTGCAGCTCCTCTGGGTGATTTTGTTGCCAGAATTTTTGTTCATTTGTGGCTGCTAATACAATGCTTCTGGGGCGTGTGTGTGCATTTTGACAATTTTCATCAAATGTATTGATGGAGGCGTGTAAGCCTGTAACAACTGCGTCACAAAAATTGGTGGTCTGCTGGATTAGACAAAAGGTTTAACTCCAGATATTTCCCTTGGCAATACTTGCCCACTCAGCGGCCGTGCTTGAAAGGGTTCTCTGTGTGCCCCGTTCCTTACCTTTCTTCTGTCTTGGTTTATGTTCTCCCCAGTTTTGACCAGTGAAAGTTCGGGGACTTTCCAGTCACACGCTGCTTTTTGAACATTGGTTAGGTAGGAAATAAGACATTGGGACAGGGCTGGGTCTCTCCATGTCAGCTGTGCAGGTGCCAGAAACTGTTACTCTCAAGTAGCACTAAAATAGATCTCTCGGCCTTTATGTACTTCATATTCTTATTTTGCTGAAAATTTCTATTGTCCTTGGCATTCCTGCATGCTTCTGCCTCTCTTTGTTGGCAGTGGGCTTATTTTGATGTCTTTAATTTTAACTCAGAGCTTTTATTACATAGATCTCCCTACAGCCCTCATATATTCATGAAGCCGATAAGCAGTTAAGGTCTTTTACCCTTCATCCCTCTTTATCTTCCCTCCTCTGACCATATGTATCGATACCTGTAGAAACTTGGTTTTTTCTAAGTCCGCAAAAGCTGTTTTGATTCAGCGGAAGTATTAGGCATTGAATGTGAACAATTTTAAATTGTCCCAGTGAGTCTCGAGGAACATCAAGTACCCCTGGAGAAGGACTTGAGGGTGTTGGTTGATGAGAAGCTCGACGTGACCTGGCAATGTTTGCTCATAGCCTGGAAAGTCCCCCCAGAGCCTGGGCTGCATCCCCAGCAGCATGGCCAGCAGGGCTGGGGGGGATGGGACCACCAACATCAGAAGGACATGGACCTGTTGGAGCAGGGCCAGAGGAGGCCACGGAAGTGATCAGAGGGCTGGAGCCCCTCTGCTGAGGACAGGCTGAGAGAGTTGGGGGAGTTCAGCCTGGAGAAGAGAAGGCTCCGGGGAGACCTTAGAGCCCCTTCCAGTCCCTAAAGGGGCTCCAGGAGAGATGGGGAGGGACTCTGGATCAGGGAGGGGAGCCATAGGATGAGGGGGAACGGTTTTAAACCGAAAGAGGGAGATTTAGATTAGATATCAGGAAGAAATTCTTTGCTGTGAGGGTGGTGAGCCCCTGGCCCAGGTTGCCCAGAGAAGCTGTGGCTGCCCCATCCCTGGAGGGGTTCAAGGCCAGGTTGGACGGGGCTTGGAGCAACCTGGTCTGGTGGGAGGTGTCCCTGCCCAGGGCAGGGGGGTGGAACGAGATGGCCTTTAAGTTCCCTTTTAACTCCAACCACTCTGTGATTCTATGAGCAGTTACAGAGCCTCAGCATCCCACAACGGTCAGTGCTCTGGTGGGTGACTTAGAATGTCTGATAACGTCCATGCATTTTTGGCCTCTGATACCCTGAGCTAGTCACTTCTGGGTACAATACTGGAAGAAACGGTGCTACTGTTAAAATTCATTTCTCTGCATCTACCCATGATACTTATCTCTGCAGATGTCACAACAGTATTGGAGAGAAGCCTATTTAATTTAAACATATATATGTGTGTCATTTGGAATATCCGTTGGCATACTCGTAGTTATAAAACTCAGACTCAAGGTAGAAACAAAGGAAAGAAATGTTTAAGATCAATAGAGCACGATGCAACTTGTTTCCTTTTTGGTAGTATTTAAGGCACAGGAGCGACTGGCAGTGGAGCGGGGCTCTGCGTTCAAGTTTGTCGTGTTATACTAGAGGCGTTGGCGCATTTTAGTGAGTTACTTGCAGGTCTATGAAAAGTGCTAGGAATTAATTGCTTGAGTACTTCATTATGGAAGCAGTAGCCAACCACTGGGCCGGATGTTAATTGCACTTATTTTTCTTGCAGTTCTTCAGAAGCACGTCCAGCTGGCCTGGAGGAGAGTGATCAGTCGTCGATGTCTGGAGAACAAGGAACGAATTTAGATAATTCAGGCCCTAAACTTTCAGATTTTGCAAGTCGGCCGCCAGGTAGTAGGATTTTTCTGTGCATTATCTGAATGTAGTAGCTATAGAAGAGCTATTACTGATCTTTGTGACAGTTCTGTTTTATTTGTCTTTTCACGCATTCAAGCCCAAAGCTTTTTTTCCTCCTCGTAACTAATCGGTACCATTGTTTACATGTTTTCTTTGAAGTAGCTCGAAATGAAGAGGGGGCCCCATTCTCATGTATCATCCTGCAGGTATCATATTGATTACCGTAGTTATTCACCCGTAACGTAATTGATAAAAAATTCTGTATTTCTAGCTGCAGCACAGACTGACGCTTTAAAAATTTAGCATTAACCAATAGCTGATTTTTCAGAATTAAGAAATAGGGGTTGCAGTTGGAATTATCCTTTGCACATAGGGAGGATTAAATCCAAAGTCTGCCAAGGAATTTGCGTTCTAAGCCACACGGGTGGTTCTTAGCACCATTTTGGCCAGATTCTACTTTGTACGCTAAAAAATGTCAGATCTGTAGGAGATACGCTAGTCCGTGTACCACAGGGCCTGTCAAACTCTTAAGTTTGTTTTAAGGAGTATTAATTAGTGAAAGTCCAACTCTGCATTTATAGGTGAAAGCAAGCCCATGGACAGTTGCAGAGACTTTTCGGGTGGCATGAATCTGGAGCGATAGCTAGTAGCTGATACAATACGCTAAGCGATCTCCAGTTAAATGTCACGCAAGTCATTCATACATGAAGTGAAAATATTTTTAAGAATTAAGTAAAATCTCTGTCCTTATTTGTAAAGCCTGTTTCATTAATGGGGCTCTTGTATAAGATAAACAGGCTCCTGGCTCTACTCTCTGATCCTGTTCGTTACAGAAGTTCTGCTTTCTCTGATCTCTGGTTGTCATGAACGTATCATCTTTGTTCTCTCAGGCTATCCATCTCAGCCAGTGGAACAAAGACCACTGCAGCAGATGCCACCTCAACTCATGCCTCATGCGCAGCAGCCGCAGCCGCAGCAGCAGCAGCAGCAGCCGCCACAGCCACCACCACAGCAAGCCCAGGCACCGCCACAAACACCGCAGCAGCAGCAGCAGCAGCAGATGATGATGATGCTTATGATGCAGCAGGATCCCAAATCAGTCAGGCTTCCTGTTCCACAGGGAGTTCACCCACCTAGAGGGCCTCTGAATCCAGATGCTCAACGAATGCCAATGCAGCAGAGCGGTAACATGTCGGTAATGGTTAACCTCCAAGGTCCTGGATCAGTGCCTCCGTCTCCTGATAAACAAAGAATTTCCTTGCCAGGCAATCCTCCTCTGGGAAATAATGCAAGAAAAATGGTTTATCCAGATAACGTACAGAATCCTTCCAGCTCACCCCTTGGAGACGTTTCATCAGTATCCTCCCTTCCAGAAGGAGGTGGAGCTGAAGGCCCCCCAGCATCAGGAGCTCAGAATAATTTGACGTCTCATTTAGTAGTTTCACAGAACCAATTAATGATGACGGGACCCAAACCTGGACCATCCCCACTTTCAACTGCCCAAGGTGCAAGTCCCCAGCAGCAGTCCAATTCTCTGCCTAGCACTCTTACACACCATTTTCCAAATGTTGCCACCCCATCACAAACTTCAAGGCCTAAAACCCCAAACAGAGCAAGCCCAAGGCCGTACTATCCTCAGACGCCGAATAACCGTCCACCTAGCACAGAACCATCAGAAATTAGCTTGTCTCCAGAGAGACTCAATGCTTCTATAGCTGGTTTGTTCCCTCCCCAGATTAATATTCCTTTACCTCCCAGGCCTAATCTCAATAGAGGATTTGATCAGCAGGGTCTTAATCCAACTACTTTGAAGGCCATCGGACAGGCCCCATCAAATCTCACAATTAACAATCAGTCTAGTTTTGCTGCTCCCCAGTCACACAAATTGGAAGGCATGGTCATTAATTCAGGAAAGCAAACCAACACTGGAGGAACAAAGAGAGCAAGTCCAAGCAATAGTCGAAGGTCCAGTCCTGGATCCAGTAGGAAAACTACACCAAGCCCTGGCAGACAGAATTCAAAAGCAGCTAAATTATCATTGACAACTCAGCAGAATCCATCTCTCTTGCAGAACATGGAATTACAAAGAAATATGATGGCTGGTCCCTCTTCTTTGCCAACACCTGTGACTACAAGTTTTCAAAATAATAACATGCTAAGTAATCAGAATCCTGCAATTTCTGTACCTGCTGTGACTGGCATTCCTGAAGACAATAAAGAGAGCCTTAGTCTGCCTCAAGATAATGAGTGTCCAAGTGCACAAGGTGTCCAAGCTAACAAAGACCAGCCCAGCATTGACCTAAAAGGTATCCCTACTGCTCCAGAAATGAAGATGTTGGTTCCAGAAGAACAGTCGAAAAAAGATGGGCCGCCCGTAGACACCAGTAAGCTCCCGGTCTTGGAGGAAAGTAAAACCATGGTATCTCCGGCTATGAGGGAGGCACCAACTTCTTTAAGTCAACTTCTTGATAATTCTGGAGCTCCTAACGTAACCATTAAGCCCCCTGGACTGACTGGTCTTGAAATGGCACCAATAGTCACCACTGGTGAGGAGCTAAAGAAGATAGCTGTCATTCCTCCACTGCAGGATTCATCCTCGAGCAAAGAGCCATCTAATTCACTTAGCTTGCCTCAAAATAATGAGCCTTGTTCAAATCCAGGGCACCAGGAACCGGGAGAAATAAACTCAAGCGTTGCACAGAGTGTTCCTCCAGTAATGCAAAGGCCTGTCAGCTCTTCTTCTATTTCAGGTCCTTTACCCCCCAACCAGATAACAGTTTTTGTAACTTCAAACCCTATTACATCCTCTGCTAATACATCAGCACCGTTGCCTTCTCACTTGCAACCTGCATTAGTGTCGACTGTTGTCACAATGCCCAACGTAGGGAACAAAGTTATGGTTTCCGAGGGACAGTCAGCAGCTCAGTCTAGCGCCCGGCCGCAGTTTATTACACCCGTTTTTATAAACTCATCGTCAATAATTCAGGTTATGAAGGGCTCTCAACCAAGTACGATTCCAGCAGCCCCGATGACTTCTAACTCTAGTCTGATGCCTCAGTCGGTCGCGGTCGTTGGTCCTTTGCATATACCGCAGAATATAAAGTTCTCCTCTGGGCCCGCTCCTCCCAGCACATCATCCGGCAGTCCTGTTTCTAGTATTCCCACCAGCAGGCCACTGGTTCTTAATCCCTTGGCACCTCCTGTTCAACTGCCTTCTCCCGCTACAACTTCTTCCAGTGTTCCTTCGCATGTCCCTGCTCAGCAAGTCAAAGACTTCAGCCCGGAGGAGACTTCTCAAAGCGCCGGGACAAGTGACCAGGGCTCTGTTACAGCCACGCAGTCTGGACCTGTTGTTTCGCCTCTTCTTACGAGTAGTCCAGGATCTGGGAACAGACGCAGTCCTGTTTCATCGAGTAAGGGAAAGGGAAAAGTAGACAAGATTGGCCAACTCTTGCTGACGAAAGCGTGCAAGAAAGTCACTGGCTCCCTTGAGAAAGGGGAAGAGCAGTATGCTTTGGACGGAGAAGCGGAAGGTCAGGGAGTAGAAGCGTCGGTCCCAAACAGCTTGGGAACAGAGCAATCACCAGCAGAACTAGAGAATAAAACTGTGACGCCCCCAGCACCCAGTCTTACAAAACAGAGCACTTCTGGGCCTGGCAGTTCGAGCGTCAGCGCTGCGGCTGCGGCTCCTGCCTCCGTGTCCCCAGGTGTGACGGCGGGCACTCCTCCTGCCAGCACGGTGCCGGCGGCGGCGCCCGCTCCCGCCGCCCCGGAGCCCGCTCCCGCCGCCCCCAGCACTAACGGCAGCAGCCTCGGGGGTTTGCCCGCCGAGCCGAGCGGGGTCGGCGTGGCCGAGGAAAAGGCAGGAGCACATCAGGAACTGCTACAAAGTGCCGGTAAGTCCAGTGCCACCCGGCCTAAGGGCAAGGAATGAGATCGCTTTTGTAAACTTCCGAAGGGGCTTTTTTCCGTGAGCATAATAAAATTTAGACGCTGTAGCCGAGGCTGACAGCTGCTTTTTTGTTTCTAATATCCGAGTGGGCACACAGGCTTGTATTTCACTAAGATTCACGTTTCAGGCGTTTTATTTCAGCTTACATTTACTGCGTAAGTGGGGCATTTGTCACAAGCGTCTGATGCAATAATAGAGGAGTGACTTCGCGTAACTGTTAGAAGCGGGGAGAAAAAGTGGATGTGTCAGTAATGACAAAAGTAATACTTAAAGTGCCTTTTGTACTGGTAAATATACTGGTAGTCTGCCTCAGTCTTGCCGGAGACTTTTTATGTTTACAACTTATTTCAATTTATTGACTTAATTTATGATCTTTTGAGTTAATCCTAATCATACTAGTTCCCTCTTGGAATAAGCTTAACCCTGTAGGGAAATAGCTGAATGACCTCCAGAAGAAAAAAAAAAAAAATCAAAACACAAACCCACTTAACGTCTAGGGAAAAATTAAAATGCTAAAATTAAAATGCTCATTTCAGAGAAATACCTGAAAAAGTGTTTATAAGTGAACTACACCCAATTGAAAAACATAAAATACCTTCACAGGTGAACCGTCTTCTCCCTTTACTATTTTAATTTGAGCATCTGGCCTAGTGGGAGGTGTCCCTGCCCATGGCAGGGAACAAGATGATCATTTGGGCCCTCCCAACCCAAACTGTTCTGTGATTTGGTGATCTGACAGACTTTATTTATGACATTCCTGCTATTTCTTGATGCCATTTTTAATCTATTGAAAACGATGGGGAAAAAACCCCTCGCTCTTGAAGGAAGCTGTCTGAGTATCCGTTGGGCTTTACGTCGTGAATTTAGACTCAGAAGATGAAATCGTGGAAGAAAAAAATCCACAGAAGTCAGTGGAACCGAGAACTTCGGCTTGAAAGTGACTTTCCCTGTGACTGTTGGGTGTATGTCGGAGCTGCTGTGCCATTAGAGAATGCAAATGCTTCCTTTGAGCTTCACAGAAGGAATTCTGGTTTGTTAGGAGGACAATGGAAGTGAATATTCTGTATTTAAACAGGAATCTTTAACTTTTTTCCTTCGTGTTTTTCCTAAGTTCATTGTCACCTGTAAGAGAAGACCAGAAAGCATTGGCCCAACAAGAATTGTTTTTCCATCTCATTTTTTAACTTGGCAACCTAAGAAATGTGAAGTCACGTGAGCATGTTGCTGAAGGACTTCAAGGGAGCCTGTGGAGCATATTTTGCACTCTTGCGATTTAATTGAAAGAGTGAGAGCATTGATTTATTAACGGAGATGCTGGTTTTCCCCAGAACTTCTCTTGAAATGAGCATTAACCTGAGAGAGACTAAACTCTTTAATTTCTAGGACTTTTTTCAATTTCTCAGTCTGGAGAAAAACTTACCTTTGCAAACATGTTTTATGATACGGTGGTTTCACCACTTACTCTAGTGTGAGAAAACTTGCTTGGGATAGTTTTGCCAATTTTTTTTTTTTAAACTGGGGAGGTGTGTGTGGTGGGGGGAGGGTAGAGGGTGGGTTAAAAAAAATTGCATCCGTAAATTAAAAAATACGGTGAAATGGAAGATACAGCATTTTGTAAAAGCAGCCCGATCGCACGACGGAAAATCCTTGTGACTCCCTTTGAAAATAATGCTTTTTCCCTCTACTTTTATTCTAGCGTCCTCTCAACATTTAACACAGAAAAAAAGTTCAGTTGCAACATCAGAAAGTACTGTTCAAAGAACAGGTAAATCTCACTTTGGAAAAGCAGAATATAGGTGAACTAAACTCTTTATGTTTGTAACTGAAAAGGCATTTATTTTAATGCATATTTAATGGTCACTAATATGCCTGATTGATAGCTTGGGGATTGTTTCTCTTTTTTATTGTTTGTGCTTTTGGGATTGCTTTCCTTTGTTAGATACGTTGTGCTTTAGAAGTCTCCAAAGACTTATTGGCGATTGAGTATGGGATCAAGTAAAACAAATTAAAAAATCACTAAGGCAGTTTTTAGATACTCGCTCGTAAGCTGGAAGGACGGGATTTGTAATGACACGTTGTGTTTGAGTTTTGAAGTTTCGTTAAGGGCAAACAGGAGTTTTTCTTTTATACAGGGACACTTCTGAAAATATTTTCAAAAGCCATGCTGGGAATGTGATTTTGAGAGTTGTAATCCTTTTTTTTTCTGTCCAGCTTTTAATGAACCCTCGGCAGTGTTTCAGGGATGGAGCCCCGGCAGATGACTTTTTGTTGTTGCCATCTATTATCACGGCGTTTCACCGCCGGTTCTGTGGTGTTCCCAAAAAGTCATTCCCAAAATGAGTAGGGCAAATGGATTGACGTGGACTTGCACATGGGAAGTGCCGCTCTCCATCAATTTGCCATCTCTAATTATGATTAGAAGTAGAGCTTTCAGAATGTGAAAATTGCACGGAATTGCTTTCTTTAAACTTCCACTTAAGCAGAGATGTTCGTGCCCCCGGTCGCTCTACATCTGAGTCATTGCCCCAGGGCTGATGTGGCTGCACTAGGGACTTCCTGCTGGGAGGAAAAAGCACCGACGTTATTGATTTTTACTACTCGATATTCCCCCTGTTCAGATTTTGGGTAGGAAGAAAAGCAACTCTTCCCTTGTGTTGCTTAAGCTGTTTTTCTTTTATTACCAAGACGTCCCTTTTTCCCAGACGGTGCTATGCACGCTTACGCTGAAGAGTCTGGTGTTCCAACAACACAAACTGTAAGGGGTATTTACCAGAAGGGGGATAGATATTACTTGTTTTCATACTCTTTTTTACACCTTTATTCCATGTGCACACCCTGGCAAACTTTGGGTTACTGAATTGATCTTAAAGCCACGGTTTTGTGCACCGCTGCCCCCAAGCTGGTAGGGTGTTTAGTGGCGCGAGGGGGTACGCTATGAGAGGGGGCGAGAGGCGAGGTGACGAGGAGTTCAGACGTGGCACGGTGATGGCAATCCCTAACCCAGTGGCAGTTTTTCACCAGAGGTGCCGGGTTTAGGTGTAGCGACTCCCTCTCAACAAAGGATCTGGCGGATATGGGGAGAATGAAAAGATGGACAGTAAAAAGGTTAGAAATCTTCCATGGTGAAAAGGAGAGCTGTTCATTGCGGTGAAGACTCAAAAGGAAAGCCGATCTCTATGTATAAAATCACCAGGAGAGAGGGAGACAAAGGCGGCAGCTCAAACTTCCCTTCACATCATCTCCCGAGAGACATTTTCCCAATTCAGTAGAAGTATATTTGGGCTTCAGAAAATTGTCTTCCTTTGCATTAGAAGGTATTGCTGTGAGAGGTGGTTGGGTTAAGGCAAAATTTTCCATGCATACCCAGATTCATATTTTTAAGGTTTAAAACTAACAAACCCTAGATGTTTTAGAAGGAATAAACTGTCCAAAATGGAAGTTTTAAAAGGGAGAGGACAAGGGCTACAGTCAGGAAGCTTCTCCATGGTTTTCTTCTGCAGGGTTCCTTTTAACTTTTCTCTGTTGTAGCTGGTGCAGGCTGTAACGAGGAGGAGCACTTGGCTGATGCGGTGCTTTGACAGTCAGCGTGCTTTGCTTTGAGAGTAACAATAGATGAGAGAAATTTGTTCCTCGGACCTAATGCATAATGAGAAAAATGTGAGATAGTCATGCCTTGTCAGCGGGTACGTACTTCTACAGCAGACTTAAAAATTATCTTTTTCTCTTGTAGAACTTGAAACAAATGCTCCAGTAGTTGCTGGTCAAAGGTAAGGAGATAGTTTGTGTAGAATAGATAAAGCTTTCATGGGAGGAAGTCCCTTTCTCTTTGCTTCAATTGCACAACTTCTGCTACTGCTTTTCATTTTCTTGACCATACCCTTTCTGTCCTGCTAAGAAATTGGGATAGTTGAATGTTTCAAAACACTGATGAAATGCAGAATGTACGGTAACTTTTTCCTGTGTCTGTCTTCATGCTTTGGGAAAGTTTCCTCTTATCCCTTCAGGCCTGAGTGTTTCACATCCTGGAAGGGTCTTGATGGTTCCACTGTTCGTTATTTTCTGAAAACAAATCAAAACTAAAACCCCCAAAGCCATGCCAAGCTTAGCTGTCACGTGAGTTTTTGTTTTCTGAAAGTAGGTCTTTCTAAAGTTTGTTCTTCTTCTGCCTTCATGACTGTTTTATCCCGATTTCCTCTGTGTTTGCTTGTTGACACCTTGCTGAAACCAGGTAGGAATGCCAAGTAGATACTCCATCTTGTCCCCATTAAGACATTCAGTAATTAAAAGATCAAACGTGGTTTCCAAGATCTATTTCTGTTAGAGTCTAAACCCACCAGGCTCTTACACTTAGTCTAGGCAGCTGTAATGACAGACCTTCGTCAGGTTTTTGAGTGGCGGTGGTGGCACGGCTGGCCGGGCTTTTGATGCTCCCTCGTCAGTGGAGCGATCCCCTAAGCCAGGGCAAGAGGCGCGACTCGCTCGGTTGGTTCATCAGGAAAAAAGACAGCGTCTTCTTTTGTAAGGGAGGTAACGCCATACGCCTTCTCAGAGCAGGAATGACTCTGAATTGAATAATTAACTATATTTACCTTCCCTTGGATTGGGATCTTTCTCGTTGTATCAAAGACAAACTGACATTTCACGACAAGTTGGTTCTAGGGTAGAATTTTTCCGAAAAGCTGAAGGTGTGACACTTGGCAGATGAGCAGATTCTCTGCGTGAAGTGTCCTTGCGTGACCGTTCTCCGGACTCATTCAGCACATCAAATTACCGCAAGTGCATTTCTGGTTGGATTTTTCTGACTGATGCTTTTCTGAGCAAGACCGGAAAAGAAGGGAAGGTTTCAGGCAAACTGTGAGTCTAGTGATGGCTGATACTCACAGCGGTCAGCTTTGAGCTCCCGGAGTTAAACACCGTACGGTACAAACCTTAGAGGAACCTTGCAACCTACAAAGCGCTAGAAATGTTTTCACTTGGGCCAACTTGATTTCCTCCTAGAAAAGGAGAGGGGGTGATGTGTTGGTTCCTATGAGACAATCCAAACTATGGATTAGTCACTAGAATTTGTAAAAATCATCTGTAATAACTGCCCTTCAGCTGATGCTGCCTGTTTGCTCGCCTCCAGGTGCCCTCTGAAGTAGGTGGCTGTCGTTTCAGCCGCCCAGGTTACTTAGCGGGAGGCCAGTTTGTGACCTGTTTGGGGGATTGGGTTTATAGGTTGCCCCTAATACTGACTTACGGGGACACAGATTTCAGCAGTCATTTTGCATCTGAGACAATCCATGTGCTTCCATACTCTCCTCTGCTGCGTGTTTCCTTGCTTGGGAGTGTTTGTCTCTCGTTGACAAACTGTGTTTTATTTCAGATAGCTGTTACATACCACAACCAGTGTTTGTAGTAGTTTTTCCTCTCAAAGCAGGATTCTCTGAAACACTGACACTGTAGCGGAACCTCCGTAACGCACAGGTCTGCTCTGTGTGTTTTCAGTGAGTTCTCTGATTAAGGCAGCCTTTCCTAAAATCTTCTAAGTATCACCCAAAGGGCATGAAATGAGTTTTCTTTCTCCTTTTCCGTTATCAGCAGAATAATTTGTTCGGTTACTTACCTTTGAATTTGCAGGAGACGAGTTTAGCTTAATCTTCAGAAACTTAGTCATTGGAAATTGTCTGGCGTTAAGAAGGAGAAAACACCCAAACCTCGGGATGAGTTTACAGGGTTCAGAGTGATAAAATAAAAGAGGATTTTAATTACAAAATGTAGCACTCCATTTATTGTCTCACTGACAAGAAACGCGGATTTCCACACTACCTAAAATTATTTTTTTATAGCAGGAAAAGCTTTCTGTTATAGAAAAAACATTTTAACTTTAAGCTTTAAAGCTTGAAGAAAGTTTTAAATAAACCTTAAGCTTTTTACTATGGAAAGAGATCACTTGGATCGATGGAGCGAGCCTTTTTAGTGGAAACAGAAGCTGGCATGCTCCCTGAAGAGCTCGTAATCCCTCCTTGTGTTCATCTGCAATTTCAACTCTGTATTCCCGTATCGTAGCAGTCTCTAATGTAACTTGTTTGCTTTTCCTAGACTTCAGTAATGGTGGCGCCTGTGGAAAACAGAGCAGACAATTTATAATGCATCTAATTTCTTGGTCTTCTAATGTTGAAAATATTCTCTTTGAGGACTTCTCAATTCTGTATCCTCTGATAATTTTTAATAGAAACGGACTATACTCTGGCTTACTCAGGTCATTCTTCATCTGATAAACCTTCTGGTATCTCTAGCATTTCATATCTTCAGTGCTAATAGTCCGGAACTGGTACCTGTGTCGGTCCATCCTCCAGCTTGTCTGAGTTGCATAGAAAAACGTAATTCTTCTTACACTTCATCAGAAATATTTTGTCCCACTTTATTAGTAATGAGACAAAAGAGAATTGTGAAAAGTCTAAAACTCCAAATAGAAGAAATTCAAGAACAGAGGATTCTGCCGCTTCACAGGAAACTGTAGAGAATGGCCAGCGCAAGAGGTCCTCCAGACCAGCCTCTGCATCCAGCACTGCAAAAGGTAAAACGCACGGCCGTCCTTTCTCTGGAGAGGGCAGGAAGTAACTTCTTCCCCAAATAATAACCCTTTCGGTAACCGGCTCGTAACAGTGCTTTACAGCTGGTAAACGTTGTGTGCCGTTAACTCCAGTTTCGATGGTTTAGTCACAGGTTGGTGTTGAAGTATTTACCGACGTCTGCACCGGCAGTAAATCTTGTATGAATTTCCATTTTGTTAAATTTGTGGAACTTGTTTTCTGCAGCACTCACCAACGTAGTGTCCAGCCAGCTTGCCTAGTTGAACTTGAATTCTCTTGGCAGAAACGTGGTGCCATTAAAAGGACCGTACTCAAGTCAAAAAGTGACTTTTTTTTTTTTTTTTTTTTTTTTTTTTTTCCCCTTGAAGCCTGAAAGACACCAGACAAACGCTTAAGTCTTCCCAAGTGCACGGTCAGCTCTCGCGGAGCCGAGTGCTGTGGTTGAGGCAGGCTCAGAACGCCGCCTGCGGCGCCCGGGGGTGCCGTGTGCTCGCGCACGGGGCCTCGGCGGCTCTCCCAACAACACGGGAAATCCTAAAATTACAGATATTAACCCACGGCAGTAGCGGTTGCTGACGTGCCTTATTTCCGCGCAGGTTACAATCTCTAACAAAAACGTGCAGCGTTCGCGTGACGCGCGCGGTCATTGCCGCAGTGCACGGTCCACGGTGCCGTTCTGCATTCCCGAAGCTAATTCTGTCAGCTCCTTGCGGTTCAGGGTCAGAACAATTCTGATGGATGAAAGTTGTGCGAGAGGGTAGAGAGAGACCGTCAAGAGGCAACATTCGACCAGTATTTTAAAGATAACAGACAGAACACAGAGGTATTAATATAAATTTATTACAAAAGGAAGTCAAGTTGAATTCAGCAACCGTTTTTCCGTACTGAAGATACTAAAATTTGATGGTAAGAATATTTGCATTTTAAGAGTTTCAAAGAATTCCAGCTATACGTAATGGTGCGATGACTCTGAAAGATTACACGGAGGGACCTATGCGTTCTGCACTTCTGTGGCTGCTGAATTTAATTAAATTTACTTCTTGTGGCAGGATTGTGCAGAAGAATCTCAGTCTGTGTTGTAACGATAAGTTTTCTTTCGTGATTGTGAAGAAAAGTCTGAAAAATGTGAAGCCAATGTAAAACCGATTTGGTGATACTTTCCCTGAGTTTGAGGGGATCTGAAAGGCGTGACCTGCCCCACATACCGTAACGGATAAACCTAAAGATGACAACCAGTGGCACGTCAAATTCTGAAAACGTGGGAACATGAAAGTACATCAAATTTAAATAACGCCAGAGCTCGCTTAGGGGTTTTGTACTGCCTGTATTATTCCTTTACCTCTGTAAGTAAAATAATTGTTTTTAAAACATGTGTCTGAAACTGCTGCAGCGTCTAAGGGTTTTGCTTGAAAACGTAGGTCCCGCTTGCCGTGGATCCCCCGGCTTTGGTTGCTTGCCGCCATGCGAGCGGCTGCTTCCAAGGCGTAGAGAAAAAGGGCAAACCAAGGCCCTGTGGTGGAAGGGGACAGGCCGGAGGATTCCTGAGGTAGCTGAAGGAGGGTAACGAGGTTTGCCACTTGTGCCTACTCTGTCCTACATTTTTATTAGTGAATCCTAGCTCAAGAAAGCTCATTTGTTTGGTATGCTCCTGGCCTCCTCTGGGACACCGACGGTGACATTACCCGTGGCCCGCGAAACTCGCTAATTCACGTTAAAGAGAGTGCGGGGCTGGGAGGCCGGCGCCTTTTGAGACGGAGGCTGGTTAAGGTCGCTGTGAAAACGGCGCGCAGGAAAAACTTAAATACTGCAGGGAGAGGAGAAGAGGGCTTTGACCAGGTCGTGTAGGAATTCCCTTCCTAAGCATTGGGAAGGAGGCGGCAGAGGGAGAGCTGGGAGAGAAGAGACACGCTGAACGCCAGCCCTCGCCCACCCGTCCAGGGCGTGCTCCGGGGCGCAGGTTTGGGGCAGGGGCAGGCGAGGGAGGTGCTGGTGACACTGGTGATGCTCGCAAGGGACCGGGGACGGGGACGGGCGCTGACGGCTGCCCCATTCGTTCTCCCAAGCCCGGAGACCGCAGCCGCAGCAGGGACGGCCACAGCGAACGCTTCCGCTGACCGAGCTCCTTAAAAGCCTCCGGGGCTGCTCGGAGGGAGCTGCCGTGACGGGCAGTCGCGCCTGCTGAGATGTGTCACTTCCAAAAACTGGTACTTCATCGGTATTTTCACTTTTTGGAGTGCCTTTCCAGCAAGGGCTGTTTCAGTGTTTACTGTAGCTTCGAGTTTGTTAAATTTTGAAACGTTGCATTTTTTATTTGAATACAACACTGAAGAGCCGTGGGGTTGTACCCTTGCTTTTCTAGTTTTAGACGTCTTGGAGTTTTTTTCCCTTTTGACTCCGAACATACACACAGCTCTAGCAGCTTTTGGAAAATATTGTAAAGAGCCAAAGATACATTGCCAACATTTAAAATCATATTTTAAAAAAAATCTAAAGATGCAAACGCCCTTGGTCCTTACTCTTTTATTTTTTTGTTGTTGTCGTTGTGAAATGGAAACGTAGTGCCTTGGTAAGTGCACTGAAAACGTCATCTGCTTTCCCTGTGGGCTTCTGCGCGCGCTCCCGCTTGTTCTGCTGCGGCGCTCGGTAACGTTTTGTACCTTTCTGCGTAAGCTGTCGCTCGGTGAATCACAACGTCCGCGGAGGAGACTTGGTTTCTAATGCCCTGACTTTCCCAAGGACTCAAACAACTAGATTCTTAACTTGCGTGGCGGGCTCCAAAATATCTTCCAAAGGTTTTCTATAACCATCTCCCCGCCGCTCGGGGCTGGTTTTCTCGCAGCCCGTGCCCGGCGCGGCGCTGCCGATTCGTGGAGAATTCCTTCTGCGGCGCGGCCGAGCGAGTCGTGGCACGTGGGGAACTCAGGTTACAGAACGAGTCGAAAATACACGACTCTTCCTTTTTTAAGGCGGTGATATTAGGACTTCGGACACGTCAGAGTGGCGAGGCTCGGAGGTGGTGTCGGTGCCGGAGCGCGGGGGAGCTCCGTGCGTGTCGCTGCTGGCGGCGGCCGTCGGGGCAGAGGGTCCCTCGGTGTGACGGCTCGTGCCCCGTTCCGCCGAGATCCTGCTCGGCACAGGGTTCCACCCCCGGTGATTTTAGAAAAATAAAAGGGCGATCTGTGCACCTCTGGGGAATGGCTTACCGACTTCGTATCCATGCTTTTTTTCTTCTCTTGATTTCAGAGACGAGTGCCAGTGCAATGCAGTCAAAAAGAAGAAAATCCAAGTAAATTACTGCATGGAAACATGAAACTTGTAAATGAGTGTGAATTTACCGATAGGAATTTTGAGCTGTGATTTTTCTTTTTTTAAATAAAATTCTGTACAGTAAGTCATTTTAATATTATACTGTTCCCAATAAATGATTTTTTTCTAAAAAACAGATAAATAGATATAAAAAACTGGGTTCTTCTAAAACCCCCTGGGTTTACAAAGTGAAGTCCAGGGTTAGCACATTAGGTTAACGTGTTTGTATGAAATGGAAGGGGAGGGGAAGACAATTGTAAATTTATTTGTTTCCACTTTTCATAAACGAATTAGAATACAGGGTTGTCATTTTTAGGTATTGAAATAATGTATTGTGCTGTTGTTTAAGTACTGTATGTGAATAGCAGTAAGAGGGTTTATAAACAAACCCGATCTCCTTTGGAAATGTAAATAATTTTATTATATAGTAGACCTGATGTATTTGTTGTAGAAATGGACCAGTGAAACGAAAAAATAAATTTAAGGGTTTGTATAATGTGGAATCCCTCATGCTCTAAATAAATGTTATTGTCCTATAATTTGGGTTGTATTATTATTAGCAGCAACGGCAGCATCGTTCCAAACAGGAAGATCGAAGGGATTATTTAGAGCTCTAGGCCCGCAAGCTCCTTATATGGAGCTTTAGAAAGGAATTTGTTTAACCACAAACGAATTAACTGATGCAGCTGTTCCTGCAAAGCAAGAAACGAACGGCCGAGGCCGCCCTGGGGATCCGCGGGCTGAAGACGGAGTGGGGAGAGCCAGAAGACGACACTCCCCGCGCGTAAAGCTTCTCAGCAGGAAAAGGCGGCAGAGAAAAATGCCGTGTTAAACGGTTTGAGGACTTTCTGAACCGCGGTAGCCTGCGGCGGGTTTCCCAGGACAAGGATGCTGCCGGGGGTGGTGGCTGCTCTGGGTGCGCTGCCGCGGAAAGTGGGTCAGTGTTGCGGGGAGCGCGCGCGGTGAGACGCGGAGAAGCCAGGCTTTTCTGATGGCTCGTTGCTTGGTGCACAAAGAGATACTTCTGCCTTTTTTCTTCTCTTACGGAATTTGAAAAATCTACTGACGTATATGAAAAGACCGATTAAATACAAGCTGTGATTCGATATAAGCTGTCACCTCTTCTAATGACAGGAGTTACCTCTTTGTGCACGCGGTAATAGACACTGAGCAAGGCTGATGTCTCCGGTCCTCACCGTCAGAGTTTGGACGTTCTGTGTCTTTTGCACGGGAGGAGTGGGATGCTGGTCGGGGAATGATGCCTCTTCCCAACCCCCAGGAGCCCCAAAAGCCCCAGGAGCCCCTCTGCTCCGCAGCCCCCGCACCCCCAAGGGGCTGGCACTTCTCATACTTTACGGGGCGGGGGGGGGGGGGCGTAGCGTGAAGCTGATTTCCGCAAAAAGTGTCTCCTCTTTTAGGATTATAGGTCCACGCGTACACATTTATATATGCATGTATTTCTGTATGCACTCACACGCCTGAGCACAGTCCCGAGGAAGCCGTTTCTGAAATGGCCCATTTTTACTACTTCCATCCTCCACGTCGCGGTTCTTCACCCTCGGTTTTAGTTGGCCGGTTCACAAAATGGGGTTTTGTTCCCCACGTCAGTCGTGCCGAGGACAAGGCAGGGTTGCCCCACGCCGGCCGAAGCCTTTGGTGGGGTGGAAGGGCCGCGTCGGGGTCTTGCTCTTTGATGTCCACCGACTCTGCCCGCAGCGCGACGGGCGAGTGCAGGTGACCTGGCGTGCGCTCTGCTTGGCCTCACCTCTGCTATTGCCGGTCAGGTCCGTTGGGATGTTTTGGGAAACGAGGAGCTGGGAAAGTCCACAAAACGGCAAGGTCGTCTCCACAGGTAATGACCATGTACCAAAAAACTAGGGGAAGAGAGGGGATGCACTCGGGTTTGTGGAAAACACCACTTTGGGGGAAGCAGATGAGCTGGTGGACAGGGTCACTGTTTAGAGGGACATGGACCTCGGGAAAGGACAGATGCAAGAGCCCACGCCTGGGAGGGAGCCTGGGAAGGAGCCAAGGACCTTGTACTGGTGCCCACTGATGCACTTGGCATTGACCAGCTGGGGAGCAGCTCTGCGCTCTCGGAGCCCTTGGGGACGGCAAGCAAAGCCCGGCTGAGTGCAGCAAGGAATGACGGAATTTTTCCGAGTTGGAAGGGACCTCTAGAGATCACCCAGTCCAACTCCCCTGCCAAAGCAGGATTGCCCAGAGCACATCCCTCAGGGCTGCATCCAGGCAGGGCTTGAAAGTCTCCAGAGAAGGGACTCCACGACCTCCCTGGGCAGCCTGTTCCGGGGCTCTGTCACCCTCACCGTAAAGAAGTTTTTTCTCATATTTGTTCGGAACTTCCCATGTTGCAGCTTGTGCCCGTTACCCCTCGTCCTGTTACTGGGAACCACTGAAGAGTCTGGCTCCGTCCTCCTTCAACCCACCCTTTAGATACTTGTCAACATTAATAAGGTCTCCCCTCGGCCTTCTCTTCTCCAGGCTAAAGAGTCCCAGCTCTCTCGGCCTTTCCTCATCAGGGAGATGCTCCAAGCACTCAAGGAGGGCTGGGGCACGGCACAGGCGGAGCCAATGGGTGAGGGAAGTGATCCTTCCCCTCTGCTTGGCCCTTCTTAGACCATACCTGGAGCGTTACCACCTCGTTCCCAGCGCCACCCACTCACACAACAATTGATAAACGTAGACAGGGACAAAATAGAGGGCCACCAAGATGGGCAGGGGCTGGGAACACCTGGTCAAAGAGGAGAGATTGAGGGTGATGGGCTTCATCACCCTGTCAGGTGCTGGAGAAGAAGGTGGAGCCAGGAGGTGGGTGCTGGGAGGAGGGGACACCTCTAGAATAAATGGAAAGAGGGGAGGTTCTGGCTGGATAGAACAAAGAATTCTCACTGGGGACAGCTGGGAGGGCCTGGAGCAGGGCTCAGAGAGGTGGCTGGATCTCTCTCTAGAGATTTTTCAAGAGCTGGCTGGACAAAGCCCTGTACAACGTGGTCTGAATTCGGTATTTACCCTGTTGCGAGCAGAAGGTTGGGCTGAAGAACTGAGGTCCATCCCAGCCCAAGTGACCCTGTGCTTTACCTCCCGCTGCCAACTTGGTTTTCCCATGAGAAGCTTTATCAGAGCTCGCTCTTACCTATTTTTTCACGCCCGATATCTAACCTGACGGCTCCTTGAAGTGCTTCTCCCAGCAGCTGGGGGGTGGCAGGTGTAACACCCGGAGCACCCCTTGGCTTTGCTCTGCTGGAGGCGCCAGCGCAGCCATGGGGCTGGTGGCCTGGGAAAGCCCCGTCCCACCCCTGCCCAGAGCAGGTTGCTCACAGCCACGTCCCCTCTCACTTTGGCCGTCTCCAAGGACGGAGACTCCTCAACCTCACTGGGCAACCTGCGCCTGTGATCGACCACCCTCACAGTAAAAAAGCATTTTCTTACATTTAAGTGGAATTTCTCTCCTTTTTGACTCCAATTTGTGCCTCTCATCCTGCCCCTGGGCTGAGAAGGGTCCGGTTCCTTCTTCTGTCCTCCCCCATCAGGTATCTGCTCACACGGGTGGGACCCCATGGAGCCTTCCCTCCTCCAGGCGGAGCGGTCCCAGCTCTCGGCCTCTCCTCATCAGTCGGATGCTCCAAGCTCTTAATCACCTCGGAGGCGCCTCTTTGCCTCTCAGGTGTAAGGTGGGTGGTCAGAAGGGAGCAGGCTGCTGTTGTGCCTGTGCTCGGAGGAACAGCTGATGCTGTAAGAGATGGGGCTGAGGCGGGACAGCTTTCCCCGGGCACTCAGCATCTGCTTTAGCCCTTGCACTCATCTACTGAGCTTTCGTGGTTGTTAATGGGGAAGGGAAAAAAAAATTCCCTCCAGCGACTTGGCCCGTACCATCCCCTGCCCTGTGCGTCCTTCGCTGCAGAGGGGACTTTTTTCTATCGACTTGTCTCTCATAGTCACGGCGTTGACTTTTAAAAGCTTATTTTAAAACCCCAACCCTTTTGCAAACAGGCTTGCTTTCAGGCCTTAGAGGAATACACACAAAATAGAGTTTAAATATATATATTTATTTTTTTTTTATTATTTCTTGTGGGTTTTCTTTATATTAGATTTTTTTTTTTTTTTTTCAGTCAAAAGACAGCATTACAACCTAAAAACCAAAACCAGGTTACAGACGCACAGGCACGCTACGTAACGTATTCCAGGCAGTCGTGTCCTTCAGTCTGTTGACACACGGCAAATGGTTAAACAATGTCCTACGACAAGTAGACACCCTTTCTCTACTAACCTTGCTTACACCGATTTAACACGTAACACACAAAAAGGACGTTATTTTGTTAGCTTCGAGTTTCGGACGAGGTTGCAGTCCTACAGCATAGGTGATGTAGAAAAACGTGGGGCGCTTTTTTTTTTATTTTATTTTATTTTTTCCTTCTCAACATCCCGGTGTGGAAGTTCATCCCACTGTTGTAAGGCATCCGGCAGCGCGCGGCTGGCCGAGACCCGCTGCCTGGGCGTCTGCTCCCCGGCGTGGGTCCTCCGCAACGCCCCGGGCCGGGGGCGCAGGGCTGGCGGCCGGGGACCGTCAACGTTCTCCGACACGTATTAGGGAAGGCTTAAGGCAACCTTTTCCCGACCGAATAGCGCTTTCTTCTCCTTTCTCTTGAAAGGAAAACACCGGCTCTCGAACGCGCCGTCCGTCCTGGCGAAGGGCTGGTGCTCGTTCTTGCCGCTCCTGCTCGCTCTCCACGCACAAACCGGTGAGGAACTGGGGTTTGGGCTGAGCTTTTCAAAGCTGCCTAAGAGATTTAGCAGCCGAAATGCTAAATGCTTTTTAGCTTTAAAAAAAAAAACAACAAAAAAAACCCCAAACCTAAATGCTTTTTAGGGCATTAATTCTGTTAGGCTTCTCTGAAAATCCCAGTGTCTACTTTTAAAACGCCATAGAAACACAGAAATCTCGAGAACTGACTCCCCAGTCACCTCTTGCATAGGACTTTTAACTGTAGTTCACTGATTTATTCAAGTTCTGCAGTTGTGTTAAAAAAAAAGGTGACCAACCATGAAAAAGGGTGAAAGGCACAAGTACAGTCAGTCCGACGTGGAGATGGATAACGCGCGTGGATGAGCTTTACAAGCGGAATACCTAAGGTCGATACATACGAATAAAATATTGCAGTGCTCAGTGGCTCTGTACGGATATATTTCAGATACACGAGAAAAATCTTACTATTTTACTGTTAACGCCTTGTGCTGGTTCCTCACCCCTAGATTTCCCGAAGCGTAATTGTGTCGGTACCACCCCGAGGAGCAGATTTCAGCGAGACTTGGGCGACAGCTGCCCCCGGCGTCCCTGACGGGGATACGCGAGGTGACGTTGGGCTCCCCTGCGCAACCCATTTTTAAGCTACGCTTACAATTTACTGTGGTGGTTTCCCCCCTCCATTTGCAAGGAATAAAATCTCCCCCACCCCCCCGGTGATAAAATAGGAGCGGAAGGCAGCGGGATTTTCGTGGTTAGCTGTAAGAGAGCCGAAGCTTCCTGGCAGTGTTTTCACGCGGTAGCATCTCTCCTGCTCTGGGTATGGGGCTAGAAAAGCAAACCCCCCCCGCCCCCCACCCAGCCCAGGAGGTGTTAGCTCAGAGCGAGTGTAAGGGGACACACACACACACCCCTGGGTGTCACCCCTCTGTGAAAAAGAATTTAAAAAAGGACTGCACGTAAGAGCCACCTTTGTTGCTAAACGGAGCCGCTCATCTTTGTCGTCTTCACCCTTCGAAGGAAAGAGTTGTGGGTCTGGTTAACGAGAAGCCAAAAGAAAGGCTGTTTGACGGTGCATCGATGAACGGCATGACGCGGGTGGCCGTGGGGACACCTCCTGCCCAAGCTGTGGCTGGTGGTCCAGGGCCCGCGGCTGACGTGTGCTTCCACCACCACCAGCGTCCTGGAGTCGAGCTGGGGAGAAGGCAGCAGCTCTGATGGCTCTGAGGACGCCCCTTGCCCAAAGAGGGACTTGCCCAACCACGCAGAGCCTCTCCCACCGCTTCATCCAGCTTCTGCGGCCACATTCATGTGACGCGTGACAGCTGCTCTTGTCGCGTCAATGGGACGAGGACTGAGCCCTTGAAGGTGCAGGGAAATTATCCATGACTTACCCATTGTCCTGAGCAGAGCTGGGAGAAAAGGGCAGAGATGGAAAGCTCCGCCTTGAAGAAGAGAAACCCCGAGGCCATCAACCCCCACTTCAGTGTCCCCGGCTGGTGTGACTCGATGATCCCAAAGGTCCTTTCCAACCATGAAGATTCTATGATTCTATGATTGATTCTACGGCGGTGGGCCGGAGAGGCTGCGAGCGTGGTGGGTGGCTGTCCTCGGGCTCTGCTCCCTGCAAGCCGCTGTGCTGAGGAGGTCACCAGACACAGTCCTGTGGTGGAGAAGGACTTGGTGGGGGGGGAAACCCTGAGGACTGGGGGGGTGCCGGGGTACTGGCGCATCCCCCTCGCCGCCAGCAGCTATTTCTGAGCGCAGAGAGCAAAGGAGGCACGGCAGACTGGAGGTACATCCGTGCCACCGGGGGAAATGGTGGCTGTTGACACTCTCCGGTGACCAGAGAGTCACCGCGGCACCAGCTGGACGCGGGTGGCCTCTTGTTTTAAACCCAGACAGCTCGGGGAAGCCTCGGGGGAGGCTCGGCACTGCCTTCGGCCAGGCAGCAACAGGCAGATGCTGAGAACCCTTTTTCTTGACTGGAGGTGTCCTACCGCTTTGTACTGGCTGGTTTCTAATTATTCTCTGGTTGCATCTTTGGGGACGCGCTTGTTTTTCAATAAATTCACCTGAAATTTAATTTCCGCTTTATGCGGCGCACTGGAACTGGTATTTTTTGCCCCACAGAAGCGCTTGCAAAGCTGGGATTCAAGTCTAGAACTTCACTGGAGCATTTTTTTTATCTTTTTCTTTTTTTTTGTTCTGGCTGGTACGACAAGACATCCAATGGGGTTTTTTTTTTCCTCCCCAGCAGGGCTGAATGTAAGATGTAAATGTAAAATTACCTATTGATTAGAAAAACGCCTAAACAAAGAGCGAAGATTCCCACAGCGGCGATCTTCGGGATGAGCCATGTGTTTGTGTTATCCGTGATGAAAAAGAAACGCTGACTCCCGTGGGAAGAATCTCTTCCCTTCCAGATCGAGCTTTTACAGCAGAGTTTTTTTGGAAAGCGCATTTGTGAGCGCATGTTTCAGAGCATCGGGTGACAAGGCCTGTTGCCCCACCTTCCCTGGCAGCTCCCCCCAGCTTTGCAGTGCAGGCGAGAGCCAAAATTCGGTGAAAGGACTTTGTTGCGGTCGATGTGGCTGCCGGCGAGGTGTCCTGCCCATGCCGTGGCTGCTGGCCTGCCTTCGCGGCAAGCGGAGCCACGCGGGGAGCTGCCCCAGGAGATGGCTCACACGGGGATACGTGGATTTAGCCGTGTCCTGGCGTGATCTGGTTTCCATCTCGAGAGGGGGCACTTCTCCAGGAGGGCGGCCTCTCCTGGTCTTGTCCCGATGGCTGGGGGGAAGCCTCGCCACTCGCTTCGGGGCGGGGGGTTCATCCATCGCACAGCTGCGGAGCCGGGCTGCCCTGCCCCGTACCGAAAGAAGGCGACTGAGATGCAGATCTCTCGTGCCTTGCTCAGAGAAGACGCCCTACCCCATGGGGACTTTGAGTGGTGGAGAGGATTTTTTTCCACCACAGGGGTCTGCTGCCTCCACCAGCTCCCGGCAGTGCTGCAGCGTCCTCACGTCCCCACGCCTGCCCGGCCATGCCCGGTCCTTGCTGCGGTGCCAGCGTGGGGCTGGGGAGCTGCTGCTGGGCCATCCGAGCCCCCACAGCCACGTCGGCAGCACAGCCGCGCTGCCCAGGCGAAGCGGGCATTTTTTTTTTTTTTTTTTAATGCTTTCATTGCAAGAAATGCAAACATTTCCTCCCGCAAACCTGCCTGTCACCCGCAGCAGCATTTCTCCACGTGATTGCTCCGATGGCTTCCCCCATCCCAGGGCCGCAGTGGGAGCCAGGCCAGTTGCGGCTGACACAGAAAGCCCAGGTCCGCTTCGCTTCCCAAATCCTTGGGGAGGCTCGTTGCTTAAAATCCGTACCTGCTTGTTCCCGAACAAGCCCGAGGAGGGACCAGCCACGTTCTAGCAGCTGTAAGGTGAATTTTCAGGACACGGGCAAACAGAGAGCAGGCCACCGCTCAGGGACGGTCTCACCACAAGTGGCCCCAGCTCCTTTTCCGTGTGGTCGCTACGTGGGAGCATCAAACCCCGCGGCCTCTCACCGACACGTGCTGCCAAAGGCTTCAGCCGCATCCCCGCAGCATCCTTCAGGACGGCGCAACCGAAAGCCTCACAGACAGAAACAAACCCCACATCCCAACAGAGAAGCCCGGAAAAAAAAAACCACCACATTTTTAAAGACCCCAGCGTGTTTGTTTGTCCCTGAGTCCATGCTGTAGTTTCCCCCTACGCGAGTAAAGAAAAGCAAGCAAGGCTCCTCCCAGCCTTCCAAGCAGGACACCAGCCCAAGGGCCTCCCTGCCAGCCAGCGCCGTGTTTGCTTCGCCTTCCCGTCGGGAGCATCGCACAGCTAGCCACAGATTGAAAATACTGGGGGGGGGGGGAGAATAAAAAAAAAATCAACAACCCCCTAAAAAACTAAAACCCGCACCCCGAAACAACCTACCGGACACCCATGCCGTGTTGTGAAATATCTACACGTGCACACATGTGCACAGACAGGAAAAGTTCTCAGTTTTTAAGCACCTTTCGTTTGTTTTAAGATTCGAGGAGATTCGTAACCTCAGTGTAAAGGGGTTTTCTTGCTCTGGCAACACCGGGCAGGAGATTTGGTATCGGGCCAGGTCTTGTGCTCGCCGTTGGGCAGGAGAGGCGCATCGCAGGGCTTCTGCAAAGCGCAGTTTGAACACACCTTTGCCGCAGCGTAAGAAGAGCTGGTCACACTGGTGGATCGACCGTCGCTTTGCGGGGGGTTAATAGGTGATTACTAGACGTTAATACACGAGCGAGTGTGCAAACAACGGGGTGGGGGGGTCGCGGGAGCCCATATATGCTGTGGTAAGCGCGCTCCGTTGACCTGCGGGATGCTAGGACTCTGGATTAACCTCTTCATGAAAACATTATTAATAATTTATTAATCCTTTATAAACATACTCTTGATATAAAGTGTGATAACCGTTCTGCTTCCTGTCCTGTGCTGGCTGGGCACAGCGTGACGAAAGATGTCTCAGACTGGCACAGAAAGAAGAAAGGAAAAGAAAACAGTTTGCGTTCGCTTCCGAAAACCAGGACGGAATAACAACATCGGCCGTTTGAACTGGGTGCTGGGTGCCGGCCGTCGGCAGCCATGGCTGCGCCGAGCCCCCGGGAGCTCAGCCAAGGGTTTCTGGGTCACGACGGATGAGGAGGATTTCGATGAGGGGTTTCTCCTACTGGGGTACCGTTTGCAAGCAGACTGGTGGGCACGGGAAGGCCTGGTAGGAGAGACGTGGCAGGATCGGCCCCGGCGATGCCGTTCCCAGCCAACCTCGCTGCCCCCCGGCCCATCTTCCCCTGGGAGCTGCAGAGGGGGTGACGGTGTCGCAGCCAGCCTCTGCTTTCGGGAGTGCTCCGGAAGGACTGTCAGCATCTCGGATGTGCAGGAGGAGAATTTGCAATGGAGAACAGGCTGGGAGGCAGGACGTTGCTTGGTTTGTCCACTTCTCGATGTCTATTCAGGCTCCAGAGAAAATGCTTCCTCTAACGCCGTCGCCCGGTGGCCACAGAGCAGATCACCCAGTGACACACGGGAAAGAGCAGCACCTCCTCGGACACCCATCGGACACCCGAGAGCTCAGGCTCAGCGCCTGCTTGTCGTCACAAGCACCAGTGCCACCATCCCTACAAACGCCACACTCCCGGTTCATACCAGGCATCACTTTAGGGGGGGGGGGCAAAAAAAGGCATTTAATGTGAAGTCCGGGAAGCCAAAGGATGTAAACAGTCCCCTCAAGTCACAGAGTCATCAGTCTCTTCGCCGAGAAGACACCCGAGATGAAGCAGGGCGATCTCCAGCATGGTCTTAGGTTTGGCGGCGAGGGATGGTGGTTGTGGCAAGGCCCAGGGAGTGGCGGGTGATGCCGAGGGATGGGGGGGTAACTCCTTGCTGATAAACCACCGGCTGTGAAAAACCAGCTCCGGTGCCACCGCGCTCACCAGAAAGGCTGAAAAAGCAGCGGACCAAACCGGTGCGGCGGGCGCAGAATACGGCCCAGCATCTCTGCCGCCCCAGTGGGCACCGGCTGCCACAGCCAGGGGGGCAGGAGGCACCACGTCACTCGTGTGATGAGGGTGCTGGGTCTCAGGAGGACTCGAAACAAGAAACTGGCCTGGAAGAATTGAAAGGGAAAGGCTGAAAAGAGCTATTAGAAATTGGTTTGGGTTTTTTTTTCATTCTTTCTGTGCTTTTGGGAACACCGTGTCATCAGAGCGGAAGATAAATGCAGCAGGTGAGCATCAGCAGCCACCTCCCCCACGGTCCAGGCTCCCAGGGCACAGAGCTGGGGGCTAGTGCTTGTAAGAGGGTTTGGTTTGTGTCTAATCTCATTCAAAAAATTAATAAATATCAGCTCCCAAAGTGATATTAAGGGATATAACACGGTGAATGGAAGAAACTCCTGTGAAATCATCAATTTGGGGGGGGGGGGAGGGGCTGGGGTATTTCTTGTCTCGGAGGGTGGGAATCCGGGCTATGAGCTGGCCGCGAGCAGGACACGATGGCCACATCTTCCCCAAGGGCACGGAGTGCAGAATCAGTCTCTAACGGGAGGGAGCTGGGCGGGGAGGGGGGGGAACAGCAAATTTCTGCTGGGTTCGGCGCCACCTCAGCTGGTGCTGGAGCCGGCGAAAAGCCTGGACCGTGTCCTTTGAAAGGCAGAATGAGTCTGACATGGGGAGGGGAGGGATTTGCATTAAAAAATCAGCGTTGCCCATGACGGAATTTGGCCCTTCGTGGGAAAGGATGCAATTTTTTCGTGAGGAAAAAGGCGTTTCCATTACAGCTTCACTGCAGCGATCCCCTCGCCCGGCCCCACCGACCGGGCCTGCCCCATCCTGTCCCTTTGCAACCGCTCCCAGGTCCATCTCTGCCCTTACTTCAGCCTCTTCCCTCCGGCCTCCTCTTCGGCATCCCTTCACCACCAGCTCCGACGTGCTTTTGCCACCTCAGGGAAGCTGCTCAGAGTCCCTGTCTCCTCTCCCCTCCCAGGGATTAACACCGGGGCAGCCGATGCTCCTTGGCTTAAACGGTGCCTCTTCCGAATATATACATAAATATATACACACATATACGTATAGATGTACGTACATAGGTGTGGCTTGGGCAGATGAGTGGCTCCAGGAGGAGGGGGTCTCGCTCGGATGAGGCAGCCAGCAGCTCGGTGGGACCACCGGTCATGGTGCTGCTCCCGCTGGCCATCTTCTGGCCACCTTCACCGGCCACCCCCTCCCGGCGCAGCCGTCGAGGGCTCCGGTGAGGTGCTGGGACGGTGCTTTGTTTCCTGAGATTGCTTTTAAGGTTGTCTTTAAAAAAAAACACCATGAGGCACCGCGAGCTGCCCGGCTGACCCTGCCACGAAGATTTCCACCAGCTCTTCCCCACGACAAGCCCTTTATGGGACGGGCAGTGGGGTTTTTGTCTTAGCACGGTAAAAACATCATTAAGAAATCAAGGAGGTTATTTGCTGGTTTTGGGGGGAGGAAGCATTATTTAGTGTCATCGATGAGATTTTTCCTAAAAATCCCAAATCTTGTCACGTCGTAGCTCTTTTCACTTCCGCTTGGTGTCTCCGCTTGTGACATCCCAGCCTGGCTATACGTGGAGTCATGAAGAAAGGCACTGACGTCACAGGCTCGTCAGGACAAACAGGCTTCGCCGTGGATTTTGGAAACGAGTGATTTCACCGGGAATACCGATTTCCCGCGTGAAGGCTGGCATGGCTGCAAGGGTTGGGGGGGGGGGGGGGGGGGCGCAGCGTGGCCCTCCATGCCGGTCGCTCCAGGGGTTGCTGGCCTGGCCGGCGTCGGGGACGAAGGGACGGGTGAAGTTGTGGGGGGAAGGAAGACGAGGAGTGGGGGGCCAGGGGCGCAGGTGTGTGGGGGTGTGTGGATGAAACCGGGGCGGGGGGGGGTGTGAGGTCTCCCTGCGCCGGGGGGGAGGCGGCGCGGGCGTCCCGGCGAGGTCAGTAGTTGCAGTGGCGCTGGCAGGGCTGGTGGACGAAGGTCCCGGCGTACTGCTTGGCCCGGCGCAGCGGGCGCTGGCGGGCCCGGTTCTGCCGCTGCAGTGCCTTCTGGCTGAGCTGGTGCTTCTCCGCCAGCTGCTTGGCCCGCTGCACCCGCCGCGCCTGCCCGACCTTCTCCAAAATGGCGGCCTTCACCGAGAGGGACCTGCTGTGGTGCGGCACGTGCCGCTCCAGCCGGGGCTCCGGCACCTCCCTGCGGAGAAAGGGGCCGTCAGCGGCTGCCGACACCCGGCCCTCCCCCACCCCAGCGAGAAGGGGACCGGGGTCTCCAACTCCCTCCCCGTCACACGGCGCCCAAGGATGGACCCAGCATAGGCGGGCGGTAGCACACCTGGGAGAAATCCAGGCACCACCCGGAACGGGGTGTCCCCACGGTCCCCCACAGTGACTCAGCCCCTTGAGCCCAGCAGAGGGAAGCCAAGCCCAGCCCCATTTCCGTCCCCGCTTGTGACCCGTTTGGTGTCCCGGCCCATTCCCAGCTCCCTTTGGCCCCCTTTCTGCACTCCCCAGAGTTGAGGTTCCTCTGAAGCTCTTGAGATCAGGCCGTGGCCCTCAGGGAGACTTTACAAAGAGAAGCCCTGGAAGAATGGTGTTCCCTAGCCCAGGTGGAGGTTCACCTCAAATTCTTCCTCCTTCCCTGACTGGGGCAGGAGCTCCCAGTGGAGATGCTGGAGGGCTGGGACTGGGGGACAGCAGGGACACAATGGGACCTGGGGGTTGGCCAGCAGCAGGAGGGCTGAGCGTGGGCATGATCAGGGTTTTCCTGCTGCCGCCGGGCTGCAAGGACAGCCATGGGGAGAGGGCAGAGCTCCCCAGGGGTTGCAGCAAGGCTGTGGCCCCGGGAATGATGGCAGGGGGGGTTCCAGCCCACGTCTCCTTGGGGGAGGAGAGGGCAGTGGGGAGATTTGGGTTATTTCTGTTTAACTTCAGTCCCCCCTGCTAAGCTGGACCTTGGGGCAGGGAGAAATGCCTGCATCCATGGCTGGTGGTGTCCCGCTCCCTTGCGGCTGCGGGCACCCCAGTGCTGGGCCAGGAGGGGGATCGGGGGGGCTACAGCACCCTCCTGCCTGGGGGAGCCAGGGGTCCTGTGGGGACCACTGTGCCCAAAGGCCACCTTGTCCCGTTGGATTTGCTTTGCTTGTGCCATACCTCTGGAAAACCCTGTGTTTAAGCCCAGCCTGGCGAACCCCCCTGGATGGGCAGTGGAGTGACAGGCGGCATCGCCAAGAGACTCTGCTTGGGACAGGGCAGAAGGACGCAGCTGTCTCCCACCGCCGCCCAGCAGCAAGCTCGCAGTGACGCACCCATGGCCATCTCAACATGGCATTGAGATCCCCTTAGCAGTCTATTTCGGGACACAGAGGCTGCCAACCTTGCACAGCACCGGCCAAAGCAACCGGCCAGGCGTGCAGGGTGCTCCCTGAGGTGGGATGTGGGGACGCCGAGATCTCCCACAGTCCCACTCCATCTCCGGGCAGAGCGGGCAAATCACTCCCAGGAGTATAAGGTGATCAGGGACACTGGGACTAACCATCCACCCTGGTCCCGCAGCGGGTGCTGGGGGCTGGCAGCCTCCAGAGAGCACCTTCAAGCCACACTCACCCGGCAGCATCGTCCTCGGGGCCCTCCCCATCCACCTCGAGGGTGCTGGTGACGTAGACGGACATGCTGGGGTGCTCGATGAGCAGGTCCTCCATGGGGCTGCTCCCCACGCCATCGGGGCCGGGCCCCTCTGCAGTAAAACAGGGGGGAGGGGTGACAAACCAACTCTCGTCCATCAAGCAGGGACCGGCCGGAGCCGGGGAAGCGGCCGGCGGCGGTGGCGGACCGGGGGGTGTCGGGCGAGATCGCACCGAGCGCCCGGTACCGCCAGCACCCACTCGCCGGGCTGCGCCGGGGCGGGCACGGCTGCCTGGGGGTGGCGGGGGTGCAGAGCCATGCGGGGCGCAGCGGGGACACACACACATACCATGTACAGTGGGGAGGGGAGGGGGGAGAGAAAGGGGCATCGTTAGTGCAAGAGACACCCCACCGCCATCACCACCGCTAGAGACGAGCCCGGCGTCGACGGGACCTCGTGGGGAGGGGGACGCCAGCAGTGCCCCAACACCCCACACCAGCACCCTCCACACCGGGGCGGCTGCCGGGTCCGGCTTTGCAAAGCCGGCAAGTGACGGAAATGGTTCTGGTTGGGCAGTTTAACCAAAAAAAGTGGGGGAAACCAGCAAGGTTTTACCACAGCAATTTTTTTTTCTTTTTTTTTCCCCCCACCTTCTCAAAGTGAAGGAAGAAATCCAGCCGGCAAGAAATACTGCTTTTGCCTGTTCTTACGGCACCTGAGCCGTGCCATGCCGGAGGAACATCAGCCCACCCGCACTCACAAACACCACACAGCGCTTCGCAAACATTGAGACCAAACACACACACACACACAGAGGAAAATAACAATTCACACCTTTTTTCTGGAAGAAATCAGGGGACTAAATTCTTCAGCCAAGGTTTTCGCCGCACCTTCAGCTTCAGTCTATTAGAGGCCAAATTTTGGGTGGTTGATCCAGGAGCTGCCCCCCACCCGCCTCAGGCACCCCAGCCTTCCTCGCCTTCCCTTCCTCACCGCTGCCTGGCAAAAGCACTTGGGCTGCTGCTTTTCTGGGCTGCCTGCGCTCGGAATCACCGGTTGTGTTATGGGAAGGGAGCCTGCACCCGATGTTGGGCTCATCGGGATCCCCAGACCAGTTCCCGGCCTCACCCGGGGGATTCAAGGGAACTGGTCTCATGGGGTGGGGATGCAGTGCAGTATCCATATGGACACGTGTGACCCCGAGGCTGGGTGAGGGTGCAGGAGAAATCAGGAGGTGAGCGTGTTCTCGCGGCGGAGAAACACAGCGCAGGAAGCACGGGGCTGGCATTCGCCACCCGGCATGTCCCCAGCTCCTGCCACGGATGATGATGCCCCAGCCCGAGGCTTAGGGCAGGCCACAATTAGCCTTGTGAACATGAGAGTGTCTTTCTTCAGGTCAGTGGATATCAAGCTATTAATAGTTGTTGACATTCCAGGCTGGAGACAGCCATTGAGCCCGGCTGGAGCATTCCCAGTCCCGCAGCGCTCCCGCACAGGGGGGGCTGTGGGCACCCGGAGCAGAGGACCCAGCGTGGCTGAACCCTGCCCTAGCTGTCCATGGCTACCTGTCCCCATCCTTTGCCAAGGTGGGGTTTAATGTCACAAGGAATATTTCAGGATCCCCAAATCCCTGGGTGACTTGCAGCCGTATCACTAAGCACCAGGCAATGCTCTTTGCTCCCCCCCGGCCCCGGGTGCTGAGCAGAGCCAGGCCAGGTGATGGGGCGAGAGAGGCGTCTGAAACGCTTCCGGGAGATCTGGTGGATTCGGGTGCGTTTTGCAACACGTGGGTCAAAGACCTGGCTGAGAGGGAACAAATTTGGAGGCTCGTTAGGCTGCCCCGCTCCTGGGAGGGAGCCAGGCTGGGAGATGCTTGCTGGCTGCCGTGGCTCGAAGGTGAAGGATGGGGGCTGGAGCCAGCGGGTTTAGTTTCTAAAGTGCTTTGCATAACTCCAGCCTCCGAAATAGGGCTGAAATAAATCAGTCCCTCACCAGCCGGGGAATGCTCCGGGAAAAGGCAGAGGCAGGGCCGGTGGGAATTAGCAGTGGGGTGGCAGGTCCCGGGCAGGCACGCTGCCGAAAGCTGGCTCTGCGCCAACAGCCTGGCAGCTTGATTGGGGAAAAAAAAAAAAAAATGGGAGCCTTTTGTACCAAAGTCATCCCTGGGTCCCCGCTGAGCCGGCTGCAGTCTCGGTCCCAGGGGATGAGGGCACAGCACAGCGTTCCTCCATCTGGGGAAACTCCTGGCCCCTTCTGGCATGCTTTGGGCACGCTGCAGCTGTTGCCAGCTGGCCCAGACATGTGGCAGCTGCATGGCCATTGCTCCAGGGTCCTCCTTGCAACCAGCCTCATCCCGTGTCACTGCTGTGACCCCCCCCCACCGCGGGACAGTCACCAGAGAGCCCAGGGAATCCTCCACGGCTGCCCGTGCCCACAGCACCAATCTGCCCCCACCAGCCCTCCATAGTGCTCCCTCCGGGCACGGGGCTGTCCCTGTCCCCCATCCCAGGCTTGTCCATGCTCCAGTCCCCTCTCCAGCTCGCTGCAAGGGGGGAAAAAAGCCCTAACAAACAACTCGCATCATGAAAATGAGCTCTGCTCAGCGCAGAGAGCACCTGCTCGGAGAACAGATGCCTGCAAGAGGGAGAACGAAACCCTCCTCCTACACCTGCAGGATACATTTGTGGTCCCCTGGGCTGGGGCACCACAATTAACCAGAGGCTGCAAAAGCAGACCGTGGCCCTGGAGGAGCTCCTTGCGCAGGCAGGCTTGTTTGTCTAAGCTCGCTGCTCAACTTGCAAGCAAAAGGTCATAAAATTATCATTGCAATTGGTTGAGTCATCGACCCTACAACAGAAACGCCAAGCTCCTAATGGAGCTGGAGGAGCTCTCGGCACACAAGGAATTTGAGCCGCCTGGTTGGTGTCCAACGGGGCTCCGGATGGTTGTCGCCATCCCTGGGAACAAGGACCTTGTGCCAAACATCCCTTGTCTGAGTGCTGTCGGCATGGGCACTGGGAATGATTTGGGAAGGTAAACCCTTTGGAGTTGAGATTTGCTCCCCTGATGGACTCAAATGACCCAAACCCAGCCGGATCGACCCAAACCCAGACCGCCAGTGGCACGACCCCTGCTGGGACAGGCCTGGCGTGGAGAAAACCCTGGCCCCCCACCAGCACCCGAGGACTGGAGTTTCCCCCAGGAGAACAGGCTCCTGGTTTGCTCTCACCAGGGGAGCAGCTGAGCCCGGTCCCTCCCGGCAAAGCACTGCTCTGGGCACAGCTTAGCCGAGGCCACGGCACTGCCAGCTCGCAGGCACACGGAGCTCGCAGGCAGACAGCCCGCGGGGGTTGGCATCCCCCAGCCCACCGAGCCCCCGGCGGGCAGGATCACACCGAAACCCCGGGTGACCTCCCCGGGCTGGTGGCTGTGCCAGGGTCGGGCCAGGCACAGAGGCACCTGGAGGCTCCCAGGCGGGAGCAGCCCCAGCTGGGGAAGATGCTGCTGTGGCTCCCACGCTGGTGGAAAGTCGGGAACAACCATTGGGAGAGGAAGGGGAAGGGAAAAAGGGGGAGCAGGTCAGGGGCCGCTGCAGTGACCACAGCGCTGGGCACCATGGGCAGGGCAGGGGGGGACCAGGGAAGGAGGGATGAAGGGTAGAGCTGATCACACGTGGTGGAACCTCATCTGCTGTCATCTCAAGGGGTTTTGCCCAGCTCCAGAGAGACAAGGTTGTAGCAGAGGCTGTGGGAAAAGAGTCCCCTGGCTTTTCTCACCTGCAAGATCAATTACGAGCCAGCCATCCTCCTCCTCCTCCTCCTCGACAAAGGGTTTGGGCTCTTCCAGGCCTTCCAGCGGGTTGTTGTCGCTGAAGAAGAGGCTGGTGAGACGCTGAAACATGGTGGGGAGCAGTCCACTGGGATGGTCAGTGAGTTAGAGCTACTGCTGAGCACCAGCTTCCAGGCAAGGAGACAGGAACGACGGGCAGGGAGGGGAAAAAAACAGCCCTCAAAGGTCTCAGTGGTTGCAGAGACGCTTTGCTGCTAGTGAAATTGTAGCTGCGTTAAATGGGGTGTAGTGCAATTCTGAGGTTCTTCACTTGGCTTCAGTGCAAAGGCCTGTAAAAGGGAAAGAAAAGGAATAACGCATTTGGACTGGTGGGCAGTGGGGCCCTCCTGCATCCCGGGGGGCTCAGACGGGCTGAAGGGGACAGTGAAAAGGTGGCTCTGGCACTGATTTGTGCCATGGGCTGTCCCAGCTGCTGGCATCTCCAAGGGCATCATGTACCACCTCTGAAAGCAACGGAGCAGGGCTGGGTGTCTGCGCCCTGCAGCCCCCAACCAGCACCAAGCCTGTCCCCTTCCTGACGGGCGGTGTGTCCCAGGGGACCCATCCGCCGGAGATGGCAGGGGCAGAGCCAAACGCGGTCGGGCTGGGACCTGCCTCCCCCCGGCACTGAACGGGCACTGAGCACGGCTGGTGGCACTGAGCTTTTGCAGGGCAAAGGGTGTGATGCTGCTGGACCATCTGAGGACCGACGGCACGACCCTAAAACCCACCACCCATCCGCTATCAGCCATGCCAGCGTGGCTGCTCTCCCCTCCTCTAGCTCCTCCAGGAAGCCCAAAGATGCCACTGTCACACGTGTCATCACTGCTCCTTCACAAGGACCCTCCCAGGAGCCCCGGGACAAAGCGCTTGGCTATGGGCCGTGTCTCAGTCCCCAGCGCCCAGGTGTCAGCGTGCGGGAGCGAGCGGCAGTGAGCGCGCCGACCCCTCGCAGCGGGGCAGGGCGAGGACGGCGTTAGCCCAGCCCCGGGGCGAGTCTCATCTACACTCATCACTTGTTTCACCCCCGGGGAAACAGATTCCCCCCAGCTCGGGGGGGAGGTTCGGACTGACTAATTTTATTAATGACCGCAAAGCTCTTGGAGAGGCGCAGACAGACGGCAGCCACAAGGTGCAGAGTGTTATTTGTGCCGAGAAAATGCTTTTTGTTCCAGAGATATTAAAGGGCATTAAAATGCCATCAAGAGCCAGACGCGGGGAGAGGGGACAGCTGCGTGCTGCCTTGCTTGGCATGTTGCCGTGGGTGCATTTAGAGGGCAAACCCCCGGTTCATGGCTCTGTCAACCAAGGCGGCGTAGAGCCTGCAAGTGGTCCTGGATCCTGGTGAAGCCCCATCTACTCCGGACAACGTGGAATGGGAAGGATACAGGGAGGCACAATGCATCTGTGGCAGTTCTCCCACAGCTCCAATTCTGGTCCAAATGCCCCCCACCAACAAAACAGCCTCTCCAGCCTCAGCACTGCTGGGAAAGGCGCCTGGCCTGGGGTGCTTGCTGTGATTCTGGGGCTCAGGAACGCTTGTATTTATCCGTTGTGGGATCTCCATGCCTTTTGCCTTCTTTTAAGTGCCTTGTGAGGTACGACATCTGCTCCGCAAGGCAGAAAATGAAAAATCAAGGGGAGCCTTTCACCCTGATCTCTGCCGCCCCCGGACGCAGAAGGGAGTTCCAGAGCATGAACCAGCCCTGCAACTCCCAGCTCTCCCTCCCTGGCACGGCCGGGCAGCAGCGTGACACTATCTGTCCGCTTGAGCAGGTCTCAAGCCCCAGGTGACTTCAGTTGCCCCAGAGGTGCCCCCACACGTGGCTCCAACCGTGCCCAGCTGCAGACCCGCGTCTTTGGGAGCCCAGCACCGTGGGCTTCTCGCTGCCTGTGGGGTGGCAGCCCCCCACCGCTGCGGTTCGTCCCTTCCACTCGCACCCTGCACCAGATCCATCCGGGGCGGGGAGAGGCTGCAGCTAAACAAGCTGGGTCCCGGCTGGGACAACACGTTCAAAACAGACTTGGCTGAGACTCACAGAGCCTCTCGCCACGGTGAATCCGAGGTTGGCGAGGATTCCCCCTTCCGTGCCCTAAGATGCTTCCTGGCTTCCCCTGGAAGCACCGAGCGGAGGGTTTTGGGGCACAGAGATGTGACAGAGTCATTTCCTCCGAATGCAGCGAGAGCGGCAGGCTCAGCTAAAGCAGCTCTCACCCCCCAGCCCCCCATCACCACCACGGCCATAGCAAAGCCACGTTATCCTCCAGCATGCTCATGATTAAACGATCCAGACACCCCTCTTCCCTGGGAGTATTAACGCGTAAGAATACGTTGGGGAAACAACATGAAGAGGGGCTGATATCCAGCTGGGCAATGAATAGAAACTGGCCCGTTGGGCTCTCCCATGTGCTCCGTGCCGAGCGCAGCGGGGATTTCCTTCCCGCGGGACCGACGTGAGCGCCCATCCTTGGGGCCAGGCTGGCACAGGGCACCCAGGACAGCCCTGAAGGCCGCGGTGCAGAGCCACGGCTCCATTACACACCGGTTCTCCCTGCCTGCCACCTGAAGTCTGGCATCTGCCTGGAGCACTTGCCTCTTCAGTAAATATCTTCTAACATTATATCTTTTTAAAATAAATTTATTAAATGTCTAATTCTAGCAGAAACCCTGTTGCTCCCAGCTACCTGCTGGTGATGCCTCAGGGCATCCCGCTGTTTGCTCTTCCCCAGGCAGGAGGAGAGGGGCAGGTCGCACCCAGCAGCCCGTGGCAGACACGGGCGGCTCCGGTCCCCTGAGGCCACCGTGCCCTGGCCCAGTGCAAGGCCAGGAGCGGGTTCCCGAGCTTTTCAAGCTGCGGCATTCCCAAGCCAGCAGAAGTGTTGAGCCAAAGCTGACTCCAGCGTGACCGTGCAGCTCCCCGGAGTGACACACCAGGGCTGAAGGGGGATTGGGACAGTAGGGTCCCCTGTGCTGTGCCCGGAGCCCACGGACGTACACGCCACACAACAGCAGAGAGCTGGGGACAGGAGGAGGCCGGTGGCCCCGGTACGGCTGCAAGGGGGAGGTCACCCAGAGATGCACCCAAGCAGCTACCGCAGGCCAAGGTCTGACGCAGGCAGAGAATTTCCCCGTTGCCTCAGCAAAGGCAGCCCAGAACGAGCTTGCTGCTGGCCCGCGGGCTGGCTCGGCACACACAGCCCTGCTGAAGCTTCTCGCCTGGATGGCGCCGCACTGCTCCCCTCCGCTCTGCAGGCTCGGCCCCGCGAGCCCCCTGCAAGGAGTCCATCCTCAAGCGAGGTCAAAGCCAAATAATAAATTAGGCAGTCAAAACAGAGCAGAAAACCTCGTGGTTTTATTATGTTAAAACTTCACAGCAGCTATCAGGGGACAGTAGCAAAGCCGATCACCCCCTCTGTTCCCCTGGGAGCAGCGCTCATTCCCCCGGCACCCACTTAGAGACTAGTCCCCAAAAAATCAGCGGGTGCTGATGGGAAAGTCAGGCGCTGAAGTGTCCGGACTCCACAGGTGCCCACCCTAACCCAAAGATAACTTTTCTTTCCTGAAGACACAAGACACAGCAGATACTATTCGTTTCAGTTGCCCCCTCCCTCAAATTTAACTTCATTTTCCTTATCTCGATCATTAAAGGCCCTGGGATTACCACCCTCCCTGCCGTTATCCTGGGATAACGGGTTGTCAGGGGCCATCCTGCTCCTACAGCAAACCCACGGCACACCGGGAGGGCTCGGGCAAGGCGGACGGGGGCTCGCAGGCAGCTGTGATAACTCCGGGTGCAGCAGGAAAGAGTTCAAAGCTCCCCCAAAAGCAAAAGTTGAGATGGATCGTTTTAAAGGATCCTTCCCCAGAGCATTTAAATAAGCCACCGGCTATCACCGTGGGGTGGTGGCAGCGTGGACGGAGACAGCAAAGCCCAGGTGCTGGGCCGGGATCCTCGCAGGACGGCTGCCGGGGGGTGCTTGGCCAGACTCTGCCTTGTCTGCCTGTGCCGACCGGAGCAGGAGCTGGGCAGAGGGACAGACAGGATGATCAGACAAGCCTCCAGGGAAGAGAGGGAAGGCTTCCTGAGAGTCGGAGCAGCCCTGCCAGGGCCGTCCGCGGTAGCACTCGGGGAGCTGCAGGGGAGCGCAGCTGGCAGAGCCTTCAGGATCAACCCCGCGGGGCGGAGGCAGCAGCTAGACCCTGGCAAGCAAGGACCAAAACGAGCTTTAACCCTCACCCTCACTTTATCCTGTCTGCTCTGAAATCCCCAGCAACGCTGGGCTAAAGAGGTGGGATCAGGCTCCTTATCTCCAAGATGCACCTTCAGCAAGTTTGCGGGTGACACCGAGCTGAGTGGTGCGGTGACAGGCCAGAGGGATGGGACGCCATCCAGAGGGACCTTGGCAGGCTGGAGAAGCGGGACCGTGTGAACCTCAAAGTTCAACCAGACCAAGTGCAGGGTCCTGCGCCTGGGGTCGGGGCAACCCCCGGTACCAGCACAGATTGGGGGATGGGTGGTGGAGAGCAGCCCTGCGGAGAAAGACTTGGGGATACTGGTGGGTGGCAAATTGGATGCGAGCTGGCAATGTGCACTGCAGCCCAGAAAGCCCCCCAACACCCTGGGCTGCATCCCCAGCAGTGTGGGCAGCAGGGCGAGGGAGGGGATTCTGCCCCTCGGCTCCGCTCTGGGGAGACCCCCCTGCAGTGCTGCCTCCAGCTCTGGGGCACCAACAGCAGAAGGACACGGAGCTGTTGGAGCAGGGCCAGAGGAGGCCACGGAGATGCTCTGAGGGCTGGAGCCCCTCTGCTGGGAGGACAGGCTGAGAGAGCTGGGGGGGTTCAGCCTGGAGAAGAGAAGGCTCCGGGGAGACCTTGTAGCATCCTTTCACTATATAAAGGAGGCTCATAAGAAAGACAGAGAGAGACTTTTTACCAAGACCTGTAGTGACAGGACAAGGGGCAACGGTTTTAAACTGAAAGAAGGTAGGGTTAGATTGGACATACGGAAAGTTTTACGATGAGGGTGGTGAGCCCCTGGCCCAGGTTGCCCAGAGAAGCTGTGGCTGCCCCATCCCTGGAGGGGTTCAAGGCCAGGTTGGACGGGGCTTGGAGCAACCTCGTCTAGTGGAAGATGTCCCTGCCCACAGCAGGGGGGTTGGACAGGGTGATCTTTGAAGGTCCCTTCTAACCCAAAGCATTCTGTGAGCCTGTTCCACCCTAGAAGGGAGCAGCTCCTGGTCAATGTGGTCAGTGCATCATGTCTGAGTCACTCCAGACCCTCCCTGCAAGCCACCGAGAACATCAGCTTCCCAGTATTACCTTCATGGAAGGTTGGGGGTGACTTTCTCGGCCCTTTGCGAGGCAAAAGGCTCCTTGGCTGGCTGCTACCGACAGCACCCAGATGGCACGGTGGCCACATGTCACCTCAGTCCCTGCAGTTTCCACCAAGCCCTTCTCTAGCTGGGATGGCCCACAGCTATCAGCAGATCAAGCTCCAAAGGTTTTTGGAAAGCCTCTGCTTTCCCTGCGGCAAACGTTTGCCCCATTTACATCTGGGGAATTGGGGTCGTCAGCCTTGTGGGAACTGTGGCACAGGAGGGACCTGAAAGTGTCCCTGTCAGGGGATTTAAGTCATTGCTGCCCAAGTAGTGCCTTGTCACCAGGCAGAGACAGTGCCCGCAGAAGCAGTTTGGACCAGGAGGTGGCTTCTTTGCCCCTCCAGTGACCAGGGCTGGTCAGAGCTCCGGTGCTTTCTTCCGCCAGCGCACTCGTGTGTGACAGACGTCCAACGTCTATGGAGGAGGTATGGCCAGCGCTGGGGCACGAGAGGACTGCCCATGCACCACGTCCTTGAGGCTGAGCGGCCCCAGGAACCACACACCCATCCCCTGTCCCCTGCCAGAGCTGGGTCACCCCCGCAGGACAGCCGTCACCTTGCCAGGCTCCCACAAGCCCCCTTACTTGGCATGTCAACCCCATCCCAGGCCGCTGCCAGCACGAGGGGACAGCACGCAGGTGACACTCACCTGGGGACAGCTGAATTTCTTAATGAATGAAGTTTATCAGAATCCTTACAGAAATTCCAACAGCCTTTTAAAACTAGCCAGAGGGTATTAAACATTAAAAGTTAAAGTAGGAGTAAGGAAACTGTAATGCATCACGTTGGGTTTTTTTTCCCCCCTTCAGAAACCTCGGCACAATAATTAGTTTTCTGAGTCACCATCACTGCAAATAACCCCAGGAGCTAAGAATAGGCAAAGGGATCGGCAGCAAAGGCCCAGGATGTGCCAGGAGCTCGCCCGGGCAGGAGCCGCAGCTTCGCGGGGCTGGCAGCTCCCAAAAGTCACAGGCTGCAAGAACAACAGCAACTCCGCTTGGAAATGGCAACAGGCTCCCTGAAACTTTCCATAAATACTTGGCGGCGGGAGGGATGCTACTGACAAGCAGCAGAAGCGGTCCTTCCTCGGCAGGGCTAAGAATACCCCGCGCAGTCATCACGGCAGGCGTTGGAGGTATAAATCAGGTGCCTTCCTCCAACCCACTTGGGAAATGTTATTTTCAACTCATTTTACCTAAATTAGACAAGCGTTTCACAGGCTTCTGTCGCCATGCTGTATGTACCAAAATCCTAAACCGGGCACAGAAACACAAAGTGAAGGAGAAGGGGGTCCGGCAGCTGGGGGTGGAGGGGGGAGAGGGAAGGGGGGCTGCTCATCACCCCAGAATGGCAAGTGAAGCATCCCTGCACTGTCCTCTATCTGTCCCCATCGAGGAAGGGACCAGAGCTGGCAGGGGCTTGCCCGGGACAGTTTGGCAGGGCTGGATTAACGCATTTGGTCCCTCAACAATCGCGCTACAGCTCCTGCTGCTCTTTTTGCGTCGCCAGCAGCCTCGTTCACGGAGTTCCCCGGGGGGAGCGCTGGCAGGGCTGGCCCCCGAGGCTGCTGCCGGCACGGACAGACGGACTCCGGCAAACGTGAGGCTGATTCACAGCCAGAGCCTCTTCCCCTGCAGGGCAGGGAAGCGAAGGGGGGAGAAGGCAGAGAATAGTTAGAAAAATCCCCCCAAAACCCCTTTATCACGAGACCCTCATTATTAATGGCAGACCGCACCAGCGCCCTGGAAGGGCTCTCCTCTGCCAGCCCAGGAGCTCAGCGTGGACTGGAGTCCCCACACGCTCCTCCAGATCCCACCTGAAGGAGGGGGACTTGGGGTTGCAGAAACAGGGGTGGTTTTCCTGGAGCTGGTGTCCCCATCCGCGCCAGCTCCCTTGTGTAACTGCTGCAGGAAGGTCCTTGCCCCAAGGACAAACCCGACCTTCTGCTATTTGCTGTCATCGCACAGAGCCCTGGAAAAATCTCTCAGTGGCCGGCAGGATCTGAGCAACCAGGAAATTTTTAGGTTTGCCATGAGCTGTCCTATGAAATTTTAGAAGTTTCGTCTCTGGGATGCACGAGGTGAAACATCCCTAGGGGGGATGTTTCACCTCGCATTGAGGGGGAGCGGCCCCAACGTTCCACCCTCCGTAAATCGCAGGAGGCTGAACGCTAACCGGCAGGTTGGACTTTAATATCGCAGGAGCCCCGAGCTCCCCACCAGCTCCTCCCGAGCCCGCCCGGGGCCACGTGTGTGCCGGGGCGAGACTTGCCTGCGCACGGCTCGCCGTGCAATTAGCGCTTAAAAGCTCTTAGATAAGAGTTCACATCTCAGGTTTTTCCAGTCTTGCTATGAGTAGGTGATATCAGTTTATTCTCCAGGGGAAAAACTTCCATTATGTTTTTCCTTTTGTGTTGAGCCAGTTAAGCACCAGTTTGATGCAACGGGTCCCTAATTGTGACAGTGAGCTGCCACAGAAAGCTTTTGGCTTTCCTTTTTTTTTTTTTTTTGGGGGGGGGGGAAGAGGGGATATAAAAGGAGAGGAAAGATTTATTTTAGAGCAAAGAAAAAAAAAAATTGTTCTTGGCACTTTGTAGACTAAGCCCAGTGGGAAAGAAGGTACAGCACAGTCCTGTACCAGAGCCCAGCACCTGTTTTAGGGATGGTTTCCTACCCCAGCAAAGCCTTGGCCAAATTGGTGACAGCCCTCGGCACCTGCCCAGCTCAGCCCTCGCTGGTGCCGCCGTCAGCAGTGGGTGTTGCTGGTCCCAAGGGAGGCACTTTAAGCCAGCAGTTTGGGACCCCAGGGTGCCAGTGCCTTTCCCCAGGCTCTCTCAGCAGGGCTGTTGCTCCCCGGCACACAAGAGACATAAACGTATAGATACATGTATAAAAAAAATTTACAAAAGCAATAATGCCTTCTTAACACGTTACTAGTTACACTCCACAGAGTCCAAGTTTTCCAGCTGATGACCCCCTCCCTCAGATGGGAGCAGGTTTAGTGCCCGGCGCCTCCCAGGCTCAGCCAAGCTGCTGAGGTCCCGAGGCAGAGGCATGTAACCCATACGGAAGCCGACCTTCTAGGACTTGGGACATTTTTGAGCTGTCCCAAAGCAGGTGCACTTAGAGCAGTAATAACAGAAGTAGCCGCTACATGTGGTACCCGACATACTCATGGGCTCAGCATCCCGGGATGCTGACAGACTCGTGAGCTCAGCATCCCAGGACACAAGTGGTGTCGCACCGGTGGCCCAGCGGGATGCCACATCTTGGACCTCAGGCTGCCACTGCCAGCATCCTTCACCTGCTATGCACGGGCCCGGGGCTCCTTGCGGGCATCACAGTTAAACTCAACGAAAATATCCAAGCACACGCCCAAATCTCATTAAAACTGCCGGAATTCACAAAGTAAACGGAGAGCTAAAGACGGAGGGATTCAAAAGCACCGACTGGAAAGCAGTCAGTCAAATAGGAAATATTTCTGCATTACACGTTTTGCGTTGCCCTTTCAAAAAGCCACGGTTTTTTTCACCCGAAACGGCCCCTGGCAAACCCTGGGAGACGCGCCCGCCTTCGCGACTTGCCTGGGGAACGGCCGCGGCGGAGAGCGGCGGGGCGAGACCGCCCGACGAGCCGCCGGGGGACACGGGCGGGACGCCCACGATCGTTCCCCCCCCTCACGGACCCTGCCCCCCCCCCCCTCCCCGGGACGGGGTACGGCAGGCGGGAGGAGAGGCTGCGCTCGGCGGGGTCACGGCAGGACACCGCAGGGAGGAAGGGCGGGGGGAGACCGGTGGCGACGGGGGGGGGGGGGGGGGACGACGACGACGACGACAGCTTTATGACGTCTCAATGTCATACGCAAATGAGGCATACGTCATTACATCGGAGCCAATAGGAGCGGAGACCAACCTCAAATCTTAATCCGGTGATGAAGAAACAAACAACAAGCGCGGGGGGGGGCCTTCTGGGCCCCCCCGCCGCCCGGCCCCCCCCCACCCCCCCCCCGCCGTGGGACACCGGGTCGGTGAGAGCCCGCCCAGCCCTCCCCCCCCCGCAGCCACCCCCCCCCCAGACCCTGACCGGGGGGAGACTCACCTCGCCCGTAACGGCACGGCGGCGGGGAGCGGCGGGAGGGAGCGGCGGGGAGGCGCTGAGGTAGTGCCCGGTACCGGCGGGGCTGGCGCGGTTGTGGCGAGCGCCCGCCGCTCCCCCGCACAAATCGGGACCTTCCGACAGCTGATCGTGACGTCACAAAGCGGCCCGCCCGCCGGCGGGGCAAGCGGCCAATGGGAGGCGGCGGCGGGAGGGCGGGGTCGGTGGGAGGGGGGCGGGGTCAGGGCGGGGGGTCCGGGATGGGGAGCGCGGTTCCCCGGGGGGAGCTGGGCACCGGTGTGTGTGTGGGGGCTCCGGACCGGGGGGGTCCCGCTGGGGTGTGAACCGGGGGCCGGTCCCGCGGGGTCAGGCCGGGCCCCTCCCGCGTCCCCGGGGGTTTCCGCAGGGTCCCCGCGGGACCGGGCACATGGGATCGAGGGGCTGGGAAAGCCCCCGGGGGAACAGGAGAGCTGCGGGGCCGGACCGCGGCGGCAGCAGCCGGGGGGAGGGAGGAAAGGCGTGAAAAAGCGATTGAACCGGAGCCGCGGACGGGCCCGGCGCGGCCGCGGTGCGGGACAAGGCGATGCGCCGGACCGGCAGCGGCGGGGAGGGAGGGCCGGGGCTTGGGGCGGCCCCCGCCCCCCCCCTTCGCCCGACACCCGTTTCCTTCGCCCGACACCCGTTTCCTTCGCCCTGCCGCGCTGCCGAGGCCTCCGGACAAGAGCAACTTTGGTGGGACGCAAAGGAGGGCGTTGGGGGCAAGTGAAAGCCGCTTGCCCCCAGCCAGCCAGCCCCCACACCGAGGGGGGGGGGTCGGGGGACGGCAGGTAGCTGGGGGGCCGAAACCCGGAACGTCCCGGGGGTGCTGCAAGACCCCGCGATGCTCGGCAGCACCGCGCTCGCCTTCGCCCTCAGCACGGGCTGACCACGGGACCAAGGTTTGGTTTGACAACCTGCCAAGCTCATCACACGGCAGGAAATTGTCCGTATAAAGATAGAACATTTATTAAAACAGTCATTAATAGAGCAGTTTCAGGGGCTGAGTCATGCATGGTACAGTTAGGACTCATCTGGCACCACAGGTGAGAATTCCCCATCACAAATTCACAAGAGGCAGAATTTAATTGAGCCTTATTCAACTCGCAGTCACAAATTAAATAACATTTAGTCTTCTGTAATTGAAGGACCTTTACAGAAGGGTGTAAACCATCTCAGGAGGAGAGCTGCCACCTGGCAGAGCTCTCACCCCACTCTGCCGGGAGGGGAGCAGAAGCCCGTGAAGCTTGAAACACTTCGAAGCAGAAAATCCACTTATTTGGGATGCCCCACGGAGGGCGTTTCCAGCTGGCAACAGCAGTTTCCATTAATGCCACAAAGAGCTGGAGGTGCTCAGCGCCGCTGGGCATAGTGGTGGAAGCACCTGCAGGAGACACCTGGAAATTATGGCGTAACTCAAGCTTGACCCCCCCCAGTCTGGTCCCTGCTTGAAGACCAGAGATGCTGCCAGTGGGTGTCAGTTTGCTGCTTTCATTAGCGCTCGTTTTGCACGGACTGATTACACGGTGGCTGCTGTTGGCTGCAGCAGGACTGCAGAAATTAACCTTTAATCCCGCCGCCGTACACGAGTGGATTTAAACAAATGCACCAGAACAAATCTTGCAAGGGTTAAAATTATCCCAGAGTAAACTGTCCCAAATCCCACTGGCACGTCCCGGGAAGGGTTGCTTTAACGGGATGACAATGCTTCGGTCTCTGCTGCACCCTGACCCTGCTCTTTTGCTGCGAAACAAGGGAGGCAGCCCCCCTCCCGGGCGGTTCTTAGCCACAATGGTTTGTTGCTGGGGGGGGGGTTTATCGCTGCTGCAAACGCAGTAGAGCAGAGGAGCGAGCTGCGCAGCAGCCTGGAGCAGTCACCGGAGGTTGCCGGTACCTGCCGGGCCTGGCCCTGGGTGCCCTGGTGGCTGGGCTCAGGCGCTGGTTGACAGCCGTGCCTGCGCGGCAGAGGGAAATGGAGACTTTAATCTCGCTGGTGCAGGGAACAGCGGTCAGGAAGCTGCGGTCACCTAGCCCTCGTGTGCCGATGAGCCTGTGGTGACCACGCTGCCACCCTGAGCCGGGGTCCATGTCATTCTGCCTTCTGGCTGTGCTGCAGGGCTAGCAGGGTGTTGGAGTGCCCTCTCCTCGGGTCCCCGGCGACAGCAGTGTCTGTTGACGCTGAATAAAGGGGAAAAAACCAGAGCGACTTCTCTGTGGCATCCCAGGGTGGGATGCAGGGACGCCCACCCTAGCAAAGGGGGTGACCTGGCTTTGGCTCCCACAGGGTGCTGGCCGCCAGGTGACTGAGGAAAGTCACGCTGCAGTGACCTGACCTGCAAGGCCCGGGATGGCTGCGCCCGGAGAGGGAGAGCAGGCAGCTGACTGCACATCACCTGCCCGCAGGAAACGGAGAGTCAGCTGGAGCCTCGGTATGTCGCAGCGCCAGTCGACACCGGCAGGTGCCTTGGGCTCTGCTGCTCAGACGCGTAACCGGCAGCACTCCGTGTGTTTGGATGACTGTTGGGAAGAGGGTGGTGATCACATCGGCTTCTGCTTCACACAAGAGGCCTTGGGAAGCAGCGCTGATGGCTCCTGGCAAGGTGCAGGGCCGGCATGCAACACACGTGCTTCCTTTCACCCAACAAATGGCACGCAAATCAGCCAGGGCTTTCATTATTTACCAGCCCCTTATTAAAAAAAAAAAAAAAAAAAAAAGAGATACTGGGTCCAGCTACCCAAAACTTCTAAAAAAATTAGAGACCGGGAAACAATAGTATGACTGGGCCTTTGCAAAGCCCTCCAAGAACATGTCGCCAGCGTTTGGGATGGACTGAGCAAGGGCGTCTCGAGGCGTCCCTCCGGCCCCAGCTGCCTGCTCTGGTTTCCCTGCGGGTCCCTGGGGCCACCTTGCTGCATCCTGAGCAGATGTTGGTCCCGCCATCCCTGGCATGAGTTTTTCCCCAAGCCTGTGGAGCACTGGCCCAGTCATTACGCCCGGTGATGCCAGGGTCACACGGGCAACTGCTGAGCACCAGGGAGAAGCATTTCACAACCGTGGCCCTGTATGTCCTGGGGGTATGGGTCAACAGCAGGCTGGAGTCCTCGAAGCTCCCAGGTGCCTGCAGGCCACAATCCCTTTGAGCCGTGTGGCTTGCTGCCATTTCGTGAGTTGTGTGCTCGTCAGCTGGGGCTGGGAAGAGCAGTTAATGAAGAAGTACCTGTGTGATGTACAGGGACAGTCCCTAAACACACGCTCTGCGCAAAACAATAGAGAACTGGAAAATGGAATGAGCAGAAGCTACTCTTTCTCCTTCCCCAGAAGGACACCCTGTCCCACACACCCCCATTCCACCGCGAGCCCTCAGGGTGCCAACTCCAGGGGCCTGGGATGTGCCCAGAAACCCTGACGCCCACCCAGTCCCAGCAAAGCGGACTGGGAGGTGCCACCAGTAACGCACGTCTCCAGTGTCCGGGTGTCTGTCATGCTTCAGCTCCTCAGGCTGCTACCTCCACGCTGCCTGTTTGCCTGGGAGCTCCTGCCTGAAGCTGGTTTTCTGTGCCCTAGATCAAGAAAAGGCAGCACACGCTGTTTTACATCATTAAAAAAATCCTCATTGCTCTCCTTGTGAGCAGCTCTGGCTCCTGAAGTGGTGGCACTGGGGACAGGAGGTGTGCCCGTGGGTGTCGGCTCTTCTCAAAATTCTCTAAACCAGGCAAAACTAACAGTCCCTAAGAAATCTCAGTGGAATCTTGATGGGGTTTAGTGGCCAGAGGAAGATCCATCAGTAATGGGCCCAACATGGTCTCTCCCATGGCCCCGCTCCCCCTGAGATTCCCAAGACCCGCAGCCCAGGTGGGCTCCGGCCCAGGTCCACGGGGTTCCCCATCAGTGTCCCCTCCCTCTTCCCTTCTCCTTTCCGCTGGCATTGAAGGGACGCTGGCAGGGAAACCCAACCGCGCTTGGCCAGACACACCACAGGTGACAGGTTCAGCTCAGTCCCTGCAGGAGCCAGGACTGTGTGGACGTGGTGTGGCTCAGGTGCTGGTTAAAGTGGAGTTGTTACAACTGTTGGTCACTTGCTGCCTGATGGCCGGGACCCCACTGCTCCCAACACGGGGCTTTGCAGCTTCGTCCTGCCCTTGCTCCACTGCCAGCATCAGCTCCCAGCCCCCGGTGGGCACGGACACCTCCTTCCACCACCCAGCCCACGCTGGAGAAGAGCTGTGGGGCTCCTCAGGCTCTGTGAGGGGCTGGGCACTAGGGAACCCGAGATTGTTTTAAGGCTGGGGACAGATCGTCCCCTGGGGACACCTCGTACGCCCGTGGGATGAGGGTGGTGATGTGCTCTGCAGTGGGCAGGAGCTGCTGGGGCTGGACAAGAAATGCCAGCCTGAGCGCAGCGTGGAGGGGACGCGTGCCGATCACACCTACAGGACAACCACAGCCCTCCAGCCCCAAGAAACCTCTTTGCGCCACCAATAGAGGTGCCACAGCCTGCGTGGCACCCAAGGGTGCAGGGGAGACAGGGTGCCCTGGCTCGCCAGCTTTCCCCAGCTGCTCTGGCCAAGGAGCGGGCAGCAGGCAGGCTTCACGCCGGCCTTTCGTCCTGGAGGAACTGCCCGTCACCTGAGGTGGGGATGGTCCATCACATGAAGAGCTGCAGCCCCAGGCCTGGGATTTGCCGGAGGCTCTGAGCACGGCTTTCCAGCAGCAAGGGAGCATGGAGGAGTTTACCTAGAGCAAATAACCATGAGAGCACTCTGAGAATGACCACAGCCAGGAGGTGACCTCACTTGAAAGACATCTGGGTGTTATATTTACACTTCTCTGACAAAAAGACCTGTTTCCCCACAATGAACACGGTACGGATGTTTTGCATTTGTTACCAAAAAAAATGGACTTGTTTCTATGTTTAGAATTTGGGTCATCAGCAGCTTTCTGCCAGGAGACACCAAAACATCTTTTGAAACCAGGGTTGCAAACTGGCTTTTGGCCAGGGGCAGCGGTGTCCCGTTGGGAAGGCTGCCCAGGGACGCAGATAACTTTGGGGGAGTCACCAGGGGAGAAGCTGGCCACCTTCCGCGGCAGCACCCGGCCGGGGTGGGGTGTCCCTCCCAGCTGGGGACGCCGCAGAGAGCCCATTGCCGCGAGCAGCCCCGCGTGACCCGAGCCCAGGAGCTCTCTGACTCAGTGTGCCCTCTGACTGACACCTCCTTGTTTTCTACAACCTCCTCGCTTGGCTTTGGGACAGAAGGAAATAAGCAGCTGGTGAGATGAGCCCAGTAATTTGACCCAGGGCGATTTTAGGGGTGTGTGTCTCAGCGTGGAGTAACCTTGCCGGCCTGGGTGCGGGCAGCCAGGGCCACTGGGCAGCGGAGCGAGGGGCTGGCGAGGGACCGGGCACAGCAGCTCCCCGGCAGCCCCTGCCACTGCCACCTCCCCGGCAGCCTCAGCACCTCTGGCCAGAGCCCGGTGGAGGGAGCAGGCAGTTTCACGGGCAGCGGGAGCAGGCAAAGGTTTGCCCTCTCCCTGTCCGCCCTGCAGAACAAGGGAGGAGGGAACCCAGCCGCTGCCCCACGAACAGCCGCTGGCCGTGGGTCGTCTCATCCTTAGTGGCATCTCGGCGAGGGGGTCTCCTTCAAACGTGGCTGATGCCAGCTTCCACCTTCACCACGGCGCTGAGAGAAGGAGCCTGCCCACCCTGCCACCCTGCGCCCCTCTGCTGGGGGGGGGATGGATGGTCCTCCCTCCTCCCTCATCAGTTCAGTCTTTGCATACGCCCCGGAGCTCGCCCTTCCCTGTGTGGGCTCCACGTGTGGCTTCCAGCAGCAGCAGTTACCTCCCAGGCCCCCGGCCTCACCCCCGAAAGGCCTCATGCCACAAGCCATAGGGGCGGTGTGATCTCCACAGGGGTGGGATGTGCTCCTTAGGGGTCGTGTGTTCTCCACGGGGAGGGATGTTCTCCATAGGGGTGGGATGTGCTCCATAGGGGCGGTGTGATCTCCATAGGGGTGGGATGTGCTCCATAGGGGTCGTGTGTTCTCCATGGGGAGGGATGTTCTCCATAGGGGTGGGATGTGCTCCATAGGGGCGGTGTGGTCTCCATAGGGGCGGTGTGGTCTCCATGGGGGGGTGTTCTCCATAGAGGGGAGTGTGTGCTCCGTGGGGTGAGCGTGCACATCATGGTGCAGAGGGGAGGAATGGACCCCAGCTCAAGTCTTGCTCTTCCTATGGTCCTTGCTGACTCCAAACAGTCTGGACAAGGACCCTGGAGGCCCTTGGGTGCCTCGGGACTATAAAGTCCCCCCAGACCTTTGACACCCCCTGAGTAGCTTCGGCGATCACGGGGGCTTGCAGCTTTTATAAATTGGGGCAGTTTGATTTTTCAGGGGTTAGATCACACATCTCTGGCTCTTCTGCCTGCACCCTGGGTTGGAAGTGACCCCCTCCAGACAGGTGTCATGAGGTGGCCAGTGCTCTGCCGAGTGATGCTTTACTCAAGATTGCTCCCTGGTTGCCCTCAAGTCCTCGAGCTCAGCCATGTGTCCCAAAAGGAGTATGAGCATTTGAATCAGTGTTCAGGGACCCTTTAAGGTCAGGGTTAAATCCTGCCTAAGCTGACCCCAGGCCAGTGGAAGATCAAGCCTGGCCATGCCTCGGTGACCGGAGGTGCTGCAGCCCGCCAGGTCAGGACAGGGCACACCGGGATGCTGCTGGGGCGCTGTGCACGTCCAGGCGGGGTGAATCTAGCAACCTGCAAGCTGTCAGCTCTTGCACGAGAGGGTTTCTGTCTCTTTTTGACTCCTGCCACAGATTCGTCTTGTGCAAGACGGGGTCTTGGCTGTCAGTCCTGCCGGAGAACAGCACGGAGCCCTGGGGACCCATCCAGGCAGGGGAAGCTCAGCCCTCCCACGGCAAGGGTGAAGAATGCTGCTTGGGCTGCAGCCGAATAAAAGGGCAAGCCCTCGATTGCCTGGCCCCACGGTTCAGTATGGATTTGATTATTACTTGCCTGGTCAAGCTGGAGCCCTGGAAGCACACACACTTCAATGAGAACGCAGCGGGGCTGAGGCACGTGGCCCTGGTGATCACGGAGGACGTAGCACGACAGCAGCACCCTCGCAGGCTTCCCCCCCCATGGTGGGCACCGGCAGCACGCTGGCCTTTAATCGGGATCAGCTTCATCTGCTCGCAGTTCCATTTATTGGCATCAATTTATTTTAACTCGCTCCCTGGGACAAGACACTTTCTATGCTCAAATTCCTGCCAGAACAATTAAAAGCAAATAAAATGAAGCCTGGGTGTTCCATTTCAGGGGATGGGAAAATTATAGGGGGGAAGAAAATCACTCTTCCGTGGGTGCCCGGCCTTGCTTGCTTGGCTAAGGTCTTTTGAAGACTGGCCAGAGCAGTGTCTCCTAGCCAGACCGGTTCTCCTGCACTTTGCTGGTGCCATCCAGACATGTCCCTTCCTTTTGGTCCCTCTCCCTCACGATACAGGGTCACACCACACCTTCCCCAGCAGCGGGATACCGCTGCTGGCTGCCACCATTGTGGCAGAGTAACACGATAACACGGTGACATGGTCCAGTTCTGGCGCAAAGACAAAACTGCTCCCTGAGGCTTTCCTCCAGGTGCCCATGCTCCCACCCAAACTGCACAGCCGAATCCTCAATCACGGGCATCCCCATCCCAGAAGGTCAGAGTAAAGTGGGGAAAAGTGAACCCATCACCCCCCTTCGGAGGAGTTTTCTGCCCTGCAGTTTGGTTTTGTCCTGATTTTGGAGAGAAAGGGCTCCCCAGAGCACCCCTGGCGGGAGCAGCTTCAGGACAGCCACGCAGCACTCAGCTGCCCTGGCCAGGTCACCAGCACCAGCTCACCTCTACTTTCTCTCTCCTCGTTAATGAGTTTTCCGCAATCTAAGGAGTTCGTGATGCAGTAGGATCCCTGGGACAAGGACAGGTTTATCCACCACTTGTTGGAGGACCTGTTCCAGGTAGTGTCTCAGCTGTGTTGATGGCTGTCCTTGTGGTGAGTTACACTCTACGGTGTCTTTAGACTACGAGGTGCCGGCCAGGAGAGATGGCAGCTCCCACAACACTATCTCAGCCCCCCGACTCCCTGTCCCCTGGGGTTAGGGGGCAGCCAGGCAAGGACCCGCTCTCTGCAGCTGCCCCGGGGTGACAAGAGACACCCTGGCCCGGCTCTCCCTGGGGCACAGGGACTGGCTGCCTGCAGTTTTTCCCAAGTGCTTCCAATGAGCGGCTCCATGATCCTGCTCCCATCCACCCACCCCCACCCCCCACCCCGGATCCCCCTGCCCATTCGGCACTTTGGCTTGGAGTCTCTCCCTGGAGAGTCCCTTGCTCTCGGGTCCCTGTAGAGCAGCTCTTTATCTCCTTCTTGAAGCAAGATTGTAAAGCCAGGTGTGGAAAATGGAGAGGAGGGAGCTGATGGAGAGCCTGGAGCAAGTTCCCCAATTTGCGCGTTGCATTTCTCCGAGGGAGGGCTTTTCCTCCTTGTCCAGCTCCTGTGGCCGCGGTAAAGGCAATGGTAGTACTGAGCAAAGTCTTGGGAGTCTTATGGCACAGACACCAACAGAAGCCGTGTGATACCAGGCCAGGAGATCTCCCCGCCCTTGCTGCTCACAGAGAAATGGGGCATCCACGACTTCTCTGGGCAACCTGTTCCAGTGCCTCACCACCCTCACAAGAAAGAATTTCTTCCTCATATCTAATCTAAATCTCCCCTTTTTCAGTTTAAAACCATTCCCCCTCATCCTCTCATTGCACTCCCTGATGAATAGTCCCTCCCCATCTTTCCTGTAGGCCCCCTTTAGGGACTGGAAGGCTGCTATAAGGTCCTGCAAGGTGCACGGAGTCGGACTCAACGACCCTTTGGGTCCCTTCCGACTTGACACATTCTATGATTCTATGATTCTTCTTTTCCAACCATTCCCTTCCTCGTTCCCTTGCTCTGTGCTGCATGATCTAAACGCCCTGGCTCCAGGGGCATCCAACTGGAGACACCTGAAATTCTTTGCGAGTCTGAATAAACCAGTGTAGCACCCATCACACACAACTTTTAACGGCACCTGACAGTGACTGCGATGGGAAATCAGAGGGTACGCACTGGGGTGAGGAGGAAGGACAGGTCATTTACGCGGGTATTTCAAAGATGTGGAGATGTGGCATTTCGGGACACGGTTTAGCGGTGAATTTGGCAGTGTTAGGTTTATGGTTGGACTGGATGATCTTAGAGGTCTTTTCAATGATTCAATCTATGATTCTATGAAATGGGGCGGCTCCGAGGAGCATGAGCTGGGTGCTGCAGGTGCCCAGCGCTGCCCCCCACTTTTCACAAGGCCGGGAGTGAAACCCAAGAGAGCTCCCGATAAGGGAGGGCGGCTATAAATGTCCTGCCCTGGGCAGGTTTCGCTATGTCGAGGGGAGGAAGGGAACACTAAAGTCTTCTCTTAATCCGCGGTCTGGTTTTGCGCTGAGTGGATAGGAACAGATCCCCTGCTGTCACACCCAGGGCGCCTCCCCCGAGTTTTGATGTCTGTGCAGACGCCCGGGTGCGCACATCCCCGCGCACGCCATGCCCCGGCCCCGTCCTCCCCACACCCCAATGACCTGAAAAATACAACACGGCCGAGGTTAAAATTAGCTTTGGGCTATTTTCAGCCCGGCCAGCAACACTCCCTGGCGGCAACGCCAGCGGCAAAGCCGAAGCCCTGGCCCGGAGAAGGAACCCAGCTCCCATGGGGGAGCGGTGTGAGATTTGGGACCACAGCTCCGGACAGCCGGGCATGGGATGGGCATTTGGAGAGAGGGGCTGCGAACCCAGCTGCGAACGTCCAGGCTTCATTTTCTGTGCTCCTGGGGACATTCGGAGTTTCTGGGCTGAGCTATGGCCACGTGCATGGAAACAGGAGCCATGGCCACGTGTGCACGACCACGGCGCACAGCCATCATGGGAAAACTTCCCACCCCGCCGCTGTGCGCCTGGGGCCTGACACGAGATGAGTTGACAGGCATCGGGCTGCGCTGCCCACAGGTCCCAGATGAATTGGGACAAGTGAAGAACGTTCAGGGCCAGCAGAAGGGCCGAGCCCTGGTCTCATCCTGGCTGTGGTTGTGGCTCTGGTTCTCCTCTTGCTGCACCTCTCCCGCGGTCAGGCTGCGCCCAGGCGCCAAACCACCACCCCCTCGCAGCCCAGCTGCCTTCGGCGCGGCCGGCAGCGAGCCCCTCCGCACGGGGCTGCGCTTCATGAGCAACATGACTCCTAAAATCCTGAGGACAAGCCACCTCCGCTTGCCCGCAGTCACTGATGGGCAGCGTTAATGGCCACGCTTGCTCCAGGTGCTGCCAAGCATCTGGTCGTGCTGGCAGGGCACCCTCCGGCAGCCCAGCACCGGGGCCAGGAGGGGGGTCCTGCCGCGGTTGGGTGCTGGGTGAGCTCTGCCGGTGCTGGTGGGGTGCTGCAGGTTGGGACCGAGGTCACCCCCAAGCCAGGCGAGAGTCAGCGGCTCTGCCCTTCCGTGAGCAGCCGGCCTCAGCGGGTGCGGGCTGGGCTGGCGATAAACACCGCAGAGCTGGGTGACAGAGGACTGAAAGCCTTCAACGACTCCGTGGCATTTCGAAAATCCTCCTCCAGACGACTGACGCAAGGCAGAGTCTCGCTGTGTGTACCTTGGCACCTCACTGAAGGACCGTGTCACCCTCCCCGGGAGCCGGGAGAGGAGGTAGGATGGCAGTGACATTGGAGATGGGACTCCAAATTTGAGGAGAGGAGAGGACAAGGGGAAAGTTTTTCCTTTGCTCTTTGGGACCATCCCAAGACCTTTGACACATACAGGGCTTTTAAAAGACATACAATCCCTGGTCACCCTGTGCCTGGGTGACACCTCTGGGTTGCACCGTCTGGGTTCTGGTCGCAGAGCACGCGCAGAGCACGGCGGGAGACACAGCAATACGCGGCTCTGCGGCGTTCGCCCTTCCCGCACCAGGCACGGTGGTGGGACTGGTCCGGTTTGTCTTGCAGAAGCGCTGCAATGGCTGCGCCCAACCCCACATCGAAGCGTGGTGGCTTTGTTCCCCGGGATCTCGGGAGCCGTAGCTGCTTTTTCAAACCTCAGAGAGCTCTGACATAACGGGGAGAGCACAGCAGGCGCTCGAGGGGTGGAGCTGCCCCGGCACTTGGGCTGAGACGCTGCTCTGGCCCATCACGGGAGCAGCCAAGGGACCCCGCGGCACCGGCACGGGCTGCTGGGGACACGTGTGCCTGTCAGTTTGCTCCTCAGACGGTGGCCTGCCCAGGCACGGTGCTTTCCAAGGAGCTGACCTTAAAAAGAGCAAAACACAGGCTGCTTTGAAGGTTTCTGCTCTCAGGCGTTTCCATCGGGTCTTGGCAGGCGCCCTGGTCCCGCCGGCCAAGCTCTCCCACCGGGAGGGTGGCTCTCACGGAGCCCAGCCACAGCAGCCTTATAAGGACCCGTCACCGAAACCGCTCTCGGACCCCTCTGCTCTCTCCGTGATGCGCACGGAGATGAAACCTTCGAAACCCACCCAAGGCAGCAGATGCCCCCGGCACCCTTTCGCACATGAAGCCCAGGTTTCTGTTCATCCGGAGGTCTCGTTGGAAGGAGGGAGAGGTGGCAAAGGCCTTTTACGGTTTCCAGGACTTGCTGCTCTATCCAAATGTTTAAAAAATTAATTTGCTCGCCTTTTTTTGAACATTAATAAAGAAGCCCAAAAGTCCATTTGCTTGCCTTCTCCTCAAACCCCTTCCAAACCTTTGAGTACCTGAGGAGCCCGAAAATGGAAAGGCATTGAACCTGTGATACAGCAGAGCGCAAGAGCAAAAAACGGGCCCTAAGTCAGCACATGGCCCAAAAATAGAACAAGAGGGTTATCTGAAAAATGCACTAAATATAGACAAAAAAGTTTTGGCTCCCGGCTGCAGCGCTGGCCGGCCCGGCGCATAGCTAAGTGCCACTTGCAGACAGACAGGCTTTTTAAAGGTCCGCGTCCGTCCCAGCTGATGTGCTCAGAGCGGGTTCATGTCGTACCTCGGTCGGACACAAGCCCAGGTCGCTCTGCCACAGCTCTCAGGGCACTCCGAAAGCGGGCGACCAAAATGCTGCCAGAGCGAGCATCCCGCCGGCGGAGGAGAGGCAGCGAGCCCGGGCTCTGCGCAGCCCCGGTCACAGGGAAACACGTCCCCTGCGCCAGAGATTTCCGTAGCGGATCCGCGCTCGCCTTTTGAAGGCGTAGGAGCTTGGTCGTCCTGCTGGCAGTGACATCAGCCGGCCACCAGATTGCCCAAATGAGCCTGAACTTCAGAAATGGCTTTGCCGTTGGTTTAAGCCAGAGGGGAAGGTGCGGGCAGGGGCTGCTGCCACCTGAGGCAGGTCATTCAGCTCCGCTTATGGCAGAGTGGGAAGCCGTCCAGTTTTCCGGCATTTTACAGCCCTGTGAAGGCCTAACCCTGCCCTCTGCCCTGCACGGCGTGGAACGGCAACCTGCTGCAGGAGCTCTGGGGGCAGGGGCTCCCGGCAGCCCTGAGCCCGGCAGCTGGGTCAGTCGCGGCGGCGCCGCTGCCTTGGGCACTTTGCAGTTGAGTTGCCCCCAGTGGGTCTCTGCTTGCCCAGGTTGGGGCTTTAAAGCCAGGTTTGGGGGGCGGTTTTTTCCCGCAGCCTGTCGGAGCCCCGCCAACATCTTGGCCTGACAAATACGCCGCTTCCCCATCTCCTGACCCACTGAGGTGCAGGAGTGACCAAGCCATTTGGGCACATCAGTTGCCCAGGAGGGCGAGCACGGCCGGGGGGAGCAGAGGTGAACACCGGTGGGCAGAAGGAGGGGAGGAAGGGAATTTCACCCATGCAGGCGGTCCCCAGACACCAGAGGACTTCTCTCCTGGGAGAAGATCTCCAGAGCTCTGGGTGGGCACCAAAGCAGACCCAGCAGCTCTGCGTGTCTCTGACATTCAGTGATTTTTGGTCACGAGCTCCTGGGATTAATTCCCTGAGCGTGAGGACCGAGACAACGGCAGAAGGAAGCTCATAAAAGGTGTCTGATAAGGACAAACCTTGTGATCTTTTTGAAATGAGATAGGAAAGTCTCCTTGAAAAAGGTCCAAGATCCTTTGAAGTCCTTACGGCTCATTAACTGCAGCCTGAGAGAGCCCCGGCAGCCCGGCACCTTCCTCCGCCGGTGCCGGCAGCAGATCCAAGCTGCCAAGAAACAGCCTCACCTGCGGCAGCGGGGTCTCTTTGGGGAACAGAGTCACGCCTGGAGCACGAGGCTGGCTTCATCAGCTGATGTTTGCAGGTGCACTTTATTCATGGATTTTTAGGTAAACGGACGCTTTGCCAGGCACGTCTGACGCAGCCGGCTCAGCACACGGGGCACGGGAAGAGGCGCCGCTCCCCACGGCGTTCCCCTCGGGAGATAAGGTGCTTCCCCGGCATTTCTGCTCCCAACTCGCATCAGCCCCTCCTGACCTCCAGCCCCAGCAGCCTGGTTTCGGCTACCGAGGAAGCCGGTTTTGCAACATCAGAAACACAAACACGCCTCCAAGATCTGTGACCGGACCTTCCCCGATGCCTCGGACCTTCTTAATGACTTCTTTCATAAAAATTGTGTTGTGGTATGGCAGAGATAAGCTCTCACAAACAGTGCCAGGCGTTGCCATCCTCGCCTCTCCTTCGCGGGACCGTGACACCCCATCATTATAGCTGAGAGCAGGAAGGGGCCGGAGAGGCGAGGTCGGTGCAGGGAATTGCCCGCGGGTGTGCGGGGCAGGATGCTGGCCGGTGGCTGGGGGGAACCCACAGCGTGAGGAGGAACGGGACGGGGAACCGCTGCAACGCGAGTCGGTAACCCAGGGGTTCACGGTCCCTCTGAGCTTTGTCCCTTCCTCCCCCGGGAGCGGGATCACCTGCTGCTGGAAGTGCCGTTGGAGATGGATCAAGAAGGTAACGGCACTTTGTGGGATTCAGGGGCAGAGCTGGCAGTGCTTCCGTGGGCAGGGATGGCTCTGCCCGCTCTGCCTGCCAGCGGTGACCTGGGCAGGCGGAGGACCAGGGACCAGAGCCCAGAACTCTGCCGCCTCCTCCTCTTCCTCCTCCGCCTCCAGCCACCCGCTTCTTAAAGTTATGGGGCTCGATTCCACCTCACCGAGGGCACCGTGACACGCGTCCAGCAAAGGCTGGTGTTGGCAGCCAGCTGGGCTGAAGCCAGGCAGCGCTGGGAATAACTCCCCCGACACCGCTTCTCTCCGGCACTGCCACCCGGGCAGCGGCACCCGTGTGGGATCGCGCCCGTGAGCCCAGGGTAACCTTAGGCGAACGCTCCCCTGCGCAAGGACAGACACCAGTGAGGTTGTGAGGGGCTGATCCGCAGTGAGGGGGACCAAAAGCACGGGTCCAGTGGGAAAAATCACCCCCATATCCTTCATCCCAGCTCCCGTCCCTGCATCAACAACCCCAAGTCCCTACAGCGGCCCCGCAGCATCCCCTCCCAGGCAAGCCACGGACAGGAATTTTATTTCAACAAGCTCTTCCCCTGAATGAAAGCAATGACAGCAGGGCAGCAGCAGAAAGAGCGCGTTTAGGAGCACTACTGCTTCTCTGGCTGCAAACCTCTTCACCTCTGAGCCAGGAAAGGCTCCTGCAGAACCGCTTCTCCTGCAAACCCCATCATTTTGCCCCAGTTGGATAATTTGTGTGTGTGCGTTTCTATAACTCGGGTCGTTTAAAAAAAAAAATAAAAATGAAACCAAACCAAAAACTTTTTACTTCCTGCTCTTCTGCAACTGAACGCTGCCGGCGAGGTGATGCAAGAGCCGGCTGTGATTGCAGCCGGGGTAGGCACAGGCACTGGTGCCAGCTCCGCTCTCCTGCCCCGGGTACTCGGGGTGTTGGGCAAGGGGGGATTTACTGAACCGGTGAGAGGGTAAAGCTGGGGACAGAGCCAACTGCCAGGCCTGACCTCCGCCGTGGTGGGGAAAGGAGGTGGAAAAGCAAGAGAGAGGATAGAAACCGTGCTTTCGGTTGTGATGAAGTATTTCAGGTGTGCCTGGTTCAGCATCGCCAACGCTGCAGTTGGGATGGAGCCAGAACGTCGTAATTCCACCACTGGGGCTGGCATCAGGGGGCTGGTTCATGAGGTTCTCGTTATAGAGGAGCGCTCACGGACACGCTCCTCTTTAGGAAGACACTTCCGAAGTCAGTGGGACTCCACCTGCTCCTGTGCCACCCTATAATCAGGAAGGTAAAGGTGGTGTTTTCATCGCCGCCTCTTTCTGTCAGCAAGCTGAAGAGACAAAGCTGGAGCAGAAAGAAGACGAATTAATTTGACCGACAACCCGAGGAAGGCAGTGCACCCCTGCCCTGCTTCCCTGAGGTCCAGAGGTGAGCGAGCGGGTCAGCACCCGAGTCAGGGTCTCCTCGGCGCCCAGCACTGTGGGCACGGCGGGGTTCCACCGGCACGGCGCAGCTGGGGCTGTGCAGGGGCCACGCGGCAGCGAGGACCACGTCCAGCAGACCTTCCCGCTGCCTCCTGCCACCGCGAGTGCAGGCAGCCGAGCCAGGGCAGGCACTGGCCAAAACGCCAGGGATCAAAAACACCTGGGGACAAAAACTGGGGAGAGCCGGCCTGAGCAATCCGGCGGGGCGAGTAGAGCCGGGGGTGGCGAGGAGCCGGAGATACAGGTTTGGGAGAGGGACAGCACCTCCTCAGAGCTTCCTCCAAACACCCTGCGCAGCCTGGGCTGGTCCCTCCTTGGCCACATCACCTGGATGTGTGTCCCCACCATGGCCATCAAACCCACTGGTGCCCTGTGGCTGCCCGGGGGAGCAGCAAAGCAAAGGGTGCCGTGGGGGGGAGCAGAGCGGGGGACCCCCAGGGTCTGTCCATTTGTCCTCGCTACCGTGTCGTCCCGTCCGTTTGCAGCAGGTGGGAAGAGTCCATCGGCAGGCGGGTTGGGAGGACACAGGGGTGCCAGGCTGGTGGGGGCAGAGCCCAGCTTGCATTCGCTCTCCCTCAGCCCCCCACAAACGACCGTGGTTACCATCGCAGACATGCCACTGGTGTCTGGAACGTGGCACGCAGGTGGCAGAGGTGCCGGGGTGGCACTGATACAGTCTGGAACAACTCCCCCACAACCTGGGGAGGGCTGCGAGCTCCGACCCCAGGGGGGCTGATGCTCCACTCCCCCCTGCGCCCTGGGGTCCCTCCCTGCAAGGACAGGAAGAGCCATCACAGGTAGCGGCAGGCAGTGGGTGCATCCCGATTGGACAGGGTCCACCCCGATGGGACAGGGTACACCCCAATGGGACATGGTACACCCTATCGGGACAGGGTCCACCCCAATGGGACAGCGTCCATCCCAATGGGACATGGTACACCCCAATGGGACAGGGTCCATCCCAATGGGACAGGGGCCATCCCAATGGGACATGGTACACCCCATCGGGACAGGGTCCATCCCAATGGGACAGGGGCCATCCCAATGGGACATGGTACACCCTATCGGGACAGGGTCCACCCCAATGGGACAGCGTCCATCCCAATGGGACAGGGTCCACCCCAATGGGACAGGGTCCATCCCAATGGGACAGGGGCCATCCCAATGGGACATGGTACACCCCATCGGGACAGGGTCCATCCCAATGGGACAGGGTCCACCCCAATGGGACAGGGTCCATCCCAATGGGACAGGGGCCATCCCAATGGGACATGGTACACCCCATGGGGACAGGGTGCACCCCGGTGCTCTCATCCTTCACCAGGCAGGACACAGGGTGGGGGGGTTTGGCCGGGGCAGGGCAGGGGTGCAGGGCAGGGCAGGGGCACAGCAGCTCTGGGTGCAGGGATGCTCTGGCATGGCAGTGATGGGGAGGACACCGTTTTCCAAATAATGGCCAGAAATTCACACTGGCTTCCCCACAGCTCACAGCTCAGGGGCGGGGAGATCCCAATGCGGTCAGAGAGCCCCAACACTCCCTTCACCCAGAGTGCAACGGCAGGGGCCTGCCCTCAGGGTCATCAACCACCTCTTGAGAGGCAGCAGCAAAACCTTCTGCCTCGCTGAGCACCCCGGGCCCTGCACCCACCACCCGGTCATGGGGTGGGGAGAACATGGGGCTGTGGTCGGCAGCTCAGGCTACGCGTGATGGGCACGAGGGAAGGGACCCCAGGGCAGGCGGCAGCCGAGTCACGCACCACAGGACAGGCTGGGTGTGGACTTCAAAGAGACAGGTCCCACAGGACAAAACAACCAGGCGGTGACTCCTCTCAGAGAGCCGGTCACAAGGCTGAGCACCCAACAGCCACGCTGAGCATCCGGAGCGGTGACAGAGTCATGGCCAAGCAAGTTATGCATCATGAAGGCTTCATGCATGACCGCAAATGGCCCCAGGTTCAGGCCTGGGGAGGCAGGAGGACCAGATGTCACCAGCTGAGTCACCGGCAGGTCTGAACACCACGGTCCTCAGCACCAGCCACCAGCTCCCCTCCAGCCCTGCTCCCCACAGCACTGTCCCACCTTGACTGAACTTCTGCCCCCTCCCTGGCAGTGCCTGTCCCCCTCCTTTTCCTCCTGACACCCCCCATCTGTGATGGGAGGTTCCAACCCCACCATGCTGGTGTCATGGGGAGACCTCCAGGAGCACTCAGGGTCGGGGTGACCTGTGCGCGGGCAGGATCACCCTCAGACCTGCAAGGAGCCAGCCCTCAGTGCTCGCCTGGCAGCAGGCGGGGGAAGTGGGGGTCCTCTGCTCGGAGGGCCCACCTCACCCACGCTGCTGCCACGCTGCAGGCACATGAAGCCATGGCAGGGCTGGCATGAAACATGGTGGTGCTGGCACCTCCCAGCCAGCTCAGCCAGCGGTACGGGCTGTCCTGGGCAAAACAACCCCAGCTGGTTCCCTAAGCTGGTTTGCTCATGGCCACCACATTGAACCAGGGCAGAAGGACGGCAGAGATATTTTTTTTTTAACCCTAAAAGCCTGGGAGCATCTGGACAAGGCCTTGGGGTGAGGCAGGAACACCCTGAACTGCATCTGCTGCCAGGGAAGAAAACATGAGCACGTTCCCCGCCGTAGGGTCCGGTGGGGTTTGTCACGCGAGATGGATGTTTGCCAACCCAGAGGTTGTGTGGTCACCCGGGAAAGCCCGGCTGATGCAACCCACACCACCGGGAAGGGAGCTGCTCGCAGCCCCGGAGCACTGCACAGACCATGGTCCCAACGCCCCTGGGATCACCCATCACCTGGAGGAGCTGAGGCCACTGGGGCTTCTGACACGTCAGGGTGGTGTGGGCAGAGGGAAGGACCATCCACGCTGCATCCCGACCTGCAAACTTTTATAATTAAAAAATCCAGCGTATTTTCTATGTGGGCCAGCCCCTTCTCCGGGAGGGAGGAGACAGCATGGGCTAAGGGAAAATCTCCAGTGAAGGACCATTTATGTGGGAATGTGGTTTTGGGGAGACTCCTTTGTTCCTCATCCCCAGAGAGGACAGAAATGGGACAGAGGGTGGGAGTAGATGCGGAGCTTTCGTGCAGGTTTGCTGCAGGAATGGCTGTGCCTGGGGGAGTCTCCAAGAGCCAGAGCAGCTCAGGGGTACGACTGTGGGGTGCCCCAGCTGAAAGTCCCAGTAAGACGTTGGACACTCCGCACCCACCTGGGGTGACAGCAGAGTGCCCACACTGCAGGTCAGGCTGCTGCACCCCCACCGCAGGGGCAGCACCCACAAGAAGGCAGCACCGTGGGGGAGCAAGCTCGGCCCCAGCCAGCTGGGGACGAGCCTGTCCCCATTCCCTCCTCGGCATCGTCGGCAGCACGGCGCATCCCGCTCGGGAAGCGCTGTTGTACTGCAGGTCATCAGACAGCGAGAAGAACCCCCTATTTTAGCCTGGCTTTTGTCCCCCAAAGGCCAGTGGGCACAGAAAGACCAGACTTGGGCTCCCAAATCCCTCGCTCCTGGTAGTATTTTCTATGGTCAGGCTTTTTGCAGTAATTGGTATGCAAATAAAAACTAATTAGTGGTTCAAAAGGTCCAACCTAAAATGTTTGCTAGTAGGACGCAGGTATAGTTGGGCTTCAGCATGAATATGTAGAATATATAGAATGAATTACTTCAATATGACCATGAGCCGGCAATGTGCCCTTGTCGCCAAGAAGGCCAATGGCATCCTGGGCTGCATCAAGAGGAGTGTGGCCAGCAGGTGGGGGGAGGTCATCCTCCCCCTCTGCTCTGCCCTGGGGAGGCCGCACCTGGAGTGCTGGGTCCAGTTCTGGGCTCCCCGGGTCAAGAGGGACAGGGAACTGCTGGAGAGGGGACAGCAAAGGGCTACCAAGATGCTGAGGGGACTGGAACATCTCTCTGATGAAGAAAGGCTGAGGGATTTGGGTCTCTTCAGTCTGGAAAAAAGAAGACTGAGGGGGAACCTTATCAATGCTTATAAATACTGAAAGGGGGGTGTCAGGAGGATGGGGCCAGGCTCTTCTCAGTGGTGCCCAGTGACAGGACAAGAGGCAATGGGCACAAACTTGACCATAGGAAGTTCCACCTAAACATGAGGAGGAACTTCTTGACTTTGAGGGTGGCAGAGCCCTGGCACAGGCTGCCCAGAGAGGTGGGGGAGTCTCCGTCTCTGGAGACATCCCAAACCCGCCTGGACGCGTTCCTGTGCCACCTGCTCTGGGTGACCCTGCTCTGGCAGGGGGTTGGACAAGATGATCTTCAGAGGTCCCTTCCAACCCCTACCAGTCTGTGATTCTGTGAATATATGGGAGGGATGTAAAGTCCATCTTAGCCCACAAAATAAGATGTATTGTATTGTGACAGGCATGTAACCAGTGGGAATTTCGGCAAATCCATATGAAAGCAGGAGCCGTGGAGTTTGTAGAGAGAGGTAATGCCTTTGTTGAAGTGGAAAAAAATAGGCTTTGGGCACTCTGAGTCTTCCTCGAGTCTGAAAAAAGAGGCATGCATCTTTAAAGCTAAATAAATCTGTAAATCAAAAGCTTTAATGTTGAAAACAAGCTGTTTGATGGTTAGGCAGAGATCCAATTCTTTGTGAGAGATCTCTGACATCTCTTCCTGATCTGGTTTCTCCTACAGCAGAGCAACATCTGCCAGGACGGAGAACTGCCAGAGATCTGGGCTTGCTATGAAGCTCACCTGACACGAGGAAGCAGGTGGAAACAGCAGGGCTTTTCTGGGCAAATGCAGGGGTTTCCCCAGAGTAACGCCAGCAGCTTTCCTGCAGCTGCTCAGAAGGAGCGACACGACCAAAAAGAAGGTTTTGGAGCGGGCGGTCGCTACCCAAAAGCGTCTGTCCACACCGCCCGCCAGCTGACGGACTGAAACTGAGCTTCTGTAACCCCCGCTATAATTTTGGAAACTGTCCCTTGAGGGCGGCCAGCCCGCAGACCTCCACGGCGTCCTCTCTGAGTCAGCGGGGCTCAGCAGCCGGTGGCATCAGCGCCCTGCCTGCTGCCGGTCCTTGGGCCCCGAGAAAAGTTTTTATCTTGCGGATATCCTCATCATCCACACAAGCGTGATGTCTTTTTCATGCAGGGCTCAAGACACCCTTCGCTCTGGGCATGTCCTCCTCCTTCACACCGGGAGGGAAAGCTGTGCTGCGAGGAGCCGCCACAGCCAAAACCCTGAGGATGAAGAGGGGATGGCACCGTGCGGGGAGGACTTTTGGTGTCCCCACAATTTTCTTTCCTCCTCCAGCTCAGGCTCCCCTGGAGGCACAGGCTGCTCCACGCTGGGTGCACCAAGAGCTGCTGGTAGGGCTCAGGGCTCTCATTTTCCAATAACAGGCATGACTCAGTCACCCAGTTTTGGCTCGGTGGCCTTTCCTTTTCTATGACAATCTTCCACTCATCTCTCCGTCCTCCCAGAAAATGGCACTTGTTTTGAATTACCGGGTCCCAGGCAGAGGTAACCAGCGGATTAGGATTGCGGAGCTGGGCTCAGGGTCCGAAGATTTGCTCCCAGCTGATTTGAGGCGAGCGGCTTCACCTCTCTCTGCTTGGGTTTGCCTTTTGGGAAAGAAAAACAGACCCTTCCCTTTGCCTGTTTCAACAGGGAGTGTGTTAGCACAACTCCTAGTAGTGCTAAAAATTAATATATTCATAATGTAACAAAAACTGTACAAAATGCTGGCTCGGACCCTGTAGTGCCCGCTGAGGGGGCATGACGTTAGGAGGACATTTGGGTTAACTTCAGTTGCAAGATTTGGCTAGGAAAGGCATGTAATTCCCCTGTGGCTCCTTCCAGGGAGAATGACAGAATGGTTTGGGTTGGAAGGGACCTTAAATACCACCTCGTTCCACCTCCCTGCCCTGGGCAGGGACACCTCCCACCAGCCCAGGTTGCTCCAAGCCCCGGCCAACCTGGCCTTGAACCCCTCCAGGGATGGGGCAGCCACAGCTTCTCTGGGCAACCTGGGCCAGGGGCTCACCGCCCTTGAGATAACGAAATCCTTTTGGCAACAAGAGAAGTCTCTTCCCTGCAGGCTGCTCTTTGCACGCGTGGTGTCCTCTCCACGGCAGAGCTGACAGAGGAGCACAGGGCAGGCGGACGTTACAGCCGCGGACGTTACAGCCACTGACGTTACAGGCGAGACCAGCACAGAGGCCAGTGGGCCCTCCCCATCCCGCCTGTGCCTGGCCCATCTCCAGCTCACAGATGACCGGCCCCAAGTGCCCCACACACCAAGTGCCCCCTCTGCCACAGCCTTGTAGCCCTCCAACGGTTCAACGCAGCGTGGACATGGAAATTCAACTGCAGAGTAAACCGTGCTTTCCTTTGCCTTTAATCCGGTTTTACACATTGCCCTCTTTGTTTGGATTTAATCCCTGCGATTGCAGCTGAAACCCCAGGTGGCAACATTACACTTTCCAGCAATCAGCCCTTAAAAACGGACTTGCTGTGGGGGTCTCCCAGGAACTAACAGTGTTTCTTCAGTACAAATCAATATCCACAGAATTAATGGAGTAGGAAGAGGAGGACTTCTAGGTGTCATCCAGGGTTACCGAATGATGGAAATGACGCTTCCCGGGGCTGGGGCTGGTTTGGCTGTAGTGGTTTGGACCAGGATCAAGCTGTTCACCAGTTGGGCTTATGTTTTGTGGACGAGGTTGCACATCACCTGACTTTAAATGTTTTATGTCATCATTTAGCCTGATCCCTCCTGTCCCTTCTGAGAATTACCTGGAAAAATATTGATCCAGAACCTTACCTGGTTTCTAGCTTAGCATTGGCTTTCCGAGTGAGGGCTGCTCCCTGCCCTAAGGACAGCACTGCTGTCTTCTGCTACGTAGCAGGGACGGATGGAAAGCTTGTTGCAGGATGAATTTGCAATTCCACAACTTCAAACCATGACTTCAATTCCGTGACTTCACTGTAACCAAAACTGCACACAGGGAGGTGGATTCTGTATTCCTGTATGCCTTTATTTCCAAGGAATACAGAATCTAAATTCATACTTCAGTGGTTTGAGACAACGCTGAGCTTCTACAATGCAAAGCAATTGGCAAGATTTGACACACAAGTGCCCACGGGCTCTGCCGCTCTACTTCCCACGGCCCTGCGGCCACCTCCACCCTCTCAGGAAACCTCTGGGGCACCTACAGTGTGTAGCATTATACACCACCTGCCTTTTTTCCACATTCCTGGGGAAGGATAGGGAGAAAGACAGGACAAACCCCCAGACACCTCCTCTGCAGCGCCCTGGGGCTGCATCAGGTGTGAGAGGCTGATGCCAGGAGAGGACGGGTCTGCTGGTGGACCTGACGCTCAGCAGTCGGGAAGGGCTGCTCGGGTGCTCTACAGGACCCACACACATCCCTCCGCCCAAAACCCTCCTGAGGCTGAGGTCCCAGTTGGCTGGGAGGTCACAGGTTGCTTTTTCACCCTTCCACTGGAAACTTTGCTGTGCGAGCTGGTCCCTGTGCCACAGCGGTGAAGGAGGGGCAGGCTGGGGACGCCTTGCTCGGGGATGGAGTGGAAATGGGTTCCCAGTGCCTGGGTCAGAGCAGGGCTGCTGACGGGGCTTCTCTGCACCTGGTTTTTGCCTGAAAACACACGCTTGCCTTGAAAACAAACACATCTAATGAAATGGCTGAGAAAAACGCCCTGCTCTAGCAGTCCCCGCAGCACGCACAGGCACAGTACCGTTCAGCAGCTGCCAGCCAAAAATCAACTTTGTTTTCTTAAAACACACTAAGACTCCTGTGTAACATCTGTCATGCATCTGTCATGCAAACCGGCCGCTTTATCACACTGGCAGCGAAGGCTGAAGCAAAAGGACCGAGCCGTGTGTGTCAAAACAACAGCGTGTGCTACCAGCGGAGCTGCCGGTCAGCAAGAACCGTGCGAGGGCAGGAGATGGACGCGGGAGATGCCCGGGGAAGGCACGGTGCTGAGCAGCAGCATCTCCTGCACCCACGGTCCTGCTGCCGCAGGCAGGGGGGGACCAGCAGTTCCTAGGGGGTGGAAGGAACCCACCCGAGGAAGCATCTGCTTTGTTCTCCTCTGCTTTCCTTGTCCTGCTCTCACCAGCAGCTCCTCCGCAGCTGGGACAGGGCTGAGCTGGGTGACGTACTCCCTTTGCAAAGCCGGGTGAGGCTGACCCAAGCTGAGCTCAGATCTGCTTTCCTTTGAGACCATGTTGTCCCACTGGCCTCCCATAGAGGAAAACAGGGACAATAAAAAAGAGGGCGATAAAGAGAGTGGCTTTTCATAACCCACTTGGCCTTTCCAGTCTCTCCTCGCTCCAGCTGTTACAAACCTGCCTGGGTTTTTTTTTTTGCTTGGAAAAGAGGAAGGAAACGGTGCTGCTGGCTGTGAACGGTCAGCCTGTGTCCTCAGGATCCTGGATCTGACCCAATCTTTCGGTACAAAGGACTCGAAAGCCAATATTCTACTTGATCAGAACAAACCCCATGTGCTTGTTTTAAATGAGTGAATCTAGAAGATCCATAAGTATATTCAGTTGCAAATATTGTCTTGAATACTGCAGATCCGGCTTGTAAATTTGCTACCACGTCAAAATTGCTATCAGGCTCTTTGATGTATTAAAATCACAGAAATATGCAGAAGTCAAAGTGCTGAATGCACTTAGCAGAGCAAAGACAAAGTGATTTCCCTCAGCAAGGAGAGGGGAGGGAATCAATAGGAACATGTTTCATTATTGTTTCATTAGCCAGGTTAATCTGCCACCAGGATGCAACCGATGTCGTGTCCGAGTGTGTGATCCCATTGTCCAAGAAAAGCATTAACAGCTTCAGGGTCTACCTAAATACAGCAATTAGAGCAGCAACCTAAAAAAAAAGTTCAAGTGACAGCTAATCGGGAAATTTGTGAACCCCAGAGAGCTCCTAAAGGTCACTTTCTAATCAAGATTGGCTCAGTCACTGCAGCGCTTCTGGCTCCAAGAGCAAGGGAGCTCCGGTGATGGAAAGAGGGCAGGGATTGCACTGACCCCCCTGCTTTGCCGAAAAGCTTTTCCGACAGCCTCATTGCTGGCTCCCAGTCACCTATGTCCACAGCAGTCATACCCCTTTTATTCCTTTTTAAATATTTTTTTTTCTTCTTTTTTTTTTTTTAAACTACAACAAGATGTTGTTCATCTTCAGGCAGCTCAGCTTCTCGCTCCTCTCTGAACGGGCAGTTCTGGTCAGAATTTGTCTTAAATCTTGAAAGAAAGAGTTTGAACTGTCCTTGGCTGGGTTCTCTCTACAACCGGGGCTCCTGGCGACATGTGGTGGTTGTGTTTGGACTAATCTCTCTATATTCAGTTGGCCTCAGCTCCCGGTTGTTATTATGGCAACGACGTATTAACCAAACCTTGTTCCTGGACCACTAAATCTAAGTTGCTTTTGTTTTTGGCTGCAGTCTGAGAATTTGGGAGCCTGAGCCTCTTCAGTTTGGTTTCTGTCAACAGTGAGTCTGTGAAGGAGTGATCAGTGAATGCGGTCGTGTGGGTCTGACCTGTTGACTGGTGAGTAGATGAGCTGGACTTACATCAGTAACCGGTGGGCAGCAGGAGGTGGAAAAGCTTTGTACCGTGTTTACTGACTTAGTCAGTGCCTCCATGAAAAGGAGGGGAGAGACAGAAATAATTCCATTTCACGGGTGGGTTCCTCACTGCTAACCATACTCTCCCAGCCTGGACAGCGTGAACGTCTTGGTACCGTGATACCTTGGCCCACTGAAATTCCCCACTGGAGAAGTATCCGTTTTTCTTACCCTGAACTGCAAAGTTCAATGGGGAACGCTCAGCATCCCCATTGCTCTTTGAAGAGCCCGGGTCTGCCCCTGTCACCTTCACCTGGACTTCAAGATTGAGGCAGAGGTTAAATGAAGGATTTGAGAGGTGCTGTGTAAAATGGGCTCCCTGTATAGCAAGACCTTTGCTAGCTAGGGAGACAAAAGAGGTGAGGTTTGTGGGCTTGGCTCTTTTACACCGATTGTTTAAAAAAAAAATCTTTAATTCCCGGGATTTCCGTGCAAATGTAATTGTTTGAATTCCTCCGCGTCACGGTCACACGCCCCCTGGAGCAGCAGTCGTGTAGACTGTATGTAGACCAGTGCAGTCCAGCGTGTTACCTATTGCTCAAGGCCTTGGATGGCTCCGCACGGAACAGAGGATGTGACACTGCTCCAGACACGCAGCCCGGGAGCAGAGAGCCAGCTGCTCTGGACTCATTCCAACGCATTGCTTTCTTTAACGGCTCACATGTTGTCCCCCGCCTCTGTGACAGGTCACTGCTGAAATACACGGGTCTCGGGCAGCTTCCCGTGGAAACACCTCTCTAGGAAGGCAGAGCTCCAGTATCCCTGGCAAGAGCTACCAACCTCACTGATTAACGTCGCAGACAACCCATTGCAGCGAGCGGCCAAATTTTAAATACTTGCATTCTTTTCCCCAGCGCTTAACGACTTCCCTCTGGCTGGACTGTTCACAAAGCTGAAAAGAGACAGAACAACTACAAAGAATTCATCCAAACCTTGCCGACAGCAGCAAACACCCTACCTGTGATTCCCCGTTGCAGTGGGGATGGTTGTGCTCCAGCATATTACTGCAGTTGGAAAAGGTGAACCTGGCATCGTGGCACAGGTCTGGTAGGGGAAAAAGACCTGCGCTTCTGCAACTAGCAACGCACCCTGGAAATGATCATGTGAGAACAGAAGAGAAATACAGAGGAGGGTGGAGGGCGGGGACTCGGGCAAGGGCTGGTTTGCAAGAGTCTTGGTTATGCACAGATGATCCCTTTTCACTTCTTTCCCATCTGATTGTATGGCGGATCCCAGAGAGAGGTAAACAAGTTGGGTTAGATCTAAATGGGAAGAGCTGACAAGCTTCCAGGTGCACAGCACGTTCTCTGAGTTACCTCATCTGCCTGTTCCCACCCCTCAAGTTGAGTGAATAAGGCGAAGGAAGAAGAACATATAGTTTTAACAACTGTTTTTCCATCCATCACACCCTGTTGGCTTCAATTCTTTCACTGAGTTCCTTGCAAGTGAAGAAAATCATGTTGATTTGGAAGTCCGTGTCGTCAACTTGGCAGTGTACGCATCCCGTGTGTTCCTTCCTCTCCTCCTTTTTGCTTCTCCTTTCCTTTAGCTCAGGTGGTGGATACGCTTCCATGGCAGTGGGGTCTCTGCACAGGGGTCTGTGGCCTCAGTAAGCACAGTACATGTAACAGAGCGTAAAACAGACTGTTCCAAACTGTACACGGCTGTTCTTAAAATGAGCAATACTGTGGAAAAGTACAGGACCGCTGAAATGCTGGTACAGGAGTACTCTGAGCTGTTAAACCTATGAACTCATCACACCTGAAGCGCTTCTCATTGTACTAAAAAAGATCTGAAACACCCACTGCTCTGCAAGACCACATTAACCTCTGGTCTTTCCTCAGACTTGCCAAGAAAGGTGCAAAGCAGATGACTCTCTCAGGCAGGCACTAGCACGAGAAGCTGTGACAGGCGCACTTGACCCCTTGGCCAGACTGGCAGTGGTTTGGTGCAGGATCTGGATGAGGTAAAGGCCTGAGCCGTAGCCAGGCCGTGGACTCCTCTAGTTTCAATCTGTTCTCTGAAAACCCACAAAGGAGCAGACTGACACAGCGAGCGTTGATGCATGCGAGCTTGGATCACCGATCATGCGATTAACACAAGAATAGCAGGTGGCTTTTCCAAGACTCATTTATCAATGAGCAAAGAAAGTTGTGGGTACAAGGAGTCTCATGCATACCTTTTCCATCTCCGTCACATGTAATTTGACTACGAGCCTACCACTTTATCCCGTAAATATGACAGCTTAAGCAAGCCTTGTTTGAGCTCTCCCTGCTAGACAGCATGGCTGCATGGTGATGATCTCCCCTGGAGCTGGGACGCCTCTCAAGGTTACTCCTTGAGACAGGGAGACCTTTCACCGATGGCAGATCTTTGGTAAGCAACCGATATTGTGCATAACCTTGTAGTGTGGTAACTTGATTACATGTTGAATTGATACTAATGAAACTTTGTCATCTTAGCTAAATAATATCAAGGAGTGATTGCGCATATATAATCTAAAGACATAAACCGTTGACCACATCTGAGTCCATCTGGATCCAGCTGCACCGAGACTCCTCTCTGAGAAGGAGTTTAGAAAGCAAGGGGGATCATTCTGAACCTCGTGACTCAACAGGAAAGGTCCTCCGTACTCTTTCTTCCTTTAGCCATAAAGTGTTGACCAAGTCTGAGGCTAAGTTTGGATCTAACCGCACCTAAGATCCATCAGGAGTTTAGAAAGCAAGGGGGTCCACCCTGAACCTCGTGACTCAATGGGAGGGTCCTTTTGCATCCCCGGTCTCTCTATGAATCATTCTAACTCAAGTGTAACTCAATTTTCCTTTGTATGTTTTCCCAGGCAGCAAGTAACAGAGTGAACCCCGCCATCGACCTTTATTTAGTCGCATGTTTACAACACCACATTAAAACAAGTCTTGCTAATACCTTTGACAGTGGCTCTTTACACGATCTAAATCACTGGTTCACGACAGAAGTGAACCCAACAACCAGATCCATAAACCTTCACAAGTCTGACATGAACAATCATCACTGCAACCCAGCAAGGGATTTTAACCAGGGACCTTCCTAGAAGAAGGGTGCCAGGTCCATCACGATGTTATTAGTGGGAGCTGATCACACGCCCCGGTGGTGCAGCCCTGAGTAGGCTGAGCGGAGCGATGGCAAAGTCAACACCAGCTGATGAGACAGCCCATTTTTTAAGATGCTGCTGTCAAGGTGAGTAGTTTGTAATGCTCTGTTTAGACAAAGCCCAAAAGCTGAACGGTGCTGTTTGTCTTTAGATTCGTCTTGTCTAACAGTCCGGTGTCCGGAGTTTCAGTGCTCAGTTCACATAATCAGCTTGGCCCTTCCCCACCTAGGAAAGATGTCTGAAGTAAGTTTTTAGCTCTCTGCCCGAGCCCATCTCTCCCTCGTGTAGACGATGAGCTTCCACTAGGTGATTAGTTAGCTTAAGTTAGCTGGCAGGAATCACAGCTTTCCTCTTTGGGTATTTTTTTTTTAACGTTGCCATTTAAAGCTTGTTGTGGAAAATGTTCAGTGTGGCACCAGAAATATAGTCTTTTGGGGGGGGGCTGAGAAAAGCTGATTTCCTTTCTTACAAAGAGATCTGTCTTTCCTGTAAAGGCATTTCCTGGTGTATGAAGCCACTTGGAGAAATCTGAAGTGCAACCTACTCTTCTCCTTGAAGCCAAAGAAGAGCTGATCACTCAGACTCCATTTTTGATACAGACCACTGCTAACCTCCATAAAAGACCACAAAGCTCACGCTGTCTTCTGCCAATCAGCAGCAGCACTGCTGTTCCGGTCTGCGACGAAAATCTGTTTTCCAAGCTAGCAAATAAAAGGCAAGCACCTTTCTCCCAGCAATTTATAAAAATAGCAATACCCTTCAATTTAACAGCAGTTTTTACCTAAGAATCCCAAAGAAAAGTAATGAGAACTCACGTAGCTCGCACAAATTAAATGCATATGAATTGGGAGGTGGATACTTTTGGCAAAACCGAAAGCAGGCAGGTGTCATAGCCAATAAACCCCAAGAGGAGACAACTTGGAAAAGAAGAGGCAAAAGCAACTGAAGTGTTTTATCCATGAAGGCTCCTGGTATGTAAGACAGAGTATGTCAAAGTGGACTTCACAGGAAAACCAAAACCACTGTGGAACAGCGATGACTACATTGCAACTATTGCTGCGTAAGGCCTGTGGTAGGAAAGGCAGAAGGAGAGAACATGGTGTAGCACTGAAGTGGTTGACTGTAAGAAAACAAAACATGACAGCTTGGCCAAAATAAATGGTGGGTCAAAATCACCTCTCTGGGACATGGGGATGGGGTGGAATAGATCCCACAGGAAGAGGAAGCACCTCCGAACTATGAAAACCATTGCACAGGGCCCTGATGAGATCTCAGTTAGAATAAGACACGCAGTTGTGGTCCCCAAGTGCAAAAAGATTTAATTACATTGGAAGAGCTGCCAGGAAGGGCTGTAGGGTGCCTAAGGAATCAGAACACCTATTTTATACAGTGAAGCTAGAAAAGGAGTGGCTTGTTTACCAAGAAAAATGTCACCATTGCGTAATTCCAACAGGGCACACAAAAAGTGCCCAAACCAGCATCTGTTTGCAGGAACAAAGATGAATCACCCCTGAATTGGCTCAGTCTTAAGCAGACTGTTTTATGAAAGTTCTGTGATGCAACATCACCAGGTTGTATTCATCACCTCAATTATCAGTGTGGGTGCCTCACATAGGCAACGCAATCAATGAGGCAAAGCAGCTTCCAACAGCAGCTCTCGATTGCCTTTTTGGCTCCATCTGGATCTGCACTTTTTTGTTAGGCAACAGAAGCCGGAGGCTTCAGGGCAGGCAGTGAGAGTAAGTCCCCTTCAGAGCTGCGTTTACCACTCCCTGTGTGGACCAACAACCACTTCACCATCCCGCTGCGGGACTACTGGTGGTACCACAGTAGGAGATACTCAAACTTCAGATAGTTAAACTGCTCCCGTGCTTCAGCGTACCGAGCCCCCTGTGCGTGTTAGGACCAGCTCACTTGCATAGCAAGGAATTTCAGGAGGAAAGGAAAACTATGTAAAATCCCCAAAGCTGCAAAAACTGCCATCAGTTTGGGGTAAACACCAGGACATAGGAGATCGGGTTTATGCCTCTGCTGAGAAAATAACAAATCGAGCCCTTATTTCTCAGAGTTTTCTGGTTGGGATCCTTACAGCTCTTTGCTGCAACTCTCAGTTCAACTCTCAGTATCAGTCTCTGATAGCTCCGAGACCTCTTCTCTCTTGCATCCGCTGCCGTCCCTCCCCGCCTCTTCACCGCTGCCTGGGAAAGCGCCTGTCCGTGCTGTGCCGGCTTTGAGCTACACAACAGCGCTCGGCTGCACAGCACGCGCTGCCGGCTGAGCTCAGACTATTGCCAAATTAGTGTCAGTCTGTAGACAGATACCAAGACTCTAGCACTTAACCCACTCATATTTGCCTTATATATTTGGTACTTTGAGGGACGCTCAAGGGTACTGAACACGTGAGCTGAGCTTATGAACTTGACTCTGTTGCTAGTCCCAGGATCTCCTACTGGAGAAACATTTGAGCAAACGTACGCTACAAAAATAATTGCTGCAATTGTCATGAATTATTCTTTTGACCTTCATTTTTAGTTGGCTTTTGCACTTCAATTAAACACAGAAGAACTGTAGTGGCACGATTTCACATCTGATCCCTGGCGCCCTCAGTGGTTATCTGAATTCCCCAGGGCTTCCATTTCCCTGTGCTGCATCAGATGGTGCTGGAAAGCATACGGCACAGATCAGACTAGCAAAATCAGCATCTCAGAGCAGGGCAGCTTTACCCGCACGGCTGTATCCCAATTCTGCAGCAAAGCAGCACTCTCAGGCAACTGCTGTCAATTATATTGGATCAGAACCGTCACTTGGAGAGCAATCAGCGCTGGAAAAAAAGCATTTCTGATGAGAAAAATCAAGAGAGCATTGTTAATAGCTGCGAAAAAGAAGAATCAGCATTTCTGGCTTCTCATTTACAGATGTCTGCACAAATAAATTAATTTGAACAAATCCACTCTGCTTAATCAGAGGATGCGCCAAGCCCGGTCAGTCCTGGGGCCATCAGTCCCACGGCCAGCTAGTGCCCAGGCTAACAGGAAATCAGTTGTACCACCTTGCTGCCAGCAGCCTGAGAGCAGAAGAGTTGCCACATGGCAGACAGAACACCGAAGCTCCCCTTCTTGTTTCAGGACCAGGTTTGTTGTCCTGTGGCAGTGGACAGGACTGCATGTGAGGAAAGCCCTGCAAAGGCAGCAGCTGAACAGATGTGCTGCCTCACCCCAGCAAGGGAGTGAGCACAGCGGGGAACGCTCCTCGGACCATCTGGCTTGTTTTGTAGCATGAAAGCATTAATGCTGTTCTAAGTAGCTATGGTCTTGGTCCAGAAAGTTGAGTATGATTTACCAGCTAAATCCAGCAGTCTCTCCAGTCCTGAGGACGTACAAACTGTGCCATCTGGGCCTTTAAGGACCACGTCCCAGCAGCATTCAGCCTTTCTCCACTCCTGCAGGTGGGTGCAAGTCTACACTATGGCTCTGAAGCAGCATCAATCCAATGTAAATGTTGTGACTTGGGCATTATCCACCTCTTACAAATGGCAACCCTAGCACTGTCAGTAAATCCTATCGGCTTTTTATATGAAAATAAGTGTTGTCTTCACATACCATGATACGAAGTATCTTCTGCGTTCAGTTTTGGGCCCCTCACTACAAGAGGGACATTGAGGTGTTGGAGCGTGTCCAGAGAAGGGCTACAAAGCTGGTGAGGGGTCTGGAGGACAAACCTTATGAGGAACGACTGAGGGAGCTGGGGTTGTTTAGCCTGGAGAAGAGGAGGCTGAGGGGAGACCTTATCAACCTCTACAACTACCTGAAAGGAGGTTGTAGAGAGATGGGGGCTGACCTCTTCTCCCTGGTGACAAGTGATAGGATGAGGGGAAACGGGTTCAAGTTATGTCAGGGGAGGTTTAGATTGGATATTAGGAAACATTTTTTCACTGAAAGGGTTATTAAACATTGGAAGAGGCTGCCCAGGGAGGTGGTGGGTTCACCATCCCTGGAGGTGTTTAAAAAAAGGGTAGATGTGGTACTTAGGGACATGGTTTAGAAGTGGTTTTTGTCAGGGTAGGTTAACGGTTGGACTTGATGATCTTAAAGGTCCCTTCCAACCTCAGCGATTCTATGATTCTATGAAGTGTCGTATCAGTGACAGTTTTCATTCTGTCCCTCCATTTTTTGAGAGACAACCTGGTCTTCTTTCCATTTGTCTCCACTCCAGAGGAAGTGTCGTAAAGGCCAGTTTCGTGAGTTTGTGCGGTATCTGCGGATGAGGAGGGCGCAACAGTTATCAGAAGACAGCAGGAAAGCATGTGCTGGGAAGGTAGTGTGTGAAAGTCTCCCAAGAACTCGTAAGCTCTGGAGACTGATGGTCCTGTTGAAACCACACAGACTGACAATCTGTTCACGAAGAGCCTGCTGAAACCGTACGAGGCCACCAGCACCCACTGCCATCAACAACAGCTGTGTAACTCTACCCACAGCCAAAAGCGTGGTGGCAGCTACCTGCAGGCAAAGACTACAGGAGTGTATACACCTGATGAAATAAGTCTGAGGGACTTCCCAAACTGCAGAAGCCACTGATCCTCCACTTCTGAGTGTATACAGCCTGCCAGCCTCTGCTCCAGCTGGGCAACCTAGTGAGTGGAGCGTGAGGGCCATGTGTGAGTAGCTCATGCTCAGGGGCAGAGCTGCCATCCAGAGGCACCTCCACGGGCTGGAGAAGTGGACCAAGAGGAGCCTGCTGAAACTCAAGGATGCATGCTTCCTGCTGCTGAGGAGGAATCATAGAATGTGTTGGGTTGGAAGGGACATTTAAAGGCCATTTAGTCCAACCCCCCGGCAGTCAGCAGGGACACCTTTAATTAGATCAGGTTGCTCGAAGGCTCATCAAGCCTGGCCTGGAATGTCTCCAGGGATGGGGCCTCCACCCCCTCTCTGGGCAACCTGGGCCAGTCTCTCACCACCCTCAGTGTAAAGAACTTCTTCCTAATGTCGAATCTAACCCTGCCCTGCTCGAGTTTAAAACCATTGTCCCTCGTCCTGTCGCTACATGCCCTTGCAAACAGCCCCTCCCCAGCTTTCTTGTAGCCCCTTCAGGTACTGGAAGGCTGCTATAAGGTCTCCCCGGAGCCTTCTCTTCTCCAGGCTGAACCCCCCCAGCTCTCTCAGCCTGTCCTCACAGCAGAGGGGCTCCAGCCCTCGGACCATCTTCGTGGCCCTCCTCTGGCCCCCCTCCAACAGGTCCATGTCCCTCTTGTGCTGAGGGCTCCAGAGCTGGACACAGCACTGCAGGTGGGGTCTCACCAGGGCAGAGGAGAGGGGCAGAATCCCCTCTCTGGACCTGCTGGCCACGCTTCTTTTGATGCAGCCCAGGATGCGATTGGCCTTCTGGGCTGCAAGCGCACACTGTTGGCTCATGTCCAGCTTTTCATCCACCAGCACCCCCAAGTCCTTTTCCGCAGGGCTGCTCTCTATCCCGTCATCCCCCAGCCTGTATTGATAACGAGGGCTGTCCCGACCCAAGTGTAGGACCTTGCACTTGGCCTTGTTGAACTTCATGAGGTTTGCTTGGGCCACCTCTAGTTCGTCCAGGTCCCTCTGGATGACGTCCCATCCCTCTGGCACATCGACCGCACCACTCAGCTTGGTGTCGTCAGCAAACTTGCTGAGGGTGCACTTGATCCCACTGTCCATGTCATTGATGAAGATGTTGAACAGCACCGGTCCCTGTATGGATCCCTGAGGGACACCACTTGTCAAGTGGTGCTGCAAGGAAGAACCCCCTGCAGCAGCCCTGCCCGAGCCCAGCGCGGGGCTGCCACGACGCTCAGGTGCTAAAGCACCGGCTCCGAGGCGAGGCCGAGGCCCCGAGGCGAGACGGCTGCTGGCGGGAAGGCCGTCGAGGAGACGGCGCCAGGCCCTCCGCAGAGGCGGTGGCGGGAGTGGGAAGCGGCGGGCTCTGACCAGACCCACGGCGAGGCCTGGCCCCGAGGCGCTGCGACGGGACCCACCGGCCGCCTTGGGGGAGCAGGGCTGGCTGGAAAGGGGCGGATCGACTGGTGGGAAGCAGGGCACCCGCTCCGCAGCGCCGGCAGAGCGGGACACCCCCATCCCGCTCCCGCTCCCGCCGGGCCCAGCCTCCGCGGCCCGCCCTCGCCCCCGCCCGGCGAGCCAGGGGAAGCAGCCCCGCGCCTTCGCGCTCCGGCTGAGGTTTGCCCCGCCGCGCTCGCCGTAGCGCTCGGGCGGTGCCGGGAAGCGGCAGCGTTCCCGGGATATGTAGTCTTCCCGGCCGGGCCGCTGCATTGGCGCCGCGTTCTCCGGCGCCGCCCGGGAACTACAGGCGGCGGCAGCCGGTGTCCGCCCGTGAGGATGGCGGCTCCCTTGGTGCTGGTGGTCCTGGTGGCCGTGACGGTCCGGGCTGCGCTCTACCGCTCCAGCCTCGCCGCTTTCATCTCCGAACGGGTTGAGGTGGCGTCCCCGCTGAACGCCTGGAAGCGAGGTGAGGCGCGGCGGGCCCGGGCCGGGGCACCGCTCCCCGGCGTGGCTGGATGGGCCCAGGCCCGCGGGGGGCCGGGGCGGCGGCCGCGGGGCCGGGAGCGCGGCTGCGGGCGGGGGTGGGGGCCGTCCCCGGGCACGGCCCGCGGGGAGAGCGCCGGGCCGCGGTACCGGGGCTGGGGACGGGCCCCTCCGCGCCCGGCCCGCCCGAAAGCTGCGTGAAATGGTGGGCGGGAGTTGTCCCGGGGGAAGAGCGAGGAGACGGGAGGAGGGGGGGGGTTTAGCCACCGCGTGCGGCCTGGTCGCACTTGCAGAGACTGTGTCACAGATGGGCGTAAAATGGAAGAGTGACAAAATCTGGCAGTGAATGTGTGGTTTCAGCAGCCTTGACTGAGTCGCTCTCCTCACGCACAAGCCCCGTGCCCATGTGAAGGCAACCGCCTGGCTCTGGTTCCTGCAGAGCTGTCCCCCCTTCCACCCCGTCCTGGTCCTTGCTCAGTTTGTGGCCCCAGACGTTGCTACCAACATGAGTCAAATCCTCTCCTGAAGGCTGAGGTACAGTTTAATCAAGGCTTTTCAGTGGCATTCGGTAGCATCTGAGCCTGTTAGGGACTTTAATTTATTCTAAAGACAGCCCTTCGGGAAAAATAATATACAGTTATTATGCAGGGTAAATTATTTGCAGGTTTTAGAGTGAAAAACAGTGGCCCAGAGTAATAAAGGTCAAAAGCATGAATGTGTTTGACTTGAGGCCTCTGTTCCACAGTGCGTAGGACTTCACACTTCATAGTTTCAAAATACAGCTCCCAAAAATTCCCTCGCAGCAGGTGTACTTTCTAAATCTTACCTTAGAGTATCAAGGTAGCATCTAGAGAATAAGGGGCACAATCAGGATCGCCTTGAAAAGTCTGGGCTGTTATCATACGGGAACTTTGTGGCAGAGACAGAATCTACTTCTCCAGCATATCACTGAACGGAGAACCTCTTGTTGCTTCCTGCAGTCTCCTGCCTCACTTCCCTCTGAATAACGGACCTGTTTCCCGTAGCTTCTTCCACTGCACACGCTGCTCGGTTCCCAGGGAACCTCTGTGCTCCGTAAGGTGGAGATCCTATGGCAAAACATGTGCAAGCGTTGCAGTGCAGGCTGTAGTGACGTGATTGCAAAGGATCTGAATTCAGGCTGCAAAATGTCAGGAAGTTTCAACAACAGATAAAGCTTTTAGCTTTGCCTGGTAATACGTATTCATTTCTGCTCTTTTATTGTGGTTTTTGACATTTCAGGTCTCTCTACATCTAATTAGGCAAAGTAGTTCGGATTCTATATTATGTTGTGATTTGTCCTCTTAGAATTAAGTATTTCTCCAGCATAAATACCATGTATCATGTAATAGGTGACTTAAAACCAGTAAATATCATACATGTGATTTATATATAGTTAAATGCAAAACATTTCAGCTATAACTTTTTTAGCTGAAACAAATAAATGGATTCCAACTGACCATTCGGTTAGTAAAGAAATTTGCATGGCAGAAATAAGAAAGCAATCTATTCTAGCTGGTTGTTGTCTCTGTGAGGTTTTGTGTCACCCATTCACGTGACGATTCAACGCGAGATCTTACGAGTGTGGGTGTTTTCAAAACTACAGTTTTATCATCGTGAGATTTTTTTCACTTCCCACATTCTAATGCAGGCGTTTTGTATGTTTCAGTGGTCGAAGGACTAGCTCTGCTGGATTTAGGGGTCTCGCCATATTCTGGAGCTATTTTCCACGAGGTTGGTACGCATGCTTCATTTTAAACGTGATATTCAAGTGGCGCGTTTCTCAGCCTGGCCGCTTACGGACTGGTAAGGGCTGGGGACCTGTCTTGTCCCAAAGACTTCAGAGGAGTTGGAGTCGTGTAGTTGTCTGTGCAGTAGTACAGGTAGTGACTAGCACAATGAGGAAATGCAGTTCGCCACCGAATAACTCGTTGCTCTGCGGGTGATAGACGTCGTGATATTTGTTACTGCATAAGGAGAGCCTCAAATAAGGGAAATCTGTAATGAGTAAAATACTCTGTTCGCATCCGGATGTTTCTGTCAGCAGAAGCCAGAGCAGGGAGAGACAGTGTGAGCCTGAACGGAATTTTATTGGATAGCAGCATCTTGAGTTTCTGCATTTGCAGAAATATTAACGTTAGCCCAAGCATGCAGTATGTTCGTTCCTCATCTTGAAAACACCGGATTCCTCCAAACAGTTAAACACCTGTGAGCTTTTGTGCCCTTGAGTGGCCTTACTGCTACAAAGGCACACTCATACCTAGTGTCACCCAGGGGTGAGGCGGATCCTTTGCACACCTCTGAAAACTTGTTTCTCGTCAATAAACTCTCCTTCTTTAAACACAGTTTTCTCACAGATTGTGAAATATTTTTCCCTGCTTATTTGTACCACCACGTTATTTTAAAAGTATCTCAAAAGAAATATGTTTTCTCACACTGAAGACTGAATTTACACCATGTAAATATAGTGCTACCAGATTAAGCTTTTCTGTCAAAGGAATGATTCAGAAACATGCTCATCCTCTTACCCTAGAAGGGAAAAGCTGTGGGAGTAAGAGGATGATAGGACTGTAGTCCTACTGCTTTATGTTTTAACATGCTTTCTTCTTTTTGCTTTATAAAAGACTCCTCTAAACAACAGGCTAAATAGTCAAACCAGTTGTGTAGGAAATACTTTCAAAAGTACCTGCAAACAACCTGAAAAAAAAAAAGATTCTCTGGAAGAAATTATTTTGTAAAGCTGTTCTTTATATGCTTTCTATAGTAACTCTACCACGGTACCAGAAGAAATGAAAAGTTGGAATAGAATATAATTTTCAAAGTTGATAGTGTCTTCTATAAAGTGTATCGAGAACTTTGGAGGGAAAAAGACCAGTAAGTGCGCTTTGATTAATCATTTTGGTCCGAAGTAACAGCATTGTAGAAGAGGCTAACGAAAATTACCTTTCACAGTCTCTCCTAGCACTAGTCCATTTTTCTCATCAAATTGCCAGTTGTTTTATCTGGGCATTATTTGACATGGGTTTCCCTGCTGTTCTCTTTTAGACCCCGCTGATAATCTATCTCTTTCACTTCCTGATTGAATATGCGGAATTGGTGTTCATGGTGAGTGCTCCTGGAAAGCTCCTCTTGAAAGGTCCCATTCTGTGAAGTGCTGAGTATGACTTTCCTTTTACTGCTGCAGGAATCGGGGATCTTCAGCCTCCCTGTAGTTCAGATTCCTGCTGAGCTCACAGTTTAATTAGAAAGGCAGCTTTGCCTGTACAAACCCACATTCAGGCTTTTCCCTTGTTGTACGTATTCCTTCTTTTCTGAGAGTTCTTGGTTAGATAAGCATCCCCACAGAGGGATGAGAAGTTGGCATTTGGTTTCAAATTTCAAAGGTTAACCTCTTGAACATCAGAATATTTTGTCCCCCAGCCCACTGCCTACACTGCAGTGTTTCTCGCTAGAACCCGCTGCCAAACCCCAGGCCCGCAAAGAGAGCACAAACAGGTTAGTCCTCCAAATGTCTTTTGTAAACTGTCCTCTGAGTTCGGCGTAATTCAGAAGGACAGAAATCGTATAGCTGGCTGCCCATGCCAGCTGGTGGAGCCGCTCTCCCCAGATCCCTGCTGGGCAGGTCTCACGCAGAGCTAACAGCCATCTGCGTTGTGCTTGTGCCGATTGTCCAGATGACTGTGCAGCTCGCTGGTAAGGCTGGGACAGCTCAAGGCACTGTCGTGCTGGATTAATGGACAGGTGGGTTGCCTGTGCTCTAATTAGACCAGTAATTCTATTACCCTCGCATACTTCTTTCCCCTTAATTCCCCATTCTCTTGTTTTGTAAATATTAATGTCTTTGATACAGTTCCTGGCTTCCAGATTAGCAGTGGTGTGTCATCATAGTGTACAAATCGGCAATCCAGTATCTGTAAAGCTTGGTTTTTCTTCTCGTGAGCTGAGTCAGATCAGAGTCCTTATTCAGCATTGCAGTTCTGCCCGATATCTTTATCTCCATTTGTTTATTTTGCTTCCAGTCAGTCTGTTTATGCCTTGCTTTTTTAGATAACTGATGTGCTAACTGCTGTTGCCCTTTACTTGGCCATTCAGGACTTCAACAAAGTTGTGGTAAGCTGACATGCCAGTGTTGCTGATCCTCTTCTCCCAGCAAGTATAAATAAATATCTTGTACCGACAAAACACATGCCAGAAGATGCAGCATCAGCCAGTCCTTGTTGCAGTAAAACTGACCATATTTGGATGATCAATAAAAATGGGGACTGAATATGGTAAAGAGTGGGGGTATTTACAGTATTGTTGTGGCACTGTAACGGTATGAAACAAATTAGTGTCTGTAGCTACCATGCTGCACTTGAATGGTGGTCACAGCAGTGTAGGTTCTTTAATCCAAAAGGAGTATAAAGAATTTGAGAAATTTGTGAGAATGCAATAGCCAATGAAATGCAGACAAGTCTAGGGCCATGGTACGATAGATGGGATGTGAGATTTTAGCACGTGTACTGGAGACCCACCTGCAGTTGTTGTGGCAGTTTGCAGTACGCAGAATTTAGTCACTGGATTATGGATTTGGCAAGACTTGAGCACTCCTTTTTCTCACCTCTGCTCCTGCTGCAATCTTCTGTACATTTTGTAGCTAGAGCCTGGAATGGTTTACCCTGAGCATGGTTTGTGTTGCACACAGCATGAGTTAATACACAGACTGAAAATATGTAAAGGAAGGAATAAACCTTCCAAGGTTGCTGAGGTGACATAAATCATTCTACTGAGCAAGATGAAAGTCTTGACACCAAACATTACTTGTTCCCTTCAAAGTATAAGTACACGTATTTCGAGGTGAGTGATTCCTCCCATCTCTCTCTCATAAGTAGCTCAAAGAACATTTTGTGTAAGCGGTGCTGTGCTCTCCGCCGTCCTAGAGGGGCGGTGATTCAGGATCAACGTGAACAGGGAGGCTGCATTTTCTGCAGCATCTGTGTGGTCTCCCATCCAGCTACACACTTGGTGCTTGTCCTTTGAGGTTGAAGAAATAACTCGTGATAGAACTGCAGACCTGTAAAAATCCTGCGTGTGAGTTACTTTGCTTGCTGACAATTTATTGCCAGCATCTCTCTCCTCTGTCTCACCATGACATCGTTCAGTAAGTTCATAATTCGTATTTCTCTTTTGTCTCCGTCGAACAAGACAGATTAAAGAGAGAGATCTTGGGTCCCTAAAGGAGATTTGGCATAGATGTATCTATCTTCAAAGCAACAAAGACTGCATACTTCTGTGACTTAGTTTCCTAGGGGCTTGTATGTTGAACAGTGAATGTATAAAGTCAACTTTTCACTGTAGCTCCAGACAAGCTTTAGGAGCATTGAAAGTATTAAACTCTAGCGTGGTGAATTCACTGTCAGCTGCATCAAGAGTTAGACACAGGTAGTTAAGGAAGTTCAAATAACTAGAGATCTTCTGCGTTCTTATGACTTCCACTTCAGTTGTGAAATATTTGGGAAAAGAGAGGGGGGCTTTGTTGTTTGTACAACACCTCACATAACATGAGTTTTGGCTCACACCTGGGGCTCAAAAATACTGTTCCACAGTAATGGAAATCCTGAGTAATAAGAAATAATGACTTTCCTCATCTGACAGTCTCTGGTCATTCTCCCTTGTTCAGTTCAAAAAGCAAAAGCTCCTAATAGAACTGGATAAATATGCACCAGATGTGGCTGAACTCATCCGGACGCCCATGGAAATGCACTACATCCCCCTCAAGGTAGCACTATTGTAAGTATTGCTTCTGGCGGGCTGCAGTGGGCTGCTTTGGTTCCTCAGCTCCCTTTGGGTTTTATTTGTCTGAGGATTCAACATTTGTTAAAGATTTTTTTATTTTTTTTTTTTTCCCCCAGAAATTCTGAATTTCCTATTAATACATAAAAATCCCCCCAACTCCGAATACTGTGTTTGAAAGTGAAAAGCAGATGCTTTTCCAAATGTTTGTTGCCAACAATTCAATTCACTCACACCTTCTAAGACTGGCTCAACAGCATAAGGTCATGAATTTGGTAGCAAGAACGTTGTGTCTGCGCAGATCACGTTCCCGTTTATTTTGCCTGTATGCTAAGGTCATCAAGACTGGTTTTATACCTCCCAAATGTCTCAAGTGTCTTTTCAGAAGAGTTAGGAGAATTTTTGAGCGGTCGAACAAAATGTTTGCTGAATATCACATCTTGAATATTCCAGAACTGCTTATAATAATTCAAATATATTTTCAGGTCGTCATCTTAATAATGTCATGTCTTACTGTTTCTCTGTATGCTAAGCATTATTTTTATTTCAGAAAGCTTCAACTAAAATAAATAATATACAAGTAAGGTGCTTATGTCAAAGAATTATTTTTTTTTATTGGTGTTTTGATGTGAATGAGTTATTATCTGAATTACTTTGTGTCAGAGAGAGTTTTCCATTAGATAAGTTGTTATTTTTTCTTATTTTCGTATGAAGTTTCTAAAATGGTAAATTCTCCAGGGCAAGAACGGTAGAGCCTGTAAATTGCAGACTGCTTTGTATTTACCATAGTTGCATGTTACCACAGCAAAGTTGGCATGAAGTTCTACCTATCCTGCTGTAGGCTGTCTCTCTGGAAACACAGAAAATTCTAAGCCAGGCTGGGACTCGGAGAAGCAGGAAAAAATTTTATGCAAAGAGATAATTAAGAAATCACCAGCCCTGTCTACTCACTCTGCTGATTGATCAGCAAGGCTGATCGATACGTTATCTTGCTTATTGTATTGGTAATCCTTCCAGACTTTTTTCTGTGCTTTTGAGGTTATCGTAGTTCTCATTTCCAAAAGGAGCTGGCATCCTTACTAACTAAAGCCTGCAGTGGATCCTGCATACTTGGCAGGTGGCTGCATTCTGTAAGGTAAAGGTGTTCGGAGTTTGCTGTCTTTCCGTAATTCCAATTCAAACATGCCGGATTTTCATAGCTGGCAGGTTTTGTGCTCAGATCATGTCATGGTGAACATAAATGATTGCTCTGCCGTAGCAGGAGTGTGCAGTTGCAATAGGGTCGGGGGAGACTCTGCTGATGTCTCAGAATATTTTTTTTTTTTTCATCTTGCTGTTTTCTTATTTTTATTATGTTCTCAGAGTCAGTAGATGTGCGTAGCTGACAGAGTTCACTTTGGACCCGATATTCCAAGGTCTGACTGAATAACTGCACAGTGTTTCTGCAAAGCAAGGGACATTTTTGGTAGTCATTTTCTAGGATAGGACTTCCCTTTTAGACATCTTCCGAACCGTCTCCATTTCTCCAAGTGTGCTCCCTGTGGCCACCGTGCTCAAGGATACAATCCAAGGATCTGTTTTTTGCTCCAGGCTAAAGAATCCTTTCAGTTGAATTAATTTCATGATGAGAGGATCACATCAAATGTAAATAAGCAAAAAGAAATGGCAAATTGCATCTGTCTTTCCTTTGTACTTCTCTTTGATTAGATGGTATCTCCTTTGAGTGGCATGAGTGTAACTCGAGCTTTACTCTTTTTCAGCTATCTGTTAAACCCCTACACTGTGATGTCTTGCGTGGCCAAGTCCACCTGTGCCATCAACAATACTGTCATTGCATTCTTCATTTTAGCTACAATAAAAGGTAACGCGATGAAGAAAAAACGGTTCCTTATGTCTTTCTGTAAAGATTAGAAAATGAGGAGAAGTGAAATCAAGGTGGGAATTTACAAGTATGATTGACACAAACGGGGACTGGAGCAAGGTCAAAGTTCTGTCTGAAATCACAAGAGATCAATAGATTTTACAGCCAAGTCAACACTTGCTTTCATCTCCGTGTACCTAGGAGTCTGATCTCTAAAGGCTGACTCCTTTTCCTGGATGACTGAATAGTTTTCTGTTTATGAAGAAACGCGTGTCTGCATGCAGGATGACATAATGCTCTGCTGCTCACTCTTTTGTACGTGAATATGCCCTTAAAGTGTTGTATACAATTTATTTTCAAAGTGTATCTTTGAACCGCTATTCAAAAGCGAGCAGTTGCCTGCAGCTGTTATTTGACTTTCACTCACAGTTGTAACCTTGGTTTGAAACCAGGTAATTGAGCTTTGGGGAAGCAGAAACGGTAACCAAAGACCCGTACCGGCACAGTGGTATTCCAGATGGCGACAGAGTAGCTGTTTCCTTCATTTTGTGTGTAATGCCAGGTTTCTGTTTCTTTTATGACTCCCCAGTGCTAAAGTCTTTTAGCGCGTGTGATTTGTGCTAGTCACCTAAGTTTTAGGAGTTCTGTGCTAAGTCAGAGGGAAGGCCAGTCCGATACCTTGTCTGCCCCAGTGGCCAGACATTGTGAAGAAAGCTGATATGGGTTGGTTTTATTAGTGTTTCCAAAAGAAAGTTTTCCTCCAATTATTCACTAATTGAGGCGGGGGAGGGGAGTTGCTTTAAAAGCATTTGCAAAAGCAAACAAGTGGGGTCCCGTTAGTTAAACTGATTTTTAACTGTTCACTGATACCGTGAGACAAGTAGTTCAGTCCTAGACAAAACAGCAGTGGCTGTCCCCTGTGTTTTCTCCCTGACTGGGAGTGTGGCAGCCTCTAGGTTTCAAAGTGGGCAAAGAGAGGAGGATATCAGGTTGTGACTGTGATTTCTGGCTACCAATTCTTTAGATCTGTGCGGAATTGAACACTCAGTAAAGTAGGGGATAGGGAGGTTTATGTCGAGGAGAGTGTAGTTGAAGAGTGGAGAAGGCTCATCACCACGTAAACCCTATATTTTCCCCTTCAAAAGGTGGAAGCAGGGAGGAGCTTAGCAGGTGTTTGATGTCGATAGGCTGGCGATTAGTCCGATGCGCTGAGTCAGGATTCTTGCTGTCTAAGCTGCATTTTTACAGATGACTTCCATGAAGTGACATACGACGGAAAGCTATAACCAGGGTGCTTGTATTTTTACTGTTTGGCCTGGGACCTTTTGGACTTGATTTCTGGTCTTGGTAGTTGGGCAATGTGAGTACTCGGCAGCTCAGCCTGAGAGACCTCAAATAAAGCCTCCTCAATTTCTCAGTCCTCAAAAAGGCATTTGTATTTTTAAGACCGCTTGGAAAAGCTGTGCTAATCCTTTTTGTGCCTCAGTTTTGGTATCTGCAAAGTAGGGCTAATGCCACTGCATTCCTTCAGCTGCAGACTTTCACTTGCAGTCTTTCACAGAGCTTTGCTGGGGGCCTTGACACATTCCGGTGACGAGGTTATCCAGCATGCCCAGCATGAATATAACAGCTGGTTCATGCGGATATGACTTAAGTGATAAGCGAATGCGTTCCCATGTGTAAACAGCAGCCAGCGTGGTCTATATATAGGCTGAATTACATGAATCTCTTCCTGTATGTGAACGATAGGAGATATAAACCAGTCAGGGCTTCTTTCTTGTGGGAGAATCACCTTGGTATGAGTCCTTCTCCATTTAAAATGTAGTTAAGAAAAGGACACTCTATGGGACACATCTTGCTAAAACCACCTTTAAGTGGTGTTCTGATATTTGTAAAGCCCCTGCAAAGGGTTATGCATTTCTTCCCATTTGGGCGTCCTGTCTGTTTATATTGTGTTCCTTCCAAATGAATGTGTGGTTTTTTGTTGTTTTTTTTTTTTTTTTGCAGGTAGTGCCTTCCTCAGTGCTGTGTTCCTGGCCTTAGCAACATACCAGTCACTCTACCCTCTCACGTTGTTTGCCCCAGCGCTCCTTTACCTTCTACAGGTAGATGATTTCTGACTGTTGGTACCTGTTGTCTTCTTGTAGCTGTGCAGGGACAGTCCTTAGCTGTTGAGAGGGGAGTCGGGCAAGTCCTGGGTTTCAGAAAAAGCGACTCCCCTTAAGCCCCGGGAAGTTTGAAGCTTTAAGGGGGATGCCTGTACACAGAGAGAAGGGAGCAGAAAGTCATCAACAGAACTGGCTGGTGTTTACCTTGCCTGAAATAAGTGCTATTCTTTGCATCGCGTGAGTAGCAATGAGGATTTGAGACCTGGAGAAGAAAAATGAGGAGCTGTATGTCTGAATCACTCAAACTCAGAAATGCTGATGTGGAGTTTAATGGCAAAAGGCACGTGCTTGTGAAAGTGGCTGGTTGCCCTTGTCCTTTCTCCCCTGCCTATTAACAGGACCCCTGAATTCCAGCAGGGCTGACCTTGATCATTCATGGGTGCACACTGCCTCGACAGACAGACGCCGCTCCAGGCAAAACTAGCGCAGCAGCAGGCTGGGAGGCACTTCTGCGGGCAGGGCTAGGGTTTAAAGCTGAGGCAGCTCTTTGCTGGCGAGTGGATTGATCGCCGGTTTGCCTGCATGCTTGCAGTCGGTCTGTCTCTTAGCTCTTGTGCTGACACTGTAAACAATGCCTTAACCGAGAGCCCCAATTATAATGCACTTAATGAAAACTGATCATTTGCTAGTCTTATTCTGATACGGGAGCAAGGTGAGGCTGTGACTACTAGCAGAGGACTCTTATCCCAGCTCACACATCACTTGGTGATCGTTTGCATTATTTTTGCCATTCTGAAACTCCTGCTGTTGAGTGTTTTGCCAGTCTGTCTTGGTTGTTTCTGTCCTCTCTCTCATGATTTTTATAGCTGATCTTAACTACAGGCTCATTACAGCCTGTTCTCAAATCTCCGAGCTTCAAAAGAGAATGAAGGGTCCGTTCTAGTCCATTTTCTTTCCCTGACTATCTGACATGAATGTCTGTTACTTTTTTTCAGAAATGTTGTTATTATTTTTCTTTGCAAGACAAGAACTTCTGCAGAGTCAGTGTTGCTTTTTTTCAGTTTGATAATTTTGAGGAGCATTTACTTTGTATATTTTATATTTTGGTCTCATTTGTTCCTTTTTAACTTTAGTCAAAGTAAAGCTGCAGTAAAATACAAGCATTATGTTCACAAGCGACAACAAGTGCTTTGATATGTGAATGCCTAATTTGCAACTTTTGAAGGGGATCGCGCTAGCGTGTGTTCTTTTATCCAGATTTGTAAATGAACTTTACTGCATTCTTTGTACAGAATTAAATAGCTTTTCTGCAGCGCTTTCCATCTGTCCTGCCAAAAATCCTTGGTAAACTTGCTTATGTTCTTCCAGCAAGTGGTGTTAAACACGCTATGGCTGAGAAAAGAGCATGCTTTACCCAGAGCCCGTATCAGTTAGGGCTGCCTCTCTGTACGTCCCCTGCCAGTGTAAACCCTAGTACCACATGGCAAAGCTACGTCACTGACTTGGAGCTGAAAAACTGAGCAGTTCCCAAAGGTGTTTGTCCCTGTGTGTATATTTGTCTTTATAAATGCAGTCAGGGGACCTCTTGGAGTAAGATACCTGTATGTCATGTGATGTGACAAGGGCTTGTGGTTGATCTACCAGGACGTGTGGCAGTGGCAGGACTGCAGCCTGCAGACAGCCTTTGTCTGAGGAGGCAATCTTTTAGAGGGGTTCCTTTGTGCTTAGGAACCCACTGGATGTCCTCTTCCCATGACTTCAGCAGAGCATGAGGGGAAACCTGGCATTACAGGGTTGCGGGTGGTGCAGCAGGGCTCTCGGTCACCTACTTGATGTGGGTTCCTGCAGTAGAAGGCAGGCAGCAGTACAGTATTGCAACCATCTTAAGATACAAGTAGCTATGAAGAGATGTGTGAAATCTTACCTTGAGTGCATGAGACGACTTGCTGTGAGCAGAAATCACTAGCTTAGCTACTGTAATTTCAAGCACAGTTCTGGAAATATGTGCAGTGTGCGTGACTTAGTTGGCCAGAGTGAAGAACATCAAGCAAATTGTGCTTGAGAGCTGCTCCTTCCAGTGCCATAGTGCCAGTGTTCGATGCTTTCTTTCATCTATTTAAAATGATGTTCTGAACACTCAGGCTTTCTTGCGGCTTTCCACCTGATGAGGGATATCTGCCTGCTTGTATTTCATTTTCAGCGTCAGTTCATACCAATAAAACTGAAAAGTAAAAGCTTCTGGCTCTACACCATGCAGTATGCGGCCCTGTACCTGTGCAGCCTGGTGGTGATCATCTGCCTCTCCTTCTTCCTCCTCAACTCCTGGGATTTTATCCCATCTGTTTACGGGTTTATGTAAGTATAAGGATTCTTTCTGTGTTTTCTGTCTAGCTCCCCCTATGTTGTTTCTTGTGCATCACACACAGGTGCAGCACTCCCAGTCCTAAGGAGCGTGTGATCTGCAAGAAAAGAGTGTGTGGAGGAGAGCAGGCATTAGCCAGTTTCCGTTCGTTAGGTAACAGCAAGAGTTAGAGAAGACAGGAGATGTTTGTCACTGAGTTGACTGGAAATGGATTTGCTCGTTGAGCCACCATGGCTGTGAAACTTTTGCTTCTGGAGAAACGTCTGCTTGGGAATGGTTTAAATCCTGCTGGGGCACGGGGAAGGATTAGTCCCTTTTCTCTCCAGGTTTTCACCCCTTTTGGTTTCTCTTCCACGGGTTTAAAATATAGGTCCTCCATCCAGTAGCACACAATGATTAATTAATGTAACAGAAGCAGGGCAGTGAAAAACAACCATTTAAAAATGTTATCTCGACTTTTCTTTTCAAATTTCAGCCTATCTGTTCCAGATCTGACACCCAATATTGGCCTTTTCTGGTACTTCTTCGCAGAGATGTTTGAACACTTCAGTCTTTTCTTTGTATGCGTGTTTCAAATCAATGTGTTCTTCTACACCATTCCCTTGGCAATAAAGCTGAAGTAAGTATGTTTCTCTGCTAGTTTTTTTACTCTCAATTGTCCAGTGGAAGCTTATAAGGCTGGCGTCAGGTGTCTGGATCTACAAGCCTGGAAAAGATAGGGTTTTTTTAACAGGGCCTATTCTCCTCAATTCCCAAAGTTTCAATCTTTATTCCTCTTAGAGTGAGTTGGGATCTCCTGTGCAACAGATGTGTTATAAGGCATCAGAAGAGAGAGCAGAAATTTAGGCTGTAGAGCTGCTTTTCCCTGCCAGCATAAGCCAACGTAGTCAGAAAGCAAGAACTCTTGGCTGGAACTTCAAGTTCTTTATTTTCAGCAAAAAAAAGTGAAAACTTGGGGACACTTCTAGTGGACTGCGCTGTCACCATTGCCCTTCTTTCTGATAAAAACATCCACTAACACTCCCGGATTCTCAGTGAGCTTACCCTGTTGACTTGGAACGGATACAGACATCATGACATACCAGAGGGATAACTATGGGCTTCTCCAAATAACCTTCAGAGAGGGGGGTGCTGATTGCTTTTTGGTGAATAAGACAGAGCTGCCCAGATGACCGACTAACTCTATAAATGTATGTTAAGTTGAGGGACTAAGTTTCTGCGTGAGGGCAGAGCAGCTCAATCTACCCGGCTCTCAGGGGCTTGTTTGGAGAGAATAAGGGTACGAGAGCTTTTTTGAGCCTATCCCACAGTACATTTGTGCCCTTGCTGATATTAATTTCCAGTTTCCAGAGACCCTACTGCATCCTCTTATCCTTTGTGTTTTATCCCTCCTAGGGAACACCCCGTGTTCTTCATGTTTGTCCAGATTGCTATCATTTCTATCTTCAAGTCCTATCCCACTGTGGGAGACATCGCACTGTACATGGCCTTCCTGCCAGTCTGGAGCCACCTTTACAGATGTAAGTTCTTTGTGTTTGATTGTTCCTTATCTGGAATGGGAAAGGGCCTGTCCAGTAATTGTCACCACTAAACCAAACCAGGCCCATGTTCGCAGGCTCTTGCGGCCTCCTTGGGGTGTCTGAAAGGAAGCTTGATTTTTTTTCTGGTGATAGTCTCTAATGTATCTTTAGGACTAGGGTTGAAATTGGTCGAGGAGGGAATTTTCACTTGTGCCTTATCTTCCTCCTCTCTCCAAGTTGTTCTGAATATTAACTTTTTTTTATAAAACCCTTTTACAGCCCTGCAGACAGGATGTGGCTTGTTTAAAGTACATCCATCCTTCAAAAGCTTTGCTGCCATTTAAGGCTGGGTGACTTGAACACTGCTCCTGCAACTGCTGAGTCCCCCAGCCTTAAAATCCTGCACCTTGCAGTGGTTCTTTGTTTGGCACCTGCTTGTTTGGTTTTTCTTAAAAGCTTCATAAAAAAAACCTCTTTAGCTCTTTAAATCACCAGAGAGCTTCCTGATGGTTTTCAAACTCAGTCCTCTACAACCTGCCCCACTGGGGAGATTTGGAAGCGCTGTGTTTTTCCTGGGGTTTCTTGCTTAAACCAATGGTTTTGACCAACCCTGTGAGGTTGTCCGGGCCTTTTACTGCAGTCTTCTCTAACCCAGGCCAAGTGTGTTTACGGACAGCTTGCTTGGCTGATGTCAGGAGACGGAATCAGGAGTTAAGAGACTTGGAGACCATCTGCTCTATTAGCTTCAGACTAAGGAAAGCTAAGGCCAAAGCAGCTGTGATAAAACAGGGCAGGAAGCCCCAGGCTAGCCCCGCGCGTGTCGCGGCCATAGCAGGTGATGTAATTCTGAGAAATCATGATTCGGTGTAGTTCAGTCGCATGTTGAAGCGTGCAGAGGAGGGGACCGTGACCAGTGAGAGGGACAGTCATCTGTCACGTGCTTCCACCCCACAGTGAGCGAATAGACCTACTGAACAAGAAGTTTAAAAAGATTGGTGTGGACAGGTTTGGGTGTGACAATGCTCTTAAAATGTCAGATGGCTCCCTTTGGCTGTGGAATGATCGGGGGTCTTTCAGTTACCTTCAGGGACATGGGCTGAGCTTTAGCCGAGCACAGCAGCACACGTGCTGGGGTGAGTTGTAACACTGCTGCCAAAGGACAGGCATAAATAGTTCACAGAAAACAAAATCTCTTCTGGCCTAGGAGTTCCTAGCTCTTTTAGACAAAGTTGTGCTTGGTTTTTGTCCATCTGACGCACGCTCATGCAGACTAATGGATCCTGGCCATGCTTGCACCTCCCGAGGTCATGTGTTTGTCAACGCATTTGGCCCATGTGAGTTTCCTCCTTTTCTGGTGCTTTCATTTCATTTCCTTACCACCTCCTGAGAAAGTATCTCTTCTTTCTGAAAAAGTATCCTCTTTTCCACAGGTTCATTTTTTTCCTTTGTCATCAGCTTGACGAGGCTAGGGAACGGTGTGCTCTACCCTCTGGATCATGATGCTGGTGGAAAGGCCCCTTCTCAAAACTGCTAGTTACTGTAGCATAGATACCAAAAACCCAAGTCCTCCAAGGAATAGTGTTTGGAAGCAGGATCTAGAAGGAAGGAGCTACAAATGAGGATTTCGCATTCAAACAAAGGCAGAAGTATTTATTTTAAAGGGAAATACAGTGGATTTCTTAGAAAAGCTAGCCAGGGAATTATTAAAGCAAACTGTGAAAGATGTTGGAGAGAAGTATGTGTTGGCAAGTGCCTCTCCCCCACTGCACATACCCTAAATACCATTGCTGGTTGCGTGAGCATGGCTGCTCAGTAATGCATCGCTTTAACAGCTTGGTTTTCTTTTGCAGTCCTCCGGAACATCTTCATCCTGTCATGTGTGCTCATTGTCTGCTCCCTCCTGTTCCCCGTTCTGTGGCATCTATGGATTTATGCAGGAAGTGCCAACTCCAATTTTTATTATGCCATCACGTTGACTTTCAACATCGGGCAGGTCAGTAGAGCGAGGTAAACAAGGCCGCGCTTTGGGTAGGTCACTGGATCGGGTGTCCCGTCAGCAGCAGTGAATTCTGCAGGATGTGTCTGGCTCTTTGCACCCTGCGTAGTCCTGCGTGCGGCTTCCTGCCTCCCCTTGCTCCAGCCGGAATCTGCCTAGTCCTCACCCTCTGGCACGCTAGTGGGAAAGAGTCCTTGTAGCATTTGAGCTATAGCTTAACAGTCCAACGAAGCTGTTCTGCAAGTTGCATCATCGGTTCCTTGATAGCAGGGGGAAAAGCATCTCGGTATGGCACGTGTGAGTGGAGAAGGTGAGCTAAGAGGGGAAATGGAAAAACCCACGGGGCAGCAGCAGTGGGGCCAGACAACAGGCAAACAAGAACCGCCCGTGCATGGGAAACAGTTTTTCTGAGCGTTCTGCCTCCCTGAGATGTAGGATTATGGGCATGTGCAGGGTCCCAGTCGCGCCAGGCCTGCTCTCCCTGCTTCTCTCAAGGCCGTTCTAGATATATGACTTTCACTAGCCTTAGCGAAAACAGAGCTTGGCACCCCTGGAGGATGGGATTCAACGTACACAGTTACTGCAACCCTTTCTAAGGTTCTTTTCCTCTTCTCTGTGCTATTTCTTATGTCCCGAAGCCCTGGGAGAGCTTCACATGCGGGTGAGCAGAATGTTCATTTCGTGTTAAAGTTGTCTTTATTTTGAATGTGCCTCAGCCGTTTACATTTATCCGCTTCCCCGAAAACTAGAGGAGGGGTTTTGCCAGGGGCTGAAAAATCATTTGCTTGTATATCCCCCACCCCCTTGACAAATGGGGACAAAGACCCGTTCTGTAACAGCAGAAGGAGACTCCATGCAGTGAGTGGGGTGAGAGGGAGAATAGAGATACTCCTAAGAAACGCTTATAGAAAGTTGGGAATGGTTCACTAGCTCTCTGGCTACACGTCTTGCTACGGAATGAAAGGTGTAGTAAAACTTCAATTACAGATGGCAGGTATTGATATTCTAAGAGGATTTTATTTCCTACCTCAGAAAGTCATAGCAGATCCTGCAAGGTCTTGTGCTCTGCGTAAATGCAGACAGAGCAAAAAAAATCTGCTTTTTGATTTCCCTGTGAGAAAGAACTAACCTTCAGCCCCACTAACCCCAGCTCTTTCTTTTCCCATTAAGACATCTGCAGAGAAGTGTAGTTAAAAGTAAAATCAACCCTATTGATATAGCAGGTCAGTAGTGAGCCACGGTGTCCAGCAAAACAAGCAGACGGAATAAGCGCGGCTGTTTTCACTCTCCCTGGGCGCCTCTACCCTTCTCTGTCTGCTCTCCTTCCCACTTTCTCCTCCTCTGACCTCGGCAGTCTGCAGCCCTGTTTCTCTCTCCCTTGGTCCCCGCAGAGCCCTCCATATCCTCCTGTCCTGCCGCTGAGCCTTCTCCGCAACAGCCGGCAGCCCGACTCTCCCTCCCCTCGTCCCCTTAGCACTGAGCGTACCGCAGGTGAGGCTCTCCCGGGAGTGAGTTGGATGAACACGTTGTGCCAAAGCAATGCGTTCAGTGGCGTCTGGACATCAGGACAAAAAAATATGAGCTTGGTCTGGCACTGAAAAAGTTTTCCGTTCTAGTTATGTGATGCGATCTCCAGGTGGAGGAGGTCAGCATTGCTGGGGAAGGGTCGCACAAGAGGCGAAATGACAAATGGCACCGCTGAGCCAGCGGGCCGCTGCCTGGCTTACGGCAGCCCAGCCCCTGCCCCTACAAAGGCAGCTGCCCCGAGGTGACTGACGGCTTTAGAGAAACCACCGAGACCTGCCCTACCGTTCTCAGCGCTTTTAGGCGAAGGAGCGGTCACACTGTGGTGCCTCAGTACAACCAACGTGGGGCTGAGGAGCGGGAGGGACCTCGCGATTTCCACATCAGGTTTCCATGGTCACTGTCAACGTCCCACTCTCAGTAAAGAGCCAGGGTAAGTGACTTCAGATTTGTAAATACTCAACGGTGCGCACTAAGGTGAGATAAATCTCAAGGTCCATATAGAAACATTTATTAGCTTACCAAAATGGTTAGTGTAGGTCTTAACAAGTCCACGATAATTGGTTAGGTGTATGACAAATGATGGCAAGCGGTGAGGTGTGCGTCGTGTTACTTAACAACAGGTCTACAGCAACTTATGGCAAGCGGTACTTAAGGTTGTACTTAAGGTCGTTACTTAACAACTCTAACGGTTACTTAACAGCTCTAAGAGAAAAGAGAAACTGAGGGATTGAGAAAGGAAAAGACGGAGATAAAGAGATCACCGGCCCTGGTTCCAGTGTCTTTTTCAGGGAATCTTCCCAGGTATGATCTTCTTTCTTGGGAAGGATCTTCCCAGGCACGATCTTTTGTTTCTTCTTTGTTCCCCCTTAGGGGCACTTATTTTCCCCTCTTATGTTTGCTGAATCAGCACGGCCCACCCCCCTTGCCCAGGACAGCCTCGGCTCAGGCTTCTCCCTTCTCCCAGGTGACGTGTAGCATGATTTGGGTGGAGAGACGAGCGCCATAGTCATACATGTGTAGCATGATCTCTATAATCTTCATTAGCGTATGCAGGGGGTGCGCTTTCATATGCGTGTCACGGCTAACGAAGCAAAGGTCACTCATCGGACACAATGGCCTCGAGATCTGAGAACTAGCGAGCTCACCACACGAGTGGCAGAGCTATCCTGTCTTCACAAGACAGTTCTCCCACACTTTCAGGTGCCAGAAGTGTGAGCCTTACCAGTTGTTTGAGGGCCAGGCCCGCATTATTTATTTCCTTGCGAGTGTTCGAGGTGTTCCACTGAAGGCTTGGAGGGCCTTCTGCCCCTCGGCAGGGAATTTCCAGCCCGTCCCGTAGACACGCGGCCGGTGGCAATACCAGCCGGGTATGCCCACCTCCCAGGCAACGCGGGACAGCGCCGACTTCTCTGTGCGCGGTGGCATGCTCTGACCTGGACCAGGGGACAATGTGGGGGACAGACAGGTCTGGTCACCGCTGAAAGGGAGACAGTGTGCAAAGAGATACCCAGGCCTGGCTGCCCCACGGACGGGGCGGGGGGCACGGCAGCACAGGGGCAGGAAGGAGATGCAGAAGCAATGGGGGTGGAAGAAGAGCTTTCATCTGGTCTTGCTCCTGGATGTTGTACGGTGAAGCCACAGCCTTGACGTTTCAGCTCTTCTCTTGGCCTGGTAAGTACGATTTTGTGAAGCTGCTAAAGCTTCTGTTTGCCAGGGCTGAGCTGGGGAGCTGTGCTATTGCTTCTGCCGCCCGCCGGCCCCTTACCCGGCCGGAGTAGAAATGGCAGTTGAAAACAAACCAGTCACAATTGAAAAGCGCTTAATAGCGATCAGCAGCGGGAGACCTTTGGCGTTTGGGTTGAGCTGCGCGGCAGTGCTCGCGTGGAAGGAGTCCTGGGGGCGAGGCTGAGATGGTCTGTGAAGCTGTGGCCCAGGTGGACCTGCCGTTTTATGGAGCCGCTGTCTCCTCAGCGGAGGTGTCTGTGAGAACGCACTGGTAGCACAACGAATAGATGAGTTTAAGTTTCCCTTGGCTTAATGCTGCGAGGCAACGGGCAGCGAGTGGTCACAGCGTCTCCTCTCACAAAGCGTGCTGAGCTTCTTTTAAACCCCTTCAAGGTCCATCGAACGTATGTCCCTTTTAATTCCTTGTTCTGAAGCACCACTGATGTGTCTGAACATCTCACTTCTGCAGATCCTGCTCATCTCGGATTATTTCTATGCCTTCCTCCGGCGGGAATACTACCTCACTCATGGACTCCATTTGACAAGGCAAGATGGGACAGAGGCCATGCTTGTTCTGAAATAAGGATTGTGCCCGCCACTCCCTGGGACATGGACCACTCTGAGGAACGTGCAAAGCTTGGGATATGCGGGGTGGGTGGGGAAGGTTCCCTGAATGAGATCTTGGCTTTGGGAATGATACCTACTGGAAAAAAGGGCTGAGGTTCTTCTGAAGCGGTGTGCTCAGTGCAGAGACTGTAAGAGCTACAAGTAGGAGCCGCAGTGCCTCTACTGGAGCATCTCCCTTCTTCCCTCAGCTGTGCTTCTCACTGCGACCTCAGCCATCGAGTCTGGGCCATCCAGCAGGAACTGGAGAAAGCGTCCGAGCTGAATCTCTGGCTCAGAAAGAGCTCAGACCATAAACTGTTTACTTTACTGTCACTGCTTCTTGGAGGTGGTTGCGTTCTCCTAGAAATTTCCCCTTCACTGCGTTGACCTGCTCCTGCTTGGCACAAGGCAAGCGCTGGTACCTGAGCCCTGGATGCAGGTGCTATTTCTTGGTTCTCCTGCTGGCGTGGGATCTGGAAAAATCACCTGTGCTCAGGCACAGCGCCTGCAGTGAAAGAAATGGTGGCCAAGGGTGACCTGTTGGAAGGAGGACAGCTGAAGCTGCTGCCACGAGTAATTTTGGAGCTCAGACACTAGTAAGAACTGGATTTGGGGTGAAAGCAGGAGCAGGGTGGGTACCAGGTAACTGCTGTATCCCGTTGAAGCAACACAGCCACTTCCGTGTCAGGAGCTGCACCGAGGCGTCACAGGGTCTCAGAAGAAGGAACGCTACTGTGGAGAGAGATTCCTGCTGCTCCGGGTTTCTTTAGGGTAACAGAGCGGGGCAGTGCCGGGCTCGCACTATAACGTTGTCATCGCTGGAGGCAGCAGCTGGGCTGGGGACCAGGAGGGATCAAAGCCTCCCCTTCAAGGTGCCAGACCAAATCCCGAAGGAGCCTCAGGCGCTGCTGTCGTGGAGTTGTTGGGCTCCAGCTGTTCCACAGCCACTTAACTCTACGGGATACGCGCTGCCCCGTGTTACCCTCTCGCAAGTACAAGCGGAGGCCTCCGTTAAAGCGTTCCCCCTTGGTTCCCCCACGGCTCCCCTCCCTCTGCTCGCTTCAGAGCTGCTGCTGCGACTGACCCCGTGAATGTGACCCCCCGGGGCCCATCCCCCAGGCTGGCCTCTGGCTCTGCCGCTGGCGTGGTGGCAGAGCAGGGGTACAGGCGCTGTGAGAGCCTCGCTGGTGGCCGGGGCAGCAGGAACCAGCTTCCCCACGGCTCTCAAGGAAAAACTCGGAGGGCTGGGAATGTCACACCGTCAAAGCCAAACCGCACCTGGTAGAGAGCGACTGAGAGACGGCCCCTGCCCCGGTGGTTGCGTAAACAGCTCTTCTTTCTTTCTGGACAATTAAAACTCTTGCCTTACTGCACTGCTATTAGCGCTTTGGGGGGGTGGGGGGTGTTAATGGGGGCCCAGCTGAGGCGCTGGGGCCAGGCCCTGCAGCAGCCCCGGCCGTGGCGGGGGGCACGTGGGGCAGGGCTGCTCTCGCTGCCGGCTGTGGCATGGCAAGGAGCGTAATAAACTGTGCAAGTTTTAAGCATCTCTTGCGTGCTCTGGGTTTGGGGAAGGGGGAGCAAGGGGTGAGTGGGGGCACGGAGAGGCACGTGGAGGGGCCGTGAGGGGACTTGAGAGCAAAAACGCAGGCGTCAAGAGGGAAAACAAGTGGCCGCGGGGGCATGCCGAAAAGCAAACAGAGGTCGCCGGGGCTCACTGAGGCGTGCTCCGGTTTTAGGAAGTGCCGCCTTTGCACAGTTCAGCCCAACAACGGTGTAAAAACATAAGAGGAGGAGGAGCTGGGGCTGCCTGGGGGCCTTTTACAGCTCCCCCTCTCCTCCCAAAGTAGACAATAATTCACCCATCAGGCGGGAGACGATGCCGAGGCAGGATGGGCCCAGGGGCCACGGGCAGCAGCTCCGTCCTCCGTCTCCAGCAGCTGAATTTGTGCCTGTGCCCAGGGCCACACTCCGGCCACCCGCTGTCCCCCCGGGGCTGGCTCCACCGGGATGTCCCAGGGGAGCAGGTCCTGAAGCTGGACTCAAAAGTGGCCTTGAGAAGAGGTAACAGTGTGAGCACTGGGGGCAGAGGAAGAGCGAGGGGCAGGGGCCGAGGCAGGAGCAAGAGAAGGGCAGGGCAGGGACAAGGACAGCACAGGGGAAGGGGCAAGTGGCAATCGTCGGGAGCAAGGACAGGGAAAGGGCAAGTGCACAGGCAGGGACAGGGAAAAGAAAGGGCAGAGGCAGGAATGGGGAAGGGCAGGGGCAGAGACGGGGATAAAGAAGGGAAGAGGGCAGGGTCAAGGGCAGCAGCAATGCAGGGACAGGGACAGTGTCAAGGGCAGGGCCAGGCCACGGACGGGTGCGGGGACAGGGACAGAGTCAGGGCAGGGCCATGGAAAGGGCAGGGGCAGGGACAGAGGCTGGGCAAAGGACCCGGACAGAGGCGCTGGCACGAGTCGGGGTATGGAAAGGGCCGGGGCAGGGACAGGTGTTGAGGTGGGGGCAGGGATGGGGGAGAAGCACGGGCAGGGACAGGAGCAGGGATACGGAGAGGGTCAGGGACAGGGATATGGAGAGGAACAGGGAGACGGACAGGGACAGGGATATGGAGGGGGGCAAGGACAGGGGTATGGAGAGGGACAGGGGTATGGAGAGGGACAGGGACAAGGAGCAGGGATACGGAGAGGGGCAGGAACAGGGATATGGAGAGGGACAGGGATACAGAGTGGGACAGGGACAGGAGCGGGGATACGGAGAGGGACAGGGGCAGAGGCAGGGATGGCTGCCCTGTGGCAGCTCAGGAAGGGACTGGGTGCCCCGTCCTGGCTCCTGAGTGGAGGGTGGGTGCCAGGGGAGGCTTTCGGTGCCACCAGGACCTAATGGCCCACCCAGAGCCCTGCCAGTGGCCAAGTGCCAGCCATGAGGAACCTCCCATCTCCTGCTGCCAACCTACAGCCTCGGCTGCCATCAAAGCCTGGGGGGGATGGCAGAGCTGGGGCCCACCCCCCCCCTCCCCCGAGGGCAGCCAGGACTGACCCGGTCCCTGCCGTGGGGGTGAGGAGCAACCCCAAAAATGCCTGCAGTGGGGCTGGGTCCTGGCATAGGCCGTTGCCAGAAACTGCTGTGTTGGCATAAATGGGACGTTGCTGCAGTTGGGTCTACAAGGGCTCAGGCTCTGCCTGGTTTTTTTTTTTTGGGGGGGGGCATCAGTGGGAAGGGGACACCCCAGGGGACTGCAGCCCCTTTTTTTGCAGGTTTGCAAGTGCTTCTCCAGCAGCGCCTGAGGCGGGGGCTGCAGGACGTCAACCCAGGCTGTCCCTCCCTGAGCGAGGGGCTTGGGCCACCACGTCCGCGGGGCAGGTGTTGGCAGTTGCCACAACCATTGCAACAGTCGTGTTGCAAAAAGCAACAACCTGCCTGTTGAGCCCAAAACAAGCTCCCCATCCCCCCCCACCCCGCCTCCCCCTCCATGGCCTTGGGGCTCCCCCCTTGCTCCAGAGCCTGGCCCAGGCGGCAGCCGGGGTGTGAAGGAGGTCATTTGGGGGTTGGACTAGATGATCTCCAGAGGTCCCTTCCAACCCTGGGATTCTATGATGGCCACCAGGTACCTGGGAGGGGGGGCAGGGGGGGGTGTGCACCTGGCCACCCATCCCAGGGCCATGCAGGACCTGGCTCCGTGGGGGGATGTGTCCTGGCCCCCACAAGCCGGGGCAGGCTGCCAGCATCCCCACCCACGGGTGGCCAGGGAGGGGCCAGCGTGGCTGAACATTAACCCCGGGGCGGTGTCAAGGGCTCCCCGGCCACGCGGCTCCCAGCACCCGCACGCCCGCGATGAGGGGACGCCGTGCCCACTACCACCTCCTGGTAGGTCCAGCGCGGCGGGGTCCCCACGTGGCAGCACGGGCGCTGGGAACGAGCCCCAGGGCAGCACCGGGAGGCGCCGGCAGGGCCGGACGGATGGCCAACTGGACAGATGGGGGCTGCCCGGGGGCGACCGAAAGGCTGGGGAGGTGCGGAGGGTGATGGGCACACTCAGCACCTGCCCCTTTAGCCCCGCTGCCCCCGAGGAGTCAATGACCCTGAAGGCCAGGAGATCTCCTGCCACCTGGGGCTGCCCTGGCTCGTCCCTCTCGTCCCCCTTGGGGTGTTTTCTGCCTGCCCCCACCTCTGGCAGGGACCTACTGCCCACCCACCCTTGGGCAGGGGCTGCATCCACGGCCACCCTGAGCGCATGGCCAGCTGAGACACTTGTCACCAGCTGCCACCAGGACCAAAGCACGTCCCTGTTCCCCGCTTGTGCTGGAGGGCCACCCTGCTGAGGGGAGGTCGTGGCCAGGCTTCGCCCCTTCTGCTATGGCTGAGGCTGGGCTTGTGGAAGCCTCCCCTGCCTTCTCTTCCTCCTCCTCTTCCTCGCGCAGCCCCCACACCCTTGAACTTCCGTGTGCAGTGGTAGCACGGCCTGACGGGACAGCATGGCACGGCATGGCACGGCAGGGCTCTTGGGAGCTGGGCTGGAGGCTCAGCCCAGCACCCATCCCTGTAGTCTTTGGGCTCCTCGGCCCAGCCCTTGGGTGCAGGGTGGGTCCGGGGACGCTCACCTCCACCTGCCCCCAGCCCGAGGAGGACGAGGAGCTGCCCGTGGGCTGCGGGGAGCCGGCCGGAGCAGAGCAGCCGGGCTGGGAGCGAGCCCCGGCAGCGGCCCCGGCCCTGGAGGAGCCATGCAGGCTGGTGCTGAGCACGCCGAGCAGCATCCTGCGGGATGAGGAGATCCAGGAGGTGAGGGACCCTCTCGCCAGCACAGGGACCCCCCCTCCGCCCTCACCTCCCCCGCGCTGCGCAGCCACGGCCACTGTCCTGCCATGAACTGGTCCAGTGCGAGGCCAGATGGGTGACATTCCCCCTGTCCCCGGGGACAGCCACCTCGCCAGCGCCTCTTGGGGGGTGCAGGGGGGAGGGTTCTCCGGGGGGGGGCATCCTGGGAGGCTGCTGGGAGCTTGAGGAGACCCCTCAGGAGTGTGCTGGGGGGAGATGCTTGGGGACACCTTTCAGGGGGATGCTCACATCTCTTGAGAGGATGCTTGGAGGGGGAAGGGCGCTTTGGGAGACCTCTTTGGCGGGGTGGGGGGGGGTGTGGGGAGAGGAGAATGCTCGTGGAGAGTTCTTGGGGGGGGGCTGCTCAGGCAGGGGGCTCAGAAGCAGCCTGGCAGCCCCGGCTGAGCCCACTCTGCCCCAGCTGGGTCCCCACCTGCCCCCCCGGGCGACGCAGCAGCCCTGGCGCCTGCTGTACTGCACCGGCCGGGACGGATTCAGCCTGCGGAGCCTGTACCGCCGCGGGGGCCCGCCGGGCTCCCCGGCCCTGCTGCTCATCAGGGACACGGAGGCGCAGGTACGGCCGGGCCCTCCCCTGCCCAGCTGCCCCGTGGCATTGGGGGCAGCGAAGCCGGTGTCACCGGGGCTGGCCACCACCTCCCTGCTGCCGGCAGGACGGGGGAACGCGTTCCGGCCTTGGGGAGCCTCGCCGAGCACTGCAGCATGGGGACCCCCCCTCTCTGTCCCATTCTGCCCCCCCCCCCAGGCCTTCGGCGCCTTCTGTGCCACTGCCATTCGCCGCAGCAATGGCTTCTACGGGACAGGGGAGACCTTCCTCTTCTCCTTCTCCCCGGAGCTGAAGGTGGGGGCCGCAGGCTGCCAGCCACAGGGGTGCCACCGGGGAGGGGGAAGCTGGGCGGGGGGGCCCAAGGTGCTGGGGAAGGGTATGGGGCAACATGACCGCACTTGGCCAGATGTGGATGAAGCAGCCAGGGGACCCTGCCTGGCGTCCCTGCAGTCCCAAGGGTTTGCCCAGGACTGGGGGAAGAATCACAGAATCACAGAATGGTTCCGGTTGGAAGTGACCTTAAAGATCATCTAGTTCCAACAAACCCTGGGCAGGGACACCCCCCATTAGACCAGGGTGCTCCAAGCCCCATCCAGCCTGGCCTTAAAAACTTCCAGGGATGGGGCAGCCACAGCTCCTCTGGGCAACCTGGGCCTGGGGCTCACCACCCTCACGGTGAGGAACTTCTTCCTAACATCCAGCCTGAATCGTCCCATCTCTAGTTTTAATCCATTCCCTCCAGTCCTACCATTACCCGACATCCTAAAAAGTCCCTCCCCAGCTTTCTTGTAGCCCCCCCCCCTTAAGATAGTGGAAGGCCACCATGAGGTCTCCTCGGAGCCTTCTTTTCTCCAGACTGAACAACCCCAACTCTCTCAGCCCGTCCTCACAGGAGAGGGCAAATCCCAGCCGGCCGTGTAGGGAGGGGGGTTCCGGGAAGGGGACCCTGCCCAGCCAGGGCTGGGGGGTGGTGTGTCATTGGGGACCCTCCACTTGCCAGGGCGGTGACAGCCCCATCTGGGTGGGACGTGGAGGCAGCTCAGCCACGTCTGCCTGTGCCAGCAGGGGCGTGTGTGTGTGATGGGGCCGGTGGCAGCTGTCCTACAGGTCGGGGGGGGAGCTGCTGGCAGGGATGGGCCAGCACCAAGTGCCCCCAGGCTTGGCCAGGTCTTCCTCTGGAGAAGCAGGACACGGCGGGGACGAGCAAAGCCAGCTTTGCTCGGCAGCCCCCCCGTTGTCCTTCACAGGACGGGGACAAGGATGGGGACAGAGATGCTGTGCCCCAGCCCACAGTCCCGGCCGACTGCTGTCCCCATGCAGGTGTTCAGGTGGACGGGCAGGAACAACTTCTTCATGAAAGGGGACGTGGACCTGCTGATGGTCGGTGGGGGCAGGTAGGAGCTGTGCTGGCAGCTTTAGCAGCCCCCGGGATCCCCAGCCCCGATGGCCACTGGGGCCGTGCTCTGAGCCCAGGCTGCCCCGCGGAGCCAGGTCCGGGCACACAGCAGTGGTTCGAAGCCAAGAAGGCGGGTGGAGGTTGCCCAGCAGCACCGGCCATTTCACCCCCTGGCCCTGCTGCCAGCGGTCCTGCCTGCTCCCTGCCTGCGGGCAGGGTGGCCACCCCAGGGGTGGCTGCTGGTCTCGTCCCCGTTTTGCCTGTCCCTTTTGTGCGGCATCCATCAGCAGGAGGGCACCCAGGAGTGGGAACGGGGAGGTGGCCGGTCCCCCGGGAGGTGGCTGGAGAGGTCTCCAGGCACGGAGGAGGCAGGTGAGGGGACCCTCAGCTGTTGGCACCTTCCCAGCGGTAGATTTGGGCTGTGGCTGGACGGAGACCTGCACCACGGGGGCAGCCACCCCTGCGAGACCTTCGACAACGAGACCCTCTCGCCGCGGGAGGAGTTCTGTGTCCAGGACCTGGAAGTGTGGGGCCTGGCCTGACCCTGTGGTCCACACCTGGGACAAAGGTGACAGCGGGGGGACACCTGGACCGCCATCATGCACAGCTGGTCCCTGCCAGCACGCGCCGAGCCTGTCGGACGGGGCACAGCCTCGCTGCCGCCTCCCTCCACCCTGTCCCCACCAACGTCCCCTCTTCATGTGCCAACAGCCGGTGGGGGCAGTGTGATGGGGACAGGCTGCAGCGGGATCTCAGCCCCCCGCAGTGCTGGTGTCACCATGCCGGGGTCCCCAGGGTGGTTGCAGGGTGGCCCCCCTGGCACCGAGCACCCTGCCTGGCCGGGACAACGCAGAGCCACGGGGGGAGGAGGGCGCGTGTTGGGGCCAAGCACCGCAGGGTTCCCCAGATGGAGGAGCAACTTCGAGAGCAGCGTGATGCCAGCAGGACCCAGCAAGCCCAGGCAGCCTCTGCCCCACCGGCCGCGGCCCCCAGGGGTGGCACTGCCCGGGGATACGGTGACCACTCATCAATAAAGAGGCAGAGCTGCGCTCCCAGCCTTGTCCTTGCCACGGACGCAACGAATGGCCCCGTGCAGTTGTGCAAAGCAAGTGATGGCAACCAGGCCAGGAGCCGTGAGAGCCCCGGTCGTGCCCCATCCCAGCCCGGGGTTGCATCCCCACAGCAAGCGCAGGGGGTGAGCCTGGGGGGCTGCGGGGACCTGTCCCCCCTCTGCCAGAGTCCACACTCTCTGTCCCCCCTGTCACCTCCCGAGGGCCAGGGCTTCCTCCTCGAGAGTGCCCAGGCTACGCTGGGCATCTCGCCCCGACCTGCTCCCACCGGGGCGGGGATGACAAGAGCGCTCTCCGGGCCCCTTCCCACCCACAGCTCCACGACCTGCTGCCTCTTGCCCGCCTGCCCCTCGGTTCCTCGACGCCAGGCCGGCTCTCCTCCTCCTCCTCCTCCACCATCCCACCATTCCCATGCGAGCAGCAGGACCAGCCCCACAGGTGGTATTCGAGGCAGGCATGGGTGGCCCAGGGGAGGACAAGGGCCCATCTGGTTTGGCCACATTTGATTGATTTATTTTGGGAGCACGCCCGGGACACGGCCCCGCTGGGCAGCCCAGCCAGAGGAGCACCTGATGGGTGTTGAAGGACCTCAGCAGCTGCTGCATCTCCGGGTGCTCCAGCCCAGGACCCCCCTGCCCGGCCACTGGAGCCCAGCATCGACCCAAGGGTCACGGCTGCCTCAGTCTGCCTGGGCCCTGGTCTTCTTCACCCCACCACAGCCCACTGTGTGCCAGATGGTCCAGCTTAAAGTTTGCCTGTGAATGACACCCCCTCCATGCCCTGACACCCGGTTTGGGGATGATACAGCCCCTGACTCCCCCAACAGGCGGCACCGGGCACCCCACCGGCTGCGAGAGCTGTCACCAGGGGCCAGCGGTGCCTACGGCCCCAGTCGAACTCCAGTTGCTGGCCCCAAACCCACTCACACCCGTCTCTCCAGCAGCTGGCACCTAGTCCTGGCAGCACGCCTCCACCCGGGCTCCGTGCGATTAATGGAGAAAGAGTGAAGAAGGGATTTAAGACGACAGGACAGAGATAAGACAGGTCGGGCACAGGACTCTGGCGGGCAACACAGTGACTGGCCCCATTCCACACACAACCCTTTCACACCCCGTGTCTGCCTGACCGCTCTTCATCCCCCCCACTCCTCGCCTGCAGAGTCCCACCAACCCCTCCAGGTTACACGCCCCCCAGCTGCAAAGCCCGGCTGCCCGTAGCTTCTCAAAAGCCATCACTTAGTGGGGCTGAGGTTTGTCTCCCTCCCGTTCCGTATCCCCCCAGCTGAAAAAATAAGTGTTCTCCTGCTTCCCATGCCCTTCCCAAGGAGTGACACCAACCGGGCCTGCCCCCAGCACCTCCCTTAGAAGTCACTGCTGCAGCAAACGGTGGTGGCAGAGAAAGCAAGGCAGGTGCAAACTACCACCAAACAGACGGGGGAAAGGCTCCAAAACCACTTGCCCACCCAGGAAGCCCCCAGGGACCCTTCCTCTTTACAGGCCCCTCAGCACCACCTCACCCCTCACACATGTCCCATGACTTAGGGCCCATTTCACATTTCTGCCAGTAGTGCTGGGGCAGGGTCACAGAACCACAGGCTGGCTGAGGTTGGAGGCACCTCTGGTGATCATCGGTCCAACCCCATCAGGGCCGCCCAGAGCCAGCTGCCCAGCACCGTGTCCAGGAGCCTTTTGAGTATCTCCACGGATGGAGCCTCCACCACCTCCCTGTGCACCCTGTGCCAGTGCTCCGTCACCCTGACAGCGGAAAAGTGTTCCCTGGTGTTCAGAGGGACCCTCGGTTTGTGCCCATGGCCTCTGGTCCTGTCCCTGGGTACCACCGGGAAAAGCCTGGCTCCGTCCTCTCTGCAGCCCCCCTCCAGGGGACGAGCTCCCCCGGAGCCTGCTCTGCTCCAGGCTGAACAGTCCCAGCTCTCTCAGCCTCTCCTCGTAGCAGAGACGCTCCAGTCCCTTCATCACCTTCGCTGGACTCTCTCCAGTCTGTCCCTGTCTCTCGTACTGGGGAGCGCAGCGCCCGACCCAGCACTTCAGGGGTGGCCTCAGCGGTGCTGAGCGGAGGGGAAGGATCATCTCCCTCCACCAGCTGGGACACTGCTCCTAAGGCAGCCCGGGACACCCTTTGCCGCCTTTGCTGCAAGAGCACATTGTTGGCTCGTGATCAACTCGTGTGTCCCCTAGATCCTTTTCTGCCAAGCTGCTGCCCAGGTTGGTGGCCCCCAGCACGTGCTGGTGAATGAGGGGTGACCCCCGCTAGGGGCAGGACTTTGCATTTCTTGTTGAACTGCATGAGGTTCCTGTCAGCCCATTTCTCCAGCCTGGCAATGTCCCTCTGGACAGCAGCGTGACCCGCTGGTGAGTCAGCCACTCCTCCCTGTTTGGTGTCATCTACTAACTTGCTGAGGGTGGACCCTGTCCCATCATCCAGATCAGTAATGAAGACTACTGGGACCGGCCCCAGTACTGACCCCTGGGGTACACCAACCGGCCTCCAACTAGATTTTGCGCCACTGATCAGGCACCCTCTGGGCCCAGCCCAGTTTTCAGTCCTCCCCTCTCTCTGCTCATCCAGACCATACTCCAAGAGCTTGCTGAGGGAGACAATCTCCACTGCTCTTCCCTCAGCCACCAGGCCGGTCATTTCATGGTAGAAGGTGGTCTGGTTGGTCAAGCACGGCTTCAGTTTTCCTTTTTCCCCCTACACAACAGTTGGAGCAGCGTCTAAAGCCAACCTGGCCGCCGTAAGGATGCTGAAGTCAGAGCCCTGCCCGCTCCGCCCAGGCGTGGCGATGGACGGGCGGCTGCAGTTCCTGCGAGGCACCAGGAGAGGTTGGATCCTCTGTCGTGGCCAGGCACAACCTCTAGGAGCCTCCAGCCCCACAACCCTGCCACAGCTGAGCTGGCTCCACTGCGCTTGCCGTTCACGCTCCACTTGAGCAAACATGAAGTACGAAACCACCTCCTCAAGCTGGAAGATCTGCACTTCCCCAGAGCAGCGTTGGTCCTTTAAAAATGCATTTGGCTGTTTGTAAGTGTGCAGGAACACCGTCTTTAATAAAGTTCACACACCGCGATTCCTTAAAAGAATAGTAAAATCATAGTTTATAAATTTATTCTTAGTCCAGAGAGGCTCAGATTAACATGTTTGAGAAAAAGAAATCCTCTGTCTCAGAACTTAAGTACAAATTTTTGCTTAAACATAAGCAAAAGGTATTTCTCAAGTATAAAGTGCACCTTTTATAACAGATTCAAAACAAACCCAAGCAACGATAACAAAATTACATTATTCTGAACTATACTTGATTTTATGCAGATAAGGGAGGATAAATGCCTTTGCTCTGCGATGCTGTTTCTTGAAGCATAATAAGAAGTTCGTTAAAAGCTTTTAAAGAGTTCACAACCCCTTCTAATAGATATCTGGCACACCTGCAGATCGGGAATACCGTCAAAGCAGAGGTTGCGTCACATCACCTTTAGACACGCGAGCGCAAGTACATAAGAAAGCAGCAGAGCGCAAAATGACTTCTGGTTATTTCAACGAACGAAATCCGAGTGAGTACGTGAATACTCACCATCCTTCCCTCTGCCTAACAGCCACCGGTTCCCATGATGAAAAGGGCAAAGGAAACGCAATCAGAGATGAAGAGAGTTCTGCAGTTCTCTCACAGTGACTTCCCACTGTGTCCGTTTTCAGACCCACACCTGGCCGTCAAAATTGAATGCTGAACTTTTCTTTCCCCATTTCAGATATAAAATTTCAAAGCTCGTTCCAATTTCTGAGCATTACTGAACCTTTTTGCTTTGCGTTTTTAGTTTTGACAGCAGGCTTTTTCAAGCTTTTAGGTTTGATTTCATGAAAGCAGCCTTCCTCTTAGACCTGAGTAAAAGATGAGAGGAACAATGTCTTCCTCGTTCACTTTTTCAACTGGACAGACATTTGGCAACGCTCACATTAGTACTGCCAGTCGGGGAAAAATGTGAGAACTCTTATAGTTCTACAAGGGAGAGAAAAATTACCACAGGAACAGCAATCGTAGATCCAGGAGAAACAGGGAAGGGATACGAGAATGGAAGAGCTCCCGAAGAGCCACTCTACCTAGTACAGCGTAACGCAGAAACAAGGTGCGCTTGGTGCGAGGAAGAGCGGAGCCGGTGCAGCGCCCTGCGGGGACTCACTAACCACGCCACGGCCTGGGCGCGCACCAACCTGCCCGCAAACATCGGGGCAGCTCTGCTCTCCCCGCAAGCACTCCAACAATGGACGTTTTGAGCAGTTTTTGCAGTTCAGTGTAACAGTAAAAATATAACATTCAATGTATCAAAAATACACTATAAAACAATTAAAGGCTGCACGTCACTGCAATGCATTGTTACTTCAATAAAAATTGTGGTCACACTTACAGCAAGAGGCCTGCACCTTCATCAGCTCTTTGAATGCCAGAAAAGTAATCTTTGGTTATTAAAAAGACTCTCCTGTCCCCCACGTTTTATTTTTTTAAATGGAATTCATTTTGCTATTCTCGAAGATGCCATCTATGTTTTTTTCAGAGTCCTATTACCTCACTGTATTTTCAGAAGCGTACTTACTCCTCTCTTCCTCAAGTACTGAACACCCCCCCGCCCCCACCCCTGCCCCGGAAACACCAAAAACCTGAGCTGGAAGTTTTTCTGCTAGCTCATGCGATACCACCATCATCTTAAGGGATCAGGACCAGAAGGAACAGTAACGTGTCTTCAGCAGTTCTTGTAATAACGATGAATAGCAATTTTTAAAGTTACTCTTGCTACAGAGTGCAAATACATTCAAAAAAAAAGGAGAACTGAGTTTGCTCTGCTGTAATAGGTTGTTAGTTTTTCTAAAAGTCCATTTGGAATATGCACTTTGTTTAAGTACCTACATTAAAACATACTGTGTTGTAAAACGCATTTCTGCATTGTTCTGTACGTTTTTACGGTCCACCCAACTGGCTTTTAAAAGAGCTGCTGCTCAGGTTTACTCATCTTCTGGAGAAGCAGACTGAATAGTGCAAAAGTAAAAGCGTTACTTATCAAAAGGAAGTCTTTGTTTGCAGTTGGATTCGGCAGCTGTCCTGTGTTCATCATCTCTCCTGTTATTCCAGCTTTCCTTCATTGGAGTTAGATGAGGGGCAACCACATCACTATCCTATTATTAAAAGTCAGAAAACAGTAATGCAGGACATCCACTTTCGATTTCTATCCTAAAGCAGGGGAAAAGCAGCTCAGTATCAGACTTAACAGAAGAAATAAATGCCAGGTCCTGGAAGCATAATAAATTAATGACCATTACAGACATCCCGGAGATGGAAACTGCTGCAGTCAGTGATAGCATCTGGCGGGGAGAAAAAAGTCGCCCACGTATCAGAGAAGCCTTCACCACTGGCAGTCCACCTCTTCCTAAATTATTACCGGGCAAATCGAGGAAGATGAGCAAGCTTGTGTTTTTGGGCATCAGTACAGGAACCGGAAACATTATTCTAAGTGTTTCCTCTGAATTCGCCACAGTTATCTCATTTAAAACTGTTGCAATCCACCCGGTGTAGGTGCTCGGCATGTGCCTTTCACTGTCTTAAGGCGCGTAACTTTGCTACAGTAAGTGGTATGGTCTAAGGCGGCAGTGCTCATCCTTGTCAGACACATATGTTAACCTAATGCTCGGGCACCGCACGCACAGACATGAGCACAACAAACTCTCTAAGCTTAGAAATAAGCTGGCGAGACACATGCTGCCGTGTTCTGCAACACGCCAGGGCCTGCAAGATGGATATGCTGGAACCCGAAGGATCTGCTTACGGGATACAACAATACTCTACAAGCTACCAGCAGAGAAAGCTTCTTGCTTGATCCATTTGTAAAAAGCCCTTCTGAAATTTACTGCTCTCAAAAGATGGATGCCAGAAGTACGCCACAAGGACGAGCCTTAAAAGAAGTTGTTGTTTGTGCTCCAGCACATAAGACAACTCATCTACTGCGCGGTCGTTCGTTTCAGAGGTAGCTCTTTCCCCGAATGAGACTTGTGGGTGTCCGAGATGCAAAGTCAGGGATATTAACACACACACGCTTCACAGAACTGTTCACCCTGCATTTGTTAAGCAACTTGAAGATTTTAATATGAGCATTTATTTTACTTTGAGGCTTGATTCCAGACAGTAGAAAATAGCTGAAAAAGTGCACGGAACTGAAGAAAGCTATTTCTTTCCCCGATACGACCATCAGGCAAACAAAAGTGAAAGCCAAACATGAGGGGAGAAACGTAACAGCTCATCTGCCAAGCACATCTATCAAACCTACTGAAGCTTCCAGCCTAAAAGCCTCACAGGTCGCGAACACAGCGGAGCGGCTCCGTTAGCGTTTTCTACTGAGAAGAACTCACTCGATACAACCATAACTGCTTCTCTCCAATGATGGATATACTGGAAGTATCAGCACATAATAATTTTTTTGGATGCAGGTGGCCCCTTTCCTGCTAGGGGAATGTGATGGGGATGCCGTCTCGCACATCACCAGTTTACAGCTACGAGAGTTACAGGCTTCTCCGCCACCAGGAGAATGCAGGAGGAATGCAAAGCAAGACATAAAACGGACTCAGGTTCTGCTTCAGAGCCTCCATTTTACTTGCCAGCTCAGTTCTGACACTGTTCTCAACAGAAAACGTCAGATGAGTTGTAACACATCCTCTTGCTTCCTCACAGCTGGAAACTTGTATGTTTTGAGAGCTGACAGGAAAAGGAAGCAAAGAGAACAGAAAAGGCCTTCCAAGCACTCAGACTAGGGACTAGCTGCCAAGAGAGTGGTCTGCAATCTTATTCCCACAGGTCTTTTCCACTCTAACAGGAGTGAGTTTAACAGCTGGCGAACAAGGAGGGAAAGCAATAGAGCTGACCCGACCTCCTCCCTAGATCTTTTCGTCTCCCAGTGCTGTTCTAAGCCTTTGTATGAGGAAACCTGCATTCATGAACTAGCGAGTGCCTGCGTGGACACCCAACGTTGTTATAAAAACACGACTTTTCAAATTACCTAAGTTAAATCAATGCAAATCCACCACTATTTCAGTGAAACCAAAGCATGTCCAGATGCAAGCCTCAATAAAACCAGACGCTAGGTTAGTGAGGAGTGGCTCTGCCAAAAAGACAAGGTCTAAATGCCAACTTTTGTAACGAAAGAGCAAGTTTATGGACAAAGGTGAAGAGCTCTAAGAAAAATAGTACATGAGTTTGTTACCTGTGGTTTGGTGAAATCCTTCTCTATACACCACTGAATAAAATACTGTTTTGCAGCTGAAACAACATCTGGATCCTGACTTTTGCAATAAACCCGGATAACCTGCTCTGCAAACCTCATGGGTAATAGCTTTGAAACCTTTGGAATAAAAAAGAAATAAGCTTTAGTATTTCTTGAAATTCAGGGTCCATTGACCTTCAATTTTTTTCATCTGAATACAAGTTGAAGGCAGTAAAAAACACCCCACTACAACCCACGAGCTTTATGCAAATCAACTGTATTTCTTCCTAAGACTCCCAGGGTATCCAAGTTAAATACTGTTCATATGCAAAGGCTGTCAGGACTCCAGACTGCTGTAGTACAACACACACTGAAGACCCACAAGGACATGGACTCCACAACCTCTTCACAACTCTCCTCCACAACTACTGCAAGAGCTCCCATGAAGGACTGTAACCACTTCCACCGCAAGCTGGGAAGAAGATGCCCTTCCGAAGCCAGCTGAGGAACATAAAAGACTACCTGTTCTTTACTGATCTTGACTGCCTTGGAAGGATCAGCCTTGCAATAGAAGAGAACGTTATCAATGGGATTCTGTTCTTTCATTCCATAATCCATATTGATAATCTTGCGTGCAAAACAAAGAAAAAGGCATTTGTTAAGGTTTGTCTTTAGTTTTCTCACAATAAATACAAAAGGATACAGGCTATACTTCTGTAAATGACACTAATCAAATAGAACAGTAATTAATAAACGATTACTTAATAAATCGATCTGGTATTTGCATTTTTTATCTTTTCTTCCACCACTTTTCACTCTGAAGCTGCCGGGTGAATATTCACATTTACACCAACCAGTTCCCAGTCACGCTCTGAAACACTCCAGTTTCAAACAGTGGAAGCATGCTGGTCCCTTGCCAGCCAAAACACACAACCTTCGGAGGCGGCAGGAGCGCTTACAATTTTAAACAGGAAGTTTATTTACATCTGCTTGGTACACCAACAGTTTTGTGGTGAGCAGGGAGGAGGCCAGTTCCCCATGACCTTAATTTGTGGGACAAGGAAAGCACAGTCATTTACTTTGAAGTTAAGTAAACTGCTACAGTTTTACCCAGCCAGAAGTGACTCCTCAGTACAAAGGAGCTTTAGAGGCGATTTGTGATGCGTTCTACGGAAAGCCATTTGTTACCTCTTCCCAGAACTAACCAAGAACAGGGATTAAGCTATTTGATGCTTGCAGACTGCTCAAGCTCTCTCCTCCGTCTCAGGCTCTCTCCTTCCCACCAGTGCAGGCTGGAGACTGAGCGGTGGCAGCAAGGTGCTTTATGCAGAAGACAAAACCCAGGAGTGACTGCGCTGCATCAGGTGTGCAATACCAGAAGCCTGGAAGTCACCGTGCCTCTTATCCTCCCACCGGGGCTCACAATTTACTTGCCTTCATAACCTGCAGCAGCGGTGCCTAGACCGCTCCGTATGCTACACATGTAACACCCACATGCTAAAAACCAAAGGTTTCCCTACGGCTCCTTTTCAGAGTGAGGACAATCACGGGAGAGCACGTTTGTCACTGGGAGCAGAAGGGCCCGAAGCCTCTGTCCCCAGGCCCTCCCAACCACAGCAAACCTCCCACAGGGGAAGCTCGTTGCTCTCAGTGCCTTAAATGGAGCAATTAGGGGACCAGACAACCCTCAGGTTTTATTTTCTCACTTTGCAAATGTATTGAAACGTTACCCCAATTTTCACTATGGTATACAAGGCCCTCTGTGATTGAAAAGTTTTTACTCTGAACCCGCTCTGAGAGATACTTACATCAATTATGAAATCTTCAGCCTTTAGCTCCACATCTGGAGGATCCTTTTCTGGCTTGGAATTAGCAATGCTTTCTGCCAGGCTATTATTCTGGAAAAAAAACCAAAAAACACAACAGTAACTCAGCTTACATTTATGCACGACAAAACATGTCACTGAACTACAGATTTCTTCATAGCTTGACAGACTCCTCTTGCAGCAATCTGGTTGTTTGAATCCTTGTATACCTTAGCCATAACTTTTCTCCCAGTTTTTAATAACAAAACAAGCTTATTTAATTGAGAAGAGCCAAATACTGCCAGCCTGGGGGGGAAGAGTTTTACATCTGATGACAGAACGGAAGGAGGGGGAGGATGAGGGGTGGGAGGAAGAAGTGGGGGAGCGGGATAGGGAGTTTCCATCCAGGATGCTGAAGTCTCCATAAAGCAGAAAATAAGTACCTTCAAGCAATTGTTTTCCTAATACAAGTGTTTTGCAATTAAGTTTCCCAAAGCGGAATACTAAATGTTTTTACTGAAGTTTGGGGTTTTTTTTTTTTAAATGAAGGGCTGCAGGATCTCACCCTCTAATAAAGCTTTTATATCTATACATTGAAGCATATTAAAAAAAAAAAAAAAACCACCAAGAGACAGACAGGATCAGTAACGTCATTGATCACTACAAAAAAAAAACAACCCAGAAGCAGCAAGCTCCCAGGCAAACTTTGGAGGGGATGGTGACCTACTTCAAAAGCTGAAACCCACCAGGGGGTTTTGTCTGGTTTTGGACCCGCGAGAATATTCCCTGCTTCCAGCTAGGCTAAAGCCAAGCAGAGGAGCAGGGTGCGATGGAGAGCACTTGTTTGTGGAAACGTGTAAGTCCTCATAAAAGGCTGCGGCTGAGCAGGACAGAGAAGGTCATCTGTTTACCTCTGCCCAGGGCTGGGGACGATGGAAGATTCGATGAAGCAAGATTCCCTGGGAGCAACTGAGACTCCTGGAGAAAAGCTTCGAGCGCAGCATAGAGCTGCCAGGAGACAGGTCCAGCAGGCAATGAATTTAACTAGCAGCATTTTTTTTTTTTTTTGCCGATTTATCCATTGCAAAGACGGGGAGACGGCTAAGAGCAGGGAATCACACGCATTGCCAGGCTGAGGCAGACATGTGGGTTGTTGTGACTCACGAAGCCAAGGAAAGGTTTAGACTGAGAGGAAAGAATTTCCAGGAGGCAGGCTGTTTATAAGCTATCCTATTCCTATTCTGTATCGGAACGTATATGTGCTAACTTTCTCCTTTTTTTGTTTCCTTTTTTTTTTTTTTTAAGTTATTTCTTCCAGTTTGCATTAACTGGAAACTTAGCTTTGAATTTAAGAACTCTGTATCTATTTGGGATGTTCTCCTGGCTCTGGCCAGCTTGAGGATCACAAAACTGGACAGGGCTTTGAGCAACCTGCCCTAGTTGAAGATGTCCCTGGCTCACTGCAGGGGGATTGGACTAGATGACCTTTAAAGGTCCCTTCCAACCCAAACTATTCCATGATTCTAAACCTAACGGCACTGTGGTCTCTTAAGGAGCAGAACAGACACAGCTACGTCTTGTCTAGCCACCGCTCACCTCCAGCACTTCAGAGGAAGTTGAGCCTCTGACACTCCTGCAACAGGCACCTCCGGCACCACAGGGGGGGAAACTCTCCCCCAGCCCCTCAGCTGAGCATCAGGAGCTGCAAAGCATTGGCTGGATAGAATCACGGCACCAACAGTGACCCGGGTCTCCCTTCAGAACAAGACTCAACACCTCCGGATGGATTTTCAGAGTGAGAGTTTTTCTTCTCAAGAAACTGTTTAAAGGTGGAATTCACTCTCCTGACCATCTCCTTGGTTTTTTTAGGCTATCTATCCTGAACTCCTCCTCAGAAGGGCAGAAACTTGACAGTCAACGTACAACCACTTCATGTTGTGCTGATGTTTTCCGTCCTCGCGTTTCCTACTTTTTTAATACAGAATCTCTTAACGCTGCTTTTTCTTAGACAAAGAACACAAGCAAATCTTCTCTTCAGACAAAAACATGAACAGAGCAGTAAGACACCTAGTAGTCCTTCTCCAACCTTTTTCTTTAAAAGAGACTAATTTTTTTTTATTAAATCTTTACAGATACAGTCAGCCACTTCTGGAAATTTGGCATGGAAAATTTTAAGCAAAAATGGCTGAAGTTTAGAGATAATTAACTGATGATTTGATAACATGGTACAGCACATTACAAGAAAATCTCAGCCACCTGAAGTAACGTCAGCTCTAACATAATATTACTTTGAAATAAGACAACAGCGGTTAAACGGATGTCTGATGAGTGCTTTGAAAAGCAAACACTAGAAAAAAATACATGCACGCTCATGCTAATTATAGAATTTAATACCAAGAAATTCAGAAGTTATTATTCACTTTGACATTTGTTCTCAAAATAAAGCACACAAATTACAATTCAAATCAAAAGTGTTCCTTATAATTTTGAAATTTTAATGAACAGAAGATGATAGTAATAACCTTCTCAATCACTGGACCATAACAGCTTTTTATGCAATTTTGTATTTTTTCAGTGAACAGTTCTTTCTGGAAATATTTCTGCAATAACCAACTTCTGAATTTCCACCTCTTGCCATTCTTCTGGCTGTTTCTAGATCAAACCTTTCCCAGATTCCTATAATACGATGCACGGCTCAGCAACGTAAAGGCAGGAGGAGAACTTTTGACACTATTTTTGGAATAGCGGTTAAGCAAAAAAAAACCCAAACCAAACCAAAACCAGACAGAGATAGAGGAAAAAAAGATGGTCAGCAACTTAGAGAACGTTTTTAGAGGGACAGAATTCAGGATTTTCCACCAATGGACATTACCTTTACAACTTCCCCCACTTTTTCAGGTTGAGTCTCTCCTAAAAACTTGTATAATTCACGCCGTTCTATTTTACGCAAAATTTCTCGTGCCTCCTTCAGCTCTGGACAACTCGAGTGCAGAATTTCCAAGTAGATATTATCTGCCAAAGTTGCATTGATTTTTGTTAAGCATGTCAAAGTCCAGTGTCACAGCAAAATGCACGTACAGGGAGAAAGGTTAAAGCAACAAGAAAAACTGCTGGTTCAGGAAAAGACACTTTGAGAGAGTGACTGAACATACTAAGTCTGGCAACTGAGAAGTCCCAATATCGTCTTGATTTTCATCAGATTCGTTAACAGTTGTTGGCAGAAAAACTAGCTCAATTCTCACCCTTGCAACAAGTTTTATTATTTCACTGAAAGTTGCCTCCTCTCCTTGTTCAGCAGAATATCCTAAATGCCAGCACTAACTGGCTCAGGGACAAGGGCACTCCATCTTTTACAAGAACAAAGTACTTCCGTTAAACCTTCAGAATTTCTCAGATTTTGGATGCCAGCATCAAAGTCCCCCCTCCCGTCCCCACATGACAGTGAAGTACGCAGGTGTGTTTCCCACCATCAATAGAAGCAGCAAGACTCAGGTTTCTTTTGATGTGGCTTCGGGGCAGAAAGGTTGTTTTGGGCCGTCCTAAAGAAACTGCTGCTGTCGGGATGCTGCTGCCTGTCACAGCCCACAGAGCTGCACTCTGCGTCTGTTCGCATTGCCCAGGTCCCCTGGGACCACAACTGGCTTAAGGAGCTCCCAACACACTCCAGAAGCAAGCTATGAGCCATACACCAAAATATCTTTAAATGAGGGTTGTTTTTATGGACAAAGTCGATCGAAGTCAGGAACCTCTCCACAAGGAACAACAGACTAGGTCTCTTCAGGCTGAGAGAAGAGATAATGCAGGGGAAATAAGAAACCCACAAACACATCCATCGTGCAAAAGCAGTAGTGACAAGGAACAGTTTGCTGTCTCATCCTTTACTAAAACTAGGATTTGCTGTCAAATCAGGAGCCAACAAATTAAAAACTAACAGTGGTTCTTCACTCCTCATGGGAGAAAGCTAGGCAGCTTTCTGCTGCAGAACTTCACAGAGGTTTATCATCTGCAAAGATCCAAGAGGCAACTGGACAGTTTCACAGAAATATCACTCATCAAGGACGACTGGAAACAAGCCTATTGTTCTCTCAGAAGCGCCCAGGCTGCAACCACCAGATGCAGGGAAGGCAGTGCTTTGGTTTAAGAGGAAGACAACATGCTTGTCCTTCGTGGTTCACTGTTACATCTGATGTTGGTATATTCCTTGAATCGCTCTCCTTACTGTTTAACTCTCCTTGTTGAAAAGCACAGCCCCGGCAAGCAGCTCCTTGCTGCGGCAGACTGTTAAGAGGCAGGGGACAGTCCCTGTATCCTTGCCCCGCGCTGTGCTCCCCCCACCAGGTACCACAGGTCAGCAGGCAGTTACAACAGGACCCTGGTGCTGACTTGCTAGCATGGCTGATCTTACAGACCAGGCAACCCTCAGGAACAGACCCCAGCCCACAAAGAACTTAATCTTAGTTCTGGCCTTTCTGCCCAGCCTTCCACAGCCCAACACTGCAATTCATGCTCCCCAATCACTACTGCCGCTCACAGCCAGACGCTTCTCCCCGGGGGCAGAGGGACCCAGTGTCAGAGGGACCAGGCAGCTCCTCATCTCAGCACTCCGTGCAGCCCCTTTACCCACGTGACGCAGCCTATGGTCAGGCTGAATGTTGCTGTGGCAGATGAAGCATTGCCAGCAGGCTGTTAGCATGACGCAGGTTAAGGCACACAGGATCCTCTGCAACAGTGCTCTCCGCCTCTGTCATCTTGTCCACAGACCAAAGACAGAAATTCTTGAATCTCTCTGTTGGCCAGCCAAGGCTTGGTGATGGAAGCTCAGGAAAGTTGTCTTGCCACTCAGGAAAGATGCCTCGAGAGTCCTCGTGAGCTATAGCTCACAGGTGCTGCAAGAGCTGCCAGTACTTGGGAGCACTCTTCAGCAGGGTCTGCAGCATCCTCTACCCTGCAGTCACCCAACCACAAACAGGCAAGGTCTGCCTTGCCCGCGCTGGCCTCCATCCCCCATGCTGCACCAAGCTGGCAAGGGCATGCTGCAGCCCTGAACACCAGCCAGAGGAATGCTGGTGTGCCTCACAGCAAAGACTAGGAGGAGCAGACAAAACCAAGATGCTATGGTGGTGTGAAGATGTGGAACTATACAACAACACAACTCAAGCCAGTTTCTGTGAGTTCAGTAACTTCTGTGTTTCCTCTTCACAGCACTGAGCCAGACCTTGAGGAATGGATGCCAGCAGGCAGACTGTTTTTCCGGGAAAATACCACAAGTCTCAGCTCTTGTTTGCTTCACCCTGTAATCACGCTGGAGTTCCCTTGCATGTCTTCAAGTAGGTTGGTTCTTGTAGGGTAAGTACACAGAGCAGCATTCTCACAAGCTCTTATCCAAGCAACTAGAAACTTGCAGAAATAAACTAAGTTGTTCATATGTTCTGCTTTCTTCTGTTATATTTGCAAGCAGGGTAGCAAGGTCTCAAGCAAATCAAATCAGACCGCATCACAGCCCTTTGAAACCTGCCTTGGGGTTAGTTTCACACTACAACACACACACAGTACTTCTCTACCTGACGTAGGTAGACCTTGCAGCTGACTTGCATCCTACTTGTGACAAATGCAATAAACTCAGGGTACAGGCAGGACCTCCTGACAGCACTGCTTGAAATAATCTGAATTTGAATGTATGCGTAACATAAGAAGTTGGTGCTTCTCTCTCTCACTGCCCGCTTCCCTTCCCTCTGTCCCCCGCCCAAAAGAAAGTAACTTAAACTAGAAGGTCTTGCTCTCCCAGAGAGATACGACAGCACAGAGATTGGACGGTCCCGCTCTGCCCCACCATCTGCGCACAAAAGCAGTACTTCAGTAGTCATGGGCGAGGACTGAGCTATAAAAACAGCATTCTAACAGGTGCTCATATTCTTTTGCTTTAAAAAAAAAAACAAAAAAAAACCAAACCGTAATCTGAGAGTTCATACCAGTTAGCTTAGTGTAGGCTTCCATGTCCTCCATTGCTGTAGAAATCTGGTACTGTTTTCCTCCAGAACCTTCTATTTTTAAAAATTTGTCTGCTTTTTGAAATGCTTCTGTAATCCTAGTTTGAGACAAAATTAAGACTTAAAGAAAGCATCATTTTGAAACACCTTATTGCTCAAGAGTCAAAAAAGGAATGCATTAGTATGTTATAAATAGAGGACAACAGATGAAACTTCCTCCCAAGTACACAGCAGACCCTGCTTGCACTGCAGTATGTCCTGTCTCCACCCTGTCACCGCACATTTCAGCGGTCTTTCCATTTACTGAAACCAGGTTCAGATCAGACCTTAGCCGTCTCTCAGTGAATGAGCAAGTACACTTTGTTCTGCATCAAACTATGAGCTTAACATTGCTGAGACAATTGCAGAACCCTGCAAGACAGTGACATGGTCACTCAGCTGCAAGGAGGCTGCCTCACAGATCACCATATCCTTGTACAGAGTCATTGCTCCAGGAGTTAACTGAGAGAATACAAAGCATTCTGAAGGTAAAGAATCACGAACATGTGCTATTTTCAGGTGGGAAAACCCGATGTTCTAAAGATCAAGTTCTTCCCAAGTTCCCTGTACATCTTACTGTCATTTTCCAGCCTGTGTGCTCATTTGGATAGGCTGCTGTAATTATGGTGAGCCAAAACCTAAATTTCTTCGCTGTTTTAATTCCTCACTCATAGGTACTGTCAACCCTTCGCATTTTTAGTCTTGAGTTTTAAAGGATCACTAAACCAGGAGCTGAAGTTTACGAAATTAAAACAGCCACGAATCACTCTTGTACTGTGTAATCCTCTGTGTTCCTTTTTTCCAAACTCAGCAGACGGTTACTCAGCAGCCAAGATCCTAATGCAAAAATATTTGGGGATACAAGTATTTCTGCTTTTCAAGAAAAGTAAGAAGAATAATGCTATAGGGGAACTTCTGTCGACACCAACAAGTGAGCTACAAATGCCGGTAGCCAGCTGAGCTGGTCCTGAACAATTCCTGCTGTGGCATTCCATGAACACAAAGTCAGGCCTCAGCGGAGCGACAGTAAGCTTGCTCATTACTTTACTCTGTTAGTAACTTTGCTCTATTAACCAGACAGTTCGAGCTAAGTGGTCTAAGTTGTAGATAAAGATTTGACTTCAGCTGTCAACACTTAAAACAGCATAAGCACACCCTGGTCCTACGCTTCTTCAGGGTTTTACTAAGTTTCCGCTGATTGAATTTCATGTAGAAGGATGTTGCTGTCCTTTTTTTGGGTTCTTTGTTTTTTGTTTTGTTTTGTTTTTTTTCCAATCACAGCCTCTATGATACTCTAAGCACTGTGCCTTGCCACAAGAATTTATTGTACATCACACCTTATTGATTATCTGAATATTCCAAATGGATAAACAGTTTCAAGAATTTAAAAATAAGTGGTATGCAAGAAAAGGAAAGTATAATACTTGCATTATTTCAATGATGTTGCCAATCTTATGCTGGTATGCTCGGCGATGCAGGCAATTCCGCGTGTGGAACATATCATACAAATTTCCAACTTCCTGAATCAAAAAAACCCAATCGTCTTTTACTTTTGGCATTGTCTCAATTGGAAAACTAGAACAATCAAGGAATCAAATGAATTGTCTCTTTCCATTTGCGGCACAGAGCAGAAGGGTTATCTTTCACAATTTACAAATTTTGAAACAAACTCAGGCTGCCGTGGGAGAGCAGAGACCTGACAGTGACTCCAGGCAGCCTGGGCAGAGAAGGGGACCTCTTGCTCCTTCAGCAGCCCCTCACCAAAGCCACGCTCATCTCTTGCTCAGAAGACCTGGAGCAGGATCACGCGCAGCTGAGTCTCCCCTGGAAGGATCCGCCACCAGCCCTTTCAAACAGAGTCTTGCTCTGTTCCCTCCCTTCCTTAAACCAGTTGCTTCTGAGAACAGCTCTCAGAGCAGCAACTACTTCTTCCTCTCTCGGCCTAAAAAAAAAAACCCAACGTCCCGCAGGCAACCGCAGCATCCCCCTGCAATCCAGAGTGCAGCTGAACCACGCTGCCCGAGGCAGGCTTTGCGTGCCCCGCACGCGCTCGGTGTGCTGCTATACCTCACACGCATTTTGCTGCTGAGCATCCCTCTGTTCACACACACGGCTTACCTTGTCACGCGTACAGATATGCTTCTGATTTTTTACTTCACAGACCCGAGTGAATTTAAGTAATCGCTTATAATCAAAATTATTCTGGATTCCTAGGTGATGGCAATCCCTAAAAATATTCCACGGAGAGTGTTTAACAATGAGATCATACTTGTACAGACAGTAGCATTGTTTCAGTAGGAAATCATAATATAAACAAAAACGATTAAGATTCGTACCTTGCAAAATAATCCCATTTGTCAACGTCAATGCCATTTTTTTTGTTAGCTACTATCTCATACAGGAAACTTTTCTCCTTTTGTCGACCACGGTAGGGCCACTATGAACAGGGGAGCCGAGAACAAAACAAATCAGAAACAGTAAGAAATTAAAGTGTGCAAACGTTGTCACTACAATTTCTTAAAGGTAGTGGGAATACACTTTGACTTTGCTAAACATCCAACACTGAGGTAGCAAAGAACACAAAGACAATAAAAGGGCATTCAGAAGCTGTCGGGCATTAGAAATCCAGAAGTAGGTCTTAAGCAGTTGACTTCCCAGAATATCAGGAAGAATAAAAACCACATACACAAGTATTTCATTTCCCATTCTACTAAACTGAAATGCCAAAAAAAAAAAAAAGCATAGTAACAAAGAGGGGAAAAGGTTGGAATCGTTTAATCCTCAGGAAAGCCGTTAAACCCACAAACACATCACTGTCTTGCAGCCTTCTGCAATCAGCTATACAACTTTATAGAACAGAGTTTTAAACCAATTATTTAGATGTTTTAAACAAAAATTGTTTAAAGCCAGCTACTTAAACTCCTAAACCACAGGGGATAATTCAGCCATGAGACAAGAGGGAAATCAACACCAAAATATTAAGACACAAGTTGCACATAAACATTATTTTCTTGAAAATTTAATGATCCTTCAGCTAAACAAAAAAATGCCAGATAAAGGGCTTTCATGTTACCCGCATCACACAAATATTTAAATTTATATGAATAAGAACGGAAACGTGTAAGCAGGAGGAAGAGGGCACATCATAGGTACAAACATCCTGTGCTGATCACAAAGAGCTCTGCTACTGGGTCAACGTTCAGGACGCCGTTTATGGTCAACGCACGAACGGCCCGTTGTTCATGGCAGGACCAGGCGGCCTGACACGTGGCAGCAGCACAGCACGGACGCCTCGTCAGCAGAGGAGCCTGGACTCTGCTAAGGCCACCACAGTACGCGCGACTGCCAGTGGAAGGTCCTGCAGCCTAACACCAGGAGGGTGGCAAGAAGGTCACCACGTATCACCTATGACACTTCTTTTCCTGCTATCCTGCTGGAAAACAGGCATAGAATCCACACAAGGAAAAACAGACATTGGGTAAGAACCTGGCACAAGATCAATGGAAGTGGCAGGCAGCAAGATTTGTGTGCAAACAAGTGCAAGCGAGTAAAAATCAGCTTACAGACTTCGTAAATCAATATCCCCTTCCTACAAGATCTCAGACTGAACTTTATTACGCTAAGTTCCCTATGTTTGTCATCAGAGTGCTGGAGCACACATGGCAGAACCACACACCGCTATAGCAGAAAATAATGGGTAAGTGCTAACATTTGTGGGTGGCTTGTTTGGGACAACATACAAGTTCTGATTAGGACCAGATTGTCATGACAGATCTCCTACTGACGGGTTCTTAATTCCGGTGGCAACTGAATGGGTGTCCTTGAAGAGATGACAAGAACTGTAAAGTGAGGAGAGAGGACTTAATTCTTTCATAGAGTTGTGAGGATTAATAATGATGTTCTCTTCTTCCTTGCCTCTTGAGGCAGCACATTTCCTCAAGTCTTTATCCCTGCCTCTGTGTTTTCTTACTGCAATAAATCCAAACATTTTGCTACTGTCATCAAAGCTGATGCGGCTCTGGCACTTGGGCCATGCTTTCCATTCTTCATTGCCTCATCTCTGCCAGTTCTCAGTTTTCTTATCCATTATCAGCTTGTTACCCTAAACTATCTCCATGCATTCTTCATAGGGCCACCTGAAAACAGGACCTCCCATTACCACCACCTTCTGGCATCCAGTAAATAGACTGTTATCCTAACCTGGTCATTTAAGGTTTCCATTAAAAATTCAGTTCCTCCAACCTAGTTACAGTGAATTAGGTTCACTAAATACAAATAACATTCTTAAGCTTTCTTCTAATCTGAAGACTCTGAGGTAAGAACTTCTCAGGACGATGTAAGCACATAACATAGCAAAGCTACCACCTCCTGCCAGCACTGTAAGAAATAAACACTACACATCTCCAGCATCTCTTGTGCCAGGATTATCAGAATTTCATGGGGGTAAGAATAAATAACAAATCATAGCAGAAGCAAAAATTATCTATTCTTTCAGTAAAATTAAAGACATTTATTGGGATAACCACAGGAGCAGTACACTGACTCACCGATTTCTCACAAGCGGTTTCATCTATAGGCCCTCCTATTTGTTCCTTGATGAAGTTCATGTCTTCTTCCAGGACAAGACCGTATGACTTCATGACTTCTTCTAGTTTATTGGAAGCGATCAGGTGCTCAAACATTTTAACAGAAGCAGTTTCATGCTGTGAAAAAAAAAAAAAAAAACACCTAAACGTTGCATTACAAAGTTTAAGAGTCTTTCCTGCAGTGTCACAGCTTTCTCCTAACCCAGCAGCGCTGCCTGTCACCTGGGCATGGTGGTGTGAAAGTGCAGCACTTGGGTGATTTTCTATTCATTTTGTATCTAACCAAACAGGAGATCACCCCGTTTACAGAGTCCAAAAACACACTTCAACAGAGAGCTGGTAATTTCTTATTTTCACCAACAGCAGTAAGACAGTTACAATGCTAAATGACACAATAACCAATTCTGCTGTGCAGAAGATTAACAAATTTACTCAGCTGATTTTGCTTAGTAATTACAAGCAGAGAAAGGCCTGAAAGGACTGCATTACACTACATTCACAGCAACACAACCTTTGAAACGCTGTTCAAAGTTTCTGAAAGTTTGAATTCCATCTAAACACTGTATTAAATATCTTGGCCTTGAACTAAAAATCTTAAACTGGAAAGGAAGCTCCAAGTTGGTATTTGGCATCTGTAAAATACAGTCTGAAGAAAGCTCACAATAGGCATTTTAAGGCCCAGTGCTGGCTTAGAATGATCAGCGCAGTCCTAACGAATTCTGCCTCTTCAGAATCGTATTACAGGCATTGACAAGACTCAGACACTTCATTTCTCCTGTGTGTCACCCAGCGTGACATCCGCAGGAAGAGGACATGCGTACACAAATGGATCTCATGAAAGTACAGAGGAGTTCAAGAGCATTTGCACTTTCAAGGAAGAGACGCTGGTGACAAACATCTGCCCGCACTTCTCCCCACACCTCTTTCTGCTTTGCTAGTAAGGCTGTATCTGCTCACAGTCATGCTGAGGGGACCGACGTTCCCCAAACAAACAGTTAAAGAGAACAAAAAGGAAATCGTCCCAAGATTAAAAGACAACATTCTGGTTATGCCATCAAAATGATGCAATAAGAAAAGGCTAGAGGATCACTATATTCTCACAAACACTGGCTGCCTTTAAAGATGAATCATTCTCCCTTTAAAAATTTCAGGTTTCTATTTTTACTTTAATAGCGAAAAGCCTACCTTCCATTTCCAATCTGGACGAGTGAGTGGAATAAATCTTCCATCAAACATGTGTGAAAATGGCCCATGACCTTAAAAATAAAGATTACACAGGTTTAATTTGAGACATAGTTGTAAAAATACTTTGAGCAGGCCAAGGATCTGGTTTCTCTTGTATTTGACTTGATCTTGATATCATCTATGAGGAAGATTCAGCTCTAGAGAGTATGCTTTCCTCAGACACTTTAAGTACTACCGCACTTAATGCCAGTTCCATCACCTACACCACAGGCAAGCACTGCAGTAACACTGAGTACATTAATTACTCTGTGCCAGCTCTGGAGAAAATAAGTAGTTATAAAATAATAACAATTCTTGAAAAGGCCACTCCTTTCACTCTGAAATGGTTTAAGATACCTGAGGACATCACAGAAGTAAGCGGACACTTCAGCCACTGAGGGCAGAACTCTGAACGCCATATGGAAACAAGACCAAAAAAAATGGCTAAGAGTGGCTACAAATTCACCAAGTGGAGTTGCCTCGGCAGATGTACCCTGGACCAAAAAGGAACAGATAAATCCCATCTCGGAATATGGCCACGCAACGAGCAGCCCAAAACTGCGCTCGTGTTCTGATCTTGCAGCCAGCTCTTTTCATCCAGGTTAGTTTTCAAAGAGCAACAAGCCACCTCAAGCGTTACTTACCCAAATCATGACAAAGCCCAGCAATTTCTACACAAAGGATATCTCGCTGGGTTATGTCCAGTTCGGGTTGTCTCTCCTTCAGTGCACGAACCAGACATCCTGCTAGGTAGCCCACCCTGTTGCAAGGAAAAAAAAAAAAAAAGCAAAAAAAAAAGCAAGAGAATATAGTAGTGTTTTAGGCTGAACAGAAAAAGAGTAGTTCAACTATTCTATTTCACTCCATTAAGTCACAGCCCTTGTCTGAGAGGCAGCACAAAACAACTACTCAAACCCTAACCTGCAAGAGAATCACAGAAACTATTTCCTGCAATAGAGTTTTAGCCATCAGTAACACATTTGAAAGAAAAAAAAGCATGAGATACCAAGCCCAAAACAGGGAGACAACAGCAACCTGCGGTGTTTTGTGGAGCACAACGATGGAATAACTGCGTAAGTGAACAGCAGTGCATTATTGACAGCGTGCATCTTGAAGTACCACAGCTTACACATCATCCTTTGACTTCCAGACAGTGCAACTGCAAATGTCCACAACAGTCACCAAAGCATTTTCTTCTTCTTTCAACTTGCTGTTTTAATAATTGTTTATGACAATTATTTCTCTTCCTTTCATTCATTTTAGATTTGACGTTTAATTTCAATGAACAGGACCCTCTATTCTCATGACACAAAACCAGCAGGGACAAACATACAGCACGTAGTCCTGTCAACTGTTTACAAGCTCTACACCGACTTCCTTTTCTATTTGCCTCAACAGTCCCCCTTGTAGAACATCTTAAAGCAAGACCAGGTTTTCTATGATGAGGTAGTATCTTTTAGCAGACCAAATTTTACTGCTTGGTGTTTTTTTACTGGACCAATAAGCACACAAAGCTCACTTCTCCTATTTTAACACTATAGAAATCTGCAAAATTACATACAAATTGAGAACAACTGTCCTAAGTTTAACTATACAGATTAATTGAACCGTTTAAAAGAAAAGGTTTTTGATACCACTGGAGTTTTCAGTCACCTGTTGTGAAAGCTTTGTTTATATCCCTCACATTTTTGTCTTTTCAGGTTTACCAGATGCAGTCAGTTCCAGCTTGTCTCACTGATCTGACCCTTTTGCAACAGCCATTTGCATCTTGTTTGCATCTTGTCACAGAGCAGAGGCAGAAGCCAGACCTACTCCACAATATTTCAGCACTAACAAAAGCAACTTTAGGCTGGCCAGATCACATGAATAATAACCGTTGACTAGTTCAATTTCTCTGCAACTTGGGACAGACCTTTAAAACAAGCTTAAATTAGTCATTAATCATCTTTCTCTGTGGAGCGTGAACAATCTAGCAACCAACCAACCAACTCTAGGAATCCTCCTGTCCATCATCTGTTAGTTACTGTTTAATTTATACAACAGCTAACAGCCTGACAATCTGCCATCGACTGCATAAAGCACACATAACTACAAATGCAAACCTTAGAGATAAAACGAGTTTTAGCTGTGCTGGACAATATAAGAGGATTACAACTGGCTGGCAAGTCATTTATAGCAGCCCCAGTACCCTTCCCAGGTTTATGCTTTAAACTCAAATTTTGACGAGGGAGAACATAAAGCACTCCACGGTTTTTAACTAACATGACTCTTAGAAGAAAAGGGGAGGGGGAGCAAATCTAACATTGATCCATCTTGCAGGTTTCTTTATCTGTCTTTATTAAAGGAAGTTCAAGGGAACAGCCCGTAATCACGCAGGATATCCGGGAACATTCGTGAAATCAAAAATACCACCACAGCAGTTTTCACCAAAGCTCAAAGGCAGCGATGCCCTTTGGCTGACACTCCATGTTAGTGGAACCAAACTCGGGGAAATCCAAATGCAAGAGATGGGCAGGCAAGACATCGTCACCTTACCCTATAGAGTGTTCAAAGCGGTTGTGAGAGGCTCCGGGAAAAACAAAGTAAGTGCCACCCAGCTGCTTGATGTATCGGAGACGCTGAAACTGAGGCGTGTCGATGATGCGAACAAGAAGGGGATGTATTTCAATGTGCCCATGAATTGGATCGTTAAAAACCTATAAAAGCCAAACAGCAGTGTAATTAACATTTAAAATTTAACTTTGAAAAGAAACAGGCATCAAGGTAAAGGATATCTAGAATGGCAAGGTATTTAGTGGGAGAGGTGGATTCTTTTGTTTGCTCCTGTAGAAGAGCCATACCCTGACCCTATATAAAGATTTATCTTGGAGAACTACTTAAGGACGACATCAAAAAAGACAAAGCTACGTTATTTCAGAGGATGAGGGAACTAAAGTCAAAATCTCTAAGAATGTTATCTGCACCTATGTAATTCCAAAACTTAACACTGGAGAAAACCATTCTCTTTATTAATCTGCTCTTCCAGTTAAAGCAGCATAATGCACTACATGCCTGAGATACCCAATAAGAAGTGTTTGGATTGACATTGTTCATGTTTTTTAATTTGCAGAGTGAAAATAACGATTCTTATCTTTTTCATCAACCAAAACACAAAACCCAAGATAGCTGAAATACGAAAGAAGTACTCCCGGATCATCCCCAAGCATGCGCTTTAAGAGACACCTGAGTAACTACAGTGACTTACTGGAGAAGATGAACATACGTTTAATTCTTGCCTCCAAACAGCAGATAAAACCATTTTATCACACGCGTATCTTGCTAAAATACTGAGGCAAATAAGGTTTTTCTGTGTTCTCTCTGCTCTAGGTGACTGAGCTGACGCAGCGCCAGCAGATGTGCAGACTACTAAGGAATGCGTGCAGCCCTGGCCTGAGTTAAACCAACATACACCACTGTGAGAAACTGTTGGACATGGCAAACAGTGGAAGTGGGAAGGAATCTGTTAACCCAGGCCTGGGGCTAAACTAATTTTTAAAAGAAACACCAAAACCAAGGGGAGGCTCTAGACAAAGACAGATGGTGAAAGAGGAGCTTCTCAACACATTTCAAAGAGCTCATCTGCTCATTCAATCTCTCACAACCGCCAGGTGCCCACATCAAGCTCTTAGCTGATGATTTTAACAATTTTTCTGGTTAATGTGGTTTTTCAAAGACCACCCACTATCAAGGAGAAGAGCTCCACAAAGGAAAGACACCGCCAAACAAGGACGGGAGGCACAGAGAGAGGGAGAGGCAGCGCTGGGAAGCGTCAGTGAAGCCCTGGGAGCGGTGTCCTCCCCACGCTGGGGCTACCTTCATCACATCCACGTGCTGCTGTCGCAGTTTGTTCAGGCAGGCCAGCACTTGTAGTCTCTCGGCCGGGAGGCTAGAAAGGAAAAAAAGACAGTGAGAGCAGTTCACAATGCATTTCCCTTTACAATTTGCAGTACATACGGAATTAACTTGTTCGTATTACTCTGATATTCATTGGCTCTTTTAGAGAGATACATATTGATGCAGCTTTTTCAGAAAAACATTGAAAGCATTTATCCTTCTACAGTCAAGTAGAGAAGGAAGAGAACAAATAGGTACAGAAGTTGTGTGTAAACCTGTGTAAGCGCTTCTCCCACTTATACAGAACCAAGAAACAGAAGCACCAGGATATAAATACTCAGGCAGAACAAGCCTGGAGGGAGAGATAATACACTCTATTACAGCCACTTTTATTAACTGTCTGCAAGCCTTGTCCTTGAGCAAAATGGTTTCAGCCTCAGTATGACAGCAAACACCTTATCACAAAGTAGTACAATTTGCTACCTTTTATGCTCTTCAGCAGTTAACCATCCTGAGATCAGTTTTACATCAGTCTTTCAATTTAAACTTTACCAGAAAGTAATACTATAAAACGTCAACTATTAGCAAAAAATACTCCCAGATGCACTAGATATTTTCAGCCGAATCATGTAATAACACACAATCCATAAAATATTAAACGCATACGATGTTTGAGCTGCTGGTGAGCACTTTTTGCCTTAACCACTCAGTATCCCTGTGCCTAACAGGGAGCTCCTGGTCTGTGGCCTCCGCTGCTCACAGACTGTCACAAGTCTTCAGCTGTCCCCACTTGCAAGCAAGATGAAAAGAACCAGAGGTGATGCTCAGACCAGCGTGTTATTTCACATCCCAAGTAGCTCAGTTTGTAGGAATAGTCACAAACCCCTAGATATTTACAAGGCAGTTCCTGAAAGAGCCCACTATTTACAGGGCAACAGAAAGCACCCAACACTGAGGACAAGAGAAGAACCACCTGCATCTGCCCATCCTTCTTGCTCTCTGCTAAGAAGAGAAGATGAACTTCGGCGTGGAGAAGAGCTGAGGAACTATTCTGCAGCCAGCAAACCATAAACTTGTGCACACCTATCTTTACACTTCCAGGAAAAGCAACCGCAACTGCTTGTTGAGGTCTGTCCTGAAAACGGGACCAAGAATATTCAACTGCTGCTTATAAGAAACACATAACCTTTCCGACCACAGGTATGGCTAACTCAGGCAGGACTAGTGCCTGGGCTGGTAACCGAGCTCCTCCAACACCATCCTCCAAAACAGTTCAGGGACAGTAAATTCAGAAGCGATCTGCTTCCAGCCATCTACATTCATTTCACTTCTGTGGAGAAGTTCTCTCTCAAGACACTTACCTATCATGCAGAACCACATCTGGACTAGGACATCCTTGCTCTAGCAGACTTCAAAAAATTAAAACCCAAACTTGATGTACAGAGATGGCCCCCATGTTCTTAATTACAACTAAGGTCTTCAGTGGATATCACTTCAAAGCATGCTAATAATGGAGATCAAAGATCACAAGCGTGTTTTTGCACGAGCTGTAACGCTGCAAGAGGCACAGCAGCACACAGTCATGCAGCAGACCTCAGGTAACAATTGCCCTAAAAGATACTCTGGGTCACACAAAGCACAGGAGGTAGGACTTCATGACATCTTTGAGAAGGTGAGGCAGTGCAAAGCAGCACCCAGCGCTAAGCAAGGGACAGCACTGCTGAAGGCACAGCCTGTTGATTTGAAGCACTGGATTATACTTTTAAATGCCGCAAAAATTCAAGAGTGGGGAGAAAATTAACTGGAAACCAGTCAGGTATGTAAGGAGGAAGGCATGTGGGCGCCTACCACCCTGAGAAATTACCAATGACTGCAACTACAGGAACAGCAGAGAAAGGACAGCTCAGTACCACTTATTATACAACCACCTATGCAAGCATTGTCCACAAAGAGCATAGCCTAGTGTGCCGCTTTGCTCCAGAAACTCACCTCCAGCAGGATCAAATTAAACGGTGCTAACACAGCCCTCTGTACCGTATCACACCTGCTGGAGCACCCTTTGTACAGATCGGTGCTGCTGCACAAGGGTGAGAGAGCAGCCAAAGGAATCGTCCCAACCAGGGAGACTGGGAAGTCCCCGCCTGACATGCCACGTCAGTGGCCTGTGCGTCTTGTCGTCTTGCCCTGCCTCCAGGAACACTAACCCCCATTCTGGGTTTGGCCTCCAGATGACAAAGCACACTGTCAATACAGTCCCGGCGTGACTGATCACCTGAATGTCACAGAGAGCGCTCTCTATCCTTCTGCAGATAGAAAACAGGAGGGGATTTTTCACCTGGCGTCTACATGGCAAGACTGCCTCAACCAAGAGATTACATGCAAATCATGTGTTCGTACTGTGGTTCTCCAGGGCTCTGCAGGCCTAATTCCTCCAACAGCCATAGCAGCAATACTGCTGGCTGCCTTTGAAAGGGTGAGAACTGACACTTCCCCATCCACTCCCCTCTGTCCCTCCCTGCTTTCCCCATGCCCTCACTAATGCCACAGGTGAGGAGGGTGAGAAAACCCCTTTCCTGCGCCCATTAGGAACTTAAACTACTCTGGAGAGGTCAGCCAGACAGCCCTGCTCATCATCTGTATTTAACGTGCAGCATGCCACACACAACACCCACTTCCAGGAACATGAGAACACGTAGGAAACCCATAGCACTGCCTTCAGGCCCCTGTCGTCCCAAGCTCTCCCCACTGAATGGCCAGGAATGGCAGGGAACCAAATATACTTATTCATTACCAGCCTGCCACAGAGAAATGGTGAAAGTTACTGTAGGACACAGCATGCAGTGAGATCATTCTTTACTGCAAAGCTAAGATAGTTTAAAAAAGCAGAAGGCTCCAGCAATTTCTCTTCCAGTTCACAACATTTTCAGCTTAACGAAAACAATATGTCAGATCTCACCAAAGGAAACACCTTATAAAAGAAAACCCACAAGCATATCACTCCATACCCCCAGCACTATACGTTCTCCATACCGACTAAGAGTTCTTCACAGCCATTTGATTCCATCGCCTGGACCACAAACTTAGAGGGACTTCCTTGCTGCCCCATCCTGCCTACATTCAGCACTGACAGAGCCCGACGAGCCTCAGTGCAGCCTGCAGATGTCCAGTGTGTCCAAGCATCCATATGGGTGCTTGATGCTCAACCAGCCAGCGAGGTACTAAAAGCAACCAGCCTCCTGGTAGTCTCAGAAAACTATACATCCGCATGTTATTTCAATGAGATAATTAGCTTATACTTCAGAAACAAATAAAGCCTTTAGTTACTTTCCTCATGATACCACACTATTTCTATCTGCACACTTCTAACAGCTGTAGTTAAAGCCCTTCTTCCAAAAACCCCAAAAGATACCTTAGTGACTCCTGCCAACACCTTACCTCATCCAAAGCACAACTCTTCTGCCTTGTCACCTTGAGTCACACCTGCTTTTCTTTCTCTACCAATGGCCACACCCAAACGCCCACTCCTTCAACTCACCTTTTGCAACCTGCGAGTGTATCCAGGATGTCTTGATATAATAGAGATCAGAATCATAGAATGGTTTGGGTTGTAAGGGACCTTAAAGACCATCTAGTCCTACTCCGCTGCCCTGGGCAGGGACACCTCCCACCAGCCCAGGTTGCTCCAAGCCCCGGCCAACCTGGCCTTGAACCCCTCCAGGGATGGGGCAGCCACAGCTTCTCTGGGCAACCTGGGCCAGGGGCTCACCACCAGCAAAGAACTTCTTCCTGGTATCTCATCTAAATCTACCCTTTCTCAGTTTAAAACCGTTCCCCCTCGTCCTATGGGGCCCTTCATCCTCAGCACAGTGTTAGCTCTGACAAGTTTTAAGCCAAGGAGACAACCTGCACACCAAAGTACCCCAAACTCCCCACAGACAATACAAGCAGAGCTCTGTACTTGTGTGCGCCTGCCAGATAACCACACTCCAAACTGCCTTAGGGCCACTAACCACAACATCAGCAAACAGCTTAAGTGGAACAGTTGGTTTTGAGAGAAAATTGGAGGAAACAGCATAAACAAGGTTAGTAAAGGAGTAAGGAAAAGACATTCAAAGATTAAAAAGCACCAGGAAGCGGTGAGCAAGAAAGATCACATCCCAGGAGAGGTGAGCAGAACTGACCCCAGTGGGGCAGAGAAGGGGCAGCGCGGGCCCTTCAGACACGTAGGATGACAGGAGACGTTTATATTCTCTTCTGTTTCTGAAGAGCAAGAAAGTGTATTCACCACCAGAAAAATTACACAGTTTCTGGGGACAGTCATTTCCCTCACTGCTGGGAACAATCTTTCACGTGCTTTAAGACAGCGTTCAGTTTTCCTGTACTCATGGCAGGTGACTTCTACCAGGTGGGAGTAAGACTGTGCCAGACTGCCCGCTCCACACAGCCAACTGCTGGGGCAGCTCACGGTGCCCACCAAACTCCGCCACTCGCCCACAGGCCCATATTCTGTCAGGACAGACAACAAAATCGCTTTTTCCCTAACAGTCCACCCTACTGTAGCAGGTGCAACAAAGAGCAAAGTCCCAGTAACTGTTGCAAGATTAAAATTCCAATGCCTGGGATTTGCCTCAGGGAGATGGGCGAAACCCCAACTTGACAAAGCAGCGCCTGCTCACTATTTTAAAAATTGTTGGTTCTGTTGTTACTAGAATTGGAGCAGCATTGACTTTAGGCTGAAACTTCTCATCAAAACCCCCAGAATTTACACCGGCATTAACACTTAAAATTGTGCTACCGGTGGTATTTTCATTAAGGCCTTTTAAATGGATTTGTTTTCCTTCTCTTGATTACTGGGTAACCAGCTACTGTGCTCTGGATGGTGCCGGCTGTGCTGGGATCAGCAGGGGAACAGATAAACCGCTCTGGAGGATCAGCCCCACAGAGCCCGTTCCATCGCCTACACCCGCTCCGACGGTCTTACCCCCAAGCTCTCGGGGTGGGAAGGGGACGAAGCCATCCCATGAGCTCCGGAAACACCTTTCTCCCCTTGTTGGCCACTGCGGACGTGTCTTGCCAGGCACCGACCGACCCGGAGGGGCCTCGCCGCGGGGAAGCCCCTCGCCAAACGCCCTCCGGCTGTTTTCAAGAGAAACCGTTCCCGAGGGCGGTGGGCACCCGCCCTGCTCAGTACCGGCGGACCCGGCGCTTCACCCCGACGGGGCGCGGCCGCCCGCGGGGGCCGAGAGCCGGGGCCGCCTTCCACCGCCCCTCCACCCCGCGGCCTCCCGCGGGGGCGGCTCTCACCAGACACCGGTGACCTCGAAGGCGCAGGCCGGCAGGTCCAGCAGCATGCTCCCGGTGACTCCGCTCTCTGCGGGGGCAAGCACAGCGTCAGCGGCGGGGCCCGGCCGCCCGCAGGGGCTGCCCGGCCCCGGGCCCCAGGCGCGGCCCCATCGCGCCGCTACCTCGGAAGCGGCGCAGCAGGCCAGGATCGCCCACGCCGCAGCACGAGAGGTACTGGCAGAGCCGCTCCGTGCCCCACAGCCGGGGGTCGCAGCGGCCGCTCTCCGCCGCCGGGCCCCGCGGCTCCTCAGGGGAGCCCTCACGCCGCGCCCGCTTGGTGGGAGCCGCGTCCCATCCCGCCGCCGGGCTCCCCATCCCGCCGCCGCGCACGCTCCCGGCTCAGTGCGGCCCCTCAGCTCCGCTCGGCGGGGACTCTTGGCGCCGCCGTGACGTCAGCGCCGGGCGGGAAGCGCCGCGCGGCCCGGCCCCTCAGCGCCCGCCTCGCCCCTCACGGCGGCGCTGGGGGGTGGGACCGGGCCCCGCAGCCGGGAAGGGCCCGCCGCGGGCTGGGGGCGGCCGCTGGGATGAGACGCGGGAGCGGCGCATCGGAGGAGTTTGGAGCGCAGACCACAGGCACGACGCCCCCAGAGACCTGCACCCCCACCGTGACTGGCCGGGGCACGGCCCCGCCGGCGCTGACACCGGCAAACCCTGCTCGTCAGGCTGCCTGACCCCTCCTCCCCGTACCCCTTTGCTGTCAGCCCGGGGCACGGGAGCACCCGCAAGGTGTCCGCGCTGGGGGTGTAAAGCAGCTCACAGTGACTTCTTCCTCCATGGGAGAGTGGAGAGGTGCGGCCCCTTTTCGAAACAAGCCATTTTTCACACAAAAGCATAGATCATGCCAAGGGAGCCATGGAACAGGCTGAGCTGCTGGAAGGAGCGGAGCGATGCCTCACACCAGCTGTGAGGGGTTCAGACGTTAATACCTGGAAACCAGCACCAGCCAGGCCCGTTCATCATCCTGAGTCCCAGCTTGGCCACCAGCCTCCAGGAAGCTGCTCCCAAAAGACACAACGCCATCACCCTCAAATCATGCCTGCAAACAACGCTGCTGAAGGCACCCAAACCCAACTTTTTCAAGATCTCATTCTCAAGATATCACAGTCAATGAAACCAGATGCACCCCGGCTGCCAGACTCTCAGTTGCTCACAACCGTGACAACCAGACACCACGTCCGACACAGGCAAAGGCACACATATCATGTCCACAAAGTATCGTCCCAACATCCATGAAAACAGCTCTGCTGGGAGAGGCCTCTGTGTGCCCCAAAGGCTCCAGAAGGGGCCTGAGACTTTGGCTTCCAAATATGGACCCCCACAGAGTGCGTTTGGCAAAATCCCACTGCCTTGATCCATCCCTGACAGCCTTCTCAGAGAGGCGCCCACCCCATGTGAAGGTCACACTTCGGTGCCCCAATGGACTGGGTATTTGCACCAGCATGGCATCTGGGGGGAGCGCACTCACCGGCTTGCTGCTCCCAGCCACCTCAGGGACTGCAGTTGTGCCTCGCGGACAGCCCACCGCTCCACCGCTGTCACCAGCACCAACAGGGATGTCCCAGGAGATCCAGACCCCTGTACACCCCTGAGCTCCTTCTGCGCCTCAGCAGTTCTGCGATGCCCAGCATGAGCTGAGCTTACTGCAATGCTGCACAGGCTCCCGGGGGAAGGTTACACATTACCCCTCAGCAGTACGCACACACGTGTTGGGTTACGTGTCAAGGTTTTGGCAGCAGAGGGGCTGCAGGGGCCTCTGTGGGAAGACACCAGAAGCTGCCCCCATGTCGGGCAGAGCCAGCCCCAGCCGGCTCCAAGGCGAACCCACTGCAGCACAGCTGCAGCTGGGAGAGAGGGGTGAGGAAATGCGTGAAACAACTCTGTAGACACCAAGGTCGGAGGAGGAGGAGGGGGAAGAGGCACTCCAGGCAGCAGAGCAGAGATTCCCCTGCAGCCTGTGCAGAAGCCCACGGCGAGGCAGGCTATCCTCCTGCAGACCACCTCGAGCAGATACCCAGCTGCAGCCCATGGAGGACCACCGGAGCAGGCAGAGATGCCCTTAAGGACTCTGTGGCTCATGGAGATCCCACAGAGGAATGGGCTCTTGGTAGGAGCTGCAGCCCATGGAGGGGACCCCACGCGGGAGAAGGGACAGAACATAAGGAGGAAGGAGCGGCAGAGACACAGCGTTACAAACTGACCCCAACTGCCATTCCTTGTGCCCCTGTACTGCCTGCGGAGTGAGGAGATCCCAGAGTCAAGCGTAAGGTTAAGCCTGGGAAGAAGGGGAGGGTGGAGGGAAGGTGCTTTTAGTTTTGTTTTCACGTCTCATTATCCTACTCTATTTTTAACTGGCAATAAATTCATGTCCCCCATTCCAGTCTTTCCCCCATGACAGTAATTGGTGAGCAATCTCCTTGTCCTTATCTTGACTCACATCCCTTCCAACCCAGGCAATTCTATGATTCCATGATATTTTCTGCCCCTGTCCTGCTGAGGACTGAGGGCGGGGCTGGGTAGGCACTTGGCAGCCAGCCAAGGTCAACCCACCACAACACATTTCTGGGAACTGCTGTGTTATCATCACAGATTAAAAGGAAAAAAAATAATCATCTTAATAACAAAAACCCCTTTCTAGGCTTTCTTTGAGGTGTCTGTATGTAGCAGAGCTTACGTGTTTTGCTGTCATGCTACAGTAATTTGCTTTAGTAAGTGATATTCTGCTTTCTCATTTCTCAGCTCATGTTAGGAAGTGCACTTAATGCTCGTTGCCTGTTTTTGATTTGGCTGAGAGTCTCTCCCCATCCCCTCTGGGTCTTCTCAAGATTTCCATCAGCGCTCTGCCCTCACCACCTGAAACGAAACTGGCTGAGAGACAGTCCCACCCATTTACAGTAAACTCCTCTTCTTGGAAGGAACATTAGGAGACAAGAACAGGCCAGGTCCAATAAGGAACACAAACGTATGAGATAGATAGCCTCACATCTTCTCCATTTCCCCTCTCCCAGACTGAAGCGACACCCAAATGTCACTGGTTCTTGTTCTTCTTAGGAATAATTCATCACCTGTCCATACCGTACCTCCACCAGTGTCAGAAACTGCCCTATATAGTTCAATACCCAGATTGTACCTGAGGAGCTTTTTGGGAGAAGGAGTTTAAGGACATGCATCCTGGCCAGGGGCCCAGTACGTTTCGAGTGCTCATCCAAAAAAAAATAATAAAACATTCAAGATGGATCTCATTGCATTTGTGGCCTAAAAACAGCAAGGGAGGCAGACCCTGAAAGAGCAGGACATCCTTCTTGAATCAACGCAAAAACTGCTGCTATTACAACACCAGATGGACACGTGGCTTAGCAACAGGATGGAGGTTACCAAGTCTCACCCTCGCTGATAGGAAGAGAAAGAAAATACTACATTAGGCAGGGTGTTGTTCTGAGCAGCACAAAGGCCCCAGCAACCAAAGCAAGCACGTGAAAAGGGGGAAGGGAGGAAAAAGTGTTTGTTGAGCTTTGCACTTGTTTGCGTGCAGTAGAGGGAGGATGAACCAGCCCCTCCCGCCGCTGCACGCACAGGAAACCCCGTGATGACAAACAAAAAGCAAGGCCCATGTTAGAAGTGGGGATGAAGAGGGATTATCCCTGTGTAGGGTCTCATTTTATTTTTTTTTCACTTTACATTTCCAGTAGCACTTCCCTGGTTTTGCTGGGCTCCGTGAAGCAGCGCAACAAACTCGGTGCGGGAAGGTAGCGCTGCCGAGGAACTGAAAGGTTTGCAGCAAAGCCATCCATGATGTGGCCCCAGTTCCTTCCCCAGCCTCATCTGCTTGAGCCCCGTATTTACACATTAACTAGCAGAAATTCTTGTGACTACGCTCTTGCAAAGCTGTTTTTCTGTTACTGGGAACCATGATAGATGCCATGTAAGAGAAGGCAGAGGATGCTGGCAGTAGAGCTACTGCAGCTTAAATTCCCTGGGCCTGAGCTGAGAGGCAGCACCTGATTTGGGGATCTCTGCCATGGAGGGCATGCGTGGCGTAGACTGGGCTCCCTTAAACCAAAGGCCCCCCCGTCACTCAGGGGTATTAACCTTGGGGATGAGGCGCTGCTTGACCCCTGTGCCCACCGGCTCTGCCCAGCTCTAGCTCCGAGGGAGCAGGGCAGCTGTGAGCCCGGGCTGCGGGCAGCTTGGGAACCCCAAGCATAATCCACCTCTGACTCACCTGCTGCCTAATGCACTCCTGGGCACTCGAGGAAGTTCAAAAGTTATATGAGTTTGTCATCGTGTTCATTGGACACCTGTTTTTCAAGAACTGCTACTTGAGTGATAATGTATATGTTTACTGTAAACTTTGAAGATTACAGTGAACTTAGTTTCTTTGGCCTTGAGACAGAGTTAGACATGTTTCAGCTGAGATCCCAGCTCTTCTTAAAACACTTGCATTCCTTCATAGCACCTCCTTTGTGTCCCCAGTTTTGGTTCTTACTGCTCCTCGGGGATCAAATAACAAAAACCCCTCCATGAGTCATAGGATGAGAAGAAGAGTATTTCCTAACAGGAAACTAAAATCAGTTTCAATTCCCCGCACTGCTTAATTGCGCTCTAACCACAAATTTTCTTGAGGCCACATCTTACTACAACACTCGGGATGTGGCAACATAATAATTAACGTATAGCTTATATGTGAAGTGCTAGCAGATTTATGGTACTCCCAGTGGCATTAAAGTAAAGGTTATTAAACCTTTCTTCTTCTGACTCTCTGAAAAAACTGACCTGTAGTAAACACAGACGCTCCGAATACACTTCAAGCAGCATTAAGGAGGTGGTATTTTCAGGTGGAGAACTAATGAAAAATCCATCTGGCTGGGGAAACCCACTGCAGGTAACACGCAGTCTGCAAGACTCAGGATAGAATCCCCTCATTTCTCACTTCACGCTGCCCATGATGCTTTCCCCTCACCGGCAGTCTCATCTGCAAAAGGGAGCTTACAAAGAGAAAAGCCATCCACATTTTCACAGCTCTGCCCCTCACCATCCCCTTTGGGCTGGTAACTACAGTTTAACGGTCTTTTAAAACGAAAGCTCTGGTGTCAAAAAAGTCATTACAACTGAATCTGCACAAATTGTGGCCTACTCCCCCCCATCCAGCAGATGCACAAGAGCTATTTCAAAAGCTCTGAGTTCATGCCAGCTTTATGCTTATCTGTAGTGACAACGCCGGCGTGAAGCCAGCTGGTACAAACGCGAACCTGCCCAAGGCTGGCTGCGAACCCCTCGCCCAGCTGGGAGGAAGGCAGTCGGGACCAGCTGGGGTCTCCAGCGCTGGGAAGGTCACAAACCAGGTGCCCAGGGCAAGTCCAACAGCTCACCTGTGCCGGAGTCACACCTCCCACTCTGGCCACAGCACCTACCACTGCAGCATTTACTCCCTTTCAGCGTTTTTCGGTTACTTCAGGTGATGTATTACTCACCTTCTCCTCCCAGAAACTGCATCTGACTGAAGCACAAACAGGGGAAAAAAAAAAAAAAAGGAAACTTCAGACAGACCATGTGAAAGACGTCAAATTTAAACTGAGGAAAACTCAAAGAAATTTGAGGGAGCATAGAAATGACTAATGTCTTTGACGTTACAGAAAATGCAGGCAGAAGGCATTGTTTAATGAATTACCACAGGAAAAAACCCTGGAAATACAGCAACACTGGTTAAAATACTTTTAAATTGTTTATTATAAAATACATATTTACACATGAAGGCACTTTGAAACCGTTACAAAATTTTCATATAAGCTGTTGGTTTAGATGTTCAACAAGTCCAAACAAATTTTTTCTATCACCACCTAAAAAGGTGAAAAAACCCAAACTGCATCCAGTTGTAGTACATTCATTTTTCTAGTGAAAAAACCCCACTAAACTTAATGACAACTAATCAGGATTTTAGCACCAGCTTGCTACAGTTTCAGAGAACACAGTCGCAGTGTCGTGAGCAGATACGCGAGGAGGGATCTGCACATGATGTTGAATTAAACCCGCATCAACTAAACTCATCATAATACAGTATCGCTGACAGAGTTACGCTGCTGAGCCTGATGGTACCTTTCGCATCCAGAAAGGCTACAATCCTCCTCCAGGCAAATAAAGCAGGCTCTGCCGAACGCTAGATCAAGACTCCCCATTTCCCCCACAACACGGGGGGCTTGCAGGGCCTGGAGTACATCCATTGAACGGTTGTAGCCGTAACAGCACTGATGAGCAGACCAAGACAGAAAGGTTGTCTCTCTTATACTTTTTATCTCAAGATTGGAAGACAAATATCAAAAATTGAATAAGATTAAAAGAACAGGAAAATCTACATGAAACCTAGTCCACTGCGTGGCCGTTTCCTCACACTGCAGCTCTCTACGGTCAAACCTTTCAGAAATAAGCACCTTTTTTGTAAAGTAAAAAAAAAAAAAAAAAACAAACCCAATACTTTAGTTAAAAATTCAAAAACGAATTACAGAGTTTAGAAACTTTCTACTCACTGCTGAGTAGTGCCCCTGCACACAAACACGTTGAAATACTTTTTTCCTCCATCATTGCTGGCCTGATTCATTAGCTGAGAGTGCCTGGAATCATCACTGTTCTTCCCTGGAACCGCGGTACCGCAGATCCTGTGGCTTACACTAAACAAACCAAACAATGAAGTGAACAGAGCTCCTTAAACACGTCCTATGTAATCGTTCAATTTTTTTTTCCAGTGCAATACACACATAAACTGAAGATACAGTGCTGAGATGTTTCTCTATGGCTCTAATGTTAAATGCAATTATGAAATAAGATCAAGCTACTGATTTACAGTAATGGATAAACCTTGACTTTTCTCTATTTTGGTAAAATAAACCCTACCAAATCCCTCAGCATTAAAAGCTTTGTTACAAGAATTGGATGCTGGAATTCACACATTTCCAATGAATCCAAGCTGTTAATAGCTATAAAACCCCCATATATACAAACATGCCTCATCTGATGGGCTTACATTCAGTGTAGATACTACACAAGAGGCTAAAGATCTTCAAGAAAAAATAAAATGAAGAGATACGATTTGTTAAATGAATTTGTGCATCTGAACCGCTGTAAGATGGCCAAAGTGCCGGCTGGTTTTCAACTGTAACCAGCTTGTAATTTTTCATGGGTAAGCTGCAACACGCAGGAACAGCTTCTGCGGCAGGGCTGGTGTCCTGCTTCCAAGGGGAAAGGAGCAGCTCCCGTGGCAGCATCCGCTGGCTCGAGAGAAAGGTAATTCAGACTCACTGAACCGTCTCTCAGTGCTTTATCAGATGTCAGTGTCCAGTTTAAATCTCCGCTATTTGTACTTTTTGATTATTGCCTTTGTTACTGCAAAAATCTGTCTGATCCACATGGCAACATAACACCGTTCCTGAAGTTCTGGCAGGAGATGGAGCACAGCCCAAATCATACAGTTCAAAACCGCCCAGCTCTTCCTGAGGCTAAACGATCAATTTGTTCTCCACTCCAGTTACTTCACTACATGCATAAAATTCCACATTCTTTTAAAATAAGGCACTTTTAAAATTTCTTCCCCAAATACCAAACGTTTGAGGAAACTTCACTGACTTCACTCATTTCCTTATCGTTCTTATTCCAAAAATAAAACCAGTAATACCAGAAGCTGAGTTACACTCAGAACTCATGATGCTCTACATTAGGCTGGAGAACATCCATTATGGCTTTCTACGGATCACTCATTTGCTAAAACAGCTCAGACAGAGTAACTTATAGCTCAGCATGGCCTTTGGGAATGAAGATCATCACCACCTCTCCTTCTCTGGCGTTTACTACTTGACCCTCCCGTTTTGCATCCTGTGGAATTCAGGTAAACGTTCAATGTTAAAGAAACTTGGCAGTTGTCTCTATACAAAAGCAAGAAATAAATAGCACAACAGCTGTATCCAACTCCAGAGCTTTTAGATCCCACAGAGAACCGGCAGTTTTAATGATTTGCTCTTTCACTGACAACATCCTGGAGACGTTTAAGTAGAACGTCATCATTTTCCTGGCAGAGTCGCTTTGTAGGGGATTCAGTGTCACTATCAATTGTTATTGCTCGTTTCTTACTCCTGTGTTCACCTTGTTTTATCATGTTGTTGATGTCCTTCAAACTCTGCGATCAAGATAAAAAAAATCATGAGTTACTACAACTCCATTTCAAACTTGCTGTGGTTTTCGGTTATCTGAGAACAAAACGTTGTTCTAAACCTCTTTGTTGAACAAACGACAGATTCTACATGAAGAACTCTACCCTTCACCACAAACCGAGAACCTAACTCAATGAAACCTCACACGTCCTAACCAGGAGCTTAGTTAACCCCCTCTCAAATTGACCCCTTTCAACCTTTTTGCCTTCTACCTTGGAAGGGCTCCCATTGAACTTATAGAGCAGTGCAGTTCGAGGGGTCAAGCAGGCACCGTTCTTGTGAGGCGAAACGTAAACAGAGTGCTGCTGAGAGATCCGCCGAGGAGACGCTGGCTGCTGCTTGATGTTGGGGAACGGAGACAAGGGAGGGGCTTCCATCTGCAAGAGAGGACAAATGTGGATAGGAGCTGAAGCAGAAGATATTTAAGAGCAGGAACAGAAGGAAAGATTAATACACTCCCAGGCCTTCTTCAGAATATTTTCTCCTGTAACAGTTAAACAACAGATCAGGTATCCACCAAACAACAGAACAAATTTATTTTCCAGGTGCATTACACAGATGCTCCGCAGGCATTTGAGCAAATGGGTGTTGCATCGATATAAGCTGAAATTGGGGTTGTAAACTGAACTGCAGCTGCATTTGTCCTCTTGAAAGGCTGTTAAAGGAAGTCCTGTCAATCATTACCTACAACTATTTGACTTCTGTAAGCACACCGGGTGAATAACAGGATTATTGATGTGTGTTTAACTGTCAGAAAAAAACGACTCTTTCAGATTATTAGATAAAGCAAAGTTCCAAAATACTTTACTTACTACGTGATCCTGGTTTGTGATGTCGTACTTCAGTGCAAACGATTTTACTCTTCCTACATAGACTGCATTGTAAAATTTAATAAGATCTCCTCTCTCCTCTGTTCCCGACTCACTGGAGTTCTCTGCTGCGGATCGCCCCGAGGAACCGTCAGTTTTCACAGACGAGTCTAACAATAAGAGAGAGCTTCAGATTTCAGAAACATACTATCAGCAAAGTGGGTGCTTCAGATTCAAACTTCCAATATTCAGTTGACAAGAACTCATCCACAAATTGACTAGTTAATGAGTTGAATTCAAGCGACGTGCTTCAGACGGGAGCAGGCTGTGCTGTAGGTGGTTATGAGCATTAGGAGAAGCTACAAGTCACTGCTAGCAAGCTAGTGGATTACGGCTAAAAAGGCCAACAGAAATCCTTATTCCAAACTTGGAAACAGCTGTAGCAAAAAAAAAAAAAAAGAAGTAGCATAATTGACTCCTTTCCCCATGCTTATTTTGGGGAGTGGTACAAAGCCATTTGTTGCTCTTAAAACTAAGTTTTAAGCAGTCTGACAGCTCCCAGCTTTTAGCTTCTGTGAAAGTTTCTAGTGATCATCTGGCAAAGAACAGCTTTGTGCTCAACTCCTGTCTGCAGCAAGGAAGCCGTTTGTTCAGGCGTATTAAGAAAAGGCTGTCCAGGGGAAAGAGCTGCAGCCACACAGCAAATACATGTTCTCTCCCCTAATTAAGCGGGACCGCTACCCAATACAACCTTTTCTGTTTCATCCTCTGTACTGTTTACTGCCAAGCAGAACAGGGCAACACAGAATAAAGCCTCTTGCAATCAGTGCAGTATGAGACAGACATCGAAAGCTTCAGCTGATACCCGTAAGTGTAACTCCTTAGCGCGTCTGCCTTGTGGCACAACACAAGCACACGTTCCTGTAAGCTGGTGTCAAAAGAGCAGGAGTTAATGCTAGATTAAGGAGACACAAGTCTATTACCTGAAGAAAAAGTCTGGCGGGAAAAGCAACTGAAGAACTTTGTAGCCAAGCACATTTGTCTGACAAACCACCATAGCCCACTGCCACTTCAGATGCTCTACAACATCCAAGAATTGCGGAGCTGCTAGACAGGACGCTGAACCTACAGGAGACCAGCACTTTCCTGGTCCCCAGAAGAATCCTCAAAAGGCATTTTAAAAACGGCTCTAGTACTTGTTCAGGCAGTTGAATCCCACCACAGTGGCAGTTTACCATACGGAACAGTATTCTACATTTCTGCGTGCATCCTGGCTGCACATCTGCTCTCTCATAGGTTCACAGATGGGCTTGTGATCTCTCAGTTTCCCAACACGTCGCTAAAAAGCATGAAGACTGTGCCATGCCTTTTTTCTCAACTACTACCCTTTTCTCCTCTAATCCAGAGCACAGAAAACCTCAACTATTTAAAAGAAACCTGAATATAAGAAAATGGTAGTCTTAGAGAGCCACCACTTATTTTCTGAAACAAATTCTCCCTATTTAGGCCTTAAGGATAGGTGAAATTAAGAAAAAAGCCTGTCCTAATATTCCAGGTACTGTTCACCTTTCTTTATTAACCCATATCGCTGTCCAAGAACTACAGTATCACTGACACGCTAAGGAAACACTTCAACCTCAAGCAACCAAATTTAAGGAAACAAGAGGAAACATTTTCTTTTCCACATAGTAAGCGTATTTTCCATATCTAACATACAGGAGGGCTACTGACAAGATTGTTTATTTTTCAACAGTACATTTATTTTTCTTTAATATATCTAACACTTTAAAACTGGCTTCACTTCTTATTACCAGTCGGTTCAGTTCTTTAAAAGCCCACAAGTACCTTTTTAAAAAACAGCAGCTTGCTTTGCTGTACCTACCTTCTGTCATCTCCACGTCTTGGTTTGCAGTTTTGTCCAACAGGACATCGGCAGAAATGCTTCTCAACAAGACACTCCTGTACACCTACAGGACACCAGGGAAAAACCCTCTCGTCAAGGAAAACACGGAAGTCAGAAGAGCAGATGAAATTCACGTGAAGAAGAATGAACATAACACTGAAGAGGATTTGACTTTTCCTTTATCAGCATAAACATTTGAAAAGCCCCCCTCTATCTGAGATTTATGAAAAGGAAAGGTAATACCATTTACTCACATGGCTGTTGGCTTGTGGCTGATTTCTGTAACTTTTCATTATGTCCTGAAAAGTTCTTTCCTCTTTGGTTACCTGGAAAAGAAAAGGCTGTTGAAGACCAAGTGCAAGCAGCACGGTCGGGCTGCTCAGGTCTGGTCTATTCAATTAGCCTCCATCTATACAGCTTTTCAGTGAGTATTTTACTATGAAGAGCTGATTTTAAAAAGTTACTTCTGGTGATGAGAATATGAAAACCCAAGCATTTTTCTTTTTCAGGCGTTCCTTGTTTCTTAGCTACTAAAGCCTTTTGTTGCTTACAATGCTTAGGAATTACTCCTTTTCCGACTTTTCTTCTAGCAACACTAAAAATTAAAGGAGGGAAATACCAAGTCAAAAATGTATTTGTAAATTTGAAAACTGGACCCCTTAACTTTTCTAACCAGAGAGTGAGGAAATCCTAAACAAAACACTGGGCAGAAATATACACACATGCAATTTCAGCCGCCTTTTGTACTTGAAAATAGCTCATTTGTTAAAAGACTTTGTTTTTCAGCCATGCATCTGTAATTTTAATAGCAGATGAGCAACAATTTTTGTAGTAGGAGCCAGGAGAGAATGTATCAAGGTCTCTGGCCACGTTGTCAGGTCTCACCCTGCGCTGGGGACAGCGCTGACTATTCAATGGTTTTGCTTTTCTACAGCTATTGGTATCGATGTCAAATGAGCCTAAGCTATGCTACAGCTATCAAAAGCACAGGTAGTCACAGTCTGAACATCAGTTTTCCTCCACAGATAGTGCTCCTCTTAATTTGTCTTCCTCAAGACCAGGTAATCCATCCCCAGTGTTTTAGAGGGGCCTGGCTTAGCTTCACTTTCCTGAATTTCCATCTGAACCACATTTGATGACCACTGTAACCATCAGGTCTCAAGTTTGAGTCAAACCAATATTCCAGTTTCAGAATCATAGAATCATAGGGTTGGAAGGGACCTCTGGAGATCATCTAGTCCAACCCCCTGCCAGAGCAGGGTCACCCAGAGCAGGTGGCACAGGAACGCGTCCAGGGGGGTTTGGAATGTCTCCAGAGACGGAGACTCCCCCACCTCTCTGGGCAGCCTGTGCCAGGGCTCTGCCACCCTCACAGCAAAGAAGTTCCTCCTCATGTTTAGGTGGAACTTCCTATGTCCAAGTTTGTGCCCGTTACCCCTTGTCCTGTTGCTGGGCACCACTGAGAAGAGCCTGGCCCCATCCTCCTGACACCCACCCTTTTAGTATTTATAAGTGTTGATAAGGACCCCCTCAGCCATCTTTTTTCCACACTGAAGAGACCCAAATCCCTCAGCCTTTCTTCATAAGAGAGTCCCCTCATCATCTTGGTAGCCCTTTGCTGTCCCCTCTCCAGCAGTTCCCTGTCCCTCTTGACCCGGGGAGCCCAGAACTGGACCCAGCACTCCAGGTGCGGCCTCCCCAGGGCAGAGCAGAGGGGGAGGATGACCTCCCCCCACCTGCTGGCCACACTCTTCTTGATGCACCCCAGGATGCCATTGGCCTTCTTGGCCACAAGGGCACATTGGTGGCTCATGGTCATCCTGTTGTCCACCAGGACTCCCAGGTCTCTTTCCACTAAGAAGTACAGGTAACAGGCAGCCAGCTCAATTCCTCAGCCCGAACCTTCCAAAGCTACGGATTTTTGTGGAATAGAAACTTCCCATCCACACGTAAGGTTGTGAGCTCCTGCAGATATTTGCACCTGCATAATTTTGTAACTGGAATGGCATTTTTAGTTAATATTACACAGATCATGAAGATGACGAACAAGAAAGAAAACACAAATATGGGACAATAAGACCACACACTGCTTTGTCTATGCTGACCAGTGTTCACTGCAATTGCGCTCAGGAAAAGAAAAATCCTCTCCTAACCAGCTGGCTAGTTGATGGGGACTTTTAAGATTATGAAAAACAAGGGGAAAAAAAAATAATATACTGTGACTTCATCCACTTCTTGGAAAGACTCTTCCCTTCCCTCCAGTAACATAACATGAATAAAGCAATCAAATTGTAAACTGTGAACACAATTTACATTGATATAAGATTTCCTGAATTTCTTAAAACTATACGTTACCTTCGCCATGATATAAAAGGCACAAAGGAGGAGCTGGTCCAAATGTCTGTCCTTCATTAGATCAGCACAGTGAACCAATGTGAATTCAAAGCATGTCCATATCTTCCTGCGCAAGTCATTGGAAACATCCAATTTTAAGCACAAATCACGCAAGCGCACGCTTGCCAGATGATAAACCTGGAAGAAAAGAGACAGACAGTAAAGAGTCAAGCCAAACAAGCTTGACCTAGTCTGCAAAAATGCAAGTCCTCAAAGCAGAGCTGTTGTACATTTGAACAGTTCATTTCTGCAAAATCTCCCCCCTCTGCCCAAGACAATGTCTTCAAAGACTAAATTGTCAACTCTGTTCAGATGTTGGATCTCTCATGCTTATAGGAAATCCGCTTAAAAACATTACGACTATAGCTTCTATACCCATCACTCACTCACTATAAGAGAGCACTTCCAACAAGCATAAAGAAGGCACATACTTTAATTATGATTAAGTATAATCTTAGATTAGCAAGATGATGGATTTTTTTTTTTTCTTTTTGATTACCAAAAAATCCATCTCAAAACCTGAAATAACTGTCAAGTGCAACACTAGCCTTCTTCCATTTATTTCAGGAGTTCTCACTTTGTGGACAGCAATTATGTCCATTCTTTATGTTGGAAAGCAGAACGAGTTCATTTCATTTGCTCTACCAAACGGCAATAAGAAAGGGAAGTAGGGAAAAACTATAATTTTTGAGTATGATAATCCCTGTAAATAGAAGGTAAAAATTTAAAGACAAATTTAAGTGAAGATTTTAGTTCCCCTTTATAACTAAGAGGAATATGTTGTCCTCAACATGGTTTGTCAAATACATGGTTACAGCTGAAGTATTCCCCAGCTGAGAGTAAAGCTTCCAAAATGCAGCCCGAGTTCAAGCCTGGCAGCTGGCTAATCAATTCTGAATCGATTCTCAGAGACACACACACACTGTCACTACCAACATTCACACGCGGGAGGTGGCTCGCAAGTGTTTCCAGGAATTAGTTCCTGTATTAAGATTTACCTTAAAGGTTGTTCAATGCAGAATTCTCTAGGTTTACAATACAGCTACCACAAAAGGTGAAAACCTCTGAAAACAACTTCTCTAGTAAAAAAAAAAACCAGCAAAAAGAACCTTCTAATATTTTTGAGAGATTAATTTGCCTAAACGCCTCCAAAGAATATATGCCAAAGTTACCCTGCCTCCTCCAAAGACCCCTGACACACTCCACATTAGAAGTCAAAGCAACTAGAAATAAGTAATCTGAAGTTTCTCTGAAGCGCTCTCAATTCTTACCTTGTCCCTTAAGTCCTTCGTTATTTCAAGAAGTCCCTTCTTTGTAGAAACTTTTAGATCGCGTGTTACTCGTAACTGCTATCTGAGGCCCCATACCAGCAAGATCAGCACTACTGGGCAGCCCTCAGAGAACTGCAAATGAGAATCTCCAGATGCAGGATCGGAATCAGTGCAGTTCTGAACGAGCGCGACACAGGAGAATAATCTGATTTCTGACACGTCTAACCCTCGCAAACGTGGGAGGTGGTAAAAATAAACAAGGGAAGTAAAACCTACCAATATTTCTTTGGTAGTTATTTACAGAAGCTGCTAATTAAAAGAAAAAAAAACATGAAACATCTCATGGGGAGGGGAAGGAAGAAAACTGGATTCTCTGCAACATTTGACATCTTTTCCCTTCTCCTCCCGGGTATATAAGAACTGCTCACGCCAAAAGAAAGGTACGTCAAGACCAAAAGGTAATGAAAACTGCACTAGGAGGCAAGTCTCAGCATGGCCACGAAGAGAAGTAGAGCACGACTTCCTAACACAGACACTTACCTTTCTGTAGAACAGGGCCAAGGATCCCGTTTTCTTTGGTTTGTTCGCTGATGCCAGAGGCGCTTCTTGTGCTTGATTCACCTGAGGGTGGCAGGGAGCCTGAGCCTCCATCTTACATGGCTGACCCAAATTCATCGAAATGGGTATCAGCGTGATCCCACCCATTTCATTTGCAATACCTGGAGATGGTACACACACCCAGAAATGAACCGTTTGCTCTCCTCATGCTGCAGAGTTAAACTGCAAATCAGAACTCCATCACAAACGCTCCATACTACAGACATCTCACCCCCTCTACTAGATACTAAAAAGACTCTTTGTCCCTCAGAGTCTTCAGAAGTGATTAAAAGTTACATTTCTGGTAATGCTTAAAAGAACACAAACGTAAACGATAATGTCTAAAACTATCTGAAAGTACAAAGTTTACAAGAAAACACAATTTCTGTAGTCAGTGTTCCACTCTCTTGGGGGAGGTGGGCATTGCCTTTCTTTTCTTTTTTTGTAGCAGTCTGCAAACCTGACAAAAAAATCCTCCGCTATTTTGCTAATGTTTATACGTAGCGCTTATCCAGAAATTTCAGAGCCTTTTAATATTAAAGGAGACCACAGTTAAGACAAACAGTAGGAAAACATTACTGGAGCCGAGAACCAAAGCATCGCTTAGTCTGTGGTGAGGTGTACCTGGAAGAAGCGAGAACCCCACAGCTTTGCTCGCAAGGAGAAATCCTCAGGATGCTGGTCAGATATCAGACATCTCCACGGAAGGAGGTGTCAGTATAAACTTAAGTTTGGGGTTTTTTTTTTTTTTTTTTTGATAAAGCGATACATGTTCAAGATGCATGATTGGTCTAAGCAAATCTTAAGAGCAAGCAAATCATCTAGTAGAGCAGAAAAATGGGAAGAATTCATACCATGTAGCGGGATAGTAACCTTCTGCCCCGTTTTTCCCGGTACTGTAGCTGTTGTCATGGTCAGTACTGTTTGGCCGGGAGAAACCGACACATTTTCAGCAGCAACGCTTGATGCTGGAGCGATTGTCAACTTAGTTCCTTCAGTTAAAATTTTTTCCATTTGCATTTCTTTGGGGCTGTCATCTCCGAAGAGCCTCCTCTTGGCACTTCCAGCTGTAGGAGAACTGTAGCGCTCGTGAACAGAGATTGGCGACAATGGCTGCATGTCTAGTACGCAAAGCAGAAGAAAAAAAGCAACCTTAAGCTGAGTAGCTTAATAGGATCTTAACGGATCTTAATCCTTAATAGAATCTTAATAGGAATCTCTTCCTTAGGGGAAAAGGCTAACCTTCAAACTACAAAACCGGAGCACAAGAAATCACTTCTAGCAAAGAACGAATCTCACAGTTCACTGTTCCTAAGCGATACAAGCAAGGATTTTACAGATCCTTACTCCAGTCTGTTTAGCAGATCAGTAGTATTTGCAAGTGCTATTCCTCTAACCACGTTCCTCTACAGGACCGCTGGCCACATTCCCTGTTTTACCAAAGACAGGCCTCTGCTTTGTTTCTAAAATGATTGTTTCTTATTAACCTTCTTACTGTGTGAGAAAATAGCTAATTACTGACCTTCTTACTGCGTAGAAATAGTTATTCACTGAGCTGATGTTACAGAGTGACAGCGAGGAGACAACCAGTAGTTGTTAATCACCAAGGATGGAATAACAAGTAGCAGTTAATCACTTCAAGGTTCTGCTATACGTCAAGTAGGTACTCCTATACCAATTAGGACAGAGTTATGGCTACTTCAGAGAACATCCTTATTATCTTCAAGAAGTTGGCAAACTTACAACAAACTTTTACTGTCGTGAGATGACTCAATACCTTAAAAGGATAATGTGAGGAAGGGTCTCTTTACCCAAACGACCACTGAGACACTCACGCTTGCGCAGAAGTGTTTTGCCAACACAGCAAAATTTGATACGCAAGGGCAAAAAGGCTATTTGGTCATCCTAATGAGTATGTAAGCCTAGGTGGAGTTACGGATTAGCCAGGCAGAATTCTGAGACTCTTTTGTGTATAAATAATGGGTCCATATCCTCGGTAAGGTGTGCTAGATTTGGGGGTTTTCGCCCTAGCACCCGACGTCAAATAAAGCGATATCTCCTCTCTAAACTACTTTTGGTTTCAAGGGCTTTTATTTCAGGTAACACCTGGATATGCTGTCTTCCGTACATTCTGGCTTTTAAACTCTCCCTAAACTAACCCCAGTCAGAAGCGTTGTTCTGAGGGTTAGTCAAACTAACCCTCATCCACCCCCGGTTCCTCTCGGGCTTTTCTGTTGCTTTCAAACATTTGCTGCCGCATAAGACTGAAGTACACAATACTAACGTAACAGATTTGTTCCCCTGGCTTTCTGCATTTCTGCTGACATCTACTAGCCACTTGTGAGGACACCAGTGACAGCAGTTTCCTATTTCCCATGAGGCAGAAATCTTCTGGATAACTAGCCAGGTAAGACTGATTGGAGACCTTGCTTCTAACTCTACCAGGATGATTTTCTTGGTACCAGGGGCAAATAAACATTTCCAACCCCCACCATTTCCCATTTGAAGTTAGGAGGAGCATTAGGTACCAGATTCTCATACACAACATAAAGTCTCACGCAGACCTACCCATATATAAGACGCCATCTCCAGGTTGCTTTCCCTTCCAGCAAACAACTAACCATAACATCTACAGCAACTGCTTATACATCTCTTTCCTAATGAGTATTTGAAAAACAGTCTTGTGATGCAATTTGCCAGACAAACGCGAAAGGATACAACATCACAACACCACTCAGTCCACAGTGCACCAGCAAGAACCTGTTGACTATTGTTTGGGATACAACAAAAGCAGCAGTTCCTAACGAGGGAAGTACAGAAAACCAAGAGCAGTGCTGCCACTGCCTCTTCACCAGTGCTGCCAAGACACGGTTCCATGTGGTACCTAGGGAGGTGCAGAGAGCAAGGCAGTAGTTCTGCAGAGGCAATAATACTGCCAAGTATTGTCCTCCCCTGCTGCAGGAAGGAGAAATAAATGCACCTCTGTCATTCCATTTAAACAGTCGCCTAAAAACCAGTCAAACTCATTGAGGAAAAAAGAAAAAAAAACAAAACTGGAAAAATCTCAGCAGCAAAGGACAACATGCCATCAGACAGCCCACCCCAGAGTAAGGTAACCCTCGCATCAAAACATCGGCAAAAACCTGCTCCAGTTCAGAAGTGAACCATTGGCACCAATGTCTGCTGCCACTAAGACACAGCAAGGGTTTGACTGGATGCATCTAGACTTTCCCTTGATCAAATAAGAGGTTTCACAGTTCTGAATGCTTAATTCAGATTCAAGATTGCTTTTTGCAATTTCAAAGTCTAAACCCCCTCTCCCCAAGTTCACACATTCAAATCATATCAGAAGCCTTGAACATACCCCGTCTTAAACTCCCACCAAGATCTGTCCGAACCTCTTTTACTCGAGGATGGATTATAGGCGATATTGGCATCATAGGCAAATGCCCAAGCCCACTTCCTCCATTGCTTGCTTCAAAATTACTGGGAAATATTACCTGAGAAATAAGAAATGTCAGTGTAAGATAACAGATTTCCCTTCTTTGCGGCAATCTATTAATACAAGTTTTTCTGCAGCAATTGTCTGATTTCAATGGTTTTCTGTATTAAGAAAAATTTCATTTTTTAAAAAGGGAAAAAAGGAAGACCTGGGAAACTACAGACAGGTCAGTCTCACCTCTGTGCCCAGGAAGATCATGGAACAGATCTTCCCGGAAACTGAGGCACATGGCAAATAAGGAGGTGAGTGGTGGGAGCCAACACGGCTTCACTAAGGGCAAATTGTGCCTGACAAATTTGGTGGCCTTCTACTATGGTGTTACAGCACTGGTGGGTAAGGGAAGAACAACTGATGTCATCTTCCTGGACTTGTGCAAAGCATTTGACTGTCCCACACAACATCCTGGTCTCTAAATTGGAGATATGGATTTGACAGATGGACCACTCGGTGCATAAGGAACTGGCTAGATGGCCATACTCAAAGGGTTGCGGTCAACATCTCAATGTCCAAGTGGAAACCAGTGACGAGTGGCATTCCTCAAGGGTCAGTACTGGGACCAGTGCTGTTTAACGTCTTTGTCAGTGACGTGGACAGTGGGATTGAGTGCACCCTCAGCAAGTTTGCCAATGACACCAAGCTGTGTGGCGCAGTTGACACGCTGGAGGGAAGGGATGCCATCCAGGGGGACCTGGACAGGTTCAAGAAGTGGGCCCATGCGAACCTTATGAAGTCCAACCAGGCCAAGTGCAAGGTCCCGCACGTGGATTGGGGCAACCCCAAGCACAAATCCAGGCTGGGTGGAGAATGGATTGAGAGCAGCCCTGAGGAGAAGGACTTGGGCGTGTTGGTTGATGAGAAGCTCAACATGAGCTGGCAATGTTTGCTTGCAGCCCAGAAAGCCCTGCGCACCCTGGGCTGCATCCCCAGCAGTGTGGCCAGCACGGCGGGGGGGGGGGGGGGGGGGGGGGGGGGGGGGGGGCGGGATTCTGCCCCTCTGCTCCGCTCTGGGGAGAACCCCCTGCAGTGCTGCCTCCAGCTCTGGGGCACCAACAGTAGAAGGACGTGGACCTGTTGGAGCGGGGCCAGAGGAGGCCACAGAGATGACCCGAGGGCTGGAGCCCCTCTGCTGAGGACAGGCTGAGAGAGTTGGGGGGGTTCAGCCTGGAGAAGAGCAGGCCCTGGGGAGACCTTAGAGCCCCTTCCAGTCCCTAAAGGGGCTCCAGGAGAGATGGGGAGGGAGGGACTCCTGATCAGGGAAGGGAGTGATAGGACAAGGGGGAACAGTTTTAAACTGAAAGAGGGGAGATTTATTTTGCATATCAGGAAGAAATTCTTTGCTGTGAGGGTGGTGAGCCCCTGGCCCAAGTTGCCCAGAGAAGCTGTGGCTGCCCCATCCCTGGAGGTGTTCAAGGCCAGGCTGAATGGGGCTTTGAGCAGGTTGGTCTGGTGGGAGGTGTCCCTGCCCAGGGCAGGGGGGGTTGGAATGAGATGGTCTTTAAGGTTCCTTCCAACTCAAACCATTCTATGCTAAAACAGCAGTAAAAAAAAAAAAGAACGTCAATTTCCTAATAAGAAGAAAACAGGTAACATACTTCTTCACAGGTTGGGACCTTGTTTTCTGAGGCTTGGAGGGCATTCCAGAGTGCTGAGTCCCGAGTCCAGGCGAGACTCTCAAGAATTTGTTCCTCAATGCTGTTGAGGTGCTTCACCATGTCTCTGGAAAGTCCTTCCTCAGACCGAATCAGTACTTCAATTACCTAACGGTAACAAGACACACACACAAAAGCAAAGCTATATTGCTCATGCTTAACGCTACCAAATCATTATGCGTTTCAGGATCCTGTTTGAAACTTCTCTTCAACGTAAAATGCTCGAGTCTCCTCCTCACATCTTAATCTTCCCCAACCCTCTTCTGATCCCCCTTTTTTTTTTTTTTAACCCCCTTCCCAAAGGCAATCCAGGATTTGAAAATGGACAGCAGATGTCCCATCAATGCAGAATAACCCATTCCCAGGATTTTTTTTAAGGCTCTCTCTCACCATTGCTAAGACTGCACAGAATGAAAGCACTAAGCACACACAGCGCCCACCCAGCACGTGCACGCGTATCTAGGGAGACAGAAGCAGGAATGTCCGCTTAGGCCAGGTGCACGAGAACCCCAGCATTTAAGCTTTCCCTCCTTTCAAACAAGCAGCCCATAATGAAAAGGGTTGAAAACCACTGCTTAAAGGTTCATTTAAGAAAATGTTAGAACCCTTAATGTATACAAATACAAAATGTATACAAATACAAAAAAGAGTTGAAAGGGACCTTGAAATATCATACTCCACGCCTGTGCTCCAACTCGAGATCCACTGTATGTTATTTCTGACATTCAGCCTGTTTTTCTAAAGCTCCGGAGATAGAAATGCCATAAAACCTCCCTGATGGACTTAGTGATGTATTTACTTATTTATACCACAGGCACTAAGCACCCAAAGAATGGTTACAAGTGGCACAAATGGAATAATAAATATTGGCTCTCTTGTGTGAGGTCTTTGTGATGGCAATTTTTTTTTTCCAATTAAGACTGCCACGAGAACGTACATTGAATAGCAAGGAAAATTCAAATCACACATAAATCCGTTCCACAAAGTTGGATCTGCACCAGCACATCTGCTATTGACATATATAGGCTACCAACAGCCACAGCGATGTTGACAGTTTCGCTCCTGCCCTACATGTGAGGATTAAAGAAGGAAGAAGGAAAAACAGAACCCTTCCCAAAGGGTTCAAATTTTTTTGGTTGCTATCATCTAAACAGAACTACTGATTTATTCAGGACTGATAGCAGCAAGCTCTTAGGCATCTAGTAAAAATAGGAGGCATATATATAGATGATAAAAGGATCAAACAAGTCAAACAGAAATGACATGGGAGGTAGGGGGGAATGAGGTTCAAAAAAGAGCAAAAATAGAGAATACCCAGGAAAAGAGATTTTATGCTCTGTTATATAAAATAAAACAAGCCTGTGATAAGTAGTAGTAGCCAAAGGCAACAAAGAATACTATTGCCATTTTATCACTAACAAGCAAGACTATAGCTTGCAGTCAGTAAATATGAATATCATCAAAATATATGCTTGAATGCTTTAGTCTGCTATAAGTGTGTATATATTAAGAAATAAAAGTTGATCAAGCGCACGTTACAGTTAAGTACCATTTACGAAATGGTTTACTTGCTTTAAATGCTTCAACTTCAGCATTACACGTTCCAGGTAATATATTTAAGGACAGACGGGATTTAGAATAGGCATATTACAGATTAAACGTCAGTCCTTCTCCCACTTGACTACCTAGGAAGGAAGAGCATAATCCTCTGAGACTGTAACGTGCCATTTTAATACAGACCCAGTGCTAAGACAGTACTTATTTACCTTATAGAAATAGAATGGCCTGAGGTCGAGAACTTCAATGATCCAGGGAAAGGTACGAGGTGAGCTGTATGCGAAAAGCACGATCTCCAAGCAGCACGCCATGAGAGAACGGTGAAAGACATCTTGTTCCAAGAGCGCCTGAAGAGATTACAGAAAACGTCAGTGATCCGAGGTCTGGCAAACGGAAGTTGGAATTTTGTGGCACTAATACTACCTAGCTTGTTGCTGGAGAGAATAGCTACTGCTTTTTCTCTACTTTCCACCATCTCCTCTTTTTAAAGGGAATATTAGAATGGTAAAGACTAGAAGTAGAGTAACAATGCCAAAACAATCACATTTTTCACACTACGGCCAAATGAATTCGCCTTCTTACTGTGAATCACAAACCAGTGCAAATGCATTGCTGCCTAAAACAAAGTATTGATATTGTTAATTAGATAAAGAGGAGAATAAAAGTTATCTGTCCATAAAGCCGTGATTCTAGAAGGCAACACAAATTAAGATGGTTAGTTATGCCAGAATTATACCATTTTTAACAGCAGAAAGATCTATATTTAGGGACCTCCCATATATTTTCCCTTTTTAAATATTAACAATATACACAGGCTGCTCTGCTCTGGAGCCGTCTGAAGAGAACCCCCTAGAGAGGGTTACAAAAAGTCGTTCTCCTCTTTTGCCAGTTCTTTACTTACAGTTAGATCTTTCCCATGCAGTCTTCGTGTTTCTTGCACCACTATAGTCTCCAAGATTTTATAGTACAAGATCTCTGCCAGTTTTAATCTGTTTACAGCAAAATCTGAAATTTAAAAACAACAGAGATGAAGCCAAATGCCATTTGCACAAACTGTCTTCAGAGTAAATTGACCAGTACTTGTACTTGTCTAAGAAAATAGTGCATATATGTCTGAGTATAGAATCTGCCAATCAAAAAGTACATTCAGAAATCCAGCAGTCGCAAGAACAGCACCAAATTCTATAAATGTTTTAAAGGATATTAATGTTTTAGCATTTCTAGTGATGTAATTTTGCAGACAGTTGTGACAGTAGTTTTCCTATTTGTATTCCATTTCCTTTTAAATTTTCAGTCTGAGAAGAACACAAGTTTACAATTTTTCTTAAGAGGTGCTACAGTTTCAATGCTCTCTTGGTTACCCCATTTTGAGCGGCAACTTTGGGTTTACTCTGTAACAAAGTTTTATTCTTTATAGTGTTCTGTTTGACAGCAACAGTTTTCTGTTTAGGTATGTTCTGGGTAAAAACCAGCTCCACTGTATTAAATACTGCGGCAACGGTATATGCATGCATTTCGTTTGCCCTGGTTTAATACTTCAAAACATCCCACGCGTTTCACGTCCATACCTATATGAGATCCTGGCTGTTCATCTGTTGACTGAGTGTAGCTGCGACAGAACGTCTCACCTATTTCTTTCACTCTGCTCATAATGCTCTCCATAGGGCTGCGTGCACAAGACCTGAAGCAGAACACAAAGAGAAAGCCTCCTTTGTATAAATAAATATCCAGTTTCAAAAAAAAAATAAAACTCAAAAAAAAACAAACAAAAAACCCACCACCACCCAAATAAAAAGAAGAGACCCGAGTTATACTGATCTTTCCTCCTGAGGCAATAACCTGCATTGCCATAGAGAACAGAGGAAAACACAGAACATACAGAAATAGTGCTTCCTTTTTTCCTTTCCTAACTGAGTTAGGAGAGGCTATGTAGATTTTGGAACAAACGCAGAAGAACGCAAGAGCTACAGTAGCACAATCAGGAGAAAATTGTATGTGCTAGGGGCAAGGCAGTAGGAAGGATGCTACAACAGGCAACCAACCAACCAAATGCATCCCCCAGACTACACAAACCCAGCACGGTTTGAGGGAGTACTGGAAAGCTTTCAGAGCAAAGAGTCGGCATCTTTCCAAAAATACCTTATTTACTAGCAAGGCAGAGAGGAACTGATGAACTCCCCAGTCACCCTCATAAAAATGGGACAGAGAATCTCTCTGTCTGGAGACGCTCTCTCTGAATGCTCCAGACTTCCCAGCAATTCTGTATTAGAGGACAGTGGCTGGTGACTAGGGTCAAATTAAGGCGCTACACTATTTTGAAAAGCTAGCATTGAAATAAACTAAGATTTCATTGAACAAAGCCTTCTAATTAATTTCAAAGTTATGTTTCCAAGGAATTTTAATTTGAAAGAGAAAATATTCAAAAGCATAGAATATCACCCATAGTCCAAAACACAGTTCGTGCCATTTCTCCCACTCAGACAGCACATACCCTAGCGCCTGCTGAACTCACACCTAAGATGAGCAAAGCACTCAACACATCTCCTCAGAGGTTTACCCAATTCTTTTCCCCATTTTAATATTTATATCTCTCTTGATAGACTGATTTATTACTTGAAGAAACAAATTTTTCATTAGAGACTGCAGACACGATGTTTTAATTGTGTAATATAAATAATATCAGAGAGTCCTTAAAAAAAACAATCAAAGAAAGATTCAAAATAGAAAAGCATCTTGCTGAGCATTTGTAAACTTTTAAGAACAGGTGCTAGAAAAAACTTTCAAAATATAAGTAACTCCAAAGATGAGAATTAAAAGTAGTATTTTTCACTCATTTATGAAGGTTGTTTTAAAAAACCCTACTTTTGCACTTCAATTAAGTGCTAATACTAAATGTCCACTCTGACTAATAAAAAAAAATACCTAGATACCTTACACCGTATTATAGCAAGGCCTTAATTTGCATGGATGTTAGGCAAACACCCAACAGTTTTACAGGTATTTACTAGTAAATTATTGCTTTTTACGAGCTATGAAGATCTTTTTATTTTGTCGATTTTCTTTATACTCATCTGCTGATGCACCGGCATTTTCATGTGCATTTCACTACAGCCAGCACGCAGTCACGCGTCCAGGAGACAAAAATAGGGGTTGATTTATCTAACGGGGACTCTGTCCTAGAAACGGTGATCGTGGAAGACTGGGCGGGGTGTTCAGTGGTCACTTACTATGACTTCCCACTCTCATACAGCAGCTTCACAAGCTGAGCGAGAGGCTCTCGACTAGGAATGCTCTAACTCCTGCTGGGACACCTGCCCTAGGACAGACACCACGGCTCAGGGAGGAAACAGGTAAGCTGAAGCACGCTTGGGGGGAACGGCCAGCAGAGCAACTGGAGAAGCGGGAGACATGGCTGCTGCTATACAAGACATCAGCACCCACCATAATTAGTGTCATTGCTAGGCTTATATATATATATATATGCTATCAAGTTAGATTAAGGCAACCTGAAGTTGTATGAAGGAGAAACACGGAGCCCTTAGGCTGCTTTTGGCTTTATCTTCCCAAGTGTTTAAGGCAAAGATTATAACTTGTTGACTCTAACGTTTCCCTCCTCCGCCAAAACCTCTGCCAACATAGTTACCGTATCTTTTAATTGAGCTGCACTTGTTAAAAAAAAAAAAGTATTTGGCTTTCTAGCAAACAACTAAATAAACATTAGCAAAAACTGAAGATGCATTAATACAGCGGTGGTGACAAGTCAGAGGGGGGTGCGCACGTCTGTTCACCTACCCTTCTCCAGAAGATGAGACCATCTAGAAAACAGAAGATCTTTCAACTAGAAATAATACAGAAACACAGACAAAAATATTCCGCACCAAACAAAACAGGTCAAATGTGAGCAAGAAAGCAGTCACAAGCATGAGAAGATGAGTTTACGTTTGTGTGCGAGTAGCTGCACGGGAAGTACTTACTCAAAAATAGTTATAAGTTGTTCGCTCGGTGCATTTTTCAATCCAGCCACAATGTTCTGCAACCGGCTCACACTTTGTGTTGCCGAAGCAACAGGAGTGATGACAGCTTCTTTTTCTCGTAGGTATCTTCTTCCTGTCAGTGGAGTTGAAGGTGCAAATGACCTTTTCTGTCAGACAGAGAAAAGTAATAAAGTCAGCCAACAGAACTGCTTCAAAAAAAACTTTTGAAGGAGCACCTCCTGCAAAATCACTCCAAAGATTAAAATGACACCACTACCTGAAGGCTGCCATCAAACCCGTGATCTCAGAGATGACTAAAAATTAGTTAAAGTTTTCCCAGGACTCCATCAAATCAAAATACAACAAATCTTCAGGCATACTAAAATCGACTCAAAGGTTTTTTTTTTAAAAAAAACCAAAATATAGGAAAACAAGACTTTAAATCTTAAAGTCTGTAAATTTTTAAGCTCACTCAAATATTGAAAGATACAGGACAAGAAAGGGAAAGCATATGGTTCCATTCAGAGTCCCTGTCTGCATTAGTTGGGTGACACAAGGAGTACACGGCAGAGCTGCCTAGGAGAGGGTCACAGGAAAACGTTCTCTGGGAAATGCTGTCCTGGGGGACCTAGAGCCCCCCCTTATCTAAAGGAGGATGCAGCACTAAGCAGGTGGAGCCCTGTCGACATCACCAAATAATTTTAGTTATTTACTAAATTCCACTGGAAAGACGTCGTCACCATTTCTCCTTAGCAAGGCAGCATCCACTGAAGCCCGCAAATGACATTCATCATCTTCCTCTCAAGAAGTAGTTCAAGAAATTCGAAGTTACCTCAGTAATTCAAATAGCGTACGAGGATGGAAAAACTGGAGGCAGTAGTTCAAGCGAGACCAACACGTTAAATGAATCACCTTCTCAAAATGCTGCTGAAGATGACACTCCACGTGAGCTCTAGCTGTCGTTTTCCCTACTGGCACGTCTGCAGGAAATTTTCGAGGAGTGCCAATTTCTTCTTCAGCATCAGCTCCTAGGAAAACTCTCTCGTCAAAGTCACCCACTGTCAGAACATACTCTTCATACTCTTTATTCAGTGCTTTGCTGAAAGAGAAGCCCAGGTTTTATATCAAAGGTTAAACTGGTGATGAAACAAAAGAGGTGCCAGTGGAGCTAAGATACAAAACCAACACGCGTTCGAAGCGTTCAAAGCTTTCAGTGGGAGTGCTGCCTGTGAACACAGCTTCCCTACCCCCACACCCTGCCTTCCTTCATACTCACACCTCCCCTGGCCCCTCCACGATCTGCTGCAGGGACCCCCCTTCTTCCTAAGGTACCACCAAAGCTTGGCTCTCAGTAAGAAAAGCAAAAAACAGCTTTGCTTCCACCCCAGTTGCGAATAAACCAGTTTGGAAGTACTCAACTGATCACAGGTTAAATCCGTGTATACACGGAGCACATTAACGGCATTAAACTGCATGCATTAAACGAGCCACATTTGATTCCTTCTTTTGCCACTTTGTAGCCATAATTTTCATCGTGGTACAGAGGAAGGGAAATTTAAGACCTAGCCGCCTGGATTCCATTTCTAAAACCACCACTGACATAAGACACCAAGCAAATTTTTCATTTTCTTTATTCCAGCCAACCCAACTGTAAAACAGGAGCGTTTAATCTCACAAAGGCTGCAAAGCTTTAAACTCAGGAAGCAGAACGAAACTTTCGGATAAAAATCAGAAACAGCACGCCTCAATAAATCCTCCCGCACGTTTTTCAGGACACGTGAATGCTCTATAAAATACCTTTTGCCTGCAAAGCGTCTTAGTAATTCGAGCTACCACTTAAGCACGTCCATTAACGGAGCATAACAACGTACTCATGATGCAGGTGATTCTGTGGTGCCACAGGAAGCTTGACTGCATCACAGATTCACCTTCCCCACGTCTTAATGAAAAGTTTGGACAAATAAACAGAGAGGCTTCCATCTCTCCTTTAGACACCAAGCTACTCACAGAAGAACAGGGGCTACTGTATCATTCCACACTGAAAGTAATACTATCCATTTTTCAGTAGCAATACTAAGGGAAGTTCACCGCTTCAAATGGATGACAGCAACATGGTTTTGTATCTAAATTTGAGCGTTGGCTACGTTGTTAAAACAATTGAGTCTTTGCTCAAAGTTCTCAAAGCAAACCAAAAGTTAAAAACTCACCTTGCAAAAACAAATTCCTAGGTATTTTTGGAAAAGGCAAAAAAAAACCTTTAAGGGATCCAGAACAAAGCAGTTGTCATATTTTGTATGTAAACTAGCTTTCAGAAGTGAATTTAAAAAGTTTATGAAACAACTGTACTTGCCTCCCACAGAAACTCTCCACCTCTTTTTTGTGGTTTCGCAATTGTTGCCCTTTTTTTTTTTTTTTTTGAGTTATATTCACAGATTTTACACTCAATTGGAGACTGATAAATGAATTAAAGACTTCCCTGCTTGGCTATAATATTTGAGGTGAGTACAGAACCACAGCCGTGAAACTCAAAGTTTTGATTTACATTAGATTACTCAAAGGCTACAGTTGCCAGAAAATAAGGGCAAGCACCACAAAACCTGACATTAAGGAAGAAACTCTGCAGCTGATCCCCTGACATCTGACATGTGTCCGATTCAGAAAGCATTTCGGCCAGATAGCAGCTTTGATTGCCAAATAATTAAATCCCATTAGTTACGGTAAGATAAAGGAACAGGAAAACCTGAGATTTAGCATTCAAAGGCCTGTATTTTAGAAATGAAACCAAACCCCATGATGAAGAACATAAGCTGTAACTTACTTATTTTCTGTAAAATTGCAAAGATCCAACAGACATTCTCCTTTTAAGATCTAAGAATGAAAAGCAGAAATATCTTACATAATAAAATCAAAACTGTTCCAGCTCTAACAGTGTGAGGGCACGATGGTTTTAGCCAAAACAGAAATGAGATTTAGGAGCATAACTGGACTTTTTTTTTTTTGCCTAGACCAGACTACAATGCCATTGGCAAGACAAACAGAGGAGGACAAAGCCCCATTCTATCCAAGCTCTAGATAAACTCACTCTTCAGACCCAGCACTGCTATTTAACATCTGTTCCATTGGTGGGTTAGAGACTGACCTGACAAACGACTACAGAGAAACTTCCACACAACTTGGAAAAAATTTCCAGGATCAGAACCGGACAGAACAATTTGTACACCTGCAACCTCAGCCTCTTCCTGCCAAAGCTCAACTCCAAGAGAAGCAGTAGGACCCACGCTATCGTGACAGTTATCCCATAAAATTATTTCACAATGAGACTACTTTTTTTGCCTGAAAAGACATTATCGTCCACAATTCGGTTTCATACTGCCAAGAAGGGAAAGCAAAGATTCTCCACTGACACAAAAAGCCAAAACACAGGGACCTTACAGCACACATCATTAGAAGTGAAAGTAAATTCTGCTTCTGCTAAAATATAGACAAAGAAACCCTGACCCAGCCCAGGTTCGTTTCTCTGTTAGTACGCTTTTCCACAGAACCTGCAGGATTGAAACGGTCTCGAGATCATTCGCCTGAGCACCACCATGCACTCTTAAAACCGGGGAGATGTACCTTCCTATCAAATAGTTTTGAAATGTATGGTTTAAAGTAGTGTTCCTTTATTCCTTTTGCTTCTACTAAAAGCCCGTCATGCAGCTCACATAGTGTGGCAATGATGCAAGGAGGATCTTCAGAGGCTTTGATCTCTGTTGCGTGGAAGTCCGCTGGCAAGCCTGGGAATGAGGAGGGGGTGGGGGGAGAAAAAAAAAAAGGCAACCAACCTTCAACTTCATTTAAAAAGAAACAAGAGAACAAAGCATGTTTGATTTTAAATAATCTGTCCCCACCATACCTTTAAACGATGGATTTAGCAAATCTCTTCTATTCGGACACAAAAGGGCATTTGCAAAAATCAGGTCCAAGCAGCACAGAAGCAAATGATAGGAATTTACTAAATCATCTCCAATCATACGGAAATTACCTTTAAGAGACAGCACATCACATCAAGCAACACCAAAGAAGTTCGTTAACTCAGAACACGTACAAACCACACAGTTAAGCAAGCCTACCCTTAGTGTACACAAAGAGAGTCCAGCAGAAGTTGAAGAGATCTTTAACGCCGCACGGCATCCGTCTATCAATGAGGAAAAGGGGGGAGAAGTCAGTCTTCAGTTACAGGAAGCTGAAGCTTGTTTTACAGTAAGAATTTTATTCTGTTTCCTTGCCCAAAATAACCGCCAGAGCCATTCTCTGTCTTAATTTCACACTAAGGCACAGTCTAAGCTACGTGTCCTTACTTCATCTTTCACTAATCCAGTCTCCTACCTCGCTCCATGGAGCATTTTACACAGCATCTCTGACCTTCTGACCTTTTTTGGGGCTAACAGCTGCCTTTGGCCTGTGACCCTGCACACGCTATTTTGCTGGTGTCCCACCTCTAACAGAATCCTCCCACAGCTGCAGGCAACGAGATGCCATGGGCTATATAAACTCCAGTTATGTTTTTTCCCAAATATTTCACTAAAGCATCAGTCATCCCTTCAAAATACGGAACCACAGCTTATATTACAGCTCATCTGCTGAATTGTGTTTGGAGTAGAGGTTATCCAAAACCATGGAGCTGGAAGACCAGAGGAGACATTATTCAAGACAGCCCACAGGGAAGCTAAAGCTGCGGTTACACTAACGAACGCTGCTCCAATGAAGGAACATTAACAGAAGATACCGACAAAATTTCTCCCAATATGCAGCAATGCCCACAAAGCCACCTGCCCTACGCGAAGGGCTGTCGCAGCAGATTTATCCTTTCTACCTGAAGATGCTGAGCTACGCTGGAGCATTTTACCAGCACAGTTCTCACCCTCGCGTCCAGAGGACACAGGCTGAGCTGGCAGAAATACCTCGCACAGACCCAGCTCGGCTCCCTCATCATTAGGGTTACAACTCTCACTATAAAGCTGTCACAGAGACGGCTGAACAGTCGGCAGGCAATACGGACAAGCTCCTTTAATTAAGGCAGAAGTCCTATGCGCGCCTGGAAGACGACACCACCAGTTACTAAGCCTGTCACAAAAACGCGCGCATCGGCTGTAACTTTCTTCCATTCGCACGTTACCACTCATCTGGCAATCACATTAGAAATCCAGTCACGCAGAGGTCACTGCGGATGTAATGCCGCTTCGAGCGGAGGGATTCTGCCACGATACCAGCTCCCTCAGCCAGTACTTTGCCAAGACAAAATACCCCTGTGTTACTTCAGTTATTTCTGCTACACGTTTTAAGGGCTGCTCTCGCTGTATCTCAAGTTAATCCATCTCGCCGAACCTCTCCCCACCACACAGACATTCTCACCACGGCCCAGTTCCTGCACCTTACACAGTGAACTGCGCGAACCGCCACTGGGTGCAAAGCTCTGCTGCCGTGAGCTGTACGCCTCAAGACCAGGGATGTTTCTGTATTCATAGCGTTTCAGAATGAAGGCCCTATCACGTCAGCGCTTTACATAACCTTCTAGAGCACAAATAATGGTCTTAATTTTCATAAATCTCTTTGGGGTACAGCCCTTTCCAGGGAAAAGTCGCATTAAATCTCAAAAATACCTCTGCTTCCTGCTTCGCTGTGGTTTAGAAGTTTCTTCGTAAGGATTTTGAAATATATCCAAAAATATCGGTTCAAACTTTTTGAAAATCACAGTTGACACTTCAAAATTTCTCTCCAGCCTCTCCACCCGTTCTCGGAATTCCTGTGGTAGATTTGACATGTCCATCCACTTCTTCATTTTGCTAAAAAACTGTATTAAACTTAAAAAGAAAAAAGAAAAGTTGGTTTTGAGCCTTAACTAACTTCCTCTGAATTTTTTAAAAAGACAAAATGCAACGTATTTACTCCTTAATGACTAATTTCATTGATAGGTTTACCATTTATTTTGATAGACTTCCAAATTGTACATGTTGTAAGCTTTTCGCTTTTTATCACTTTGGTTTTTCTCCTTGACTCTCTTTAAGGCCCAGGCACAGCAACTCGTTTTATGTAAAGGCCACCAGCCCAGCTGTGCCAGCCAGGGGAAGGGCAGAAAGAAAAGAGATCGAACAGCTCCGCATGTGTCAAGGAGGAGGCAGGAGAGGCGACAAAACCACAAACAAGAGTCTACGCCCATCAAAGTTACCTACACAAAACCCCGTTAACTGTAGGTGTAATTACACTGGCAACCCCCTGCTCTGGCAGCTCAGCCGAGAGCAGGTCTCTGAGTGGAAGGAGAAGGATCCCCAGCTCTGCCGAGTGCTGTCATCTCAGGTCAGAGCTACGGCGGCAAGTGAAGCTGCCTGCCAGAGAGCCCCTGCAGCACCTAAATATTTACATGACCACACAGCTCTGTGTTCCCAGGACGCTGTAGGACATTGCCCCCAGCGGCACATCGAGAAATCTGGCCCAAATCCCACGTCAGGCACGAGCCTTATCTGGATTTCTGACAGAACATTCAGAGGCTTTGTTTATGTTTCAATTAACTACAAAAAGAAAAAGGAATAAGTGGCGTGGGTGGAACAATTTTTGTCTGATGGGGGTGGTTTTTCAAAGGCTTGAAGTTGAAAATTACGTATTTGCATCTTATTTCCACTTCTAACAAAAGAGGATTTATTGCTTTTACACTGTTACCTCGGGACACGTATTTTGCGGCGCCTGGAGCCGCGAGAAAAGGTGCGGGTACCCGAATTCGCAGCGTTAGGGGAGCAGCGGCCGAGCCGGCGCGATCAGCCGCGGCCATGAGCGGCGCGGGGCAGCTCACCTGAGCCTGGCCGAGCGCAGGATCCTGGTCAGCGACACGCCGTTCCCCTCCATCAGGCCGCTCCCAACGGTGGGCACCAGGCTCTTGCGACAGGCGACATAGAGGGCGCAGGCCAGCCAGTGCAGCGCCTCGCCCTGCCGGGACAGACGGGCCGAGGGACGGTCAGCTGTGGGGGGCGGCGGCACCGGGACCGGCACCGCCAGCCCCGCCGCGCCTGTCTCGGTAGATATTTACACGCACTCGCGCACACAGGGGCGGCGCTGGCCGTGGGCCACCGCGGGTGCAGCCGAACCCTCGCCCCGCCGCCCCACTCCGCCCCTGACAGGGCCCGGCCCGCCGCTGACAGGCCCGAGCGGCCGCCGCCCCGCCTCACCTCCAGGCTGTAGGTGCCCCGCAGCGCCGTGAAGTCGCGCAGCGCCTCGGCGGCGCTGGCCGCGTCCAGGTTGAGCTCCTGGCAGAGCCGCTCGATGGCGGCGCCGGGCTCGGCGGGCGGCGGCTCCGGGCGGGACATGGCGGGCCGGGCCCAGCCCCGCCGCTCCGTCCGCGCGCCAAAACGCCGCCGCCGGAAGGGAGGGGCGGCCTTCCGCCGCGCGCGCAGCCTGAGGGGGCGGGGCTTGAGGAGGCGGGGCCCTCACGCGTCACCGCACGCGCCCGCGGGGCTTTGCCCCCCGTGTAACGGCCGGGGGGTGGCGGGCGCCGCCGCCGCGGGTCCCCCTTCGCCCCCGGCACTCGGGGAGGGCAGCGGCCTCTGCAGGCGGCTCCTCGGTGGGGTCCGGGGGCGCGGAGCCGCGCTTCCCCGCCACGCGTGGCACAGGCCCGCTCCGCTGCGGCCGGTGTGACCCGCCTGGGCCCGGCCGGCGGCTGTCGGTGCTGCCGAGGGCTCCCGGGGCCGGTCCCGGGCGGGGGGCAGCTCCTGTACCCCGGGAAGGGGTTGGCGGGCCCCGGAGCCCCCAGCGCCAGCCTGGGGGTTGATGCCAGACCCAGGCTGTATCGGAGGGTGTATCAGACCATGTCATGGGCCGTTTTCATAGAATCACAGAATGTGTTGGGTTGGAAGGGACCTCTAAAGGCCATCTAGTCCAACCCCCCTGCACTCAGCAGGGACATCTTCAACTCGATCAGGTTGCTCAGAGCCTCATCCAGCCTGGCCTTGAATGTCTCCAGGGATGGGGCCTCCACCCCCTCTCTGGGCAACCTGGGCCAGTCTCTCACCACCCTCAGTGTAAAGAACTTCTTCCTAATGTCTGATCTAAACCTGCCCTGCTCGAGTTTAAACCATTGTCCCTCGTCCTGTCGCTACATGCCCTTGCCAACAGCCCCTCCCCAGCTTTCTTGTAGCCCCTTCAGGTACTGGAAGGGGCTCTAAGGTCTCCCCGGAGCCTTCTCTTCTCCAGGCTGAACCCCCCCAACTCTCTCAGCCTGTCCTCACAGCAGAGGGGCTCCAGCCCTCGGAGCATCTTCGTGGCCCTCCTCTGGGCCTGCTCCAACAGCTCCATGTCCCTCTTGTGCTGAGGGCTCCAGAGCTGGACACATGCCGGTGCGGCCCTTCTGGCTCTTCTGCCTCACCCGAGCCGCGGGGCCGAGGAGCCGCAGAGCGAGGCCGGAGCTGGGGGAGTCCTGTCCCGCTCACAGCACCCTGAGGGACGGGGTGCTCAGGGGCAGCTCGCCAGGAGCTGTGGGAATGCAGCCCCGGCATCTTCTGCCCTGCCCCGGGTTCTGCTCCTGCACACCCCAGGCTTCATTTCTTTAAAGAAAGTGATGATTCGGTGGGAAGCCAGGGGCTGCTGGAGCCCGTCCCTCACCGAGGGTCAGCTCGGTGCTTTCGGGAATGTCGCTGCCCCTAAAAGCCATCTTTAATCCAACACCTACGCGTGTTTGAAAAAAGATTTGCTGGAAGAGTAAGGAAAACTGACTGCTGTGAAAAGCCAGGAAATTAGTTTAATTGCTGATAATTAGGCTGTGAAGTCAGAGTCCTACAGTCATATTTATTCCCTCAGGAACAAGGATGTGCTTTGCTTTTTGTGCATCTGTTCCTCTGTTAGAAATTGCTGCTCCTTTTTTTTTGGGGGGTGGGAGGGGAGGGGGAAGCAGTCATGTGGGGTTTTCCTTTAAAAAAATAATGTATCTTTCTGCATGGTACAGGCTATTCGTGTAAAATGTCTCCTCTTGCTACAGCATGTCCACTGAAAAATGTAACAGCCGAATGCCTGGCGGGAGCCAAGAGGGATGGGCAGAGACGCTGCAGAGCATCTGCTGCGGCTCCGGCTCCCCTCGGTCGCTCGCCCATCGCTGCTGTTCCCTGAAACCCCCCTGCCGAGGGCCGGCGCTGGTCTTGCACCAACCGGCGCTTTCAGCAGGACCGGGACAGAATTCCCGGCTAAACCAGGATCGTCACATCCCCATCCAGACCACTGGCAGGCGGGAGCCCGGCAGCCATTCAAATCCCACGGAAGGGCTCACAAGGCGACACAGGGGACCGTGACTGATTTTTCCATTGTTACATGCCTTTTGAGGTGAAACCTGGATTCTCCAGGAATCAGTGCTGCCTCGGCACTGCACCCACCGGTGGCCTCGAGCCACCCCTGGGTGCACCGTGAAACCGTGAACACCCCAAAAGCCACAGCAGGAGGCTGAGGAGCGTCACGCTCCCAAGTTACGCAGGCTGTAAAGGAGACGCTACGCAGAGAGCCGGGAAGGGAAATGAGGGATAAGCTAGATTTCTCTTACTGCTAATTTTCCAGAGCTGCCAGCTCCGTCTGAGGACCGTGGGCTGCTGTGCGCTGGCACACATGCTGTGAAGCACTCGGGGACCATGAATGGTGCTTTTACCTGCTCGGTAAAGTGCTCGATAGTGCTTTACAGTTGTAAAAAGCGATGAGAATTAGTGGTGTCTTGTGACTCAGCCTGTGCTCCACAGCCTTGGGGCTGAAGTGGCTCCTGACAAGGTGAAAAATACAAATGCACTGAAAAGGTCAATTTTTATTCGATACAAACCAAATGTCGTTGGAGGAATTGCCCTCTGCTGCTCACCGCCGGCCCAGATTTCGGACCCGAAATCCTTGCTTGTAACTTTGTCAAGACACCAGAGCTGCAACGTCTGCCCTTAGGGCAGGTAACACTGAGGGAAATCGTACCAGCCTTTTTGTGACCGTACAGAGAGTGAAAGATCCTCTCGAAATGTGCGATGATACTTTTCTGTTCTGCGTCCCGCCCAATGGAACCCAGGCAGGGATGGGAGGGCAGAGACGAGCGGCTGCAGGGTGTGTTACTGCCTCACGCTCCAGCAAAGGGCGCCTGCGAAACGAAATCCAAAGAGAAGCTGTGCCCACCCGCGGCCCGTCCGCAGCCCCCACGTCCGCTCCCTTCCCACCAGTCCGTGAATGGCGAACGCACCTGGCTGATGAGACGGAGCACGCCGCAGCCGCCGGCCACACTACAGCCTGAACGGCAGCGCAAAGGCTTCGGCGCGGACCAAGGGCTTCTGGCTGCTGCAGACCCTGGGAGCGAGGACTCTGCATTAACAATGCCGGAGGGAGGGGGGAAGGCTGCAGTGTGCGGAGCCAGAACTTAAAGGGAGACTCAGGAACTGGAAATTCCGAGTTCACGCTCTCATTTTGCCTCCTCTGCCCCTGTCCAAGCGGTACCTGCCGTCTCTTCTGCCCGCTCTTTTCCTGCTTCTCACCCCAAATAAACGCGGCAACAAAATGCAGGACGAGGCGTTTATGCAAGGGCAGGGGGAGCAAGCAAAAACCCCTTGGTTTACTCTGCTTTTTTTCCTGGACCTCAAATAAATTGTTTAGCTTTTCCTGTGCGTCTGTTTATTCACCTGAACAAACCGAATTCATACCTACTTCTCTAAAGCCTGAGATCCTTACATTTGAGCCTTTATTTGGCACCTAATAGCGTTTTGCAAGGCTGAGATGGAGCCGCTTAATAGCCCAGTGAGAGCAACCGAACAGCTCTTCTGCCGGGAGGTGCCGCCTCAGTGCAAAGGAGGGTAACTGGTATGGGGGGGTCTCACGACTGGTCTCCGGGCTTCTGCCCACCCTCTGGGTGCAGCGGGCCGCAGACAGCCCCTGCACCCGCCGCGTGCTTACGCTGCCCGCGGAGCGCGGGCTGCTCCGCTCATCCCGCAACCGAGGTGGGACGACGGCAGGTTAACCCAGGGCAGGGTAACCCGCTCGACACGGCGAGTTGACCCAGGCGGTGCTGGGTGGCGGAGCTGCCGGCGGCGGCCGGGGGGGGTTTATCCCGGTCACTCCGTGGGTGGGAGGAGAAGCCCTTCCCAGAGCATCGCACATCCCACCGGGTGGGAAGAGCGGCCCCACGGAAGGGAGAGGTCCGCCGGGTTCGACAGCTTCTCAACGGATTCGTGCTGAGAAAAAGGCAAGTAACGTTTATCACTGAGTCAGGTGAATTAAACATTCACATATATTTGCTGAAAAAAATTATATACATCTGTAGCAAGGCTCTGCCAAGTTTGAAAGATAAGCATCATCTAGTCACTAAATTAAAAAAATAAAAATCTGACTTTTAAATCTTTTTCTTTTTATCCATGTTCAAGAGCACAGACAGTTTATTTTGTTAGCACATTTGGTGAAGAATGTATGTTCGTGTGAGTAGCCATGAAAACCGGTGAAAATTTGGCATTTCTTTTGGATATGATGGAAAATAAGAAGCAGCCACTTACGCCTTACAGTCTAAATAATCCACAGCGTATATCGGGTTGCAAAAGGGTCACAAAGTAGCAGTCAAAGAGCAGCCTAAACACCCAGAGACGTAGCATACATGTCTGATAAGGAAGAACAAGGTATAGAGCATGCTGGCTAATTAAATAAATTTCACTTTCAACCCTGTTCCTTACGCGTGTAACCCTGGAAAAACCATCCCGTGACAAGAAATGGACTCTGGAGAGATTTCTGTATCCGTTCACAGTAAGGCTTTGAAGATAAATGAAGTTTTATAGCATTTGTATTTTAAGGATTTAGGGCAAGTACATGTTCTTCTACTGAATAAAAAGAAAGTTAGTACTTAAAAGGTTCAAAAATATATCAATCGTGATTTTTTTTTTTTTTTTACATAAATAAATTATATTGATTTTGGATTTAACAGCTGAAAAACCCCTTTCTGCTTCCACTGGAGGCAAAACTGAACAAAATGTTAGTTAAATAGAGATAGCAGCATTTCTAAGAAATCTGTCGATAGTGATACAGTATCTATGCTACAAGGATGTTATTAAATAGAACACATTTAATTATCGGGGGGAGGGGGGGTTGCATTATGATTGGTTACATACTTAAAAAAAAAATAAAAATCATCCAATCCAGTAAACTGGGAATAAATTCCGTGAAAATATAAACCAAATGCTTTTTTAGACCATGGGTAACAGACTTCTTTGAGATGCTAATTTTAACATGTACATAATTTATAATCCCAAATGTATAAAAGACAATGACAAAAAGCATCATAAATAAATAATGCAAACTGAAATAGTTATGTCAAAACATTTGGACCATCGGATAAATTAGCAAAACTGTAACAGAAAATAAGTAAAAAATACAGTAAATTGTGACAACCAAATGTGAAACCGATTACTAGCACGCTCCCAACTCCCTCACCAGCCTGCCTTCCACCTCCCTGCTGCACCGCCCCGGGTTTATTTCAAGTCTCAAACCATGAGCTGCAAATAAGAACAAGCCCAAGTGAAAGCAAAAGGAAAGGAGGAGCGAGGGGAAGGAGAAAGAAGAAGAGTTGCCTGCGGAGGTGTCTCAGTACCCAGAGCTGCGGGGGCTGACGGCGTTACCGCCTCTCCGTCGAAAACGCAGACGGCGAAAGCATCTGCCCAAGGGGCGGGACTCGGAAATACTGTTCAACAGCAAACGGAATGGAAAGAAGAAGCCAAGGTCATCTCTTCACAGTCTAACGCTAGGAAAGAAGAAACTCAAGCTTTGAAAGCCTCAGCCGTCCTTCTCAGAGGACTCCCCCAAACAGGAAAACGGCCTACAGCCTTTTCCGTGTTTGCTGAAAGGACGTTGCTTCCGGGGTAAGGAGTGGAAAATATAAAAACTCAAAAAGCCTCAGTGTTCATATAAGAGCATTAAAATCAGTGTGGCCTGTTCACAGCTGGAAAAAAAAATAATACCTTTACAGCACTTCTAACGCCATAGATGAGAACTAACGCCACAGAGGAGAACTGAAGACTGGCAGAATGATGAAGAAACTGGTAGCTACAGGTACAGTAATCCCAAAAAAGTCATGCAAGATGTGCAAAACCTTTCCAGCGCAAGCCGAAAAGTTCTTGTAACTCTCGAGGAAAGGGCAACTAAACTCCACTTAACGTAAAACCAAACTTTGGTTTTAAAAAATACAAAAGAACGTCTACGTCGTATTTTCACTCGCTGCAGTTTGTCTCCAAACCTTTGAGGTGGGGGCGGTAAAGAAATCATATCACTACCAGTTATGCTTTTTCCTTTCAAAGAAATGAATATATGCATTTTCAATCATTAGTTATATACTTCTGTCTATACTACTATTCTAGTAACCATGATAAAATAGGGAAATACTTTAAATCAAAAATACACATTAGCACTTACTATAGCTGTGCTTTTTACCCCCAAATACAGGCTTTTTCGTTCAGTGTCGCTGCAGACAGAATTACCCTTGGCTGCGTGTAGGCCAAGAGGTAAAGACTTTTCTTTTGCTCTTGTTTTTTTTTTGCTGCTTTTTCTTCTCAAAGGAGTGAGCAATTTGAGGGGGTGACCGAGTACTGGATTTGCTATCGTCGGCTGGGATGAACGACTGGAAAAACAGAACGAGAATTCGGTGCCTCCCATACTAGCTAGACAACACTGTTTATCTAATAAAGTGGCAAGACCCTGCAACTATTAACATGTAGTATGTCACCAGAGTTTTTTTCTGACAAGGAATTAGGTAGATAATATTACTCATGGAAACACAGGTTTATGAAGGCGGAGCGGGGCGGGAGGGTAAGTAACAAAGAGTTTATGGGATAAGAAACTCACAAGCCACAATCTTTTTGTGTGTGGTTTTTTTTTTTTTTTTTTTTTTTTTCAATGAAACAAAAGTTCTAATTGGTATCGCGAGCCGCTTCGCACTCCTCCTCTGCTGGTCCGTCCTGCTCTTTCTCTGCCGACAAAGGCGGTGTTTGCTCTGTACAGTTTTGACTGTTTGCAGCTTCTTTTTCCGGCAGCGAGACAGTTTCTGGCTCTGGGTTTGCCGATTCCCCTTTTGCCTTCTTTCTCTTCCGCTTCTGGCTTTCCAGGTTGGCTGCCTCCGAGTGCCTGGTTTGCTGTATGCCGGGCAGCGCCATGCCGATGCCAGGGGAAAGAAACATCGAGGGATAGATCAGTCCAGGAGACATCCCTGGGATAAGAAACGGGTTAAAAGCTACAGGACTACTGGTAGTTATTGCGGATTCTGTCTGATTAGAAAACGAACTAGGACCAGGCTTATCTTCCGAGAGAGTTTCTTTTTTCACGTCCTGGCTACTCGGTTTATCCTCAGTAGCTTTCTCTGCGTTGGCTGTACCGCTTTTCGTTGTGCTTGTTAACGAAGTCGGAGCAGTCGCAGTACAAGTAGTTGTCATGGGGGGGTTGAGAAGTCCTCCAACGCCGAACATCTGTGGTACGGTAGCCATGCCCGGCAGCATCATGGGCAACATACTCAGGGTGCTTTTCACGTCCTCGCCGGCGGGCACTGCTGCAAATCCAGCAGGAAACCCAACCAGCCCGGTCAGAGGGATCCCTTGCATGTTTCTCATGTTCTGAAGTCCTACTAGATCCATCCCAGCAATCAGTCCGTTCATGAACAATGGTCCCATTCCAGAAGAAGAATCTGCTACAACGCCGGGGCCTTTGATGAGTTCGCTTCGGGGCCTTCTCCCCCTCCGGCGGGGCCCCGTGTCTCGGAGCACAGGCTCAGTCAGGATGCGATTGAATTTGCTTTCCGGTAAGTAGCCCTAAAAACGAAACACACACAACAGAAAACACCTGACGGTTATCACTGCATCAAAGGAAATCCGGCTTTTCTGTGCTCACATCTGCATCCCAGATGGTGTCGGCACAGAAATATTTGCCTACATGATATGGAATTTGAGAGGTACGCACAACTTTTCCCCAAGGGATGCCGCCAAACGCAAAACACCCTCGCTCTGCCCTGGCATGATACTGCAGTGCCAACGTGCACAGAGAGGAAAGGAGGAAGCACGTTTTTACCCCACGTTTTCACCCGGCTGGTCACAACACAAGAAGCACCGGGGCAGCTCTGTGTCAGACGCCAACCTAGCTCCCTCCCCAGCTTTAATCGTGGCTTCAGCAACAAGTGATTTAAAATCATGTCTTTTAGACCTGAAGGGCCAAATTTTCAATGCTCTGCAGGACAGCAAAGCTGCATGGGATGACACACACAGAGTGGACATGCTGCCTGAGAAGGTCCCGGCCACAGCGTCGCTGAGAGGCCAGGAAGATTCTTCTGAGCACTGAGAAACAGGACCAAAACCCAGCGGCCACAACCGGGTAAGACTGTCCGGTTACACAGAGCAGTGCGGGGGGGTCCACAGCACAGTTTAAAGCTCCATTTTTAAGCATCCTCATCACAGACATTTAAACGTTTCCCTTTGTGGCTCCCTTGAGTTTCAATATCGCCGCTCTTCGAACTGTTTCCAATAACAGATTTAGGTAGGAAAAGTATTTCCCATCGACACCTGCGGCGCAGAACCTTGGATCAAATGACCCTGGCAGTCTGCACAGCTACTGCCCAGAGCGGGAGAACCTTCTGCTCCGCTCCCACCGGCACGTGGGGGAAACCTGCATGGGACCGTGATGGTGCCTGGGCTCTGCGGGGCAGCGACCCCGCGCTCCCGCTGCCCGCGCGCCCGCAGCAGCCAGACGTCCCTCCGCATGCAGGTGCCAGGAGCGATGCGCACTCGCCAAAAGCAAAGTGCTGATGGAGCTCGGGGGTGCGAACGCTAACGGGCATGCAGCCGCTGCACCAGGGTGCGTGAGCGGGTGCCCGGGGCGGTGGCCAGGCATGCAGCTGTTCCTGCCAGCAAAGAGACCGGCCCCTGCAAACGAAGGTACGGAAGAGCTGCCGGCTCGCACGGGTGCTGGCCGCCCAGACGGGGCACTGATGCCAGCCCGGACGTGGAGCTGTTTCCTGGGGAGCGGGACAGACCATGCCAGATCTCCAGCGCTAATTAAAAGTAAATTTGAGAGCAGTACAACCCTCTAAGCCAATTCATTCCCCCTCCAGGCCCCTGCAAGGGCGTCGCACAAACCACTGCAGCCGCAAAACCAGGGAGCAGGCGAGAGGGACGGTAGGGAGATGTCTGGACAAGGCCAGCCCGCAGGGTGGGAAAGGGCCATCTGGCAGCGCCCGTGTGCGGGAGGCGAGAGCGTTCCTGCTCCGCAGGCTCTGCCACGCACCGGGGCAGGGACCGGCATGATGAAGAGGGGGAATGAACGCGGCGAAGCTCGGCTCCGTCCTGCCCCTCTCCTGCCAGTGCCTGAGCCTTCACGCCTGGTGACCTGCAGGCCCTTTCGTGGGCCGAGGGCTGCAAGAGGCAGAGCTTGCAGGAGCTGATGAAAAGCCTCGGTTGAGGGTATTTTTGAAAATTTGACCCGTGAGAACGTGTTTTGTCCACTCCCTGCCATCCAGCACCCAGGTGGATGCTTCTAGGGTGTTTTGTCTTGCCCCTGCTATTTCTAAGCATGCCGAGGCTTTCTGGACAGCCACCCTGGGGTGCTGAGCCCTGTTCCCAGGGCGCTGACCCCCTTCTCTCTTTCCCGAGGCATGCGCCCAACCTCCCTCTGTGCCCCGCGAGTGCTGCCGGTGCTGCCGGCCCCGCGGCCCTGCCCTCCCGCCTGCGCAGCTGCGGTCCTGCCTCGCAGCTCCCGGATCCTCACTGGAGAAAGGTTGTGGGGATGGGGAGGGGAAAGAAAAGATGACATGATACAGATTTCTCCAAAAGCTCTAACTTACTGAAAGCTTAACAATGTCAGCCCAGTCAGCTGCAACAGCATACTCCAAGTTTGCATCAAGCCACCTTGGCAATTCCTTCAATGCTGGTGCCGTGGCTCCCCCTAACTATAAAACACAGCAGAAGGATGACCTCTATTGCAGAAAGAGTTATGTAAAATAATACAAGAAATACGGTTACACTTCCCTAGCTCCTTGCTTTGGGCTGCAATTTGGTTGGGGCAGAGACTCTTCCCTTGCTACGCATCTCTGCAGGGCTCCGTGTGCGCCTGCCTGCCTCCAGACACACACTTCAGGGAAAAAAGGCAAGTTCAGCCTCTGTGGCCCGTCCCATCGCCCTCCCCGTGAACAAGCGATGGGCACAGAGCTTCTATAAAAGCCATGCTTAAAACCGGACAAACCCATCAATTCACCCAGGTCTCCAGCGGCCATGGTGGGTGTAACAGGGGGAAACACAGATGGGGCTCAAACAGCCTCTTTCTGCCTCGCCCTTTAGCTTTGGGTTTAGATGTGATTAACGTCACATCACCTTCTGACACCTAGTGCAGTCCTGGGTGTGTTTAGGAACGGAGTTAGGGTGGAAAGTATCCCTGAACATCCCTTCGCATTCAGAGAGGTGAACGCCAGTGCACTGGAGATTACACTGCAGATGAGTAAATCCACGCTCCTCGCCCAGTAAGCAAGACACCTTCCACTTCAAACCCTCCACTTCCCGCGTGCCCAGCACCTGGATGGGTATTCGTGTGCTCTGCCTGCGCCTCGTTAAGGGAGGGTAACAAAAGAAAGACATTTGCATGGCAATATTCAAATTTGTGGCACATTGCAGTGAATTCAAGGGGAGCAATCAAATCCGGAGCGGGAAGCACCAGCCAGGGCTGTGCTGCTGGCGGCTTTAAAGCCAAAGGCTGAATCCTTTTGCCATTGCGGGGTCTCTGCACCCTGGCAAGGGAGAACACTCAGACTTTCACGACTTCACACGGAAAGTCACTTATTTCACAGGTCTGTGTCCCCTCGGGCACATAAGTGTCACAGGATAGTGTAGATCAGTGACATGTTCCGGACTTTTGTCCCATCCGTAGGCCTCTCTGGATCAAATCTCCCCCCAGGTGAGCTCGGGGTCCTGCTAAGCATTTCAAGACACCAAGGGCAGGGCACAGAACAGGCCTTCGCTTACCCGCCGTCCGGTACCCTTATGTACCACAGGCACCCGCTCCTCTCCCGTGAGTGAGCTAATGTCCAATTTGCTGGGGTCCTTGCAGCGTTGCCTCCTCTGCTTGGGCTTGTCTGAAAAATTCTGGAGTGCAAACAAGACAATGTTAATGAGACTAGATGGCTTAATGAGCCTGGATGGCTACAAGCCCTGCAGGACAGCGGCACAGACGAGCTCCCAAGGGACAGAGGGTCCCTGGGACTTGGGAGGGAGCAGCGGCGAGCAGCACAAGCCGGTCTCTGCCACAGGGCCAGCTCTCACATGAGCACAGTTGATTTTTGTAGGTGTAACGGGGCTTTCAGTGTACCCCGCCTAGACTGCTCCAGCCCTTTCTAATCCCCCTCCAATCCTAAAACTGTAATCTGTTGCCAGTCCGTATACATGCATCTGTAAACGGGGCACTAACTACGACTAGGAAAGAAAGAGAAGAGAGAACAGGTCTGTGTGTGCCGTCTCGTGTCAGTCTGATACAGGTACCTGCTTCTTGCCCATTCATCTGTGCTTTGTTTCGCTCCTATTTCAGCTGTTCCCACCGCGGAGCTGCTGCACCATGTTTCTTTGGGATCAGAGCCCTTCAGGACCACAACCTACAGAGTTACAGCTTGAGCTGCCGCACATCCACTGCGTGCGCAGAGTCCCAGCATCAATGTGCCTGCAGGGACGTAGCATTATAATGAACTACTGCAGGCCCTGATTCCCGAGAGTCAAAGACCCCTGAGCTTGGTCCGTCCTTCAACAAGCTGAGATGCTGCCGTACCCCAAAGCAGCTTTCAATCCATCCTACATGGAGAGAGAACACCCATCCTGACAGCGGAGATCTTGCAGGGCTGGCCCAGGGCACTGGGGGGCTTGCTGGGAGCAAGAGTTTCACCAGCAGCACGGCCAGACTGGGAGAGCTGTAAGCCCACATGGAAGGCAAGGACGATGGAAAGGAGTGGGAAGGCACCTCCGCGCCTGCTCCACTGACTGCTCCTTCCAGTGCTCCTGGGAGTCTGGCCTTGGGAACAGAGCTGCATGTATTTCTGGACTTTGAAAAGCAAGGGCCATCCTGCCCAAGTAAATGCTGGGCTCCTCATCTCTAACGAGCTCCAAGACACTAATGGCTTGCCTGTACTCCAAGCTCCAGGGAATCCCCGCCTCAGGCACACAATCCTTCAGGACCAAGATGCACAGCCTTTTACGTGTTACCGCCACATTTCTTCCTACTCTGTTTTACGGCCTGCGCTCTGCCTACCACACGGTCTAATAGGCTGAATAAGCTGAAACCCGGAGCAAGTCAACCTGGGAAACCAAGAGGTGGATGCTTACGAGACAGCAAGAAGAATCAGACAGACTTTGCACCCCACTCTGCTTTCTGATGGCACTCACGGCCACACAAGCGCAGCCTTTGCAGCCTGCAACACAGCTGCTTCGGTCCGGTTTTTATAGCAAGGAGGTTTCCTCTTGTCTGGGAACTTTATTTCCTACAATAGCACTGCCTAAAATGACCCCAGGTGAAAGGGAGCAACACAGGCAGCCCTTGAGCATCCCATTTCTCTCCCTGTCCCTGGTGCTTCTGGAAAACGTTGGACTAATTGGGCATTGGGCAGACGGATGCACTGGAGCTGGAGAATGGACCTTGGGGCGGGAGGACACAACTCAGCAAGTGCCTTTCACTGGCGTCCAGGGAACCGTGCCCGCTTCCCAAACGTGTGATCAACCTCCCGAACAGCCCCGATGAACACACCACAAGCCACAGCAGAGGGAAAAAGGCTGCATTTTGAGACACTTCGTGGAAGCCCTGAACAAAAGAGCAACGGCAGAAAACCTAACACAAGGGGCAACGCACAAGGCAGACGTGCACACACACACACACACGCCACCGAAGGCCACCCTTACTGTGCCAAAGCCGGGAACGTCGAGTGTGTAGTCGGATTGCTGGCGGAGCCAGTCGAGGAGACTCTTATTCGGGACAGCCTTCTCTGCTTGGCTGCCTGCAGCTGGGACCGGCTGTGGAGTTGAGGTAGCAGCAACCGGCCCATCGGGGAGGGGACTGTTCTGGGGGGGCTGCGGCTGGTCTTCCTGAACATCCTGACATGGAGGGAGGAGCAGGGAGAGCCCATCAGCAGTGCGTGGTGATGCCCGTGCACCCAGATAAGCAGAGCTCCCAAAGCGGGTCATCCTCTCCCATCACACAGATTAATCCACGTATTCCCAGTGCCTGTTCCTTAAATCACCACCCACCACCGCATTACACTTCCACTCAGTCCCCAGCACTGGTGGCATGGAGGGCAAAGAGAGCTGGGAGATGCTTCTGAACTCGCATGGGAACACCCTAATCACCAGAAGGACCAACTTCTCCACAGATCACTCCTAAGAGTGGTCTAGAGGGAACTGGTCTTGCTCCCAGAGCCCCGTTCTTCTTTGGGTTGAACCCAGGGTAGAAGGACAAAGGGTGCAGCACGCTCTTGGCCACAGCTCCAACGCAGTCAAGGACCTTGCCTCATGTTCTCTAAGGCTAGACACCCCCTGAGGTGGGACTATTGTTTTTGATAATGCTTAGCAGGACTCAAACACTCCAGGCAGAGTGCTCCAAGGCAGAGGGAAAACTTCCCTTCCTCCCTGGAGCAGTATCCGCTCTTGCCTGCTCCAGCACAAGCCAAGCTGTCCTGGAAGGGGTCTCGTATTGTCACAGGCAGCAGAGCTTGTAGGGGAAAGCTGGACCGTGAGACAAATTGTACTGATTCCGCTGGGGCCACATGAAAGCGGGGAGCAAACCCACCTGCAGCCTGGTTGGAAGAGGCCTCTCCTTCAAGAAGATGAGGTCCATCCCTTCTACATTTTTTCTCCTGCCCCGTCTCCTCCTCATAGCAGCGTCGTCTCTTCGGAGGCTGCCGTTTACAATTTGTCCTGTGACAGGATGGATTAACCCTGCCTGGAGGATGCCAGACAAGTCCATGCCCAGGGAGCCCTGGAGCGTGTTCACGGTCCCCAGTTTGGGCATGTTTGTGTTTAGGGGAAAAGGAGAGGAGTTCCCTGGGGATCCATCAGAGGCTCTGGACAAGTCTACCGCCGTGTCGCGCCAGCCGTTCAGCACAATGGGTGGATGAACATGGGTTGCGGCTAGTTGCTCCAAGCTCCTCTGTTTGGCATCCCTCTCCATCTCGAATTCATAGGGCCTCCTGTGCTTCCGCTCGTCCTTTGCAAAGGCAGGGCTCAGAAAACCTTCCTGTGTGTATCAAAGCCACAGAGAGGGTTACAGCTGCTCATGCACTGCCCAGAGACCACAGCTCTTCAAACCAACACCGGGCAGCCTCTCCGCAGGAGCCCTAAAGGATGCCCTTTCCCTGGGCACATCACACTTCTCTTTCCCTGCCCGGGGATGGTGCAGGCACCCTCACACACTGCGATCTCCCAAGGCGCTATAACCCTGGGTGCTCCATCAGCTGCTGGGCAGCTGGGCTGGGGTCCCAGGCCAGCAGCTTCTGTCTCTGCGCTGTGTCCAACAGCAAGAGGAGATGAGAGAGAGCTGGTGACTGGTGGGGCAGTGCCCTCTCCTCCACCCTTTACTTTGGAACACCAGGGCAGTGTTCCCTTTTCCCCCCGATCACGCCGGGTGCTCCAGCACTGACTCTGGAAGCACCTCCAGAGCTGCAGGAGCTGCGGAGCTGCTGCAGAACAGCTGCCCTCCCAGGAGGGGAGCAGGGCTGGTGCGGGGCTGAGAGCATGGGGAGCGGGGAGCTCACCAGGAGCCCTCAGTGGAGGTGACCAAGTGGCTTAAGCCACACGTCAGACATCACAAGCGGCACCAAGAGGCAGTGAAAACCCAGGCCCCGCTTGGGAAACCCCTGAGCACTTCTGGGCAATGCTTCACCACAGAGTCCTAGGTCTGTCCCTGCCCGAGGGCCCCCCCTCACCTTTTGTACCTGTGTGATTAACACCCCATTATTGAAGCTGGGATCGGGGGCTTCTGACTCGGCAAAGCTGTTTCTGCTGCTAGCATTGCTGGCTACCGCTGGAGCTGTCAGCAGGCTTTGTGCCTCAAACTGCTGGCTAGAGGATGGCCACTTGCCCTTCAGGATGGCATGGCAGATGTTGTCAATGCGGTTGATGATCACACGGTCCTGCAAACAGAATTGGATAGTGGCAGACTAGGACTCGAATGACTGACTCGTGTATGTCGTCTCAGGATTAAAGACAAACCCAGCCCTGGTGACCTCAGCTCGGCGGGGAATGCTTTAGCGCAGGCATGTCCACGGCACGAGTGCTTAGGAAGAGCATCCCAGTTAGACCATATGTGGGGAACCGTGTGCGGAGGACCAGGAGGCAGAGCTGGGGCTGTGTGAGCTGGTCAGGACTACGCAGGAACACTTGCAATACAAACAACATTCATTTTAAACTCACCTTAGGCCACTCAGAGAAGGAGTAAAGCGTCTTCTCCTGCAGCAGCTGGGCTATGGTCGGTGCCCGGGCATCCTGAAGGTCATCAATCTCACCGGGCAGGACAGAAGCAGAACTCTTGCTCTCTTCCTCCAAATACTTCTCTGGACCATCTGAGAAAGCGACAGAGAACAGAGCCCATCACTGCCCTGCCTCTCTCAGCCTCCTGAGGCGAGAGCAACTCCTCGCACCTTCCCACCCCAGTACCCAGCTGGCTCCACAGAGGTCCCATTCCCCAACCAGCCGCCAAGAAATGCAGCAGCCCTGGGTCACAGCAGGTGGCCCACGCTGCTCAGGAAGGGCCAGCACTCTCCTGGGCTAAGTCTGGGGGGTCTTCTATTGCAGTGGCCCCCATCCCTGACCATCCCCATACCCCAGGGAGGCGAGGACGCATATGCCTTCCCAGAAGGAGCTGCTTGCCTGTGCCAGGAAGGGAAGAGCATCCTGCATTCCATGGGGTGCTCATGGCAGAAGGGCTGCTGGGGCTCAGGGTGAAGGATTCTGGCCATCCCTGCTGGAAAACGCACCCACCAACCCTTTGTTCCCCAATCACATCAGCTAGAGGTACCCCAACTCCTGCAGACGGGAGGCAGCTCTGGGGGTTCGGCAGCCCCAAGGCTTTGGCTCTGCAGGGAGGACAGCAGGTCCCTCCCACCCCGGCCAGAGGTGACTGTCAACCAGAGGGAGCTCTCAGGACTGTACCTTGACTCTGGCTGCTGCTGGCTTTCTCCCCCTCATCTCTGTTCTCACATTCTTCTTGCTTCACCCCCTGGGGCTCGGGGTGCAGGGCCTCTCTGCAGCCTGCCTGCCCCTCAGCCCCTCGGCCCCAGGCCTCCCCCCCGGCAAGGGGGGGCTCTGCCCCTGGGGCCCCCAGCAGAGGCGTGGGCAGGCTGAAAGCCTGGCTCTGAGCCTGGCCCGGTGAGTGCTGCAGGGTGCTCTCCTCATCCAGGCCACGGTCCTCCCTGCCCTCTGGCCCAGGCTCCCCCAGCCCTTCAGGTGTCCCCGGCCCCAGGCACTCTCTCTCGCCATTCACGTCTTCCGGGCAAGTGTCCTCGGGTGTGGGGAGGCCAGAGCTCTGCTCCTCGCCCCCCAGTTCATTAGCCTCAGGGCCACAACCTTCCCTGGTTCTGGGACCACTCAAGCCTTCCACAACATCTGCTGCTGCCTCAGAGTTATCATCCTCCTCCTCTTCCTCCTCATCTTCTTCGCTGTGGCTCTGACTTGGCCCTGACTTTGCCTCCACTTCTTTCTCCTGCAGCAGACTGATGAACCTCTGCTCAGGAGGAACCTTTATTTCGTAGTTATGAAGACTGGGACTGTAGAGCCCCACACTTATGGCCCCTTCAATGGCGCCGTGCTCAGGCAGCACTGGCGCAGGGCTGGTGATGTCGCCCTTCTGCTGCAAGGCTTCACAGAGCTCTGCTGGAACGCTCCGCGAAGGGTCACTCTCGGGGGTAGAAGGTGAAGGCTCAGCTTCCTCATTCTGACCGTCCATTCGGTCACAGCGCACCTGCAAACCCTCTAGGAAGGGAGTCTCTCTCATGGCATCTGCATCGCAGCTGGACGGGTCCTCATCCCCCTCCAGCTTGCCCTCAGAGAGTTTAGCAATGCTGCTTCCAACATCTGTGCAACTCGGGCTGTCTCGCGCAAGGGAGCTTTGCTCGCTGTTGCAGGCCTTCTCATCGTACATCATGCACACCAAGGAGTCTGGCAGAGAGCTCTCATCATAGTTACTGGAAATGATGTCCCGGACTTTAGACATGAACGTTTCACAGTTTGCATCCGGCGGACTGCCCCCGGCCTGGGACATAGTGCTGTCTACAGCTTCTAGCTTGATCTGACTCTCGGCTTCATTCTCCAGGGATTCGCAAGTTCGGTCCACCTGGCTGTACAGAGGGGAACTGTAGAGTTTGGAGTTAGTCTGGTAAAGGCAGCACAGGGTTTCTGGGCCTGGGAGCCCCGTTCTTTTATGCTGAGCATAGTTCCTGTATGCATCTAAAAAAGACAGCTGAGGGTCATTCATGATGTAGTAGTCAGTGCGATTCAGGCCATGCTTGGCGGTGCCGATCAGCAGGTCCCGATCATGTTTGCCACACTCCCACCACACTGGCAGGTAGAGGCTCGGCCGGCACAGCTTGAGCCGCTCGTGGAGCTGCGGACACTTGAGCACCTGCTCGCGCACCTTTCGCAGAAGCTCGATACGGTAGAGGGTTCTGGCAGCACGTTCCTCCGTGATGGGCTCCACGTAGATATCAGGATCTGGAGGACCTACAAGGTGGGGTAGAAAAGCCAGGCCCCATTACACAGATTGACGAGAGGTACTCAGAGGCAGTGATGAGCAAGGGGAGTTTTAACTCTCGCTCAGACTGCAGGTGAGGTGGGGGGAGTGCTTGTAGCCACTGTTGAGGCTTTTTTTCCCAGTCTCACCACCTCCCATTTGACACCAAACGGACACCTGGGAGTAAACTCTCTCGACTTCAGCAGCTGGACCAAGAGCGGCACTCGGCTGCAGTGGATTTGAGAATCTTGCCTGAGCTCTGCTCCATCAGTGCTGGCAGTGCTGGAGTTGTCTGGACATGCCAGCAGAGCAGCTCCCTGGGGTCTAAGCCTCTGGTAGCCCTTCAGAAGGTTCTCAGGGAAGGGCATCCCTCAACTCATGCAGCTCTTTTGATGAGGAAAACCTACCTAAGGCATTAACACGCAAATCCAAGGCACTGCGCCTGAGACCAGACCTCTTGACAGGTCTGAGATGAAATCCTCTCTGCTGCTGTTAGAAGCAAATCACTTTGTGCTTGAATAGCCCCCAAGCAACTTTTCCCCTGCCGTGTCCTGCACGGTGCCAAGGCACTGGGGCTCTGCAGAGCACTCTGAGAAAATGGATGCCCTGTGTGTTGGCCAGGCTTCCCGAGCCTCCTACGGTGGGTTCAGACTCCCTTTACCCTGTAACAGAGCTCTCTAGTCAGCTATGCCACAGCACGGGCACTGTGTGGACTCTGTACAGCACAGGCAGAGAGATGCTTGGAAAGAAAGCGGCAATACAGACTGCCCAAACAACCCCCAGCTCCACTGTGGAAGAGATTATGATCTGCTGCTTCTCTGCTTCTCCTCCCTCACATCTAGAGGTTGCTGTCTTGGATAAAATCGGTTGTGATTTCATGGGAGAGCTACGTGAGACCTGTGAGAGCAGGGGCCGAAGCCCACAGGGCTGCCCTACCTTCCTGTTGCGCTGGGGAGGCGGTACACAGTGGTGACAAGGCAGCCAGAAACACACGTACGTGACTTCTGCAAGCCCAGCGTGGCATCCCACTGCCTCCAACTGTCCCTGAAACTCCTCCCTTGCTCTCCTGCTCCACAAGAGCAGTGGGACCATTTCTGTCCTATGGCTACATGGATCTACTATTACCCTCCCACGGGCCAGTCAATTTTCACTCACCATCCTCTTTCCACATTGGGAGACCACAGACATTCTTGCACATGGCCACAAAGCTGTAGAAATACTTCTCCAGGCTCTCATCCGTCTTCTTCTCCAGTCGAGAGATGGCTCGGAACTGGGCCCAGTCAAAGATCTTTTTCTCCTGGTCATAGATAACCCCAAAGGAGGAGACGGTGCGGTAGAAATCTGCCTGCTCCCTCCTGGTCCACCTGTGGGGCAGGGAGGAGACATGAACACCACTGAGACGTGTTCTGGTCCCAGTATGGGCAAGGCACCAGGCAGAGAGGCTCAGAAAGGACTATCTAGTTACTGCCCACCAGTTTGGGGGGAGGTGCCAAGAGGAGCACACCGGGGAGACCACCACAACCTGAGATCCTCTGCCTTACGGCACATAGTGAGGAGAAGCGCAGGCCACGGGTCCTCTGGCTCTGAGCTCTCTGTTAAAAAAATACTCTCGGCTGATTGAAAAAACACCACGTACAGCTCCTGGCTGTGCTGCCCATGTGGAGGCACAAACCTGTCTCACCTACCCGCTTCCTGCTACACCAAGTTGTCTCACCACCCCCATGGAAAGGCCAACTGTCTGTACCAGGAATTAGAAAGGAAGGTCCTGAGGACGCAGGTTTAATCCAGCCTCTTCTAGAGGGAAACTGGGACTGGGGTTCGTTGCTGTAAGGGTCCCAGTAACAAACACCATCCACCCTGCTGACTCCTGTGGACTCCTGGGTGCCAGGGGTGTGTGTCACCCCCTCCCCACTGAGGAAAGCAGCTGTGGTGATGGCAGGGTGGGGGGTCACTTACAGCACTGTTAGACACAGCTTTCACTCTGGCTTGGACTGTCTGAGGTTTCACCTCAAGGGGATCACTCAAAGGAACGATCCAGGACAGAGACGGTGAAGAGCGTCCTGGCAAATACAGCCCTGGGCAAACGGAGTGCAGAGAAACAGGCCACAGAGAACAGGCCAGAGTGCAAACTGCAGGGCAAGCGCAGGAGCAGGTCACGTCAGAGAAAGCAGAGTGCCATGGGCTGAAGAAAGCTTCGAGTCAAATCTCAGCTCCTCTGAATTGCAGCTCTGAGCAGCACCAGCAAGCAGCTGGGACACGCCACGGGAGAGCAGACAGAGTGACAACACCCACAGCGCTCCCCACCCAAGACCAGCATTTCCACTCCTGCTCCCAGGGGCCGTGGTGATATTTCATTCCAAAAAGGGGAATAACAAGAAGAAAATAAATAAAAAAAAAAATCAGTGATCCAAATTAAGGAGTCCAATGGGGAATTTGTTGAAAGGCCTCAAATGAAAGGTTGGTGGGAAACTGCCTAGGATGCTCCTGTAAGGAGACTCAAAAAATAAAAATCCCATAGAATTAAAGAGCAGGAAATACCAGGCTGCTGCGGTGTCCACAGCACAACCACTGATACCCCACTTGAAGAGGGGACAGTACAACTGGAAGAGGTCCAGAGGAAGGGGAGAGGGAAGATCACTGGGCTGGGGCAGCTTCAATACAAGGAGGCCATGAACAGAGCGCACAGGGCAGCCCAGATACCAAGCAGTTACGGGGGTTCCTGCAATAGGGACAGGTTTGCAGGGGACAAAGCCATCGAGAACTGTTGACCACCGAGAGTCCCTGCAGTTCAGGAAGTCCTAGGGCTGCGCATCGCCTGGCAGCGATGGAAGCAGCATCACCCCGCTGCACACCCTCCCCGGTTTCTGCAGAGAGCCACTCAGGGTGCCAGGATGGTCCCACCATCCTTCCACTTACAGGGATGCAAACGAAATGGGAGCACACCACAACCAGGATATGCCACCACTGGGCTCCTGAGGCCACAGGCAGGAGGCTAACGCAGCAGCATGAGAGCCACGAGGGTCAGAAAGGCTACGCACGTGGGCTGTGACAGCGCCCATCCGTCACCCCTCATCCACAGCGTGTCCCAAGCCCACAACAACACCCAGCAGCACCTGCTCTGCTGGGGCTGTGGGTCGATCTCTGGCCCAGCAGATGCTGGATTTGACCCTGAAGAGCTGTCGCCTCGCATCCTTTCACCATGCCACCAGCTGCTACCTGCAAACTACAGTGCAGGCTGGATGCCAGAGCCACAAGGCTCTCTCACGGCTGGGAGAACCACTCCCTGCCCAGCAAGGACCCACATGCTTCCATCATGTGGGCAGCTGCTGCACAACAGCCGTGGTGACGTTTACCTGGGTAAATCCAGGGGGTCAAGGATTTCAACTGGCCTAAATCAGCTTCGGAAAGGACCTTCTGCTGCATTACCTTTTCTGCATTTCTTTGTTCACAGAGTCCATCTCAGAGGCTCTTCTGAACATCTCATCCTGCAGCCAGTATCCATGGTTACCGGGCACCAGCATCTCAGCACGGGGAGGCAGCTCTTTGCGGTTGCAGCGCTGGTAGACGGTGACGAGCCTCCGCAGTCTGGCTGTGAGGGCAGATGAGACAGGCCAGCAGGATCTGTCTGAGTCGGAGCCATCCTGGGCTTCAAACATCATCAAGGACATTAGTATTTAATGCACACTCAAAGCCACAGGTTCCCACGTGCCTCCGGCCAGCTCCAAGAGCTCCCTCCCGCCTTCCCCCTCCCACAGGGGACACCAGGGATCACAGTCATGAGTGGGGGGCTGGGGAGACCATTCCTGGGCCTCCGCACCCCGAAAACTTCACAGCCTCACCGTGTCTGAGCTTCTTCAGAGAGAGCCCAGAGTCAGAGATCAGGGTAGGAAGGATGGCTCTGGTCCAGGCCATGCATGGGAGAGGACTGCAGCTCCCTGCTCAGCAGTGGGGCCGGCCAGCCCACGGCATTCACCAGCACTGCCCACTGCAGAGACCCTGCATGCTCACCTCATGCAGGCAACTGCATGGACAAGGCCAGGCCAATGTCTTCTAGTCACCCCTGGCTGGCTTTGGCTGGAAACACTCTTTTTCGGCACCCTGGCTGCCCTGCCCTGGCTCACACGTGACTGCACAGGAGGGTCCCCAACCGGAGTCTGCCCAGGTTAAGCTACCTCACCCCCTAACAGAGCAGCTCGTCCTCCCAACCCAAGAGCATGTCCCCCCCGGCCAGCAGCGCCTGCCTCAGCGCTCTGGCTCCGTCTGTGCCATGCCAGCCCCTGGGAAACCACGCGCCGCACCGCGGGAGATACGGCCTCACCTGCCGCTGGCTCATCCCGCTTCTCACTGGCTTCGCCCACCCCAGCAGCCACGACGTCCTGCAGAAGGAAACCATCAGAGAGGGCTCTCCAGCCCCGCAGAGAACCCCTCATACCCACAGCCCACCCGGCCCTGTCAGGGTACAGGGTGGCAGGAGAAGCAGTAGAAGGTGGCAGGACGGGCAGGGCTGCGTGTCCTGTGCCCCCTGGCCGCAGTCACTGCCTGCCCTCAGCCCAGGGGATCAGAGCTGCACGGCCAGGGGAGGTGACAGCTCAGAGGGGTGGTGCTGTTCATTTTGGGCCTGCAGGGGAGGTCCACACAGTGACACAGGCCAGGACAGCAGCAGCGTGACAGCCTCCGCAGCTCAAACAAACCCTGCACCCCCCCGTGCTGCCTTGTTCAATGCTCTTCCTCTGCTTCAGGGCCACTTCTTTTGGGACGCCCTCGACTCCTTTGCCAGGGGCCCACGTGGCTCCTGAGGCAGTGTGAGAGGCAGCACCCCTGGCCGTCCCCAGCTTTCAGTCACCCCCAGCTCCTCAAGGCGAATGCTGCCCAGGTCTGCTGGAAACACAGAGGCAACAGCAGAAGCTGTGCTCCAGCGAGCAGAGACGACGCAGACAGTGTGGGGCAGAGTCCGTGCACGGCACGGCAAAGCCAGCCCAGAGCAGGGGCTCTGGCAGCGCTGGTTCCCTGGTGCCCCGCAGCAGAGCTGACAGAGCCAAGCCTGCAGCGCGGGGCGGGAGGGCAGCCGGGCAGCAGCAGACGTGAATCGATCACCGTGAATCTCGCTCACCTCCTGCTTTGACAGCCCCTCCAGCTTTTCTCCACCGCTCTCTTCCTTTTCCATGCTGCCCCTGGGTAAGAGAGTGAATTATAGTCCCTGGTGGTGGCAGGACAGCCCTCTTGGCTGTGCCAGTCGTCGGCAGGAGGGAGCAGAGAACTGGTGCTCTTGCCATCCCTCCACCTCATACTGGGAAGCCAGCTCCCTCCTGCCTCCCCCCGACCGCTGTGCTCAGATGCACAGTCTGCTTCCTTCCCCCTCCCCGCACAGCTCACCCCACAGCACTGCCCCACTGCTACCATGTCCCCCAGGAGCGAGCCCGACAGCCCCTGCGAGCGCAGCTCCATCCCCTGCCCACCTTTCGGCAGCATCCTGGGCCCCGTCGCTGACGCCCTGCTCCGCAGAGAGCAACTTCTCGTCCGGCATGCCCACCTTCTCGAGAAAGCACAGCGCCGGGTCTGCCCGCATGGCATTGTACCTCTCGTAACCTGCCGACCGCCACAGGCCATCAAAAAGGAGAAAGACAGCACAAAGCCATAAGCCTGAGCCTGGTTCAGGCAAAACTCCTACTCTGTGGGACACAGGTCCCCACCTGGCTCTCCCTCTGTCTGCGCTGCTGTGCGGGCAATTCTCACCCCCAGAAATTCAGAACGCTTTCCCGAAAGCTGCTAATTTCTCTGCAGCCCTTGGCCAGCAGGCAAAAAGAAAGGTGAGCCTTTCCATCCCACCAGGCAGCCTTGCCCGGTAGGCAGCGCAGCGCCTGGAGGGCTGGGTACAGCACCCGCAGCAGGTTGCAGCTGGGAACAAACAGCCTTGTGGCTCCTGGAAGCCGCAGAGGGACTTCGTGACAAGGCTGGGGATGCCGGGAGAGGCTCTGTGCCTTCCTCCTCACCCTCACAGGGCAACTGCAAACTGCTCCTCCTGGCAAACCAGAGGAGTCGGCCATGAGATAAGGCATCACCACCTTGGGCACCGCAGTGCGCCTGCCCCACCACCCGACCAAGCCGGCAGCGCCGCAGCTGCTAGCGCCGGGGGAGAGCTGCCTTGGCCCTGTGTGGCTATGGTGTGTGGCCACCGCTCTGCCCCTTGCACTGACATGACGTAGCATCCAGGTACCAGAGCTCTGGCCAGGTGCTCCACTCAGGTCCCTCTCACACATCAGCACCCACCAGACAAGCTGGGTACACACCGTGCTTGAAGACGCCGATGAGCAGGGATTTATCAGCTTCAGCATTCCACCAGTCCACTGGGATCTCCACATAGTCAATGTCCGGCAGCAGCACGTCCAGCTCCCTGCGGCAGACAAGGTATGAACGCCCCTCTCCCAGCCCCACTAGACAGTGGAGCGCACTGGGCACTGCTGGGCAGGGGCAGGGGGAGACAGGAGCCATCACTCGCTAGCCTGGGGACAGCTAATGAATGCAAGGCTGGCCTGGGGACCTGCCATGGGGGACATGCACGTCTCCCTAGGGTCAGAGAGCTGGACCCTCGGCTCCACCGCAACCCACTGCCTTCCCCATCCTCTTTCTCCAGAGGTGGGGAGGCCACGCAGCCCCTCTCCCCTCCCACCCAAGCAACACCAGAGGACTGGAGATCCTATCTACATCTCTTGGGGGAAACCACTTCAAACCTACCAGCCCCAAAAGCACATCTGGTGGGGCGGGCTGCAACGTCCTCTCCGCACAGACTCGTGCTGATGGAGCTGTGCTGGGGAAGGCAGCAGGCCCTGCTCAAGGAATTTAAGCTCAGCACATCACAGTTCCCTCTGAATTGTGCTCTCACCAAGAGCCGAGTCTCTGCAGGCAGGTCAGGAGCTGGCAAGCTCAGTGGCATCACCAGAGCACGTCAGCCCCCTTGCGGGGGGAAGCGCTGGGAAGGGACTACAGGCCACAGCAACAGGGCATGCTCTGCTCCGAGGTCTGGCCCTGGGAACCGGGCACAGTCTCTGTGGGCTCCCACCTTGGATTAAAGGCCAATTTGTCAGGCAGCACAGGCAGACATTTTCCTGCAGGCTGCAGGGTGTCCCCGAGTGTCCTCACCACCACCCAGGCTGGCACCGCTGCCTCAACAGGGCTGCCATGGTGGCGGTCCCTGCCCAGGCAGAGCTGCCGTCTAAGGATGAAGTTTTGCCTGAGCAAGACCTGGCGATTTGACCACAGGGTCTGACTCGCCCAGAGCCGTGGTGGACCCAGAAGTGGCTGGGCCAGGTGGCAGTGGCAGTGCTCCAGTGCCACCATCACCTCCCCGAGAAGCATTGCAGGGGTTCACCGTAAGGTCCCTACCTGGCAGGGGTCCCCTCGAAGGCTTTGTCCGCGGCCTCCCCCAGCACTTCAGCCTTCAGGTAGTAGAGCATTCGCACCCGCAGCAGAACCCTGTCCGGGGCAGCAGAGAGGAACGCACGCTAGCATGTAGGTGCTCAGATGCCAGCCTAGGGCCTGGCCCAACAGCCCTCGCCAGAGTGTTTGCAGGGAGACACTCCGAGGGTCAGCAAGGCCTGGGAAACCTGCTCAACGCCGTGCTTCCCACACGGGAGGACCCACTTGCTCAAAGTGGGACAGGCACTGGACATGCGCTGTCACGCCGCAGCGCCCAGTGCTGTGACCTGCCGGGGCCTTGCAGCTGGAGGACACGACTCCCATCCAAAAGCGGTCCAGCAGCTGGAGCACGGTGACCCCGCGTGGGCTGCGAGCCCTTCGCAGCTCCCTCCCACCCTCCCCATGCTAAAGGCTCTCAGCCCACGGCATGGGCTCCTGCACTCACTTGTTGCAGTGCTGTTTGAGGTGCTTCTTGTAGCTGTCGTCATGCAGGACGACCTCGGGGTTGCAGGTGGCGAGCCAGTCTGCGTTCTTTATCTCGGGAAGCAGCATCTGGTTCTTTGTCTTCTTTCCCTTCCTGCCTCTGGGCACCGGTGCTGACAAGCCTGTAACAGCAAGTGGCAGCCAGTGAGCACCGCGGGCACTGTGGGCCAGGCTGGGCACCGCTGCGAGACGTTTGTGGTGCAGCGGTGCCCAGGCAGGGCGGCAGAGCCGGGGAGCTAGAGGAGGCTGAGCAAAGCTCCTGGCCGCTGGTTGACGAGCCAGGATGGAAGTGCACAGGGTAAATGCAGAGCACGGGAGGCTCCGTCTCCAAGAAAAACTTGGGGATCACCACAGAAACTGAACTGCTGTGAGTTCTCAATGCAATGCTGAGCCCAAAGCATAACATGGCCCCTTGATGTATAAAAATATCACACGGAAGCACGGAAGAGACCTTGGTCCTGGGCACAGCTCTTAGAGCCTTACCTAGACACCATACAACCAGCTCTGAAGTTCATCCTACGGGGACAACACAGTGATTTGGGACAAGAGTTCAAACAAGAGGCTCCCAAATGATCAAAGACCAGAAGACAATCCTGATGATCTGATCTGTAAGGGTTGTTTCCTATTCCGTGCATCAGGAGGAGGGCTGCGTGGGAACTAGATCACTGCAGGGGATATTTACACTTGGCAAAGACACCAAAAGGAAAAGGAGCGCAGTCCCATCTGGCTGACAAAGATAAAATGACATCCAGTGGCTGAAGCTGAAAATTAAACACATTTTCAACCTTGAAATAAGATGCGAGTTCACAGCAGAATGTGGAAAAAACACCTGGTGGGGTCATTATTGGAGTCTTCTGAGAGGGATGAGCTGCCTCCCTGGGCAGCTGCTTCTGAGACAGGGTCCTGCAGGTGTCCTCTCCTGCCCAGGTGCGCGAAGGGGAAAGAAGTGCCTCTGCAGTCCCATCCCATCCGTCTGGTCTTGAGATACCAGGGAAGAGAGAGCATCACCATGTTCTCAACACCTGCACAGTTTGTAACTCCAGCCCAGGGGGCTGCTGGAGGCCTGCAGCGGGCACCAGGGCTCCTGTCTCCAGCGCTGAATCAGCCCAACGAACTCCGGGCGAATGCCGCTTCCTCAGCAGCTTGGCCTCTTCCAGGATGGAAGGCAGGACGGGGCTGGATCAGTGCAGAGCTCTGAGCTGGGCTGCCTGCATGCTGTGCTCACCCCTTGTAGTACCAGAGTCACAGAATGGAACACAGGGTTGGAAGGGACCTCTGGAGATCATCTAGTCCAACCCCCTGCCACAGCAGGGTCACCCAGAGCAGGTGGCACAGGAATGCGTCCAGGCGGGTTCTGAACGTCTCCAGAAACGGAGACTTCACCACCTCTCTGGGCAGCCTGTGCCAGGGCTCCGCCACCCTCACAGCAAAGAAGTTCCTCCTCATGTTGAGATGGAACTTCCTATGGTCAAGTTTGTGCCCGTTACCCCTTGTCCTGTCGCTGGGCACAGGACAAGAAAAGAAAAGAGCCTGGCCCCATCCTCCTGACACCCCCCTTTCAGTATTTATAAGCGTTGATAAGGTCCCCCCTCAGCCGTCTTTCTTTCACACTGAAGAGACTCAAATCCCTCAGCCTTTCTTCATCAGAGAGGTGTTCCAGTCCCCTCATCATCTTGGTAGCCTTTTGTAGTAGCCCTTTGTAGTCAAGCGGATACTGGATTGAGAAGGAACAGCCCCAGGATGCTCTAGCAAGGGCTGGAGGTTGCTGCTGCTTTCTGCACATCAGGGAGGCCCAGAGCATGTCTCACCTGGTCATCTCTCTGCAAACACGAGTGGCACCTCAGGCTCCTCGGCAAGCCACAGCAGCAGCCACTGCGTGGCTGCTCCATGCTGGAGGGTTCTGCTCTCCTCCAGCTCCTGAGGTGAGGCTGGAGGGTTTCATTGTCCCTCTGCAAGACCACATGGAGGTTTCATAGGTGGGAAAAGCCATTCTGAAGAGATGATGGAGAAGCTCCTGGTTGCTTCCCCCTGCTAAATATCCAATTTTACTGCTGCTCTTGCACTAAAGCATTCCTGAGCCTCCAAAGAAACTGTGGCTTTTTTGTTACTTGGCATTATCTAAATCAAGCCCATTCCTATCAGTCCATTTGTTTCTGACTCTTGCTCTGCTTCCCACAGGGCTTTCAAGTCCAGTCCCACTGCCGCTCCGGGCAGGGCTGTGTGGCAAGAGCAGGAGGCAGCACTGACATTGTCGGAGGTGACCGGAGTAACTTAAGGAAGCCACTGAAGGCCATGCGCTCAGACCTCACACTGTAGAGCCAGTCTGACTTTTCCAGACAGAAGGAAATGTCGAGTTTTAAGCACCAAGTAAGAGCTCTTAATAGTAAGTAAGGGAGCACACTCTTAGGGCTCAGCAACAGCACCACTCCAGAACAGCCTTCCCTCTGCTCCACCATCTCCAAACATGAGCCCCAGGTTTCAGCTGAGCTCCCTGATCCCAAAAGCAGGCTGGAGAGTCCCAGCCCCCTCGCTACTCACCTTGTGGCACAGATCACAAGTGCACAACAAGCAGCACACAGCCGAGAGGCTCTGACCACCCCGAGGGAGGGCCGTGGCCTCCCCCAGCCGGCCCTCCCAGCCCAACTCACCTGCCCTGAAAGCCGCAGGACGCAGGCACTGTGCTGCCAGGTCAGCACAGAGTCCTCTGACACAGAACGGGCAGAGACCACGTGTCCCAGGCCACAACCCTCCAGCTGATCCAAGGAGCCAGCACCAGCTCTGTCTTCATATTGTTAAAGACAAAAGCCACCGTGGCTGCGTGGTGCTGTTTGCACAGTGGGCTCTATTTGCTGTGCTGTTCCAGCCCCAAGGGACGCCTACAGAGAGCAGACGCCGCACTGCGGGCAGGGGGGCGGAATGCGCAGTGTCCCAGTGCCCAGGCAGAGCCAGAGACAGGGGGAGAGCAGGGCTGGGGAAGGCTCTGGGTGGCCCCGGTCTGAAGCTGAGGATACACGGGAAACCTCCACTCAACAGACTGCAGATGCAATCACAAATTGGACATGTGCTGTGATACACGGACCTCGCACACACTGGAAAATAGGCATACAAGTCCTCTGAATAGGGAGGGCACAGCCAAACCTGAGATAAAGGGTCCTGCTAGATGGAGTGAGAGAAGGCAGCATCACCTGGGTAGGATTCTGCATTGCAGAGCTCTTGGGACAACCCCACACTGCATCTCCACCCATCAGGACAGGGACTGCAGACCAGTATGTCTGGGACAAGAACCATGATGAGAGGAGACACAAGCTGGCGACCTGGGGTGAGATGGCTGCGCAGACTGCACCGCCAGCTTCTCCGGCGCAGCTGCAAGTGCTGCTTCTGGTGTCTGAGTTGTTACTGTTAGTGCCAAGACTGCCACCAGGCACAGGGCGGATCCCTGCACAACGATCCACGTCGCGTCCCGCGATGCCCTGAGGAACAGCCAGGCACGTCTACGCTCTGACTGTGATAAGCACCCTCACGCTTATCACACCCGATGTGTGATCGGCTCACGGCCCGGTTGTCTCCCCGCACGGGGGAACCCTGACAGTATTCACAGGCCAGAGAAAATTCAGCAGTGCCCACTTGAGAGTAGGACGGTAGCTCTGCTCCCACCACAAGGCTCTCTCTGCGCCAACCACGGCACTGGGAGCCAGGAAACAGCCTCCCGCACCCAGCCAGCCCCTGTCGCTGGCTCTGAGGGACAGTGTGGAGGTCAGTCCCATGGCAGCCACTTTCTCTGTGCAGAGAGAGTTGCAGTGCTCAAGCGCAACTGCTTACTGGCTGTTTGAATCAGCTCCGCTTTGACTTCTGCAGCCCCGGACTCACAGGCTGGCACAGCAGCGGCGGGTACAGGTGCAATGGCAGAGAGAACACGCAATACCTGAGTGATTCTGCAGAGCCTGGTTCTGGCCATCCTTCGTCGGTGTGATGAGATCCCAGATAAAACTCTTAATCTTCTCATCCCCCTTGTAGTGTTTGACACAATAGACGAGTAAGGCCCGACAAATCATCTCCATGTCCTTCTCATTCAGGTGCCACTTGAAGCGCCCATGGGTCAGGATATCTTTCCAGCGTCCCCAGCTGGAACAACAGGAACACAGAGTAAACACTCCTGCGCAATTAAGAGACCTCACCAGTACCTTTCTCCAGGAACTCGCTCGGAGGACAGCCCTGCCAGCTGCCCTGGATAGGGACGTTCTGCCTTCACACTATGGGAGCAGAGAGGGGGAGAGGTTTGCCCAGGACTGAACAGGGCAGAAGCACGAGCCGGCTCTGGAAGCGCTGACTGCCAGCTCATGCTTTGCCCTGCTAACTCTCCTTCCATCCCAAATGTTCGCTTAGAGCCCAGGTCGCGCCAGGGAGGTCACTGCTGGAAGGAGGGGATATTGCAAGCAGGACGGACAGAAAGTGGCTGGGACAGCCAGTGGCCCATGTGCGCACTGGGGCAGCTGGAGGCTGTGGCTGCACTCTCTGGGAGGGGCCGCACTCTCTGCTCTCTCACCCGAATATGAGCAGGTTCTTCTCCACGCGGAAGCATTCAGCCCGCAGGTACCGCCGCGTCTTCTCGTTGAAGCGCCGGGAGCGTGTGGGTCGCTCATCCGAGTCACTGTCCAGCTCAGAGAACTCCATCAGCTCGTCCTCTTCGAAGGAGTTGTAGTGTTTAGTTTGCTTCCGCACCCGGGGTCTGTCGATGACAAGGCTCTCCTGGAGGGACAGAGGGGAGAACGTGCTTAGGTAGGGGCAGAAACACCTGCCTTCCACCAGGGCGCAGTACGTCCTCTTCTCCACGCTGCCACCCTGCTCTGCTCATGCCTCTGGTTCCCGGCTTGCCAGCCCTGTGGCTAGCCATCACCTTCCCACTGGGATACCCGCCCCAAACTACCTGTGTGCGGCTCTGCCACACACGAGACGATTGCTGGCCAGCACAAAATTCAGCCTGAACAATGGAGGGCTGAAAATCAGGCCCTCTGGGTTCAAACCGCTGACAACCAGCAGCTGATTCAGCTCTGAATCATCCTCCTGGCCCTCCCAGCACTGCCTGCGCCCAGCGAGCGCTCTGCGGGAGGCGGTGTGATTCCTGTGTTGGGGGGAGAGGTGGGCTGGAAGCGGAAAGGCAGCTTCCAAAAAGGTGCAGAAGGGAGCAATATGAAATTACATAGCACATACCTGCCTCCTCTCCTTCCCCCCACCCTGTCGAATGAATCCATGTCATCTAAATCTGCCCGGATTTCAAACACGTAGGACACACATGCACACCCCCCCGTCTCTCCCATTCTCCCTACTGGACCGGTGAGCTCTGCTGAGCTGCAGGGCGTCCCTCTTGCTGCTGTCTAACACTCTCTCGACGGCATTGCTGCCTTACCTGGAATTTTGGCAGGCCCTGGGGCTGCACTGAAGCCGGCTGCCGGGCCCTGCACTCGATGGAGCCAGGAGGAGAGGCCCGGGTTGCAGCCAAGCCCACGAGCTCAGCAGGGCCAGCAGAGATGGGACCCCAATTGTCCGCAGTGTGTACCGCAGAGTCACCAACCCTCCCAGCTCCACCTCAGCAGTCACATAGAGAGCTCCTTTCATGGGCAGAGCCGGCAGGGGCCGCGAACAAAGACACTGTCCTCGGGAGATGCTCCCCAGAGGCATGTGGGGAACCTCCAGCAGCTCGGCTACCAGGCCAGGAGAAGCCAAGCACCGGCTCACTGGAGCTCCAGCTGCCACATTTGCCCACAACTGCTGCTGGGAAAGAGCCAACTGGCCAGTGAGGGCAAAACGCAAGACTCCAAGAGCATTCATTTACAGTCCGCAACCCCCTCACCCAGACATGGTGATGGGTCTGCCAGACCCACTTGGCTTCACTCCTCGTTCCCATCCCTGAAGGCAGGACAGCAGGGCTGCAAACATCAACGGAGGAAGGAGTGGCACAACCCAAACCTACTCCCACTCGCTCCATCTGTCCACGAGAAGCCCTGGGCAGCTCTCTTCATCCCTACTAACATTCAGCTTTTAGAGAGATTTGTTTCTAGAGCAATGCCTGGATATTGAACCCGACCCACACGGTCTTCAAACTCCCGAGGCTTGGGTGAACATGGCTAGTATTCAGTTGGATATGGAAAATATCCACCCAGGAGCAGGAGGGAGTATTTGACACTGTAAGAGCGGGGGAAGTACCGGAGGAGCTGCCCAAGGCAGAGCTCCTCTCACGACACCCCTTGTGCTGCCAGGGCCCACATGACCTCGCTTGCACCCTCCTGCTCAGAGCGGACGAGAAGCTGAGCAAAAGAGAGCATCGGCAGGCACCACGCAGGGCTGCGTCCATCCCCTGAGGCACCGAGCCCCTGGCAGCCCGTCCCCCCAGCCTGCTCTAACCTAGGACAGAGCTCTGAGACCCAAACCAGACCAAACATCCACACACCGCGATGCCACGGTTATGACACTCAACCTCCCTGCAACCTGCCTTGGTTTGTGAGTGCAGCCGAGGTGGGGAAGCGGCACGGCGCCTCACAGCCCTCACAGCATTGGCACGTTCACCAGGGAGAGACATTTCTTCTGCAAAGAGGCGCTGCATTGCAGCCAGCACCCACCGCCCGCTCCAGCCCAGCCAGTACACTGCCCTCGCTACAGTACCACAGCCCAGTGCTCGCTCAGCGAGGGCCCCCAGTTCCAGGGGTGCCCTCATATCCACGAAGCCGGCGAGAGGCTGGGATCTGCGGGTGCCGGTGTGCCTGACACAAGCCTCTTGATCAGCAGTGTCTCAGCACCGTCGTACCACTGCAGCTCCCCAAAATCCTGCCGTGCTGCTGCTGGAACCCACACATGAAATGTTATGAATAAATCCCACCAGAGAAGCGCGGTTATTACGGTTATTACCTTGGTATTAAACAGGACTATGTGATGCACGACCGATTCCAGGGACCCGCCTGCTCTGATGTTACTTGCTCCTCACGTGCCTCAACTAATTGCAAGTCCACTTTGCTTCTAGGTCACTAGATGGCTGGACGTGCTGCTGGGTTGAAGGCTCCCTGAACAGGCCCATGGGTGATGTGGCCCTGCAAAGGGCCTATAGGGCCACTCGGGGAGAGAAGAGGGGGCCCGGGCCAGTGGGAGCAGTTGCATGCAGCACGGCCTCCTCTCTGCCCGCTGTTGGGAGAGCCGGGGTGCGCTGTGAGCTTCACCATGACAAACACCACCTCCTTAGCCATCGAGACCTGAGGTGGTGGAAGCCTGTGGTGAAACGAATGTGTCCAGCACTGCAAGCCCCGGGGCTCAAAGGGCTGTAGTATACAAACTCAGGTCAGCTTGCCAGGCCTCCTCCAGCACTGCCTGGCCAAATGCTCCCCTCTGCCCAGGGTGCCAGGGCTCATGGGTTTGGGCTGGGGAATGGTTGTGTGGAAAGAGCCTTGCTCACCCCAACCCCCAGCCACAGCAAGAGATGGCACTGGGGCCCCTTTGCGCACATGGCAGCTTGCCCCTGGCATGCCTTGGGCTAACGAAGGTCTCTGGGCTTGGTGAGACAGCCATTGAGCTGGGAGATCAGAGCTGGCACCTGGAGGGCAGCATGGGACTGTCCTGGTACTGCTCCATGCCAGATCCCCAGCCCCAGCTGCCCTGGCTGGCAGCCGGAGGCGCTCACGCCTGCCTGTGCTGTGGGAAACTCCGGCACAAGCTCCAGCTCATACACAGTCAGTCACACCAGTCTGCTGGGTTCACAGGCATGCCCTTGCAATGGCTGTTTGATCCTCTCAACAGTTGCCAGCCTCAACTGTCGCCCCTTAAGCAGGCTTAGAAGTAGCTGGGAGCACAGGAGCACCCTCAAATACCAGATGGACACAGGCCTACATGCGGCGAAAGTAATCGCGGCTTTAGCCAGCACTCATGAGTCAGTCTTCCCCGGCAGTAATCCCTGATGCCTAACACCCATCCCTTCACGAGCCCAGTGGAAGCGCACAGCTCCTGCCTGGAGACCACGCCAGGCGGTGTCAGATCAGTTGTGGAGCACGTGGGCCACGAGCTGCATCCTACCTTTTCATTCTTGGCGTCTGTATCGAGCTCTGCTATCTTGGCCCACTTCTGCCAGAAGTTGGGGTCATCTAAGGAAATGTCAGTTCTGTTTCCTGATGCTACGAAGCTGGCCTGGGAGGGAAAGAAGAGGAGTGAACAGGGTGCAACCCACCACTAGATGTGCCTCCCCCCATATAGAGACCCCTAACACATCTGTCTGCAGCGCACAGTCCCACTGCCATGGGGTGTTACGTGCCATGTTGACACATGCCAGAGGGCTCTTTGTTTGCTTAAGGGAGCTGAACCCCTCCGTTCTGCAGTCCTGCCTGACCTGCTGGCAATGGAGCCTGGGCTGTGCCACCCGCAAGAGGAGGAGGGACAGGTGCCCCCAGTGGACACCAGCCACAAGCGTGGCACAGAGCTGGCTCCTCGAGGTCTCTCCTGCCGGCATGTCAGGGCCCCACGGCGTGCACAGCTTCCTGTGGCACAGCAGCACCCAGCTTCGGGCACCGTGCAGGCCAGCAGCCAGGTCCCGCCACCACCCTGGGGGTCTCTCCGCAGAGCCAGGTCTCACAGCGGCAGAAGAGGAAGGCTGGAGACAGAGACGGGCTGCACTGCGGGAGGGCTGTGCTGAAAGTACCCCAACTCCTCACATCACTGGCAGCCCAGGTCTCCACCTGCCTTTCTGCTCAGCAAAGCACCGGGCAGCACCGGTGTCCGGAAGGGCAGGGCAGGTAACAGGCTCCAGATCAAATAAACTAGGCCCATGAGTAGAAGATCAGCCCAGCTCAGGCCTGGATCTCACCCAGGCTTTGAATTCATCCACCCTTCCCAAGGAGAGGTCCGACCCTGCCCACAATAGCTCTCGGCAGAGGGTCTAGCTCCGGGCACGGCCTGCTACCATGGCAAGGAGTCCTCAGCTCATCAGAAGAGCAAACCCTCCACCCTCAGTGCCCAGCTGGGACACAAGAGCAGCTCTGCATCCGTCCACACCCCCAGCTTGGTGACAGCACACCCTGGCACTGCCCAGCACCTGGAGGACAGCCCCTGCTCTGCCTTCTCAGCAGCCTGAGCCAGCTTCAAAGGGAAAGTGGAAGCTGGCAAGCTGAACCCTCCTGGGCAGCCTCACAACACCCACCCAGGCTGGCGGCCCCCTCCTCAATGCTCTGCTGACCACCCGTGAGACAGGAGACCACGCTGCTGCTGTGCCCCAGCAAGGTCTCACTCCTGGGTGCAGCGGGACAGGCAGGAGAGCTTGGCCTCCGTGCAGACAAATCTCAACAGCCAGGCAGGAGGTCAGCCCACCACTACTGCCCCAGAGTGTCCCCCACCACCGCGGGGGCAGTCCCCCTTCCCACCCAGTGGAGCACAGCACACCTTGGCAAAGGTGGAGCCCTTCCCCTCAGATTGGATCGTGATGGTCTGTGTCCTGCGCTGGAGGATCTGATCGATGTCTTCCTCGCAGAACTTCGATCCTTCGTCCTCCTCATCCATGAGAGCACCGTAGGCACCCTTCCGCAGAAGGTCCTCCACCTCCATCTTTGAGAGCTGCTGAACCTGCCCAAAACACAGGGGCATCACCAACTTGGCCAGCTGCCCTGGGCACTGCACAGGAGAAGGCTCTTCCCTCTGCCCCAGGAGGGAGGGCAGAGAAGCCCCAGGCTGACCCAGACCTCCCGCTACGACAGCACAGAGGTCACTTCAAAATGCTGCCTGAAGGACTGCCAGGAATTTCAGTCCATGTCACCCAGACACAGCACCCACATGTGTCCCACAACCCTGTGGCAGTGCAGGGACAGCTTGCCAGACCAAACAGCAGCGATGTGAGTGCGTGGGACTGGGTTCTCCTTCCCCAGAAGCCTGCCCAGGTCTCTGCTCCGACCTGGCAGTGGCTTGCAGGGGAAGGAGGAGTGCTCTCTCGCAGCACCTCCCTTCCTCCAAGTCCCACTCTGACAGCGAACCTACCCCGTTGGTGCTGCCCTTGCGGTTGATGTCCTGCAGCACAGCCTTGTCCAGGCCCAGCTTCAGGCTGGCCTTGTCGAACATCTCCCGCTCGTAGGAGTTCCTAGTGATGAGGCGATACACTTTCACCGCCTTGCTCTGCCCGATCCGGTGGCAGCGAGCTTGAGCCTGGGAGTGCAGAGAGCACAGCGTCAAGCACAGTGAACCCAGCGAGATGGGGACTGCGTGGCTTGTGGCACCCCGTGCCACCACCCACCACTCACCCACCTGAGCCACAGTCAGCTCCCACCCACCAGAGCAGCCTCATCGAGTGCCTGTGGCTGACCTGGCAGGGCTCTGCCAGCGGGGGCTGGTTAGCGTCAGGCCCGTGTGGTTGTGCGGCAGGAATCGGAGACTCCTGCACCCCCGGGCAAGGACACGGGGCTCAGGCTGGAGCCTTGGCTCTCTGCAGATGGGGGGCACCCAACATTTCACCCTCTCCAACACCAGGTATGGACAAAGTGTTGCCTAGTCTGTGGCCCATGTGTGCTTTTAGAGTCACACCGTGATCTCCCCCATGACACATCCCCTCTGCCTGGTTCCTGCTGGCTCTCCCAGCACAGCACCCCATGCCCAGTACAGCCGGGGGCTGCCGCCCTTCCCTCCCCAGCTGAGTGATGGGAGCCTCTCCCAGCCCGGCCCGTTACCTGGAGGTCGTTCTGTGGGTTCCAGTCTGAATCAAAGATGATGCAGGTGTCGGCAGCGGTCAGGTTGATGCCCAGCCCACCCGCCCGCGTGCACAGGAGAAAGACGAAGCGATCCGAGTCGGGCTTGCAGAAGCGGTCGATGGCAGCTTGGCGCAGGTTCCCACGCACCCGCCCATCAATGCGCTCATAGGTGTACCTGCTCCGAGAGGGAAAGAGGCAAGAGCAGGGTCACAGCAGGGTCCTTCTCGCTCCTTCCCCCAGGCTGTGTGTGGGCATGCAGGCAGTTGGGACTCAGTGGCAGGAGCTGTGCACACGTGGAGGCTCAGGCCCCATCAGCTTGCGTGCACTGTGGTTGTTCACAGAAGTTGCTCCTCTTATAATGGCAAAATCATCATGACTCCACGCACGGTGCATGGATATGGGACTCATGGGAACCATGACCAAGGGAAGGGCCTATTTCCAGTCGGTTACTCCTAGGACTAGCACTGGACAATGCAGAACGGACAGCTCAGAGCTGCCCAGCTTTGGGGTCTTTGCACCCACCAGCAGCAGCCTGTACCTCAAACCCTTTGGTATGTGGGCACAGAATGGCCAAATGCCCCCCAGTCTATTTGCACTCTGTATCTACAGCGCAGGATGTGGAGGAGCTGTGGTGAGTGCTGAAGCCCGTACTAACCGCCTCTGAATGAGATAGTCTTCCAGGATGTCGAGGCAGCGCACCATCTGGGAGAAGATGAGCACCTTGTGCCCACCGGCGATCAGCTTGGGAAGCAGCTTATCAATAAGCACCAGCTTCCCGGCTGCCTGGATCATCGCCTGCAGCTGGAAGTCTGGCGCCTCTGGGCTGTGTGTTTTACGGAAGTCCTCCAGGATCTTCTCCTCTGCCCCTGCCAGGTGAGAAGAGACGTGAGCTCTTGGCGAGGCTGGCAGTGCAGCTGCCCCCAGCCTCCCATGCAGGGCAACAGCAAGCCACCATGCGAGCAACAGAACCCATCAGACCTAGAGAGGTCGGCTAGAGACCTCCAGAAGCCCCTCCACTCCTGTGACTCTAGTCCTTCTTCAGGGCTTACACTAGCTCTTGGCAGAACAAGCCAGGCTGAGATGTCGGAGAGGGTCCTACGCGAGAACACCCCCAAACACAGCGAGCCTCGCAAGACCCTGAGGTGCCCACCAGCGAGCAGCACTTGCGAGGAGCTGGGCTGCCCATGAGAACAACAAGGCAGATCACTGCATCCTGTGCTGGTCCTGGATGTACAACCACACCAGCGGCAGATGGCATGAGAGCCTGAGCTGGCTCCCAAGCTGGGTGAGCTCTCAGGTAGCGACCAGTAAATGTTGCAGTGATATCCGTCCCCCCACAGCTCCTGTGCACAGTCCTCACCATTGATGAGATACGGGTGATTGCAGCACTTCCGCAGCTCCATCATGGTGTTGATGAGGTTGGGCATATTGTGCTGGTTGGCACCCTTGGAGAGGAAGGAGAAGTTCTTCTCCAGGATGGCCCGGTAGTATTTCTTCTGGATATTGGTCAGCTCCACCTCAATGATGGTCTCCTGCTTGGGTGCCAGATTCTTCTCTACATCATCCTTCAGCCGTCGCAGCATCATGGGCTTCAGGATGGACTGCAGCTTCTTCACCTGCCAGAGCAAGCGCAGAGATTCACTGCCCTCCCTGCACGGCAAGCACACAGTGACAACAGCGGAGGGGCCTGCAACACTAGAGCATCCCCAGGCTGGAAACCCCCTACAAACGACCCTGAAGCAGCTGCTCTGCTGACAGACAAGACAACTTCAGAGTCTGGCTTCCCTGGGGCAGGCACATAAGTCACCAGCCCCAGGCCACGAACTCCACGTGCTTCTGCTGCCAGCAGCCTTGGGTAAATGTGTCTGCTGCAGGAGGAGAGCTGAGAGCTTTGACAGCAGCTGAGATGATGGTTGCTCCACGTGCCCATGCCTGCTCCCTCAGAATGATGACCTTTGTGCAATCTCCACTTAAGCCAGACATTCAAACGGCAGTGAGACAGCCCAAGGGACTGAGCTGCTTTCCAAGACCCACGCTCAAGGGGACCTTTGGAGGATGGCTCCCCAGGGGAATCTGACAAGGGCGACTGACACATGGACTTACTGGTCTCTTCACTTCTCTACACTCCTGTTAGTCTCAGGGACACACCAGGTGGGAAAGCTGGGTGAGCTGTGCTGCCCAGGCATGCAAGGGGCAGTAGGAAGCTAGGTGGGGAGCAGACCACTGCCTTGGCACAGGCTGGTCTCCCCTCCCCAAAGCAGTGTTGGGGGCTCTGTCACAAGTTTGCTTCTCCCGGCATGAGACTGTCCTGTTCCCTTCCATGAAGCTCATGTCTGAGCGCATGCCTGGCTTGGTGACCATGGGCCCCAGCGGCCTGTGCCACCAGCACTCTTCTAGGTATACCTGCTCCTCTGTCTTCAGGTCTCCAAACTCCTCCAGAAAGGCTGTCTCTGAGGGGAACTGCTGTGGCTCCAGGAAATTCAGGAGGCTGAAGAGCTCCTCCACCGAGTTCTGCAGGGGGGTCCCTGTCAGCAGCACCTTGTGCTCCTGCACAGAAAACAAGTTGAGAACTCAGACACACTGGCTGGGTCCGAGGAGTCCCAAGAACGCAATGCTCCTTGTCTTCCAGCCTCAGGAGTACTCTGGGTGGCCTGAGGGCACACACACGCGCTCTGAAAGGCTCCCCTGGCCATGGTGCCAGCCCTGACCCAGCCACTGCCACACAGCACTGTCTTGTGGCTCCCAGGATGTTCCCCTGGACGTGTCCCAGCCCAGCTCTGTGCAGCAACAACAGCCAAAACCAAGAATCCCACACTGCCCCCAGGCTTCACCCCTGCCCTGGCACGAGACCTTCAGGCAGGGCTGTGCTGGCGTCCGTCAGGGACGCTGACAGCCCAAGCCTCCGTGCACCTGAGGGCAGGATGTCCCTCTTCAGGGCTCGGGCAGAACAAGAGGGAACATGGCCCAGAGCCACGTGATACCAAGGGGCATCAGGGACCTGCTGCTAGGGCCAGCATGTGCAGGGACCTCCAGGGGCACACAGGAGAGCTACCAGGCTGGTGAGGGGTCTGGAGACCAGGGCATATGAGGAGAGGCTGAGGGAGCTGGGCATGTTTAGCCTGGAGAAGAGGAGGCTGAGGGGAGACCTCATTGCCCTCTACAGCTCCCTGAAAGGAGGGTGCAGAGAGGTGGGGGTTGGCCTCTTCTCCCAGGTGAATAATGACAGGACCAGAGGAAATGGTCTGAAGCTGCGGCAAGGGAGGTTTAGATTAGATATTACGAAGAATTACTTTACTGAAAGAGTGGTCAGGCACTGGCACAGCCTGCCCAGGGAGGGGGTTGAGTCACCATCCCTAGAGGTGTTTAAGAAACGTCGAGATGTGGCACTTCAGGGCATGCTCTAGTGGCAGAGACTGTAGGTTGTTTGGTTGGACTCGATCTCCAAGGTCCTTTCCAACCATGAAGATTCTGTGATTCTATGATTCTATGACTACGTCAAGTGTGCACTGGAAACAAGGGTGAGCTTTTATTAGAGGTTCAACATGGAGGTACATGCGCAATAAAAGGAGACAGGGGTCCAGACAACCTCCCAAGACTTGGGAGTGTGAGGAGCGGATGACCCCTCAAGGAGAACGCACTCCCTTCCATGCGCTGGCACCACAGGCTCTGGCTTCAGGCACCACTGGGTGCTGCCTCCCTGGGCACACCAGCTGCTCTGTCCCAGCAGTGTCAGACATTTGGGCACTCACTCACTGCTCAGGCTACTCCTCTGCCCAATCTAATGCAGGGAGCATCCCCAGGAGTCACCAGTTATGAAAGAAGGGCAACTGCAAGGTGGGAGGCTTCCACAGGACTTGTACAAAGGAAGGTGATGGCTATGAAGGTGGGCCAGCAGCAATCCTGCTTTGTCCCAGGTTGCTCACAACTCAGCAGGGACCTGCACAAGACACAGGGTCATGCAGAAAGAGCAGGGTCTTTGGGAACTGGAGACGTAAGACTAACAATTTTTGGAGGCCTGGTCCAGCTACATACAGGTGAGTGTGATGGAAGCTGGGTAGGGCTGGGAGATCCAATAGCCCTGATGGCCCTCAGTCCAGCAAAAAGCAGCATGGCCTTTCCCAGGGCTGGAAAGGAGCCGGACATCCAAATTCATTTCTCAGAGCAGCTCATTGATCCCTTTTTCACCACCCACAGTCCTGCACCCCGATCCCTGGCACAGACCGGTCCCATGTTTGCAGAGCAGTAAGAAGCCGGCTTGAATACTGCGGCTTTGCTCACCGCAGGGTACGAGGCACACCATGGCCAGAAGATGCTGTGCACGGCCGGTCAGCAACTGCCTCCGCGTGCCGCAGCACCAGAAGCTGCGCTGCAAAGCCCAGCAGTGCTCTGCCAGGGACTGCACACAGATGCATCGGGGGACTTGTCCCGCTGTGGGTTCATATGCCACTTCAGCAAAAAGGAGTCTGTGATGGCTGCAGGGCACCAGTGCCCCATCCATCATTGGCACTGCGACCTGATGTGTCCTGGATTGTTTTCCCTCCGACAGGGAGCTCTCAGCCCTGGCACTGGGCCTGAGCAGCTGGCAGTGGTACCTGACTGCTAGGCATGGCCGTCTCTGGCCCACCCTGCTCTCACGTGAACCTGGGCAGGACATGCTCACCAGGGCCATGAGCTTCAGCCCCTCCAGGAGTTTGCAGTTCCTGTTTTTCAGGCGATGTGCCTCATCAATGACCACACAGCGCCACTGGATCTTCTTCAGCTCCGGGCAGTCGGCAAGGATCATCTCAAAGGTGGTGATAACCACCTGGAACTTGAAGATCCCAGGGAGAGGGTTACCCTAGGAAGACATAAACCATATGCAGAGCTTGACTTCTGCAGGGTGGCAGGACACTGTCAGACGTGCTGTCAACATATCAGTGTTAGGATCGGGCTCCTAGCTGGGATTTCCCCAGATTCACCCCTCTCAAGCAGCGGGCAGCTTCCTGCAAGCCTCCTCGGAGGCCGCAGGCTGCATCTCTTCAAACCAGACACTGCTTCAGGGCAGACAAACAGGCCTGGACAAGAACTGCAGCTGGGGCTCTGCTGCATTTTCTCTTTTCTGCATGAGTTGGGCCTGTTCCTCACTCATACACAGTGCGCCCTGAGCCCATGCCACCAAAGGGGTCTTAAAAGATCACCTTTCCCTCTCCAGATGAACCACAAGCTCCACAGGTAGCTCAGTGCTTCCCAAGTAAAGGAAGCCAGGGCAGGGGGCTGCGTCCTGGGAGTGTTGTGTGTGTCAATCACCTGTGTGTCCCGGTACACCATCTCGTACTGCTGGATCATCTGCCGGCTGATCTGGCTGCCATGGTACACGATGGCATTCATCTCCGTCCAGGTGCGGAACTCCCTCTCCCAGTTAGTGATGGTGGAGAGAGGTGCGATGATGAGGAAGGGGCCATGGATGCCCATCAGGAATATTTCTGAGAGGAAGGTGATTGATTGGATTGTCTTCCCCAGCCCCATCTCGTCAGCCAGAATGCAGTTCTTCCTGCGGAGATGGACAGGGGCAGGTGAACGTGGCTCTCAGGGGCAGGAATCACCCTGTCACCAACTCCTCGATGGGATGTCACGCACATCGCCTCCACCCACACCTCTCTGACCCTGCAGATTGGTACAGCGTCACAAACTGGTCTGGCTAAGTCACACCTCCAACATCTTGCAAGATGACGGACTCAAAGTTAGTCTGAACGATGCTGTCCTTTGAGTGCACACTAGCCAGTGAAAGATGCCTCTGATGGCCTGCTGCAGCTGAGAACGTGCACATTCCTGCACTCCTGCCACAGGGATGGGCCAAAAATCAGGTGTACCTTAGACCCATAGCTAAGCCCTACTGTCCCCAAGACTCATTAACCATAGAGAAACATTCCTAAAGACTCAGTTGCAAAACTAAAACAAACACAATTTTTCTGGCAGCTGCCTGCCAGCTCCACCACCAGAAGGTCTCAGCGGCTGCTCTGTCAAGCCCTTGTTTGTCATCTCTGCTCCTCAGCTCTGCTGCTCCCGTGACTGCACACACCAGAGCCCCACTGTCAGCAGGATGCCTTGTGGGAGCCCAGGGCTCCAGCCCCTCCTCACCTGTTATACCAGTTAAAGAGCAGCCAGTTCATTCCCTCCAGCTGATACTCCCGCAGCTGGTTGCTGTTCTTATATTCCCGGGACTTCTCCAGTTTCTGCCAGGACTCAGATGCCGGGCGCTCCTAGGAGGCGAAAGCAGGAGCAAGGTCCATGGAGAGGAAGAGACTAACACCCAGTGAGGCCAGACCCCGCTTCTGGGGCTGCACATCAGGACAACACTTCGGAACAGTCATTGACAGCTGATTCACAGCAAGGTCTTGGCCTCTGAATCCCACCCTTGGATCCTACTAACTAACCCATCCGGAGGGGAGGATCTGGGGCTTGCACTGCAGCAGCAGGGACAAGAAGGTCAGCACTGCTAGACCTTGGCAAGACACAGACAGTCCCTGCCTGCTCGGGGCAGCGAGCTGCCAGCCAGGTACGTTACCTCTGGGTACGTTACCATGTGCTTGTTTTCTGGAGGGATTTGGAGGGCTTCAAACTCTTTAATCTTCCCTGGGTCGACATCCTCCTCCAGCTCCCAGGTGCTCTCCTCATAGGGCAGTGAGCACCACTTCACCAGGTAGTGAGTCACCTCCTGCAGGGCAGAGAGACAGGCTCAGAGACAGCGCAGGGCTCGCGGCCGCTCAGCCCCAGCAAGAGGGCACAGCCTGCGACTGAGAGCAAGTCACGGGGTCGTCAGCAGCCCTGCATTTACCCCTGCGCCAAGGGGCTGCGCAAGGCTGGGAAGGCCTCAGGGTGCTCAGAGGTGACACACGATGCACATTGTGGGCCTGGGCCTCCTGCCAAGCCTCCTTCCCTCCCTCCCTCCCTCCCTCCCTCCGCGGGGCAAGCAAGCGATGCAGCCACTCACCTCACCGGTGTCAGGGTCCTTCGTGTGAGCCACCTCCAGAATTCGATCCACCTCCACGTAGTCCGGGTTGAACAAATCCTCATCAGGCTGCAATAGCAAAAAGAGAGGTAAGTTCAAGGTGATTCCAGGGTTAAACAGATGGCAGGCACAAGTAAACAGCTCCGGGACATATGTCCCCAGGATACTGTTAGCTGCGCGCAGCACACCAAGTGCCCTGGATGCAGGTACATGACATCTGTCTCTGGGCAGGGAGGACGCAGAAGCCCTGCAGAAGGGAAAGCTCTTGCTTCAGGGCAGCCACAGGCTCCACGGTGCCCTTGCTGGGAGGCAGGAACGTCCACTCCAGCCCATCTGGCCCCAAGGTACAAAGCCCTGAGCTGTATGCTCCAGCACCCAGAGCTATGACTGCCACAGCACAGAGCCACACGCAGCACCGGATGAACTCCACTCCTCTGCACGGGATCACACCTTGTTCTCTGTCTCTGCCCCTCTCTGTCCTCACCTTCAGCTCAGCAGTCGCCAGCAGTAACCGCTCATGAGGCAAGTGCTCATCCTCCTGCCAGGAACACCTGGGGAGGAGTGGGCTTTAGACTAGCAGTGGAGAGACATGTTGTCTAGGGCTTGGGAAGGAGAAAAACCAGGCTTTTACGTTCACAGCTCCCCAAGCCCCAGTTAGTCACAGGAAGGAGCGTTTGCTCCTTGCTGAATTGTTAGTGGTACAGTGTGTTCCAACACACGCTTTTCCTTTGCATCCTGGGAAAGACCCCAAACTGACTCGGGAGTAAGAAATTTGACACACACCCCCGGCTTTCCAAATACAGAGAAATTTTCATAGCCTACTGGCCTGATTTACACTTGTGAAGGGCAGTTTGAAGAGATCCAACAACTATGTCTGGAGCAGCAAGATAAATTATCGAACACCTTTCATATTAAACACGATTAATCTGCTTATAGAGCAGAGCAGGCAGGAGCTGCCCCTAAGTCCAAGTTTTTATAGCTCACTCTCTCCCATAGCATCTCTGCTCCACCGTGAAAGCACCTCCAGCACCGCACGCTGCCCTCCCTCAAACTGAGCAATGTTTCCAGGGTTGGCAGTGCCTGGCACGTAACATTTGTCACCCTGCCCATACCTCTGCCAGTGACAGCACGGGTGTTCAGGGTGCTGTCACAGCATCCCCACCTGCGCGCCCTCTTGTGCTGTGCCCTGGTTCAAAACAGCCTGGAAGCTCCAGGTGCCATGCTGCTGCCCGGGCATTGTCACGGTGCCAGCGAGGGGCCACGGGGAGGGCTCTGGGCAGCACCCCGGGATCGCTGCGCTACAGCAGAGCTCAGGCAGGGCAGGCACAGCTGCACAGGGAACCCTGCCTGCCCACTCCCAGCCCTGAATTTTGGCCCTGGAGCTGGTCTTGCCTGGGCAGGGAGGTGCCAGAGGCACCGCTCAGCTTTTGGCCTGCTCAGTCACTGCAGTGAACCCAGGTGTGCCGGAGTCGGGCACAGCTGCTTGCCACGCTCAGCTCTCACCTCTGTAAAAATATGCTTCATCTGAGCCTGCTTGTTCCGGAAACGCTTTATCTTCTGGGAGATCCTGGGATCCTTCTCCAGCTCCTCCAGAGTTGCCCACTTACAGTGGAGATAGGAGCTGCAGAGGAAAAAAAAAAAATTCAACAAAACATGACCAAAGAGGCCTTTGGGCCCGATCTCATCCGCCACGCAGACCAGCAGGGACCTCCCAGCGACCCAGAGAACACCTACGCCTCGCCATGTGAAACCCCAAACTGCAGGAAGCCATGGCCCAGGTCCAGGCCAAGACTGAGCCCTGTGGCTGCAGCAGCTTTCCTGCTTCCCACTGCCGAGGCTGGCTCAGGAGGACAGGGGCAGCGAGACAGGGATGCTGGGGCTGCAGCTCAGGGTGGGACGGAGGTGGGAGCGCACAGCCCTCGCTCCAGCATGCACAGGGCCCGCTGCTGTGGCACTGAGCACCATAACGCCGCACGTACAAGTTCCTGTACTTGACGTAGAACTCCTCCATCTCGAACGCTATGCCTCCGGGATGAGCCTGAAAACAAGGAGAGGAGAGTTAGCGACAGCCAGAGCCTGTACAGAAACTGGGGGGCATCCTCTGTGGCCTGGGCACAGACAGGCGTCCCCTTCCTGGCCACAGGCTCCAGGCAGGCTGAGCCCCACGGACGGTGAGGATGGCCAGGCACTCAGCGTGCTGCCTGCCCCAGAGGTTCAGTGGCCCTGGGGAACGTGGTGTGAGACCACCCTTGAGCACAGGGGACTAAAACACCTCCTGGGCATCAGCCCAGGCCTGACTCCTCTCCAGAGGCTTTCTGGCACCCAGGGCAGGAGAGGCACCACATTGATCCCCAACCCAGAAAGGTGCCAGTCTGGGAACACCCCAGCAGCACCCTGCGAATAGCGAGTGTGAGGAACGGCACAGCAGCACCAACTGCTGCTACGTCTCACGTCCCTGCTGCACGAGGCAGCTAGGTCCTGTCTCTCCTCTGCCCAGGGACCTCCAGCCCCATGGACATCTTTGCCACTCACCTCCTTCTGCACCATCCTGGAGGCAAGGATCTTCTCGATGATATTGGCATCATCCTCGGGAGGCTCCTAGGGACAGGAAAGCAGAACGCTGTTTTCCCAGCTCATTGTGTGGCTTGGCCCCTGGCACCCGCCCAGCACAGAACGGCTGCTCGCTCCTCTCCCAGCTCACCGCCGGGCAGGCACAGCCTTGCTGGGTGCCAGGGTGCAGGTGCTGCCAGCCCAGCTCCACTCACCCTCTGACTGTGCTCCCTGGGCCAGCGAGGCCGCAGCACTGTCGCGTTTAGCAGTGTGGGTCCTTCCAGCTAGACCAGGGCAGCCAGTGAGGGTGGGAAGTCTCCCAGAAAAGAGGAGGGAGCTTGGGTGCTTCTGCCCCGACTCAAGGAAAGAAATACACCAAAACGTGCACATCTCCTGCTCCCAGCTGCTCTCCATGCCAGACCTCTGACTTGCCTTGGCACTTACACAACCCTGAAGTGCTGGATGGCCGCAAGGGCCCCAGCAGAGCGGGGAGCAGGGCTGTCAGGCCCTGCCACAGGCATACTCCATTGCTGCCGCCTGCCCATGGCCGCAGGACATGGGCACCTCAGCCCCACTGCCATCCATGCAGCTCTTCCCAGCAGGCTCAAAGTGCCTCCTCCTTCCCTCGGCAGGCTCCGACTCTGTCATTAGGAAATAACTCATGAGGCCGCAGAGACCTTCTGCTGGCCACCCACGGGCTCCCACTCCCTCACGCTGAGCACACGAGCTTTGCTAGAAGTGGCCCTAACACTGTTCTGCTTCCAGCTCCGAGGCAGCAGGCACAGGGCAAGTGGGGAGGTCGAAGCTCTCTGGGACATGTGCTGTGGCAGGACCAGGCACACCGAACACCAAGGGACAAGAGAGCCAGGCTTGTGCCTGTCTGCACTGAAGCAGGAGAAGCACTGAAAGATTAATGGGAGAGGACAGTCAGAAGAAATGTGGAGCTTGCTTGAGCATTAGAAAGATCAATTCTGCCCTGTCTGGGAGATGATACAACAGCAGGAGGAAGAGCAAAGTGCAGACCAGAACGGAGGAGAACTCTGTTCGTCTCCTTCAGACAGAAGCAGTCTGGTCCAAGGCAAAGCAGCCCTGAGATGCCCCTTTACAGACTAGAAAGGTCCCTCCAAGAAAGGCACAGGGCAGGCTGGCAAGGGACAGACAGCAGGGGCATCCCACACCACTCACCCAAAGGGTCTGGGAAAGCCAAGGCAGCGCCCAGGGCAGCAACCTCTCTGTGCCCCAGCCTTCGGCCCACCTGCTGCCTCGGCATCCTCCTGCGGTGTGGGACAGGATGCTGGACCCAGCACCGCGACACAGCAAGCAGGGTAACATCAGCTATGTCTGGGCCCCTCAGCTGCATTCCCATGGCCCAGAGGGGGATTTCTGCCCTATTTCGGGAGCTCTGCCCCACGCCAGGGTAATACGGCCGACGGGAGCACGCAGAGATGCTCCCACCGGAGCCGCTGTGCAGTGCCTATTTCCCCACGCCCAGGCATCCACCCTGGCGCTGCTGGCCTCCAAAGGGTTCACACAAAGCCTGGCCACAAAGGGTTCGTGTGAACAAGCCCAGGGGCACAGTGCTGCCACCACAGCTACCTCCAGCGCTCCACGGCTGGGAGCTCCCATGCTGACCCACAGCCCAGCTGGCTTACACAGGTCCGTGGCTCATTGCGGGCAGCCCGCAGGCTGTTGGAGAAGCCCTGCACCACCTCAGGAAGCTGCTGAGGAATATGGCCAGGATTCAGGGGGGAAAGCTGTAAGTCCAGGCTATGGGGAGAGCAGCCCTGAGGCCTCAGCACTCCCATCTTGCCCTGCCAGGGCAGTGTCAACCCTGGGAGCAGCCATGGCCAGACCAAGCCTGCTGGCAGGAGCCCAGAGCAGCCACTCAGCAGAGAGCCTTGCTGCCATCCGACACCTGCCTTAATAATTCACCTGGAGCGGGACAAATTGAGGTGGAAGTCCAAGACTAAGGAGAGCAGGGTGGCAGCATGGACACGTGCCAAAGGCAACCCATTCTCACCTGCTGTTTTGAAAATCTCACTTGGAGAGATCACTGCCAGGAGCCCGGCTGGGACACGGCCCCGGTCAGCAGCTGAAGCAGCACGGGCAGCACCTCCCGTGGGTGTGCGGCAGCCCTCCATGCGAGGCAGGGAGCGTCAGGCCAGCTCTTATTTACTGGTTTGACAAGAGAGCTGACTAATACCCACACCAGAGCCTTGTGAAGAGGGGACTAGAGATGGTCACGGGAACACTATGAAAACAATTAGTGACCATTATTAATATCTGTCAGCTTTGTTAGCGACCTGAGGGAGTGAATGAGCTGCAGGACCAGCAGGAAGGAACTGCCAGCACCCACCAGGAGCCAGTGCTGAACCCGTGGGCAGAGGAGGCAGGGCAGCGAGGCCCAAACTGCAGTGACACTGGCTGGTCCTTGTCACGCTGCCCAGATCCCTACCATGCTGCCTGGACAATCAGCTTGGCTGTCAGGTGTCCGGCTGGGCATCTCTACGCTCCAAGGCACTGACGGAGAGCAGCAATGTGGGCAGAAAACTATCACCTGGCACCTACAAAGCCCTCGTCTGGCAGAGCCAAAATAATATACTAACCTCATGGAAAAGAGCTACTGAGACAGGAGCCAAAGGTAGATATGGGCAATGGGTGGGTCATGCTTTCAGGGAGATGTTCAACTTCACGACACGTTCCGGAAGCCTTAGTCTCCAAGCAGCATGGGGCAGTTGGACCTGCACGTCTCTCGCCCATCCCTTTGTGCACTCACAGTCCCTGCAAAGCCAGCCTGCACCCTCCCAGAAAAGCACACTCTCACCCCACCCTTGTGCTGGGATCCCCCACTTCCTCGAACCTTGACACTGACACCCTTGGGACACCCTGTGGGAGGCAGGAGGCCCCGTCACCCTGTCCCACATCCAGCCCTACCTCTGCCTGCCAAGCCAGAGTGGATGCAGAGAGTGCGGAGGTTCGCCCAGCTCCCAGCACGGCTATTGTCTCGCCATCATCATCCACCACCTTGAAATCTAGGTCCTCGTTGTACTTCCTCCTCTTCACTTGCCGTCCTGAGCGGCGTTTCTGTGCATGAGATCAAAAAGGCAGTCATGGGGGAGATGGACAGACCAAGTACCTCCTCCCTGCTTGAACAGGGGAGAGAAAGCCCCAGGGCTGCCTGATATTCAGCCCACCCCCTGACCCAGTGGGATGGAGGTGGTGGGAAGAACAGGCAGCCCTCGGAGGTAAACCCATCACAGCAGTGCCAAGCTCTCCATCAATATCTGTCCCACACAGCCCCATCAGCCCCCGAGACCTGAAGCAGCAGAGCCCTGCGGAGACACGCAGCTGCCCAGCCCTGCAGGGCCGACCTGCCTCCCCACGCTGCCAGGAGCCATGGAGGAGACGGAAACTCAAGGCTGAGGGACACGCAGTGCCCAGGACATCAGTGTACACCCAACCCAGGGCCACCAGCTGACTAAGCAGTGTGGCTGGCAGACCCCGGCCCTGGAGGTGAGCCATCGGCTGCCCTCCAGGGCTGGGGTCTACCAGTCACGCTGCTGAAAGTGCTCTCTTGATCACTGTGCCCCAGGGCTCAGCTCTTCTCCCACTCAGAGGCAGCTGGGATTTCCCCCACCAGCAGCCAGCCGAGGATTTTGGACGTACCTGGCTGTCAGCCGACTCTCCAGACTCCTCTGGACTCTGCACGGACGGGCTCAGGAGATCCTGATCCAAATCCAAACTGTCCACTGGTATCTCATTTTTCCTCTTCCCTTTCTTCTTCTTCTCCACAGGGGTGTCCTTGCTGCCAAGACAGACTGACAGTTAGATCTTGTCCTAGGGATCCCGGGGGAGAGCCAGCAGGCACCCACACAGGGCTCTGCTGCCACTAGATCACCCAGAGGCAGCTCGAGGCTCCTGGGGTCTCCCCCGCCATTAGGGATCCCCAGTCAGTGATGCTCATTGATCACCATCAAGTGTTTCTCCATTCACTTCCAGTATACTGGGATGGAAGGGTCCACCTGCCCCACCCTGGTGTGGGGCAGAAAGGGGCTGGGGGTGTCCCACCAGCCAGGGAAAGAGCCCCAGAGGGGCTGCAGTAGCTGGGGTTCAGCTCATGGCCAGCCCTCGCTGCTCCTTCAGCATGGGGAGCCTGGATGCCTGAGGTCAGGATGCTCTGGATGGTGGCTCAGGTGTGGCAATGAGCCAGGAGGAACCAGGCCAGCCTCTCCCCTCTAGGCAGGGTGACCCCTTCCTCGGACCATGAAGTCTCCGCAGTGAAGGCAGGTCCTGCACCAGAGCGTGGCAAACTCTGCCCCAGCTGGGAGAACAAGACAGGGACTTATGTCCAGCACAGGCGCAAGGAGGATCTCCCCAGCATCGACCCCAACAGGCGATGAGGTGCCTGCTCTGAGCAGAGCACTCACAAACATGTCCTGCGCCGAAAGTCAGGAATGCAGTTCAGCAGCTCCAGAGGCAACCTGTGTCCTGGCACCCCCGAGACAAACCTTCTAGCCTAGTCCGAGAAGCACCGACCATCCTGGCAGCCACCTCCCATGTGTGCCGCAGAGCCCTGCCGGTCCCCAGTAAACCTTTACACCAGTGTTGAGACAGAAGCTGCTCCAGCTCATGGTTTGTCTTCCTGAGCCACAGTACCAAGTCCCCTCCAAGCTGAGCAGACGCTGACCTGTGCCTTCAGCCGGAGGAAGTTAAGCCCCATGATCACCCCAAACACAGGGAGAGTGCAGGTCCCAGACTCCCACCGGTGCAACGGCCCACGACGACCACCACCTCCAAGGGCCTACTGGGAGACCCTGTCCCACCAGGCAACTGTCCTCCATGCTCCAGTAGCAGAGAGTATTTGGGGCCTGCTCCCAGTGAATCCCACCACCTTCCTGCAAACATAAACCATGCGAAGATGCAGCCCAGCCCCATGGCACGCTCTCGGGGTCAGGGCCACCCGGCCCTGGGTGGCACCCAGCACCCACCACAACTTGCCCGCGCAAGGGAACATGCCCAGAAAGCACCAGAGTATGAAACAACCGCTCCCAACATGCCTGTCCATCCTTACCCTCTGCAAGGAACACTTTAAGGGAAAGATTTCAAAGAGCTGGTGCCTGTCACTGGGCTGAGCAACTCCTCACTCACAGCCCTGCCATCCATCCCCTCCACAGCCCAGACCTGCACAGCAGCAGAGGAACGGTTAGTTTCAAAGCCACGTCAAGGTTTTACATGAGAAAAATCACTGCTTGCCTGGGACTGGCAAAAAACAAGCAGTTAAAAATCTGCTGCTCAGGCCAAAAATGCCCTGACCGTGCACCCGTGCTTCAATTAGAGGCCCTGAAAATGCACGGCGAGCACTGCTTCCACCCGAGCAATAACTCCCAAGATATTGATTTGCAAGTCACAATTAACAACTGCTTCATTCATGAACCAGTAGTTGGCTATGATTAGAAATAATTTAGAAGAAATTATGCCACCATTATCTGCCACTTAGAGGAATCCCAGCAATCATTTCATCTGCACGAGTGCTTACCCTGCCTGCCACTCGCCTCTCCCTCCCCGCACTGCCAGGGGCCCCCAGCCCACCTCCCTGCCTCTGTCCTGGGCAGCGGGCACGGCGGGGACACACACAGCCCTGCTCCCCTACAGAGCTTCCCCCTTGACACCCATGGGTGCCTCCACCCAGCGGCTGTTCCTCCCGTGGGTGACCCAGAGGCCGAGGCAACAGCCTGAGAAGAGGGCCAAAGAGGGAGTGTGGAGGGGGGGAAGCTGCAAGGAGAACCCATGGGCTGGACTTTCCAAGCAGCAGGGGTGGACCTAGGTCCTCCTGGAAGGCACAGACGAGCGAGAGGAAGCACCATGGGCTCAGGATCCACTGGGACAAGGCATAAGGAAAACACAGAGCTTTGCGGCACTCCCAGACTCCCACACACAGTTTCTTCTGGATGCATGATGTGTTATGGAGTTACGTTAATTGCTCTTCTTTGCATGAAGTGACCTCTTCATCAGGGCTCCACACGCTGGCCCCCAGCACAGCAAGTGGATCCCCCTTCAGCCCCCCTCCTTGTACCCCCAGACCCTGCCGTGCCTTTGCAGGAGGGACCAGGGTCTCCAGCTCTTCATCTGGGGTTACCCCACCACAGCTCCCAGTCTAGCAGAGTGACCTGCCCACCAGCGACCCATGACGGGTCACGCTGTTAGGGGCTGCTTTTAGCACCCTGTAAAAGCACTACTGGCAGCCAAGGGACCTGCCAGGGTGGCAACAAGCTCCTGGGCAAGAGCCATAAGTGCCTCCAGGAGACCAAGCCTCCACGGTCTGCTCTTCCCCAGGTTTCCCCTGCTTTGGTCTGGTCCCAAAGGTCCCACTGCAGGGGTGGACCTCTGCGAACTGCCGATATGGCAGCTTCTTACTGGTGGAGCAGAGGTGTCAGCTGGAAAAGCTGCTAGCTGCATCCCTCATCCCGGGATCCTCTTCAGTGTCTAATGCTGTCTTTACATGGGCTTCACCCTTCCCATCCCCGCCTGCAGCCCCTCCCCTTCCCTCTCCACCTCCAGCCCCTCTGCTGCAGCCCTCCTTGGGGCCTTGAAGAGCCCTTCTCTCACCCTCCCGGCACTGTCCACTTGATCTGTCCATCCCCATCTGTTCTGGCTCACCAGCCCAGGACCGATGTGGGCGCTTGGCTTCCTCATGTGCAGAGCCCCAGGCTTCAGGAAGACCAGAAGTGACAGTGCTGCACAGCTCAGGGACCCTCCGGGGACACCGGGACCAGCTCTTGCCCTGCTGAGCTCCCCACCAGCCTGGCGCAGAAGCTTTGCTGCCCCACATCTGTTCACCACCAGCCTGCGCCAATGACACTAATGGCCACCCGGCGTCAGCTCTGCAACCCTGGCCTCTCCAGGATCCATCTCTCAGCAAGGTCTGAAGGAGCAGGGCTGTGGAAGACCCAGGGCTCGGTCCTCACCCCGCACACGTGTCCTGTGGGCAGCCACGGTGTGGGGGAGATGGGAAGATCCCACAGACCCTGGGACACCCGTTCTGGTGACCATTTCCAGAAAGTCCCCTCGAGAAGCTCTACCAAACTGGTGTTTTCTAACAAAGAAAGGTTTTGCTGAAAATTTCCCAGATGGCTCCTGCACTCATCCCGTTTATAGCAGAAATATACTAACTTTATGGATTATTTATAGTATAGGAGGAGGGCCCAGCTCCAATTGATAGGCCTGCTTTGTACAGGACTCTCCAAAAACCACTTATTTTCGCCAGTCCATAACAGTGAACCAAATGATGTGGGTGCTGCTGAGTCCTGCTCTGTTATCTGCACACATTCCCAATTAAAAAGAAATCAGAGCAAAGAAATCAGAGCTTCTGGCCAATCAGCCTGTTAATTAAAAGGATGAGGAATTACTGGAGGCGGAGGCGTTGGGCTGTGCAGTACAAGGGAGTCCTCAGGCCTCCCTGCTGCTGGCCTTGGCTGCCAGCAGCTCCACAGCTGCAAGGGAGGGACAGGTCCTGCCGCCCAGGAGAGGGAGGAGAAGGTTATGTGCTCCACCATCCTCCCAAACCTGAGCTGAGGGAAGGCAGGCTGCTGGCCTCGAGGGGCGCGGGGACCCTTGCACACATAGCCCAGGGTCAGGCTCGTCTCACATATCCTCTGCCTGGACCCCAAACCAGACACGACAGGCCCTCTGCCACACAGCACCTCACTGTCCTGGTGAGACACCTCCCTAAGGTCCCTCTGCCCCCCAGGACACTTGGAACAAAGGCCAAGCCAAGGAGAGGCCAGGAGTCTTCAGCCCTTTTCTGGACGTGGGGTCTCACAGGGCCTCATCCCCAGAAGGGCACCCGCCTGTCCTCCCTGGAGAGCCGGGAGTCCTGGCCTCCCGACCGCCACAGCCAGCCTTCAGGACAAGGAGCTCACGCACCCTGCAATGTGGTGGCCCAGCACAGCTCTCTCAGACGAAACTCCTGCGAGCCCACAGCCCCATCCACGCCAGGCACAGAGCCAAGGTCACACCACTACCCACCTGCTCTTCTTGGGTCTTGCTCTGGGGCCAGGCTCAGAGCCGCTCTTCTTGTCTTTAGGCTCCTTGGGGGCTTTGGGTTCCCGAGGTTTCCGGGGCTTCTTGGCCACCTCCCTCTGCTTGGGCTCCTTCGGCTTCTTGGGCTCCTTAGCCTTTTTAGGCTCTTTTGGTTCTTTAGGCTCCCTCCTCCTCTTTGGTTTCACCTCCACAGCTGCTTTTTCTCCCCCTTCCTGCTCTCCCAGATCCTTTTTCTTCCGTTTCTTCTTCACGCCTGTGCCCCCGCCCCCACTGTCCTGCATCCCGTTCTGGGTGCTTGTCCGCTTCTGGGGAGCGCCGTCGGGCTCCTCCTCCGGACATTGGCACTGGCCGCCCGTGGCTGTGGCCGTCACTGTCACCTGGTTGGGCACCTCGTCCTGCTCCTCGCTGCTGGCAAACGGGTCCTGCGCCTTGCACTCCCAGGCATCCGACATTGGGGAGCGGCTCAGCGCTTTGAAGCCTGGCGGCTGCAGAGAGAACAGAAAGGCAGCGTGTGAAGCAAATGGCAGATATAGAAACAGCAGGTGCTCTAGGGGGAACTGCAGCCCCGGCGAGGCTCTAATCACCCGGGCGCAGCACAAGCAATGTCCCTCGACCTTCGGGGAACTATGGCTAACGGCCACCACACACATACACAGCTCAAAGGGGAGGACCGCCGTTCCCTACCCGACGGAGGCTGACAGGTTAGAGATGCCTTTCGGTTCCCCACCAGCCCACGTAGGTCCGGAGCGGAGGCGTCTGGCCCCCCTGCTGTGTCCCCAAGCACAGTCCTGCCTTTGATTGCACACTCCACACCCCACCCTGCTGAGACCCAGAGCGACCCACGCACCCAGGCCACTGCCTGCCCGTTGCCCAGAGCCAGGGATTGTCCCGACAGGGAAGGGAGAGGGAATTAAGGACGCCTTGCAGCCTCCAGCAAGAGGCAGGCCCCCAAGCCCGCTCAGGACAGAGTTCAGGACAGAAGAGGGAGATTAGATGGACACCTTTCCTGGGAGCTGCTGGGCGCTGGGCTCCCTCCAGCCCAGAAGAACGGAGCTGCTCTTCCTGCTCCGGCTCTTCCTTCACTTCCTGTGAACTTTCCAGCACTGAACACTGAAAGGAATTCAGCTGCCTCCCCGGCGTGCTCTGCTGCTGTGTCAGGCCCAACCAGAAAACAGCACAAAAAGGCTCAGCTCTGCTCGAGCAGCAGCAGGAGTGTCTGCGATAAGGAGACCAGGCTCGTCAGCCCCAACCCCGGCTCCTCAGGGAGCAGCCCGGGCTGGTGGGGCTGGCAGGGGACAGCCTGAGGAAGGGAGCTCCGGGTGACGATTCCTACTGGGGACCAGAAAAATCCGTTGCAGCAGCTGCCGGAGGTGGGGAGAGCAAGGGATGCCCAAAGGGCTGGGCAGAAGCACAGACGTACGCAGCAAGGATGGGGAAAGCAACGCGTCACGCAGCAAGGATGGGGAAAGCAACGCGTCGGGCTCTCCTTCAGCTGCTGGGCCGGATAGTTGCCATGCCCAAGGCTGTGGCACAGGCAGCGCCTGGCTCTGCCTGCACACCCAGCCAGCCCACTGCACCCTCTCCTCTCTGCCTGTGATCAGGGGGCCACCAGAGAGCGGCTGGGGCCACGGCCAGCACCGATCCCTCGTGGTACTGCCGAGTGCCTGCCAACACCAGGAACCCAGGCAGGTCTCAGCCCGCTGGCTCAGCGGCACAGGCAGTCTGAGCCGCTCCTCCGGCCCCGCAGGGGGAGAGCAAACCCCACAGCCTTCACAGGAGATGGCACGCTTTTCACCCACAACCCCCAGATTAACTCTTTTTAATGCACGGCTTGGTCATGACCAGAGGGAAGCTGTGGCCATCCCCGGCCTGGCTTGCCGCGGTTGGGCTGGCAGATCAGCAACAGACCAAGCCCAGCAGCGTGACCTGGGCTGGAAAGCTGGTCCTGCAGACAGGTGTTTGGTTAGCTGTCCCATGAGACAGGGTGGCTGGTGAGCTCGTGCCGGTACCCTGCACCCATGGCTGCCCTGCACCAGAGGTGCTGGCTCATTCACAAGCCACTTCCCTGGTGCTGAGGTGCCAGTGCCTCTGGCAGCAATGCCCCGGCCCCGCGGACTCCCAGCACCACCCGGCTCTTCAGAGCTGCGGGAGAGCATGTAAATATTTACATCCTATGGACTGAGGACTGGAGCCCGTTCAGGGTGGTCTAGGCTCAGGGCACTCTGTATGCACAGATTTCTGATTTGGATTAGATGGAAGCATTAAACAGAACAGGCTGGTAAGGGGAAAAGACCCCCGATGCCCCTGCAGCCACCCATGAGTGGGGCTGCCAGCACATCTGGCACCAGCCAGGCAGGCGGCAGCAGCATCTCTGCCAGCATATGGCCACCTCTAGCACTGCCCCGGCCCCTGCTGCCTGTCTGCTCCAGCGACCTGGGATGGGGGAGAACGACCATTCTGTCACACGGACAAGCCACCAAAATGCACCCAAGCAATTAAAAGGAACCTGTTCTGGGCTGGAAAAAATTCAGCACTGTAAATGCTGCCTCTGAGCCCACAGGCTCAGCAACAGGATCAGTCCCAGCCTTTGCATTCCTCAGATCTTGAAAGCTGGGAATCAGCTGGAACAATTTACTGGATTAGCTACAAAGCTCACAGACCCCCAGGAGCCTGGATCTCCTTTTGCTTCTGCACTGAACAGCAGCCAAGTGCGGATACCAGACAGAAAGCAAATCTTCAGCATCTTTGCACAGCAGGAGGGTGAACTACCCCTTCCCAGCCACAGCTTGTAGCCCTGAGTCTCACAAGGGGGAGACCACCCAACGAGCAACAGGTCTGGATACTGCTGTTCTGGTGCCATCCAAGCACTGAGCGCTTGGAGCAGCTCCATCCCCAACAGCCTGTGCCTGGGGGAGCTGAGCCACGACGGCCAGGCCAGAGCATCCCTCTCATGGCGTGCATCAGCAATTCCCAGCAAACCAGTGTGGAGTAGGGGAGTGGCTCATGATTTACGGCGCCGCACACCAGCCAAGTGGTCCAAAGCTCCCCCCCTGCCCCATCTGCTGTCTGCACCTACAGCTCCAAGCCAGGCTATGGAGCCCAGGCATGTCCCGCTCGCCATTGGCATGTCCGCCGCCAGGATGTGCCAGAAGCCTCAGGCCCCACCGCATGAGAGGGGCTGACAAAGCCGTCAGGAGAGCAGGCCTCAAACCGTGACCTCCTTTGTGGGGGTCTGCCTCGTGCTTCGTTGTGCTGCTGAGGCAAATCGGAAAGGGCATTTCTGTGGTTGCTGACGAAGACATCCCAGCCTGCCACAAGCCCTGCTGCAACAAAAAGTTGAAAGCTTTATATAAAAAACCATGAGCTGTCAGAAGGTTTGTGAAAAGACAACCCTTCCGCTCCTCCTGCATCACCTCTTGCCTGCCAACAGCGCCTCCAGGCAAGCCCATCATGGTGGGAGCACAGACGTGTCCACCCCAGCACACCTCCCAGGCAGCGCTGCAGGCCCCCAGATCCAGCAGTTGCCAGCACTTTGCCATGGGATGCCCCGTGGGCACCAGACATCGCAGCCTGCTGCGTCCGGGAAGCAGTGGTGGTACCAAGCAGCAGCACCTGCCACCAGCTGGAGCAGCCAGAAGCTTCTGGCACAGGCCCTGCCATGAAAGGGCCATCAAACACCAGCTTGTGGCACCGAGCAGCTCACAGCCAGGCCTCGCACAGGCAGCAGAAGCACAGAGGGGCAGGGAAACCAGGCTCCTCCACACCGACTGCGGGCAAGGTACTGCCAGCCCCAGAAACCCTTCTGCACCCAAGGCTGCTTGGTTTATCTTCAGGGAAAAAGGCTCCCCGTCATGCTCCTACGAGTCCATGGCAAGCTCCTGCCGTCCGCACAGGACTGTGCTGCGGACTACAAATCCGCAGTCAGAGCTCGGCGCACTGCTGCGAGCCAGGGAATGGGCTTTTCCTACTTGCCCTTGATGAGGTTCGGTTTATCCTGGCTTCTCATCAACAGGAAAAGCCTGAGAAAGCAGCGCCAGTGTCATCTGTGCTCCTGTGTGGCTTCAAAGCGCACTCGCAGCTTGCCTGCGGCAGCGCGGCAGTCCTTTGTGGCAGGCAGGAGCACACCACCCCCGCGCAGCCGGGGCCGGAGCATCAGGTGCTGCCCCTGTGCCACAGGGAACCACCACCTCTGCTTCCAAACAGCGAGGAGCTGAAGGGCCCGTGTCACACCGATGGGGACACAGCACCGCGGGGAGCTCTGCTGCAGCAGCACCCTCCAAGCTGAGTGGCCTGAGACACACATCTCCACAAGCCATCAGGCTGCCTATGGCTTTGCCCAGGCTACCGGCCACTGTGTCTGCAGCAACAGCCAGCAGCGACACACCACCACGTTCAGACTCCCTTCACAGGGGAGAAACATCCAGCTCCAGGAGCCTAAACGTGGCAAACTGTAGCCCCAGGATGCTGCTGCAGCAAGCAGGCATGGTGGGCTCCCCTTGGCTGCTCTGGACCAGCCCAGGACCCCTCTAGGCCAGTTCTGTGACCCCGAGGCGGGCAGGAGTGGGGCAGGGCAGGCAGCGTGCTCTGCCTCCCCAGCTGCCCAGGCTGGCTGTGGCTCGGGACCTCCAGTGGCAGGACTGCATCCAGACCATGGGAGCTAACAGCCGCATGAACCCACCCGTAACCACGGGCGCCGAAGCACCCAGTGCCATTCAGTACTACAAACTGCAAGCTATGGGCACAACCCACTGATTTTGTTTAAATCGTGCTGCCCTCCTAAGTGGCTTCTGGTTCTCAAGGTGTGAGAGCACGAAGGAGGATTTCCTTGTAACCCACTCCGTCCCATTCACTGTTTGGCCGTTCTCCATCACATCCTTCCCCTGCAGAACTCTCTTGGCCCAGCTAAGGTACAGGTGACAAGTCTCCCTCTCCTTGCAGGCGGGCTGGGCCGGTGCTCAGACCATCTGCCTCATCCTTCTCTGCACCTCTTCTAATCCCATCAGCTGTGGGGAGGCAGTAGGAAAGCAAACAGAGGTACCACATAGGAGGGTTTCTGCTCTGTTCCTCCTCCCTTTCCAAACCACTGAATGAGCCTCTGGGACAACCTGCAGGCAGATGCCAAGCTCTCTGCCAACGTTTCACAGTCTCCTCCAAGAGCGAGGACAGCCCCGAGTGAAGATACACGCATGGCTGGTTTCCCCATATGCATTACTTGGCACATCTAAAGACTTTCTTCAACTCTTCAGACTCCGTTTCCATTTCAGCATCTCAGATGATTGCAGGAATCGGCTGGCGCCTTCTCCACTGCTCCACGCCATGAAAGCAGAGACATTTTTCCTGTACTTTGCTTCCTATTCTTTAACCAGTCACTAATTCACAGAAAGACCTCTTATCAGGACAATGTTTAACTTCTTTAAAATCATTCAGTGAGAAACTTCCTCAACAGTTGTTTGGGAGCCCACGAGCACTGTTCCAGCCTAGACCAAACTCACCCCTGGGATCTGGCTACCTTTAAAATCCTCGGCAGATTGCAAGGCCTAACGTTGCTTTACAAAAGCCACACCGACTAATTACCAGTGTAGTATTTTCACAGATAAAATGTTTATGATAGTTCCTAACCATTTATCCAATACCCAGTAAACATACTGGCTTTTCATTCCACATTTGTTAAACCTTGCCTTCCACAGATGTGGCCCTCATGGGCAACAGCCCGTAACGCTATTTATTAGCGATTCCCAACGCCTAAACAGGCTCCTTTACCATTCTAGAGCAAACACCATCAAAGCCTGGTGGCTTGTGTTACTTTGCTCAAAAATGTCTTTATCAAACACTTTAATTTAAGGGCAACTCTCCGATGCATGTGGCATCAGGGATGGCTCTGGGTTGGGAGCCTTCCTGACCGAGCTGTTCTGTCAACCCCCCATTTCCACGAGCGCTTACTTGACACCTCAACCACTTATTTACCCTGTGAACCCTCTTAAAGGCTTTTTAGTCCTGAGAAATCTGAAAAAAAATATTTATTACTAGACTCCATGTCTTTAGCAAGGGGTTCCTAAAAATCCTTTTAATCCTGCCGTGTTACAGGTTTGCTTTTAAATTCCCAGAATACGCATCCTTTTTCTTAGCACAACTTTTTTTAACTAAAGAAGTCTCTTCTACGTGTCTTCTTACACGCCCATCTAAGCACGCAGGTTTGTTGTTTCCAGGGTATTTTGGAGGGCGGGGGGAAGTAAAGGCGACGACTTACAGGATTTGGTAGGTGATGCCCATCTCTGAGCCTCTGGTACCGCACCCAAGCAGCCTCCATACGCCCAGTACGCTTTTTATCCTTAGCGCTGTGCCTTTGCACTGTCTCTCAACTGGCATTTTTTTGGTGACGATTGTAATGATTTTACATTTTCAGAATACACTTTTATGTAACGTTTGTGCATTTTTTTTATTCCCAGAGGAATCTTCTATAAATTACATTTCATACAGGAAAGCAAGTCCCTCAGCAGCAGCTGGAGCATGAAGTCTTGTCCCACGCGTCTAACCACTGTCAAAGAGAAGGTCAGGGCAAAAAAAATGTTTAAATGCCCCCAGAGCGCCGTGAAGGCTAACAGAGCACTTATAGCATGACCCCATTAGAGGGCAAAGCCAAGGTTAGGGTGGGCCTTAATTGTGTGTTTCCTTAACTTAAAATTGTTTAATTTCATTTATAGTTCCAATTTGACTCAACTTCCCATTTTTTTCTTCAGGACTTAGGGGAAAACACCACCGGGAGATGGGAGGTAAAGCGGATCCTGCCCTGGTCCTTGAAGGGCTCCCTCCCTGCTCCCAAACTGCTGAGCCTGCGAGATGCACCGCCGCCTCCAGCAAAGAGCGGAGCTGTGTTCACAGGGACCTGAAGGAACAGTTTAAAAAGTCCACTTGGCATGTGTGCGGGGAGCTTAGGAACAGCGAAGTTCAGTAACATTTTCCTGCCCAGGGCATGCACCAGCCCAGGGCCAGCAGGACTGAGCTGGGTTCAAACCCCTCGCCCCTGCCCTGCCTCACCAGGCACCTGCAAAGGCAACAGCAGAGAAGAGGAAGGAGAGGGAACAGCAACTGCAAGGAGAAAGAGGGGAGGGGAAGAGGGAGGGGACTGGGGACAGAGGAAAGGGCAGCTAGGACAGGGGGCCAGGATGATGTTATGGGATGAGAGTCCTAAGGGGCAAGTGAGAATGGAGAACAGCAGGCAGCTTTGGATGAAGATGAGTGAACACTGGGCCCAAGCACCTGGGAGAGGTACAGCAGAAGGAGTCAAGCTTGGCTGGATGGGGCAGAAGATCCTACACCTTGTGCCCAGCCAGGAGGGAACCATCCCAAACCCAGAGCCGCGCTCCCTCGACAGCCTGTGAGACCACATCACCCTCCTTGGCTCCGGCGATCCTGGACTCCCACCCCATGGCTGGGCAGCCCAGCATCATTTTCGGCCCTTCCCCTGCGACAGCCCTAAAGGTGGGAGTAGAGAGAGACTCCCCTGGACCCAGACGGTAGATATCACAGGCCAGAACTGCTGGGAGGCATGATGGGGATGAAGCAGACGTTGCATCGGCACTGCTGGGTGTCGGAGCCTCCTCACCTGCCAGCATCACTCCTCATCCAAACCCTGCAGCACCACACGAGTTTGGGGGTGGGATGGGGAAAGGAGCAACAGCCTGATGTCCACCCTGCTGCCTATCCGGCACCTTGTGGCCGTGCCTTGAGCCCTGCAGGCCTCCCCCGGCCAAGAGCACAGCATTCCCAGCAGGGCAAAGCTCTGCCACAGCCTCAGGGTCTGACCAGCAGCCCCATCCTGCGAGGAGGCCACGGCTGAGCCCTTCTCATGGTTCATCGCGAAGCACAAAGCCAGCTCCCCTGGCCACCAGGCTCAGACGACATCCACACAACACATTCTTGCCAGGCAGTGACCAGAGCCAGCAGCAGTGGCCATGCCACGCGTCGTCTTGCACAGAAGTGCCAGTACCATTCAACGGCCGTTCGCTGGATGCTGGACTAGGTCTTCCAGGAGAAGCAGGACGCCTCCACAGAAGCCCTGCATTTGGGTCTAGGGCACGGCTGAAACCCTGCAGAGATCTGTCCTGTATGTAGAGCGTCCACAGGGATGCTGACTGCAGGGGTCATCAAAGGTTTCCATGCTCTTTTAGACAGAGGCCGATGTCCAGGGGCTGCCCAGCAGACCAGCTGCTTGGCTCACCCCCACAGCGCTGATCGAAGCCACCAGCCGGGCTGCCATCGTGCCAGCAGCCTGAGATGGGCACAATTACACAGCTCTGCCTCTGGTCACACTGGCAGCCACTGGCCCAGTCTGTGCGGCCAGCTGCAGAACCCCATGGGGGCAGCTTCTTCCATACACAGCGTTTTAGCAGGCTGTTGAGCCACCCTCTCCGGCAGCTGCAATCGCCACCAGTGGCGTGCACAGCACGGGCTCTGGTATTCTAGTCGCTGGGTGTCCACACCCCTCGTTTCCAGCTCTTAATGCAATGCAGCAGATGCTAAAAATACACAAGTGCCACCCTCCGTCATGTCTCCAAGCAGGCTCTGCAGTCGCCATGGGAGGTGCGTGACGGAGGTGGGGCCTGGCTCCGCTCCCGAGACGCAGCCCTCAACAGCTACAGCCGGGAAGCTCCATCCCGTGACTGAGCTTGGCAGCAGGCACGCAAGTCCCCATCACCCTGGCGTGGGGCATGGCGGGGGCAGAGGGCAACACTGCTGCCCTGGGCTGGCCAGGCTGTCCTCCCCGCTTCGTCCTCTCTGGCAGGGTGGGAAAGAAGGCAAGGAAAGAGCACGGAAAGAGGAGGGCCTGAGCAGCAGCAGGGCGAGGAACCCTCAGGACCACGGGGGAGGACCAGGACCAGCGCGCCTGGCAGCGGATGGAGGAGCAGGACACCTTGGCAGCTCACCGCTCCCTCTGCCTTTCATCCTTACCAGAGTGGGTGCCCACACGCTGCTCGGCAGAGCAAAACTCCTGCATGCACCCTGCACCAAGGGTCATCGCACCTGACAGTCTCATCACAACAAAAAAAGCCCAAGGTGGGCCAGGAGCCCACAGACACAGCCTGGGACGGAGCCACAAGTGCTCGCAGGCTGGCGAGCCCCCAGTCCCCTGCACCAGCTCCCACCGCTGTCAGGACTCTGCTCCAGCCCCGGGGAGCTCTAGTAACAGCCCTTGGCAGCGCTTCCAGTATGTTAGACATCAAAGCTCACGTTTCACTTAAACAGACCCATGAAATTCAGGAAAAATCTTAATTTTATGCAGTGAATGCCTGAAGCAAAGGCAAGTAGAGCTCCCACAGATACTCCTGGGGTCCTGCATGCCCTGACGTGTCCCCGCTGCGAGGGCTGCACAGTAGCCATGTGGTGCCCGCAGCCCCAGGCTGCTCCCCACTGCCGCCCCACGCCGCCAGCTGCGCACTGCTGGGGATCGGGACACTTCCACCGCCTCCAAGCCCAGGCTGAAGAGTCAGAAGAGTCCTCCAGGAGAAGGCAGGAGCTAAGGGGTCGCAGGACTTCCCATCCTCTCCCTCTCCAAGAGACAAGCAATGCTGCTCTGCTCTTACAGTCCGTGTGGGATGGGAGCACTCCATGGCTGTAGAATAAGGAGATTTACAGGCACTGTGGAATAACTGTGTTTATTTTAGTTCGATATTGCTCAGGTTATTCAACAAGTCAGAGCTTGGCAGAAATGAGCAGAAGACCCTTCAAGTGCCCAGGGAGGCGCAGGACACAGACGGGAAAGGACGCCCAGGGAATGATGGTGCTGCCAAAGTCCTCAAAGAAAATACATCGCTTGTCATTGCTCCCTAGGGTAGCTAGGCACCCTGTCCCACCTCCCCCAGCAGTCAAGGCACCCTGGCACAAAGCCTTGTAAGTCACAAGGGAAGTGACAGGTTTCATGAGTTAGTCACAGCTCGGTGACAAATACACCAGATTTTCATGCATTACTAAGGAAGAGGAGTCGTGCAAACACAGACCCTGCCTGCGCTAACAACAGCCCCTCATCTGGTGCACCAGTTGGCAGTGCCCTGCACATGAAGCCATCCCAATCCGTGCAGGACGGGTGGCACTGCTGCGGGGGGCACCAAGGGGACACAGGGAAGAGCTCTTCCCAGGACAGCCTGCTGCTGTCCCAGCTCTCCAGTGCAAGCTTCATAATCCACTGGTGGCGGACATGGGCAGGACAGGGCATTTGCTCAGGGCAGCCACGGACTCGAGAAAGGAGAGAGCACATCCATAACCCATTCCCAAAAGAAGCTGAGAGCTCTCCTGCCATCCCTCACCAATATGAAAGGTGCCAGCATTTTTCCAGCTTTTGTACCAAGATGGAGCTTCTGCAGGTGAGAGGCTGGCAGGGAGACACACACAGAAACGCATGGCCCTTGAGAGCCCTGAGAACAACACAAGCATCTCACCTCCTCTGAGAGACCGCTCAATTGACTTCTGAAGGCAATAGCCCCCCTTGGTGCCATGAGGAGTCTGTTTACAAGGTGTGGGAGCTCCTGTGCTCAGGTGTCCAGGGAGACATGGAACGGCACCCCTTCCTAGTTTTGCCTCCAACACCGCTCAGCGGGCACTGCAGAGCATGGCAGGGAGCCACCCACCTCGGGGAGCCGCTGCTCCCTCCACCACGTCAATCAGGAATACCCCCAGGAGCCCTGCTTGGCCAGGTTTTCTTCCAAACAATGAACTCACAGCAGCATTTCTGACTGCTGCCCAGACCCTTCTGGGGACACCCCAGCACAGCCCTCGCAGAGCTGGCGACTCCAGGAATGCTGCAGCCCACTTGGTGACATGCTGCAAGGACCACCCTACACTGCTGCTGGTACAGAGAGCTCAGGAGATGAGCAGCTCGACCCCTGCCCCTCCTTGCTCACACTGTCATGCCTTTATCTCCCTCCCAGACTTCATCTGCAGGGGCAGTTACACAAAACACTTTGGCAGATGAGCCCTTTAAAATCTCCGAGTGCTGGGGGAGGATGGTTTTGCTGTGCTTAAAACCCACGTCATTTCAGCAATCCCATTTCCAGAGAAGCCAAACCTGCTATATTAGTCCAATGGAGTGGTGGGAATTTCTTACCTGGGCTCCGCTACCAGAGGAGAGGAATCACTCACCCGTGCCCCAAAGCACCCTGCTCTCCTCCAGGCCTTCCCTCTGCCCTGGCAGGCGTGATCCAGCAGTACTGGTACACAAGACCTGCTGTGCTCCCCTCCTCATCTTAAGGCTGGCTCTGCTTCTTCACAGCATCTTTAGGACACACTGGTAAACTCACCGCTTTCTACAGTATCGCTGCTCTGTACACACACCTGCTTATATCCGCAGCGCTTGGCTTGCTGCAAACTCATAACAGCACACTCGTCTTTTTCCAAACCCTTCCCTCCCTTCCTCCTCCCCATTAACCTGCCACGACGGCGCAATCTGCAGCTGCCCTGAGCAGCATCAAGACGCTGCTTCAGAGCTGGCTAGAAACGGCACCAGCTCGTGCTCTCCAACAGATTTATCCCTTAGCTCAGTGTTCAATTTAATGGTTTCCCATTAAAAGCAGCACAGATATAAATCAGCTCAGGGTGGACCAGTTTGTTTTATACCTTCATCCGTATTTCACCCCGGCAGGCAGAGCGAGTCTCCATGCATGTAACAGGTCCTTTCCCCTTATCAGAGTGCCGATGGTCAGGTTCTTCCTCCGCACATGGTTTAATACAAAGACCACTGGCTCATAAATCTCCTCCAGGAGCAGTGGGTAGTTATGATCCAATGTGGCAATTCAGAAATGGCAGCTTCGTGGGATGGGATTACTTCTGAGCAAGGGAAGATTCCCTGGCCAAGCTTTCTCAGCCCCGCAGACACGATCTTCCCCAACCTCCCTGCTGGTGTTAGTCCTGGAGCATCATGTTATTAGCAGTAATCACAGCAAACATGCAGTTTTGTAATACATATGTGATGAGATTCAAACAAGAACCAATACTAGGGACTCTGAGGGAAAAGAAGGGTTTCTCCTCCACAGGGAACAGAACCAAATCAAGAGCATTTCCATTACTGAAGACAAATCCCACCTCGTTCAATTGCCCACATCAGACTCATCTGCTCTAGGCCGCAGCTCAGGTCAAATTTTGACGTGCTGAGCTGCAGCCCTGTCTGGAAATGCAAGGCCCCCCCCCCACACACATCAACTGCAACAATTCACACACAGGACACGGTCCCCAGACCTTGCCAGCTGAGTTGGGAGAAGGAGAAAGGGTCACAAACCTGCTTTTCTTTTTTCTGTATTTTCATTATCATCAAATCTGGGATGAATGTTATTTCTGCAAGACACAACACAAAAAAAAAAAAATCACAATAAAGAGACTGTTCACCAGTCTTAACCACTTGTTATCCTGAGGCACTCCATCCTTCCACATCACCCCTCCAAGAGGCCGAGCCAACCCCAGTGTCGCTCAGAGCAAAGCTGCAAGAACGAGATGCTCTCAGGGACAAGCCTGGGGACATCTGCTCTGCTGAGCCACTTGCAGTGCCTCCTTGCAGGAGCCCGACCACACATCTCCCTGCAGCTCGGTGCTACCTGAACGCCACCGGGCAAGACCAACCTTGCAGTCGCAGTCCCAGCAGGAAGCAGCACGGCACATCCGGGACTAGTGGAGATGCTCTCCACCTCCCCAGAGCCCTAAACCCATCCCAGGCACCCGAGAGATGTGTCGGATGCTGCCAACCCTGCAGTAGCAGAGGGAAGCAGTAAACAAACCAGCCTCTGCCAAGCAACGACGACAGCATTAAGAGACATGGAGAGGATGCAGGAGCTTGAGGCAGGCTGCAAGCCATACTATCAAGGGAGAGCTGCTCAGGGGGACCACGACGGGGCAGGCAAGGAGGGGGAAGAGCCATGCTGCCAGACACCATCTCCCCCGTGAGCTGCAGCAGCCCTCGGAGCAGCGCTGGGGCAGGTTGCCTCCTCAGGTCTGTGCCCCCGCAGCGCAGGATGATGCTGCGTGAGCAGCACCCACCTCGCAGCCCACAGGAGAGGGGGGGCTGCAGGCAGAGGTGATTCCCAAGCAGCCCCCTCACACCAGGCCTGGCCGGAGGGGCTGCAGTTGCAAGTCCAGCTCTTATCAGCACATCAGTGCCAAAGGCAGAACTGCCTGTGCGACCATGTCCCCACACTGTCCCTCGCTGGAGAAGGGGACCAACTGGTGATGCAGCACCCTGACAGCTCTCTGGGGCAAAAACCGTTCCCCCAGGTTCCCTGCACCCTGTGCCCAGTGGCTGTGGTCCGGCTCGGCCAGCGGCACCTTTTAGCTGGTCTCTCCCCGATGGCCACAGCTCCCTGTGGCAGGCACCACCTGAGCAGCTGTGCCCAAACACAGAGACCCAACACCCAGCACACACATCGCTGCCGCGCACCCTCAGGATGGGGCCGGCTGACATGGACCTGCCCAGGCCCCATTTCTCTAGGGATGGGGCATAGGCTGGACACTGCCAGACGCCGGAAAAAGCCGGGCTCACCGCTTCCCTCCTGCCGCTGCTGTGTCGGTATAGAAAGGCCAGAAGCAGCCCCACCATGGGGTCAGCATCAGAAACAGCGCCGATCCCCGGTGGATGGGGCATTGCTGCAGCTCCCCAGGATGAACATGGTCACTAGCTGTGACAGTCAAGGGGACACGGTGAAGTTACAGCCCCGTGCCCTCCCCACAGAAGCCCCAGCCATGGTACACTCAACAGAGCTGTCGGGGTTTGCCCAGAGCCCCCTGCTCCAGGCAGTGGATGCTTTTTGGGGAGGCAACCCTCCACAGTTGTCTGCTCCCACAGTGCCAGCAACGGGCGCCAAAGAGCCCAGAAGTATTTGACAAGTGTTTTAGACACAAATCCCACAAACACCTGCCTCTCGTTTCCCTCCCATACCATGCAAACTCCACTCCGCAGCCTCCCTCGCTGCTGCAGCTGTCAGACTCGTCTGGCCCAAGGTCACAGCTTGCACCATCCCTGGTCTGCAGGGGAGGCCCCGCGACCCCCCAGCACCCCCATCATGTCTCCCCTCCCCGGCAGGAGCACCCTACTACGCCCAGACCTTACCAAAACCCAGAGCCGTTCCTCCCCTGACCCAGCGCCTCTCCTCCCAAAGAGGAGAGCCCAATGGGTCCTACAGGTGGGCAGCGCTCAGGCTGGCGCAACAGGGGACCAATCCTGCAGGCTGATGCTGCTCCGTGGCTCACACCCACCACACCAAGGACAAGAGGCAAGGGCTTCTAACTCCAGTCCCAGCTACATGGCGCAGGCCAGACTCGTGCAGGCCAGACTAGCACCTCCCACACACAAGTCAAGCTTCATGGCAGTAAGGCAAGACACCCAGTGCCACCAGCTGAGTGGGGAGGAGTTTGATGGCATCTCTGGATTTCTCATGATTAAGTGTGCCAGCCTCCCCTGCACTCCTCCAAGAAGGGCCCAGAGGACAAGGGGCTAAGCCAGGCCGGAAGACGGGTGCAGCTGCAGTAATGGTGCTCTCCAGGAAGAACCAGGCAGAAATTTCACACTGAGTGGCCGCTGCAGCTCAGAACAATCCTGCCGGGCTCCAGCAGAGAGCCGCCCCATCCCAAGGGTTTTCTCGGAAATGGAGCTCTGGGTTCGGTTCAGCTATCACAGAGGCCTCTGGGCTGCAGGAGACTCCAAGGTGCACAGCTTACCTCTCCTCGCCAGCAGCATGCAACCACGCCAGCCTTCACTCGCCAGCCCCAGCCTGCGCCCAGCAGGTCCTGCCAGGGCCCATCCAGTCCCTCTCGGCTCCCAGGACAGGAGATGCCCTTGCCCTGGCTCTGCTTCCAGCCTTTCACTCAGATTTTTTTCTGGAGTAACGCAGAAGATGGATTCTGGGCCCTCCAGCCCTTGCGGGCACTAGCATTCTCTTCCCGCTCTCGGTTTTCTTTCCATCATCAAAAGGTTGTGAGCTCCCACAAGCTGCCCCTTCCCCAGAGCCCTGGCAATCCATGGGGTCCCCTCTGTGCTCAGGGAGCTCTCCCCTTCACCTCCTCGCCCCAAGGACTCACTCCCTGACACTTAACTAAGTGCCCCGCTTGTCACTTGGCAGATACCGGGGGTTTTTGCAGGCTAGCCCCAGAACAGAGCTCACACAACACAAACAACTTCCAGCCCTGCAGGCTGAGCCCTGGTACGCAGTGTTATGGCACCACGGTGCCTGTGTGCGCCTCCAGCAGCCTCTTACCGACACAGCCACGGGGACAGCAGCAGGATGGGGTGCAGCAGCACCGTCTTCTCCCACGGCAGGAAAGCAGGATGTTGGCAGCTTTCATCCGCATTCCTCCAGTAGCCACCGCATGTCACCACCGCGGCCCTGGCCACCTCCAGAGCCCAGGACAGGGCCAAAGCCAGCCCAGAGAGAGACTACAAGAGCATCTGGAACCCTCTGCCCCCACTGCAGCAGAGCCAGGGCCCCACAGGGAGCATGCAGGGGGTTTCACTGAGACCCAAGAGATGTCAGGGAAGGAGAAAGGCTCAGACGTCTGCAAGGCAGCAGTTCATCATTGGTCCTGGCAAGTAAAAGCCAAGATAAATACCTTGCTACTAGCTCCTCAGCACAGGGTTAGCCCAGGCTGGGAGTCTCTTATCGCATGGCCTACAAGAGCATGCTGCTGTCACTCAGATCTGGGTTTTCAGGGCCTTTTTTTGTTAAAATAAAACAAACATCACACATTGTGGATCACACACATTTAGCGGCCCAGGTCCCATCATGCTCACCGCCTTCTGTTTGGTGGTAATGCAGGCAGTTGCCAGCAGCTGAACAAGAGGGTTGAAGGATGCCAGGAAGCTTGGTGCCACAGCAAGCAAGTGGCCCAACCCTGCCCCGTCTCCAGAGCCCAGGCAAAGGCTGCTGGACCCCGCTGCCAGCAGCCTTGGTGACTCAGTCCCACAGCCCTGGCCTCTGCTCCCACCCGCTGCTGTTTTGGCACCACCCCGCTGTTACTTCACAAGCACCGAATGCTCGGGGTAGGGTAGGATTCAGAGCACGATCCAGCGGGACGATGCCTGCAGGCAGGGAAGGGCAGCCAGTGCTACCGGCAAGCCGCTTGAGACCAGCCAGGGAGGGGTCTTCCACAGCACCCGCTCGGCTCCTGGCAGGAGGAAGCTAATGCGCCACGTCTCCCCTCCTCTAGGCAGCAAGGGTTGCCCCCAGCCACAAACGGAGCCACTCTCATCCTTGGCAGGGAAAGTGTGCGGGAGTCCTCACCGAAGGCCACAGCCAGCAAGGGACAGGCAGGAACGGAGCGGGTAGACCCTTCTCCCACCCAGCTGCCTCCCAAAGAACCAGGAGGAAAGATCTACAGGCCTTCCTTCTGTCTGTCCCCAGATACGGCAGCTTGAACATGCCAAGCTCAACACGGGCATCACCCACTCTGTTCACATCCCATCGCTGGCAAAGCCCAGCTGCTTGGCACAGCGAGAAGTGCCAGGGCCAGGACAGCCCCAAGGCAGGGCAGTCCCATGCTCAGCAGTGGTCCCAAACCACCAGTGGGCAGGTCTTCTCTACGCTCCATCCTCACACAACAGTACACCCATATACTTCCATAGCACTGAAGTCAGTGCGTGCATCTGTCTTGATAAAACAAGACTGGGATACCAGTTAGACCCAGGAGACAGCTTAACAGAGATACCTACTCCGACCATGTGCAAAGTCATTCGAGTGCAAGGAGAGGCCCGGCAAAGTCCTTGCAGGTGTCAGGAGAGAGCACTTGGTCTCCTGTCCACACACAGAGCTAGCCGCAGTGAGAGGCTGCCCCGTGAGGAAGGCTGTGTTGAACTCTGTGCTGGCCAGGGACCAGAGTCACTGTGGCCAGTTGTGAATCCAGACACCAGGGAACCCGGGGCATTTAACACATTGCGTTGTTCATAATCCTGTGGGGCAGGCATGTTCTGCCATCACCTCTTAGGGGACAAGCCGGAGAGGAGGAAAGGGACACATTCATGTCTGCACAGTGCCGTGGTCTGCTTTTGCCTGCTGCATCCAGAGCATCTTGCCTGGCCTCAGAGCCAGGAACTAGTCCAGCATCCTGAAGGGAAACACGCCACCTGCTAGGGAGCACCACCACACTGGCATGCGGATGTATACATTGAGAACCCCATTTAACTAGCCATTTCCATGCTAATTAAGTATTTGCAGATTAAAGAGAAACTCTAATCTCAAATGAAACAGCCCAATTTTCTAAATGAGCTTATGGTTTTCATATGGAGATCAACATGTTCCCACTAGCACATCATGCAAGCGCTCCAGGCTGCTAGATTCAGCTTTATTGCCACTGTCACAAGTGGGGAGTTTTTATTCTCCATGCTCAAGTTTTCATGCCTTTTTAACCCAAGATAATTGATGCACCTCCCACACCAGTGCAGTCACTAGTGCTTTCAGCTGCCACAGCCAAAGGCAAGTCCTCCTTCACGAGATCGTGGTACTACCTCCTCCAAGACCCCCCGGCGCCAGGCACTGCACACAAGCGGCGAGCACACCAACACGCCACAGCGCGCTGGCAGGCTGACCATGCGCTCGGGAGCTGTCTTCTTGCATTTCAAGAGACAAGCAAAGCAGTGCTGAAAGCTGTGTTTTGTCCCTCTACGTGAGCAGACCAACTCGCTGTGGCACAGCCTCTACAAAGCATCTGCTGCTAGCAATGACGTTTTCAGTTACACAATTTGGGGCACATCAGGTTACTATCCTCCTCTCTTGGATTTATTTTTATTGTTCTGAAAGCGCAAGACATCCCTACACCAGAGTGAGCCCACATCATGCCAGTATTTCCTGTTGCTCCTGCCTGGGCTCCTCCAGGAGTTGCGGCATCTGTGCACAAGCCAAAAGCTTTATCAGAAATTCCACATCTGTGCCAACACCAACCCGAGACAAAGCAGTGACAATGTGCTCTTCCCCTTCTACCAGCCTTCCCACAAGAGTGGCCAAGCTCTCCTCTGCAGCTGGAGGACTGATTTTCCCAGTTCAGAGGCTGAGGCTGGCTTACATGCAGCCCACGTGCTCCTAGAATCCCGGGGACACGCACAGCGCGCCCACCACGCAGCCCAACACCAGTCCTGCAAGCAAAACCACATACAAGCACTCCGTGAAAGCAACCACCGCTCACTGCAGGGAATGATCGTCTATCTCATTTGTACACACAGCTCCACCAGCGCACGTCCACGCAGAGTGGTTCACATCTGCTTTCCCTCAGAAATGGGAGATCTTCTCAAGGCGAACTTCAGGTGGAGGAGAGAAAGGGGCATTGAAAATGAGCCGAAAGCAAAGCAAGGAGAAGCCGCAGTGACCCAGACTAGTCAACCTGTAAAGAGACAGATCTTCTACAGGGCTAGAGCAGAACTTTTAACATGCGTTTCGGAAACTAGCCAGCCAAGTTTGGGAGAGTATGAAGGAAAAGGAATAAAGCTCTGCAGCGGTAACAGGGATATACTCAAAGGCATGCGTGAGCTAGTCCATCTTGGCCTGGATTAGCCACAGCTTGCAGGGCATCAAAGCTGAAGCCTTTGAAGTGCAGAGCCTTGGCCGCAGTGTGCTGCCCAGTACCCATGTAGCACGTTAACTCATTCATGTCAGTAGAGACAAAGAAAAACAACATTTTGAGACCACAGCAGTCAGGAGAAGCTGCGTGGCTAGCACTGCCTTAAAGCACTATCACAGACAGCCACGAGGAGCCCCACAGGCCGCCTAGGACAAAGCCATCACAGATGGCTGCTGAGGATGCTTTTCAAGAGCGTACCTGATGGAAAGACAGACTGTCGTTGCCTACGTCCTGTTGCACGTCAGACGGAGAGGAGGGTTCTGGCACAAAAGCCAGAGCGCCTTTCCAAACTTTCCACCATACAACATGTCTCCACACCAAAGCATCCAGTTTCTTGCTTGCTCAACACCATCTGCTGAAAATCTAGCCCCAAGCAAACAAAACGCACACTTGTGCACTCACCCTCAAGTGCAATCTCTGACTGATGCATGACCTGGGCAACATAATGAGAGCACCAAGGACTCCACTTGTACCTACGGCTGCTATACCACCATTAGTCTAGGAAACACGCACTCCTGCACCCGGCCTGCAGAGAGCCACCAAGGAGAACAAGAAGCACCTGGACGAAGAAGAGCCAGGAAATGTTCTGGAGCAGCAGGTACACCCTTCTGTACATGGTGGGAGCAGGTACCAAGCCTACAGTAGCTAGATTCATCCCTGAGCACAGCAGAAAAGGCACTAATGCAAACCCCAAGTGCAGGATCCTGGCAAGCGGGACTCACGGCTGGTGGACTAGCCAGCCACACCAGCTCCTCGGGGTCCCACTCTTCCCAGCTACCTGCAGTACCTTCCTGTGACTGTTCTGGGCACCCCACAGGTCCCTCTCATCACCCCATGGTAGAGTGCGCTTCTGCAAACACCATGGCGAGCTGAGGGTGTGGAGGGCACCCTCTGCACAGTCTCCCACATGCCAAGGCACGTATTTTACAGCTCCGCAGGCAACACATCCTTCCTGGCTCATAAAAACCTCTGACGCATGGAAATGAAGCGGTAGGTGCTCAGACAATACCTTGACAGGATCAAACCACCTCAGAGAGGCAAATTCACTTGGGCTGCGGTTCTCCCCACGCCTTCCTCCACTGTTTTAAACCATCACCTTCCCTTGAAATTCGCTGCCCAGCTGACGCTCCGGCCTGGGTTCACGTTCCCTCTCCCCAGACACCTTCCAAGACCCAAGCTATGGCACCACTCAACATCAAAGCTCCTGCCGGGGCCGTCCATATATCACACTGCGTGTCCTTCCTCCTCCGTGCTACGGAGATCCTCCTCTCCCAGCTCCTGTGAGGGACAGTTCTGGAACGGGAAGCTTGGCTTTCTCCACCTATCTTGCTTCTCTCTTCCTATTATATTATATTTATATCCTGTATAGGGGGCTAAAAAGAGCAGGCAGGCAGCTCCACACTGGAAAACTAGGCAGCATGCCACACGCGGCTGGACCCCAGCTCTCTGACGCTGCTCTGCATGCCTGGGGCTGTGCTTTGAGGAAGGCCAGCCTGGAGACAGAGAGGACTGAAGCTGAAAATAATATGGCACTCACCCTTTCTGCACTCAACTCCCAGGAAAATCCAAGACAAAACTCTGCTTGGGGTGATCAGCAATTTCACAGCACGTCCACTGATTGCAAGAGCTGGCATGACTGAGAACAAATGGGGCAAATTCGGGGGGCTGGGGAAGTCTGGGAGAATTCTGTGCCAGACAGTTTTGGCAAGGAAGAGCTCCTCTCCAGATCTGTCTGTCCAGCACAGGGGACGCTGTGACCCTGCCCGGCGTGCCACTGGCACACCGCTTCACAGCACATTGCCCAGAGGAGGTCACCAGCCAGTCCCTAGCAGCCGGCCCCACCAAGAACAGCTTCCAGCCTTTTTTTCCTCCAACCATGCTGAGCCATCCCCCAGCGAGAAAGTACCCCCAGCTCTTTTACGGAGCCTCCGGAAGCTCATCCCCGGCCACGCTGCCTGCGCAGAGCAGGGGCCAGCCCAGGAGGACATACCACAGCCCCTCTGCGAGTTGGACCCACCTGGGGGAGCTACTGCAAGGTCAGGCTGACCTGGCAGACTTTGTTCTCAGGCTCACATCCACCCAAAGAGCCGAATGTGTCCTAAATATCACTGTTACCATCCAATCCGGGAAGTCCTCGGGCCAACAGCAGGGCTGGGTGACAGGCATCTGTGGCAGAACCCTCTGAGCGTATCCCAGTGTCCCCACAGGCACCCGCTCACGGCATCTCCTGCACGGCCATTGTGATGGCATGTGAGGGCTGTAGAGAAACCCTGAAACACCGCTGCAACCGCAAGGCTATACAAAATGTTGCAAGTCTCAGTGCGAGAAGCAGGAAATCTAGAAGACAAATTGTCACAGGACACCAAAGAATTCCTAGTATGTTGTTTGCAAAAATAGTTACAATGCTAGCTTGCCTGCAACTGGTACACAGCGCTAAAACAAGCAGCTCTTCAGGGTCCCCCTTTACCCACCAAATAGATCTCAGATAACCTCAGACATATCTCATAGCAGTCTCAAAGTCATGACCCAAAGAAGTCCCCCAGTTTAACATGAGAAGCATATTTTTGGCCAGATTTTGAACCTTTAAAGACAACAAAGTCTCAAATGATGTTCTCTAATATTAATTTCACTCACGTACTGCATAGCTAGTGGTTTGTAACCACAGCAAGCAGCATTGTTCTGCTGCTTCAGTCTGTCCGGGAAGACGCTTGCTGCAACACGCACCTCCTAGCCCGCAGGCTAAGGGCAACCAGGAGGGAAATCCTGATGCAGCAGCTCGGGGTGCACGAAGCTCCCCGACAGATACTAACCACGCGTCAGCACCCATAACCTTGCTTCCAGAACTGATGGTGCTTAATAAGTACTGCAGAAGAATAAATAATTTCTAATACTCATCACCTTGCATGACGGCGACGGTGAGCTCTGCGTGAAGTTTGCTCACACATCAAGCTCACGTTGGGAACCGCAGGTCTTCAGACAGCACAGAGGAGCCTGCGCACGTGGGAACGTGCTCTGCAGGAGCGGGCCCCACCACGGGAAGCCCAGCACCGGGGGCTGCTAACGGGAGCCGCTGGAGCAGGCGACTCGCCGGGCGACAGCTCACAGTCCAGGATACTGTGTGCTCCTTCCATGACCCAGCCCAGGTTTCGGGGGTGCACAGCCCCCAACCCAGGACCCTGCCCGGGCCAGCTGTTAGCTCCGAGAATAGCTCACATCAGCTGCAGAGGATCAAGTAATTGCTCCAGGGATGGGGAACACCAACCATTTTCAGCTTTCCGGGAGCACTGATGGGCTGGGGGTGAGCAATCCCAGGGGAGGCGGAGTGCTAGCCACCCAGCCTGGCAGGAGGAAGAGCTTGCAGCTTGTTACGTTCTTCCAAGGTCTTGTTTTTCCCAAGGAAAGGAAATGGTTTCAAAGAAGTTTTAAACCTCGGAGTTGCTTTTTTGAAAAAATTTCCCAGACTCAAAGGCTGCAGTTTCACACCAGGAAAATATAAAACATGCACATTTTCCACCAGAGGCACAATCCTGACATCTCCCACCCGCCCTCCCAGAGCAGCAGAGAGCGGCTCCTCCGCAGGCCGCTGCCCGCCGGCCCCGGCACAAGGGACACGCAGCACTGCTGGCCACGCTCCGAGGGGCAGCCGGGGTCAGAGCTGGGCAGCGCTCATACCCCTCACCACAGGCACTCCACAACCTGCGCTTGGCTCCTTTTCTGTGAAATCTTTGCAGGTCACCTTTACAAAGCCACATGAGAGCCCTAGAACTACTTTACAGGCTGCAAAATCAGTTGTGCCCATAAAGAGGTTCTTTATGGCAGTGTGCGATGCCAGCTCTGGAGCGCTACTGCTTCCAGGCCCGGGCAGCAGCAGGAGCCTCTGCTCCCCACCCCACAGACCAGCACCTCTCCCCCGGCTCCAGGAGCCTGCGCTCTGTGGTGCGGACGGGCCTCAGCTGCATTTCAACCACACCGCCTCCCATCTCAAGACGATATTTAAAGGACACCGATGGAAGCACTGAAATGCTTGAAAATGCTACAGTGAAGGTTGCATGAGCACTATTAATTAAACTTCTGTATATGGCTGTTCCACGGGAAAAGCCTTGCCCACCAATGCTGCATGCTAACAGCAGTGCCAGAATCCAGATTCTAAGCCTGAATCCAAAACTGGGAAGGAGCAGCCTGTCTGTGCTAGCATCCGCATCCTTCATCAGTCCTGCAGACAGGAGAAGGCTCAGCTGCCGTGCCACCCCCTGAGAGCAAACGAGGAGAACGGGAAAAGGGAAGTGAGTTAATGTTGCACAATCCCTGTCCAACCGCTCGACTTTGAAATAGCAGTTTTCTGACTTTTAAAAAAAAAATAATAATCCAGAAATTTGCACATAAAATTTTAAGGTACCAGGAAAGGAACCCCAGTGAACCTCAACTCTGCTCTGTGTCACCGGCAAGCCTGGGGAACGGGATCTCCGGGTGCACAGGCCAGCCAGGGGAAGTGGGGCTGGAAAAGCACCCCCAAAGCAAAATAGGACCTGCCAAAACACCTGGCCTGGGAGAAGACTCATCTGTCAGCCCTTGTCTGGGGTTCAGATGTAAAATTAAGGTTAGAGTTGAGAGAAAGACAGAAGCTGCACTTTGAGAGGGGATGGAAAGGGCTCACTAAAAGAAAGTGGGGGCTGGCAGAAGACCTGGGCTTGCAGAAACCTTCCACAAGGATGACCTTGTCCAATGTTCACCTATATAAGATACGGGTTGGGATAATGCTGAGACAAATTCAGAGCTGCAGCCGGAGTGGGGCCGGAAAGGCACTGCAAAAGTAGCTGGCAGCTGCCAAAAGACCTGGGATGGGAGAAATCACTGGACCAGGTAATCAGTAGGAGACTTCTCTATGGCTTCCCAGGAAAATCGGAGTTATGGCTTAAGAAAAAGAAAACCCAGAGGTGTGGCAGCAGCAGGGTAAGGGAGGGCTCGCCAGAGCAAAGTGAGGGCTGCAAGAGGCCTCACCTGGGAGAAAGCCTTCATGGGGGAAATGGCTGAGGGGCTTAGCCAAGACTCAGCTGGAAAACAAGGGTTAGGGTTCAGAGAAAGAGAAAGTCAAGAGCTCACATGGGGCTGGAACGAGACTGCCAAAAGGAAGAGGGGCTGCCAAGAGGTCTGGGCTGGGAAATGGCTCAGAGACCTTCCCCACAGCTCGGCTGGAAAATAGCTCCTAGGGTCGGGGTCTGGACAGAAAGGAAAGGTTACACTTGCTGTTGGGGTGGGATTGGAAAGGGGCTGCCAAGAGAGCTGGGGTGGGAGATACCTTTCCCCAGGAAATGGTTGGGGGGCCCTTCCTTATGGCCCAGCAGGCTAACGAGAGTTCGGGCTGAGAAGCAGAACGCCGGGTGTTTGTGCCGGAGTGAAGCTGGAAAGGGGCTGTCAAAGGAAAGCGAGGGCTCGTAAGAGTCCTGGGCTGAGAGAAAGCCTTGGTGTGAGCAATGGGTTAGGGATCTCCCCTACAGTTCTTCACAAAAAAATAAGAGTCAGGGTTGAGTGAAAGGGAGAGCTTACAGCTGAGCCTGGGCTGGGGATACCAAGGGAGCTGGGCTAGGTCAAAGATTTCATCTGGGCAATGGCTGCGGGGCCTTTTCTGGTTTTCTGTGGGGAAAATGAGAGCTAGAGCCAGGGTTAGGCTTAGGGCTGAGAGAAAGCCTAGAGCTGCAGCTGGACTGTGGCTGGAAAGGGGCTGCTAAAGCCAAGTGGGGGCTGCCAAGAGACCTGGTCTGGGAGAACTTTCATCTTGGTTTCCACGTCTAAGGCTCAGATGGAAAGTAAGAACTAAGGTTAAGGCTGACAGAAAGCAAAAGCCATGGGGTTCAGTTGGAACAGGGTTAGAAATGGGCTGCCAAAGATTATTTTAGATTGCCAAGAGGCCTTGGCTGGGAATCATCTTTTGTACAGCAGGTATTGTCAAAAGTTTCAGCTATAAAATTAGGGTTAGGGTAACACCAATGGGAAGACAAAGCCTGGACATGCAATTGAAGCAGGGATGGAAATGGGCTGCTAAAGCAAAGCGGGGGCCTGCAAAGAGACTGGGGCTTAGAGAAAGCCCTGGTCTGGACCATGGCTCAGCAGCCTTCTCTACAGCTTCCCCCAAAAAGGGAGAGTTAGGGTTGAGAGAAAGCCCGGAACTGCAGACAGAGTGGGGCTGGAAAGGGGCTGCCAAAAGGAAAGAGGCAGAAGATCTGTGCTAGGAGAAGTCTCTGCTCTGCAACACGCCTTCAGGGCCACGTCTACCCATTCCCAAGAAAACGAAGGCTAGAGATAGGACTGAAGGATGAGAGCTGCTGTTGGAGCAGGGCTGTAACACGGCTGCCAAGACACTGGGGATGGGAGAAATCTTTACCCGTGCAATTCCTGTGGGTCCTTGTCTAAGGCTCAGCAGGAGAATGAGGACTAGGTTTGAGAGCAAGACAACTTCTCCATTTAAGGCAACACAAAGACAGTCGCGGTAACAGGCTTCTGCCTCCTTCATTCAGGTGCAAAGGGAATAGAGCACAGTGACAAACAGCATTTTTGAAAATCAAATGTTTGTTTTCAGAGGCTGGTGCTTTGCTGAGGCTGGCTGAATTTTTACAAGGACAGGTAAAAGATCAAATTTTACCTTTTTCTGTAACCTCTTCCTCAAAACCAACATCCGTTCTCGTTGAAACCTTACAAAAAAGACAGCCTGAGGCACTGCAAAGATTTTCACTGCAAAACAGTTAGAGTTAGACAAGGATTATTCCAACTGCACAGAGGAGCTTCATCACAGAGAGCACCAACACCACCTAAGATTGAATTACATTAAAAACGTATCTTGCGGGAACGAGCTGTAATTAGACTGGCCCACAAGTCTGACGGTCTCCACAGCCAACAAGCTGAAAACGTAGCACGTGTTAACAAGCAGAAGAGGACTATGCCCACAGGTTACATATTCCAAGAGCAGGCAACAGGATGAGTCCGCACCATCCAAGTTGCCCTCAGCTGACGTCCTACTTGCCTTTTAGGAGACTCTGCTGGTGAGCCCTCACATCTGAAACTCCAGTTGATTTTGCAGTGCATCCCCCAGAAAAGGCTGGACTACTATAAGTCCGTTGATCACCAAGATACCAGGCAAAAAGGCGTCCTCCATGTAATATAACACACACACAGGTGAGGATCAGCCAAACAGGGCCAGTCCTCTGGGTCCCAAGAGGATAAGCACTGCGGTGGAACGGTGCAGGGGATGAAGCTTTGGTTCAGTTTTGGGCCCCCCACTACAAGAAACATACTGAGGTGCTGGAGTGCACCCAAAGAAGAGCAACGAAGCTGGTGAGGGGTCTGGAGCACAAGTCTTGTGAGGAGCGGCTGAGGGGGCTGGGGGTGTTCAGCCTGGAGAAATGGAGGCTGAGGGGAGACCTTGCTGCTCTCTACAACTCCCTGAAAGGAGGGGGTAGAGAGGTGGGGGTCATTTTCTTTTCCCATGTAATAAGTAATAGGACAAGAAGAAAGAGCCTCAAATTGTGCCAGAGGAGGTTTAGATTGGGTATTAGGAAAAATTTCTTCACAGAAAGGGTTGTCAAGCATTGGAACAGGCTGCCCAGGGAAGTGGTTGAGTCACCATCCCTGGAGGTGTTTAAAAGCGTAAATGTGGTGCTTAGGGACACGGGTTAGTGGTGGACTTGCTAGTGTTGGGTTTACAGTTGGAGTCAATGATCTTAGGGTCTCTTCCAACCTAAATGATTCTATGGTTCACAGAAACTGGGAACAGTCCTCAAAATCAGAAGGCACATGGCACGGTTGGGGGCTGCCCCTGTCTTTCCCTTGGGGCCAGGGATCCGGCCTTGCCTCAGCCCTTCCCTCTCCCCAACTCCTGCTCCCAAGATACCCACACAACAAGGACAGGCCCCACAGATGACTTTAAACATACATACAAAGCCCAGTCTCCGAGTGCAGGCTGGCATTCCCCTGCTGCAGACTTTCACCAATATCCCGTCAAGCATTCTGCATCCCAACAGGAACAGATGCTCCAACAGCCCCTCAGTCACGGGCACACCAAGGCACTCCTGAAAGTTAGTTTTATTCATAGCCTTTATCCAAAGAGCAACTTTCATTTCCTGCAGGGAACTCACATCTGCAGTGGGGCGAGGAAGGTGGGAGCCGGCAGCTTTGAACACAGTCCCACTTTTGCTTTGCCTTCACTTCCCAGCTCCGTTCTCCTGGCTGCAGAGCCTGGGGACCCCCTGCCCTCTCCTCCCCTCTCTGACCACCCCGGTGCACCCCGGCCCCTTGCCCCATGGCACAGCTGTACCAGCTGCAGCTCAGAGGGTCCCCCGAGGCCAGCTCACCCCCGGCCCGCGAGCAGCAGTGAGGCACCGGATCTGCCTGGGGACAGGCGTGAGCACAGCCCTGCCTGCTCCCCACAGGTCATGTCTGCAGGCTTGGCACCACCGGTCAAAAGGGCTACAGACTCAGACAAAGCAGAGGCCTCAGCATCTGCAGAAACTGATGGCATTTGCCCAAGAAAGCTCCTTATTCAGCACGGCAGCACGGATGAGAATATTTTTACTTTATTAGAGCACATCCCTGCAATACAGTGCCATGTTCATCTGCCTGCAAGAAGCAGGTGGCTTCCTTCTTCAAAGGGGAAAAATAACAGATTTTATCTGTAGAAATAAGCTGCAGCCAGGAAACAATGTGTGCAGTTAAAACAAAAATCAACACCCAACCGTCAGGTCCTTAGAGATTGTCAATCCTCTTCAAAGGGTGAACAAAAGGGGCATGTGGCTTTCTCTGAGGAAAGAACGAAGCACAACAGGAGCTGGGATTCAAAGAGCAAGCAGTGCTCACAAGCCACCTCTTGAAGGACAAGGGGCACCCCCAGGTGCACGTGGGCACGTCCACCTATACGCCAGAAACACTGGTGATAATACACTCAGAAAACCTGCACTCTTTCTTTTCACTTTTTAAGTAGGAATTCTGCACTGAAGCCCCTCCAAGGCTGCTGCAGTGAAGAGCAGAAACAGGCAGCAGCCTTGGGCTGCAGCCACAGGCCAAGAGCAGTCACTTCTAAGTTGACGTTTGCCACTACACCATACATTTCAATTCTGATTCCCAGACCACAGGTGTGGCTAACATTCACTGACACAACCAAGCCACTCAGCACCCTGCACATGCACACCACATCTCAATGACATGATAAAAATCCATCGAAAAGACTGCATTTGCTTCTCAGCAGGTCTCTGGGATACTCGGGTCCCAGACCAGAAGTGAGAGCCCCAACAGCTGCTCTTGAAGCAAAGCAAATTGGGTCCAGTGGGAGAAGAGTCTGCCTTGCACCATGGCTGAGGTGAGGAACCCCTCCAGCAACTACTTTCAGTTCAAGGTGATGGCACACTGCCAACCGGGAGCACACAGTGACACTGCAGGCTCACAAAACTCTTAAAACACTCTGAAAACACGACTTGTGGTCCGTGCCTCAGGTGCTCACCCTCAGCAGGAGCTAAAAGCCAGCATTTAGAGATCAGCAGTTCTCCTAGCCGCGTTTCCTACGTGGCAGACTGGAAGATGAACTCATTCTGTGGTTCATCAAAGACATTCAAGGGGAATGAGAGCCCCACACTTCAGGCTCGAGGCCTCTCTGCTTATGACAAACCAGAGAACAGTGTACCTGGGCTCCACACATTCTCACTTAGCCCCCAAACTAGCTGGCACTGGCCCCGCTGGAGATGCACCCTCTCCAAGGTGACCCCGTCTGCCAGCCATGCTCCCCGCAGCCTGAGGGTCCCCTTCCCAGGTGCAGGGGCAGCACCAGGCACAGCACAGCGGGCTCAGGCTCCGGGGAGGTGCCAAGGACAAGGTCTCACTGCAAGCAGTTCCTTTGCAACAGAGGCATCAAGAAGCGTCCAACCTCCATCTGTCAGCAGACTTCTGGTGATGCTTCCTTCCAGATGAGGGGTGCGAGCCTCGCTCACCTCCTCAACATCATGTGGCCTTTCTCTTCTCTCCTCCCTCCTACAGTTTTGATTACACAAAGGATCCCTTGAAAATACAGATCGCAAACAGGCACAACACTTTGCATGCAGCCCCAAAGGAAAAGCAGGCAGGCAGGGAGATAAAGAGAGGAGAATTGCACAGCCGTGCCATGAAATTACTGATTTTCGGACAAGCAGATCTGCTCTGCTGAAGCGCCTCAGGAAGTGATGCATCTCCTCAGTGTCCCGGCACAGCTTGAAGGAAAAGAGATTAGTCAGGGGTGCTGGGTCCAAACCTGCTGCCCAGGCCAGCAGCAAGCCAGGCTCGCGGACTGCAGCTAGTCCAGGTGGAGCCGGGGAGGCTCAGCACACCCTTGCTGCTCTGGTACCAGAAGATGTGCTAACCTGCCCTGAGAAAGGCTGCCAGAGGTCAAAGTACAGACTGATGAGAAGATTCAGATCTCTCTAGAGCGGGAGCCAGCGCTCTCGGCAGCAGAGAGCTGCAAGGCATCTCCCACAGCAGCAGCAGCACGTGGACCCTGCTCAGCCCTTCCGAACACAAGGCCGCAACAAAGGGCACCAAGCAATGGGCAACCAAGAGCTTTCAGGCGACTGTCTCGCATGTAAAGGGTCCTGGTCCTTCTTTTGCCACACACCACCAACCCCTATGCCAGTCTCAGCAGCTGCACTTGTGTGTACACACCGTTTTGGGGTGGCAGGGACATTCCCCCTTGCCTCACACAAGCTGCAGAAGCAGCTCTTTGGGGGGCAGGCAGTGCTGCTTTAGCTCTGGCAGCCTGAGAGCTGCTCTGCTCCCCACCGCCTGCTGTCCTTGTGGCAGCAGCCCTTGGCTCAAACGCGGAGGAGCAGCGTCTCATGCCTGACAACGAACCTTATGGCCTTGAGGAAAGGGGAGAGTAGTCAGTAGCCATTCCCTACCACGCAGGGATGACACGGACCCATGTCATTTTGGTATCAGGGTCAGGCATCAAGCGAATCCCTTCAGGCCTTTGCAGAGCTGAGGCATTAATACTGCTGCTCCAGCAGGAGCTCCCAGAGTCCTAGTACTTCGCACTGGTCAGAGGCACAGGAATAGCACCAACATCTCCCGGCATGTCCCGTCCTGCGGCCTGGAGAGCCCCTTGCATCAGTGCACCAGCCAGGAGCATGTCAGGCCAAGCTGGATCAGTGTGCTGGGGAGTAAGCGACCAGCCTTGGCAAGCAAACACAGACCATTCCCAAAGGAGCAAGGGTGCCTGCGTCTGCCTGAAGACAGACAGGGGAAATAAGTACTGGCCAGGCACTGCCCTGCTACTCCTGCCCTAATCTAGGAGCATTACAGAACAGCAGACGGCAGGCCAGGACTGACGGGCTCTGGCAGGCTCTCCCAGGCAAGCTGGAGCAGAGATCCCCAGGGCCTGGTGGCACCTGCCCATCAGAGGGGCCTCCAGAGCACTCTCCACCCTCAGCAGTTTTGCTGTTGGAAAGGCAGACAGCAAGCCCAAGGACAACCAGGCGTCAGCCACCCTCCCTACCTGATGCATCCACACCGCAGGTGAGCAGCAGGAGAGGACCCAGGGGTCCAGCTGGGGCAGAGCGAGAGCAGAACTCAGAGCCTGACACTGTCCTTCCTTCGCTTGGCTCGACCAACATGCTTCTCCAAGGCACCAAACAGCAGAGAGACAAACATCTGCAGTCCCCTGGTGCTGTTTGGTTCTTGCTACCTTATCAATTCCTGTTTCCACGCAGGGCTGCGCAGACACGTCTCAGCCGGCAGAGCTACCGGAGCTTGAAGCCTGAGTATCTGTGGTGCAATCCAGAGGGACTCAGGCAACTACATTCCTGTGGGCTGCACAGAGAAGGGGCTCTGCAGAGACACGGCCCTGCCACCGGGTTGAGAGAGGTGCTCCTGCTCACTCAGGGAGATCCAGGCATGGGAGAGCAGCACTGACAAGACAACTGCCTGCAAAACACTGAAGGGGCCGAGCTAGGGGAGGGAGAAAGAGAAACACAGCACAAGAGTGACACTTCTGTCCCTGGCTCCTCCCAACCAGCTCTCAGTAAGCTGAAATAGGGAGGGCTGCATGGCCCAGCAAAGCCTCCTCCGCTGGGCAAGCCAGCCGGCTGCTCTTCACAACATGCTCAATCACCCGAGAGCTTCTCTGTGGGATACTCTTTGAAGGAGGTATCCAGCCCCCATCAGAAGCCACCCGTCTGCAGGCTGTCACGCAAGCAGCCTGGCAGCCCAGAGCCCGGCTGTCTCCCCACATCCTGCTGCAGCAGGATTTGTTTATGTGTCTGCAGCTGCTCCGTGCATTCGCCATGGGAATCCAGGCTGAAACTCCAGCCGCGTCAAGCAGAGAAGCGGCCTCCCCTCTGCGCAGCCTCGCAGCTCGGCGAGCATGCGGAGCCCGGCAGGCAGAATGCTGCAGGGGGCACGAGCCCCTGGAAACAGGCCTGTCGGAGCGGTGAGCCGCATTCCCAGCCCTCCGCAGTGCCTCCCCCACATCCTGCCTCCAGCCCTCCGCTGGGGGTAGAGAATGCAAATCTTGGGTTGTAATTTTTCCAAGTTAAAAATAACCCAGTAGTTTAGTAAGAGAGAAGCAGCAGCAGCGAGGCAGGGGGCTGGGGAGCCTGTGAGCTTGCTGCAAGGCAGCTATGGCATACATTTTTCCTTCCCAAGCAGAGGCTGTGGAGAGGCAGTCTCCCAGCTCTGCGTGCACAGTTATGGGAAGCAAGACCTCTTCAGCATCCCAATTGCAGCGGCTTCACTGAGCACCCAAATGCTCTCCGTTTCAGAGCTAGCTGCCCTAACACCCCTTTCCTGCTCCCTGGCGGGAAGGGGGCACAGGCCCCACTCCCCTGAGCAGGATGCAGGAAGCACACAGAGGGTTGGATAATCCAAAGTCAGGGAGCAAAGACCCCTCAGGCAGGTATGTGTGTCCAGGGCAGGCTGGGCAGAGCATCACCCAACGGCCAGCCCCAGGGGAGTCACAGCTGTGCTCCAAGCAATTTTCTGATCTTAGAATATTTTAATCTTTAAAAAAAGAAGGGAGGGTGGGGGGCAGGAATTAACTGTGTTCTCTGATAAGGACACCCAGTGCACATGGCAAACCTGCCGGCCAAGCCACGCAGTGCCTTCCCAGGACACCCAAACTCCACCACCCCACAGGGCAACAGGCAACAAGACTTTGACGGGCAGGCAAGAAATAGCCACAACCTCCTTGCCACTTGCTCCATGGGACAAAGAACATGGCGATGCTGCACAGTGTTCCCCCTCCGAAAAGCCGGCTCAGCACCAACCCTTCTGCTCCCAGGCAGGCTCTCAGCCCTAAAGCAACAGCCATGTCAGAGACCCCAGGAAGACGCTTGGGACAGTGCCACTGCCTGTGCACAGAGGATGCTCTGCTGGCACCCGACAAGCAAGAGAGCACACACAGGCTGGATGCAGCCCCCGGTAATGCAGCTTCAGTCAGCTGTGCTTCATGACTCTCATGACAAGCTCACGTGGCAAAAAACAGCAATAGCTCCTTTTTGGAGAGTTTTCAAACGCAGGTCCTAACCCAAGACCATAACCACAATGCCCTTCAGGAGTTACTTCAAAGCTGCCCAGTGCCACAGGGCTGAGAACCAAGGGCTGGCTTAGAGTCCAGTGAGCACAGCAGCAAGCAGGGACCAACAGTAGAAGGGGAGAGAATGCTGCAGGATGGCTGGAGACACCTTTCATTTTGTTCAGCGAAGGCACATCATGAACCGCAAAGCCATGCCTGGCCATCCAGTGCACGTACAAAGACACGGCACTCCAGCTTGTTGCTAAAGAGAGGGAAACGAGGTCTGAGTTCACCGTAAAATATATTTCTCTCATCACCTTCATGGACAGCTCAAAATGAGGGGACACACCACTCCCAAGCATTACTGGGGGTTGAGAGGTGGCCATCTGCAGAGTGGGGATGCACCCACCGTTGGCTGCACCCCCTTCTCCACACTATCACCCTGCTACCCTCACGTGCAGGAGCTGCCAGGAGCGAGAGAGGTTTCTCAAGCCTACATCTGTTGTCTTCTGATCAGCAGGGCAAGAGTCTCACTTGAAACAGTTGCTCGTAAGTCCAAGGCAGTGGATTTTAATCCTCAACATCAGCAAGGCAAAAACCAGAGGAAAAATAAAACAAGTCTCTACAGCTCAGTACCTATGCAGACAAGGAAGAGAGAAGGGAGGTAGGCCAAGCCTGCCCAGCCTCGCAGCTGGCACCCAGCAGGCTGGGCTCCTGGGGGCTGCAAGCCTGTGACCACCCTCAGCAGTGATTTCACAGGTGAGGGTGTGCTGGTGTGTGTGCGTGTGAACACCTGCAGACTCCCGTGCATGCAGGGCACCCCCAGCAGCTCCCTGCAGGGCGATACCCCAGCAGCACGATTCGCATGCCCTACAAAGAGCATCACCAGCTCCTGCCACATCAGCAAAGCCCATTGAACTGACCTGGCATTTTCCAGACGCTGCTCCCCATTAAACACAAACATGCTCCGGTGTGGCATTCGACCCAGGCCACCACACAGGCCAAATTAACTGCCCTGTCTGCCAAATCTTAACAAGCCATTTCTCCATCACCAGTGCCAAGTTTTCCTTCCACTTATTCACCAGCCCCAGCATGATGACCAGCAAGCCAAAAAGGAAGGATATGAATGGGGTGTCCAGGGAACAGACTGTGCCAGTCTGAAGGCCACAAAACCTCCAATTTCCCCCGTCACACTCCCAGCACTTAATTTTCTACTTTAAAATAAGGGAAAATGCAGTATCTGTATCCACGTGCTGCAGGAGAGTCACGAGTTGCACAGGCCTATGGCAGACTGCCACTTCCACAGCTTCCCGCACAGCTCTCCGACCCCTCCGGTACCCCGCTGCAGGCAGGAGGTAGCCAGCTCGTAGCCTCCCTCCTTGCCTGCTGGGAGCCAGAAGCACACTCCTCAGAATGGCAGCTCAACATAGCTGTAGGACCAGCTTGCCTACAACCAAAAAGATGCCTGGTGGGCAACTCCTCTTCCTTAGCCTGCGACTGTACACCTGATCTGCTCCTCCATAAGCGGGGGAGCCTCACGTACCAAGGGGAGTATGAGATAAGGCTACCAAGGAGACTGTGCAAAGCCTCGGGTCAGAGTGACAACACAACCCTAGCTCCATTTTAGAAGGAAATGGGCAAAGTAGCTCTGAGGACACACTCTGGGTGCTAGAAGCGGGCTGTCTTCTCTGAAGTGCCTCTGTCACCCTCATGGGCTCAGCTGCTACTGCCTTCCTGGACCAGTGGTCATGAGGAACCAGACTTCCCAGTAGCATAAGAAAAACCTCTTCTGAATTACTGGGCCTGTGGGAGCACAGGGGTTATCACCAGCTGCTTCAGATGCTTCTTTCAACAGGGCAAACCACCCAGCTGCTTTCCAGCTACCAAGAGGGATATGGAGGTTTCAGCAGAAATCAGCACCCTGCACACTCTGCACATTTTCCTGCTGCCTTTTATTTCTCACGCACAAGCACTCAGAACCTCACTTAGCTGCCCAAGTCCATCCTCAAGGTCACCAGCCCTGTAAAGATGCCACCAGGCACATAATTTAGCCCACAGCACGTTTATTAGTATGAAAGGTGTACAAAAGCCAGCTCAACCGGTAGACCTTGACAGCTGGCCAATTCAAAGAACTATAAGGTTACTACTTGAGAGTTACACACCAAAGAGCACTGAACTCAAGCTATCCCAAGGCAGACAGCCAAAAAATGAGATGGCATTCCTGAAAGCACAGATCTTCCCCTCTTACTGCTGTTAATACCCTGCACAGCAAACTCAAGCTGTCAGAAAACAGCTTTGCCACACTGCAGACAGATCCTCAAAGGCAATCAGAGCCCTTTGTGCCTCTATTTTCCAACTGTAGAATGGGGATAAAAATCAGCCTTCACAGCAGGGCTACTGAGAGGATGAACAAGTACTTGCAACGCACCTCACGACTTGGCTGTAGACACATATGAGGAGCACGTCTGAGACCCAGAGCATGTTTCCTGCACAGCAACACAGGCCACAGCTCCGAATGGTGATGGAGACCCCACTGCACAGACCAGTCTAGCTGAAAATCATTCCTTCAGGCATTTCTGTCAGTCTTCTCCAGTTGAAATTCCCTGCTGTAGACCTCCACAGTGGATCGCCTTTACCCCTGCCAGCCATCCGGCATCCCCACACCCCGGTTTGCTATTGTTACGTGCCAGCTTTAAGTTATTGCCCTCTTGCTAAAACCACAGTAAAGGAAAAGGTGAACCAGGCTTTGCGCCCTCCTGCCAACCTGGCCCTGCTTCATCTAGTGAACAGCCCATGGGAATGTGCCCTAAGAAACACATCCAAGCCAGGAGCTGAATGAAACGTGGCCAAGCCACCAGCAGCTGGGCCACGAGAGCACAGTCAGCATTTTAAGCTTTTTCAGGGCCTCGCAAGCAGGACGGACGCCACTGCTTTGGCAAATGCCTTGTCTGTGTACAGGCGGTGGAGCCGGGTACGGTGCAGGAAGCAAACTCAGGGCCAGCCTTGCTTTGCCCACCATGGCCACATCTCACGCCTCAGTTCTTCTGCACAGGCACTGAAGGCTGATCTCAAGCTATATCTTTGTGATAAGTGAGCAGCTCTCCTTTGGGCTAGGCAGCACCCCCATCCTGGTCCTAGGGGTCTCAAAACCCAGGTGACAAAGGAAACTCAGCTCGGTCTGTGCTCTCTCACACACAGTGAAGGTTGGAGAGGGAGTAGAAGGGACCCCCAAAAAGGACATTTTCCTACACTGGTCACTCACCGAGTACAGGACGTCTGCACCACCAGCTTACAGAGGTCACTTGCTTCATGCTGCCTTGTTGGAGAGGAGCTCCTGCACATGCAAAGGCTGCACCTGCCCTGCCAGCACTGCAAACCCAGGCCACCGCATCCCAGGAGGGGGCAGAAAGGTTGGCTGGCAGAACCCCTGCCTGTGTCAGCGCCTCAAGCTGCTCCTCAGCACCCAGGAAGGCAACATCCCAAACAACCACAGCCTGAGAGTTTACTGTATGCTGGGGTGAGGTCCCACGGCTCACGGCATCTGTTCTGCCTGTACATTCTAAGAGAAACTAGCAAACCCTGGCCCAAAATAGCAACAGACAGAAATCTGCTGTTCTCCAGGCCTGAGAACTTGCATATTGAAGCATCAGACCTGTTTCCCAAGCATCTAAAGGCAGAGAGAAAGCAAAACATAGCAAACTCTCCTGATGCAACACAAAGCAAGAGCACCCTTCACAAGCAGTGCCGCTACCCCACAGTCCTCAGGTCCACATCCTTACACACACCTCCACTGCAACTGCTCTGCCCTGCAAGGACTGTAACTCCCTGACATCTGCCTCCCAGGACTTCCAGTTTATTTTCAATTTCACTCTCTGGGATACACGTTCTCCACAATCTCAGCCCAAGCTACTTTGCAGAACAGTCTCCAGAGTTCAGGTGCCATCGTAAGGAGACATTCCTCTCAACTATCTCAATGCTTCCTTGCATTTGTGTCTTTTGCATCATCCCAAGAAACACTCCAGCATGGGAGGGAGATAGAAGTGCCACAAAAAAATTCATCGACTCCTCATGTGCAAATGCTTGGAGTTCAGCAACACCAGGTTTGGTTCTCTCCTCAGCTACAGGCAATTCTTTAGTACACTTGGGTAGCCTTTTTTAACAGTGACCACCCAAAGTCCTGCCCAGACATGCTGCGAGCAAAATGCTATCGAAAGCACATATGGAGAGGTAGCCCCTTCTTGTCCCAGCTCATAAAGCCCTTCAGTCAGAGGCCAGCTCAGGGTGCAGTGCGGGGAGCATCAGCCTCACCAGGCTGGAGGTCCACACTTGCCCTGGGAGGGAGCACAGCCCTCTTGTCAGAGCACGCCCAAGCTGCAACCACTAACACTGACTGCAGGGCACCACCTTCGCACTCTCTCTTTTTTTCTCAGAGCACACCAAGCTCCTTCAAACAGTGCACAGGCACTGCTGCCATGGGTCTCTCCTGGAGTCAAGTTGCACTCATTCAGGGCACAGACACAGAAGATACACACCATGTCCGGGATCCTCCTGGCCAACCAGCACCATCTTCATGGGGTCAGCTAGCCAGCAGGCCAGCACATGGCATCAGGTGCACCAAACTACCAAGAGACACTTGTCCCTGCTTGCCAGGCAGGCCTACAGACGTCAGTATCCTTTGTCACATAGCAACATGAAGGCCAGGCAAGCAAACACTGGACACAACACCACAGCACGGGTCCCACAGACCCACGTCCTAGCCCACTCTTACTGCACATACCTGTCAGAATTCCATGACAATACGGTTTCAACATCTCCTCTCCCTCTGTACCTGGATAAGCCACTCATTTTCTGACCCCTTCCTTCACCAGATGTCTCTGGAGGAATTAGCATACAACAAGGTCCAGAAATACACTTCTGCTCTGTGTCAGACATCTCCATCTCCCAGCTCAGGGTGTCAGAAAGAGCACGAGGTAAAGCTAGATCCAGGAAACGGTTTAGGGGCACTGTCCAGAACTCCTCAGCTCTAATGTAACGCTCCTCTCAGCAGAGCAGCCAGTGGAGAGTCTGTCTAGAAACCAGAGCGCAGCATCTGCAGATAACCACATCTCTACACACAGTGTCAGATCTGGGCACAGCTGCACCTATTCAAACACACACCGTCTACAAGCCTGCGGAGTCACACCTCGCTAGAGAGCTCCCAGAGACGCCACTCTTGTAGAAATTACAAGTACTAAAGCTACAAAGAGCCTGGGCCCATAGTGACCCACTCCTTCCTTTGTTTTCTGAATTCAGGACCCTGGTCCTCGCTCTCAAAGCACAACATAGGACTGGCCCAACTCCAAAAGAGCAATGTTATTCTCAGAAACAAATTCTCACCCTCCGGAGCAAGGAGGTGGAACAGTCACTGCGACTGGCCCACAAATCTGTAACCACTTCTCTGAAGAAATCAGGGTAACCACAAACCTCAGCACCTTCACAGTAAACACAAGCCTTGCTTCAGTCAGCCTCCCCACAACATCACCGCACAGCGAACAAACAGCGCACAGTCTCTGCTGTCTGCAGTGGAGGAGAGAAACCTGCCTTTATGTATGCACAAAAGTGCATGCCGGGAAAAGCTCAGATACCCTGGTGAGGGGCACCCTACGGGGACTGAGAAAGATCACGGAGAAACAGGGCTTTGCTTGCCCTAAAGCAACAAGCAGAGAAGCATACAAATAAGAGCAATACGCTGTGCATTCCCACACCCCATCGCTCGCCTTCCCAAGCTCAGCAAGCACAGGGTACAGCAAGGATGCACCATGCACATATATAGAAGTCATGGAGAGAGAATGGCGCTCTTTTCTCTGAGACTCAATTAACAGACACCTAACACCTAAGCTTCATTTTATCTTACGTATGTTTTAAGTTCAGCCAAAGCAGATGAAACAGGGTTAAAGGTGCTGTGTGCACAAGACCTAGAGAACTCAAGGCAGCAGCTCACACAAAAATAGCAGCTTTCACAGCACGTCTATAACAAAGCACTAATGTTTATTCTTGTATCTAGGACTAACTTTAATTCTGCCTCGATGCACACATATAACAAGGCATTAATGTTTCTTAAAGAACCAAAGAACCAAATACTTCACCTACCTATACATGAAAAAAAGTGAAAGTCCCCCATAACTTTGTATCACCCTTGTTCCTGTGTGTAGCGCACTAGCAAAATGAGAGCCAGAAAGCACATAAAACAACTTACTCAGATAACTACCTTCCTGACTTCTGGAAGTTTTTTGAAGGAAACTCAACTATGCTCACAAAACAAAAAAATGTCTATTTCTAGTGCAATACAGAGGGACCAAAATTCTCAGCAGTGGCTGCTAAGTTGTAGGGCCTGGTAGCTGAAGTCCTTCAATTAGCTAAAGTCCTGCTTCTGCCTTCAAAGAAATGCAAATGAGACACCTCCTGGGGAAGAGGGTGGGGGTCTCTCACCCTGGGGAATTCCAGCAGCCTTCAGGGCAGTAGGTGCTGCAGTCCCTATCCCTGGGCCAGCCGCAGGGACACTGGGCAGCGCAGCCACCTCTGTGTCCCCCACCAGCCCTTGGCACAGGCCTTTGGCCTGGGGTCCCTCACAGCATGCTCCTGCCCTTCCCACCTACCTTCCTGAGCGAGAGCTCCCAGGCTGCAGTTTAAACACATGCTTTAGGACCACGTAAGATACTGAACAAAACGACCTGCCCCTCCACTGCCTGACTGTCCCTCCTTTGCAAGAACGTGCACCTTAGTAGGGACACGCAGCCAGTTCATGGGGCCGGGCTAACACCAGCCTGGCCCCAGATATTGCCTCCTTTTACTCCAATGCAAAGCAGGGCTCCACAGATCCCGCGCTTTTATGGTAACGGTCAGGAAACACGAGTACTCTGCCAATTGACACTGGCAAGCATAACTTTTCCCTGCTTTCGGCAGAGTCACCCCAAAAGGAAGCAATGAGTTACCTGCATTTCAACCCAGACTTCCCATAACAACTGAGTCAAACAGTAGAAGGAGCCAGACAAGCATCAGAAGGCTTCACCAGAAGAGATCTAAACTTCATCTCACCAGATAAAACACAATTAAAAAACAAACAAACAAAAAACCCCAAAACAACCAACCAGCACTACCTATACTAGTGCAACACCAGAGCCACACAAAGTTAGGGCAAAGGCAGGACTGTAGAGGACATGCCGTACCTCCTAGGATAGATGTTAATAAAATCACCATCAGACCGCTACCGAGCGGCATCCCTCACAGGGAACCCAGGGCTGGAAAATATGATGTGCACCCCACGGTCAAGCCAACATCTCATCATCATGATAACACCCACAGTCCTCGATGCAGACTCAACGCACCTCTGCAAGCACATTTCCAGCGCCCACACGAAAACCAAAGAGGGACTGGGACTTGGTTACCACACTTCTCACAGTCTTTTCTGGACTGAAAAGAGCGTTTTGCTCCTGTTAGAGCAGGATTTATACTCACTAGAGGCTGGGAATCCCCTCGAGACAACAGCCTGCAGTATGGAAACGGCGTGCACCCCTTAACCTCAAGGCAGCATTTCCTCCGCAGGGGGAAGGCCCTGGCACAAAGGATGGTTCAAGCACTCCGCTGACTCCTCAGTGCCAACACGACCGAGGCCCCCAGCTCCTCACTGAGCACTAGGCCCAAGGGCAGTGTAGTGCAGGAGCCTACAGCCAGGCATCAAACCCTCCCAGTTTTCCAATGACTCCCCGAGGAGCCAAGCGTGCTCAGGCATTCCCCAGAGCCTCTCCCCAGATATCTGTCAGGGACCTGCCTCAGACATTAAAGCCCGGACAGAGCATCCCAGGTATTTCCTACCTCTTAGGCCGACTGGACACATCCAACGTAACAATGCTAAAAATTAATAGCCACATATTGGCAGATTGCTAGGCTGCATACCAGATTTTCCCATATAAGGGAAAGTTGAAGGCATTGTCCTATCACACGGAAAACATATTGCACCAGCCTGAGATATTAAAAAGCAAAATCAGAGTCTCCTCGTGTCACAAGCTGACACCCACAGCACCACGTTTCCCCCTGTTTTGCTGATGGTTTGATCAGCTTTCCCCAGCTCAGTTATTTCCACCAGGGGCTTGTGCCTGAGGATCGCTGGAGGCCAGCTGGGACAGGCAGTGCCCAGCGCAGTGTTTGCAGTACAGGGGCCCCGCACTTTCTGAGAGGATTTCGGTCCCACCACCGCGACACTGGCACTGACATTGCCACCATTCCCAGCGTGAAGTAGAACTGTTTTTGTGGAGTTTTTAGGGTGCAGAGAACCCCCCACACACACCCCATGCACCGTCACCAACACTCTGCCCACAGCAAACATTGCTACTCAACTACATAGAGATCATTTCTCTCCCCTTTACACAGCTTGCTGGCCCCCAACAATGGCTCTGCCTCTGCTTTCACAGAGCAGGGCGAAGTCACCAGCACCACACATTGACTCCACTGTCCCAAGCAGGAAACTGGGGATGAGAGAAAACTGCTTTCATTGCTACTTACAGGAGCAATGAAAACAAGCTCTCTCGGCTCCCATGAAGCCCACTAAGACATCCAACCACCGTGCTTGCCAGTGTCTCTTTAAGACAATTTCACAGAAGCCTCCCTACGCATGCTTGCTTTCCAGACCCAACATACCGAATCCACATTCCTGCACCAAGGGCTCGCTCGCAGTACAAGGCTGATCAACCCTCTCCCCTGCTCCGCAAGGGCAAGCTTCTCCCTCACGCTGATGTGCGCGATACTAGCTCTTATCTCTGCAAACCCGAGACAGGCCAGGACACTGCAGCTTCATGCAAAAAACAAAGGCCCGCTCTGGCACCCGAGCTCTCAGCCTTGCCATCTTGCAAAAACAAGTTCACCTGCTTGTGGCAAATTCCTCTTTAAACAACATAAAGCATGGGAGTGAAACACTTTATATTATCCACCTGTAAAAGTTTTTGTCTTTGGAGAAGCACTTGAGAAAATATTAAAGATCTCTCACGGAAGACTAAATCTTAAAAATTGAGATTATGGCAGAGGGTGAGAGGCAGAGATCTGCTTCCTGTTAAAGAAGTGCGGTAAAAAGCAGTCAGGAAAATGAGACATTCCTCTGAGAGCCTGCCCCACCAAGCCACTAGAAAGCAACAGACCCCAAAAATACCCACTGCACAGACCATCGGGGCATACCGAGGGCCAGCTGCTCGAGGACCAGCAGCTTACACAGAGCCACTCTCCCCTAACGCCAACACGCAGGACAATGGAGGGAGAAGTAAACACAAGTCCTTAAAAAGGCATATGCTACCAAACCAACAGCAGCACTCACAACAAGGTAATGAGGGATCCTGACAGCACCTTCTGCAAGAGATGCACATTATTCACATGCTGCAAGCATTGCGAAACAGCACAAGAGCTGCTGCGCGCTTCCCATCTTTGCAGCGGAGGAAACTCAGCAGTGTGTCCAGTGCTCCTGGAGAACCTGCAAGTTTAGGCAGCTGTACAAATTCGGAGATGATGGGCAGAAATAGCTTTCCAAAAGCAAACAGACAACAACGTTAAGCTTTATAGTAGAAGAGTAATCAGTTTTCCCCTAAACAAGTGGGAAAAGAACCCAGTGGCAGGCCAGAACAAAACCAACCCAGTTGAAAGACAGAAGCCTTGAGAGAAACAACCTATTTACTCCAGGAAGAATTTACTCCCAGAGCAAAAATATGCTGTTATTGCTTCATACTTCAACAGCTGGACCAAAACAACAATTTCTCTGCAAAGCAGCACAGCCCAGCCCCCACGTGAATGAGGTAAACAAAGGGTGCGGAGAGGTAAGGTGGCACCTATTCCTGTGCCATCACCCGAACAGGGCCCAAAACCAAAAGCAACACTTCACAGGGGAAAATACTCATAGAGCTCAGTGTTCCCTCTCCTCTGGCAACACCCTAATCCAACCGACCCCACACCAGTTAAAAAGATACGGGCAGCACCAGCTGACAAATATCTGCAGCCCTGCAAGCGAAGAAGTCGGGGATAAACATCTAACAACTACAACCACATCTGTCTGCCCACGCGGAGCCCTCCGCCAGGGAGGCCAGTGACTGCAGACGGGTGCTAGAGACTCCTGCACAGACCTACAGCACACTTTGCTCAACCACAGCAAACCATCTCCACCCCTCTCCCCTCATTCTCCAACCCAAAAAGCATTTGCTGCATTTCCTAAGCAGGAGGTAAACAACAACAACAAAAAAAAAATGAGCTTTTGTCTAAAAGCATCCCAACACACTGAAGAAATAAACCAAGCACTTTTCACAGCAAAATTACTGAAAAGCTCTCCCATATCAAAGGCTGGCAGATGACCCATCAGAACCAGCTCTCCCGGTGCCGAAGCAGCCTGCCTGGCCTCCGCGCTCCCCGACTTCACTGTGAGTTTAGCGTAGTTGTCAGGAAGGCAAATCGATAAACAGAGAAAACGTTAGCTGCTCCAAGACGGGTGCGCACACTAGGCACCAAAACCAGCAGATCATTTCTCTTCATCTTTCTGTATTCTGTTTGCGTGCGTTTCTCCCACAGCATTTACCCTACAGACCTCACTGATGACGACTAAAATCCACCTCAGTCGCCAGTAAAAGTCACTGGTGAGAACAGGGAGAATCCCACAGCGCAGCCACCAAAACACAACGGACGCAAGGCTGCGCGGGAGACTACGGCGAGATGACTGCAGCGCCAGGGAGACGCGACTCCAACGTGACAGTGATGCCTCTGTTGTGACATGGCTGCAATGTCACAACAGATCCACCTCTGCTGGGCGCACAGCGGGCGAAGCGGGACGGACCCGCCGCAGAGAGGGACGAGCCCGTCGCCCGCAGCCCTTTAACCGACTCCCCCTTCTCCCCCCCCACCCCGGGTGCCCTTGCTCGGCAGGGGCCGGGCCGCAGGAAAGCCGTGTCCCGGGGCCTCCCGCCTGCAAAGGGACCCGCTTTTCCCCCGCCCACCAAGTTTAAAGACTTAATTATCGATTTTCTTGAGCACTGCGGCCGGAACGAGGGCGGGAAGCTGCGCCCCGCGGGCAGGCTGCCGGCGCCCCGCATCCCCCCCGCCGCGGCGGCCGCGCAGCTCGGTGCGGGGCCGGGGGCCTCTCTCCCCCCTTCCCGGCCGGGAGGAGCCTCCGCGCAGCGCCGGGGGGAGCCCGCCCCGCCTCCGCCCCCGGCCCCCCGCCCGCCCCGGCTGCGGGGGGCGCCGGGCCCCGAGCTGCCGGCCCGGCGCCGGCTAGGCCCGGCCTCCCCCGCGCCCGGCGGGCCGGGGGCGAGCGGCCGGCAGGGCCGGCGAGAGGGGCCGCAGCCCCCTGCGCTGCCGCCGGCCCCGCGCCCCGGGGGGCGGGGGAGGGCCGCGGGGAGGAACCCGCGGGGCCGCCGCCGCCCGCCCCCCCCCCCGCAGCGGCCGGAGCCATGACAGGGCCAGCGGCCGCCCCGGCCCCACCGCCCGCCCCGCGGCCCGCGCCGCCGCCGCCGAGTTCATTCATAGCGCCGCCCCGCCGCGGCCCCGCCGCCGCCCCCCGCCCCGCCGCCGCCCCCGGCCGCGCCGGGCGGGCGAACCCAAAAGTTCGGGGCAGAACTTACCTAAAATGGCTCCTCGGCCGCCCAAATACAAACAGCTATTATTTGGTGAAGTTTAGCCCAGCACCCTGCAAGGACACCCTAACCTCGCCCGGGCACACCCCCGCCCCGCGCCCATTGGCTGCCCGCCGCCGCGCGCCGGCGCCCATTGGCAGGCCGGCCCGTCAGCCGCGCGGCGCCCGCGCCAAGCTTGGCTGCAGCGCGCCCGCCGCTCGCTCCATTGTGCTCCTGTTTGCACCGATGAGAGCGCGGCGCCGATTGGCCGCGCCGCCGCCCCCGCGCACCGCCCCCCGCCCCCCGCCGCCCCGCCCGCGCCCTCCACGTCCGCGCCCGCCGCCCGTTCCCCGGATGTGAACCGGGACCGCCCCGGCCCGAGGGGGACCCGCTGTGGCGGTATGGACCCCGGCCCCGCGGGTCCCCGGCCCCGCGTCTCGCCCCCTTCCGGCGGCGGGGGGGCGCCCAGGGCCTCGGGAGGGGCGAAGGCGTCCGTGGGCCGTCTCGCTTAGGCAGGGACGGGGGAGCGCGGGGGCGGCTTCGGGAGGCGCCGGCCTGAGGGGAGGGAGCGGTGCTGCGCGGTGCACGGGCTGTGTACGCCGCCTGCCTGTGGGGAACCTCGGCCAGTTCTCTCCGCACGCGCGGAGGGTGCGACAGGCCTCGGGGGTGGGTTTCCTGCTGGAATCCCTCACAGCCAGAGCTCTTCGAGGGCCTGCGCCTGGGCACACAGCGCGGGGGGCCTTGCACAGCACCCCCGTCCCGCTCCAGCGCAGCACCCCGCAGCCAGACCAGCAGCGCCCTTGCCACGGTGGCCATGCCAGCCTTTTCTGCCTGAGGAGGCGTGAGCTGCTTGGGAAGAGGACCAAAGCCCGCAGTGTGGAGTCACTCCATCCTCCCAGCTGATGCAGAGGTGCTCTGAGCAAGTTAGCTCCGACAGCAAAAGAAAACTCTGCTAGGGCTAATTAGCTCTGCTGAGACTCAGGGCTGATTAACCGAGAGCAGTGCAGTCCTCGTGCGGCCATCCTGCTTGCCAGGCCCCAGGGCGATGCTGGCCCAGCCCTGCGCTGCACCCGCTGGAGTCCTGGGTTGCTCAGCACCCGCTGGTGCTGGCTGATGTCCTGTACCGTCCGGTTGGCACATTCCTTTTACACTTCCTGGCTTTCCCCAGATGCTGTCTTGTTGGCTATACAGCTCTTCTGCTGGTCATGGAGGGCTCCTGGGCAGACAGCAGGCAGTGCTGGTGTGCTCTGGAGTTCACCTGTCACCGCACACGTGTACAGCAAACACAGAGGACACAGCCAAGGGGCACAGGTCTATCACAGAGCTACGCACACCCTGTTCCACGCTTCCTCCAGGTCCCCCGCGCAGTACACCACTGCCAGTGTGCTGTTCCAGTGAGGCAGGACTTCCTGCTCCGCAGCATTCACCTTTATCCTTTCTCACTCGCCCCAACCCACATCTTCACCCTCCCACCTGTTTTCTGGATGGCATTGGTGGAAACTGCTGAAATCTCACATGTATGGTTTGTCTCTCCTGCCCCCTGGGTTGAGATTCTTTTTCTGCTTCTTGAAGGTCAACGCATGTGAAGTATTCCTCTCCAGTGCCTTCCCCTTTGCCTACTCCTGCCTATTCCTCTAGCCACCAGGCATGCCTGTACCTGATCTTTTTGTTTTCATCCTGCACCGATCAAACTTTGGCCAACCAACACCATCCTTGGTTATATCCTCCCTCTGTCTCAAGAGCAGGACCTTGGCCTCTGTATGAAGAATGCCTGTAAAGGTGGAATTATTTGGTAGTTTATGACCAGAAAACCAAAGCAGCTTAGTTTCAGATTAACCGCTTTTTGGTCAGTTGGTCTCAACGCCAAAGGGTGGTTAAGTGACTCATTGCTGTACATGCAAAATAGGCAGGCCAGTTGTTAGGAAACGGTAAAACAAGCCACAAACAAATCTCCTCCTGGATGACAATTCATCTGGCAAATATCATTTGGGAAGACATTTTAACAGCTTTGTTATAGAATCGCAGAAGTGTTGGTGGGAAGGGACCACAGGAGGCTGTGTTAGAGATTTCCAGAGGTCCCTTCCCAGCACCACACTGGTAACCAAGACAAGACAAGATCAGCCATGGCTCTGCCTACCTGACCCTCGACCACTCTCCACAGCCAGAGATTCCCTCACCTTTCTGGTGACCTGTGCCAAGGCTGCACTGTCCTCCCAAGGAAAGGGATGTTTCCTAACATCCCACCTGAACCTTTCAACCTTTCAGGACTTGCTTTGTGGTTATTGCTCCTTAATGTATCACCAGGCACTGCCAAGAAGGATTTGACTCCATCATCCTTGTAACTGCCCTTCCAGTACTTGTAGACTGCTGGTAGATCAGCTCCTAGGTACCCTCCAGAAGAAACCAGCCCAGCTCCTCCACCTGTATTCAAGGGTCCTGTGCCAATCTTGGTCGTCTCTCACTGATACTTCTCTGGCTTCTCAATTGTGTGAGACACAAAATTGAACACAGTATGGACAGAATGCATGATTTTATAGTGGAAACACATCTACCAATCCAGTCTTAATCCAGGCCACGTCTGTTTTATTATTTACAGAGTAGGATTTCTGTATTTTGGACGAGGTGATTTAGAGAACTGTGTCAGTGTTGGTATTTCACTGTGCTGCTGACACTCAAACAGGACTGAGTGGTGCACCCAAGCTGGGACCATTCCCACCTGGTGCCCTCACAAGGCCAGTGTGAGCTCTGTTGTTGGGTGGCCCCAGCACCCTTTGAAGCCAGTACTCGAACCTCCCTCAGCCCCTCTGGAAAGCAGGATTAAGTCCCAAGCTCAGCTGTTCCCAAATCTTCCTGGGTGCAGGATGTAACTCCTGTGAGTGCAGGATGCTCAGCTGAACAGAGCTGGTGTCAAGCATCACCTGGAGCACAACAACAGCAGCCATTGCTGGGCACGGTCTTTGGGATCACCACCTTCTGATCTCATTTGAGTTATTACTACTACTACTACTATGATTATTCTTATTATTAAGTTTTGGCCTCTGTAAAGAGGGATTGTGACGGTCTCCCTGGGCAAACTCCTCCGGGCCCAGGGCACCCCTGTACCTCACTGCCCACAGGAGACCTGCCTGCTCCTGGGGAGCACAGCCAGCTCTGCACCGGGATGCTTAGGGGGGGTATCGTTACCCGCGAGGTGCTGGGTGGAGGCTGCTGTGCTGTCTGCCACATGCATGAACACCCGCCGTGGCCCTCATTTAGAAATGTGCCCCATCCCGACGGAGAAACGTGTTACTGTAACGTATTTACCTTGAAACCGATGTTAACTGGATGCAGGAAAAGCGAAATGCAAATGAAGGTTGGTTACTCATGGCATCTCAGCAACAGCAAGAAATGCAAAAGAAAGCAATGAGAAAATTAAAGAAATGATATGTTTCGTTGCCTTTCACAGAACGTCAGTGGGAAAGGCAGAGGCTGATCTGCAGCCGACTTTCTTGCCGGCACATCGGCTCTTTGGGTGCCTGTGCCTTTCTCCTGGCCAGTGTCCCTGAAGCAGGAGAAGCAGCATCATTCGGGGTCTGGTGGTACCCAGGGTGTGCTCCTGCTTACAGAGAGGTCCTGAGGACTCGCGGGGTCTGCAAGGAGTTGGGCACAGGCCCCTGGGCTGTCCCCCAAGGGTGGTGGTTGTGACCTGGACCATGTCCCCTGTGCGACTGGGGCAGTGACTTTGCTCTAGCAGCTGCTGCGCACCAGCACCCACCACACGGCCTCCTGCAGGGCACCACATGCAGCTCGGCGCCCGGGTGCATGAAGAGCAGCCAGTCTGAGCTTGCCAACAGGGACGGAGACCTCCAACATTGCATGCCGCTCTTGCAAATGCCGCTGATTTATCCAAGACGCAGATTTTGCAGCAGAAGGCGCAGCCTCCCCAGCCAGGAGTGCCCGGGCTGAGCGGCAGCGCTGTGCTGTGCCGTGCCTGCAGGCTAGTGCCGACCGCGCTGCTTATCCTGGACAGGAGCCCCGGAGATTTCTGATACCTGCTTAATATTCAGCAGCAGTACAGATTACGCAGGCACACCTCAGTGCCGCAGCGCGTTCGGCCGGGCGGGTATGAGCACCCGGGCTGGCACACGGCAGGTCTGTGCAGCCCTCGGGCAGCCACGCACACCGCGCTGGGCCTGCTGCCACCAGGACAGGCACTTGCTGCCGTGGGGACAGCTTCGGCAGCAGGAAGGAAGGAATCCCTTGAGGCTGAAGAAATGCCAAGTGTTTCCAGGCTAAACTTGTCGTCTTGCAGAGAGGGGTGCTCCGGCGCTGCCTGCAGGAGATGTGCCTGCCTGGGCGCTGCTGAGCTTGGGGCGCTGGGGTTTCTGTCCATCTCCCGGGCAGGGGCAAGCAGAGCGAGTGTGGTGTCCCTCCAGGTGATGCGCCAACCCATGACACAAGCCCAAGGAGATGAAGACTTTTCTTTGGGGTGGCATCCCTCACCCAGGAACAGGGCAGCCACTGCACACGTTTTGGAAGCAGTCTGAAGAGGTCATTAAAGGGGTAGTTAATTTCTCTTAGCCACGGGGTTTTTTGTGTACAGGGAGGCAGGGCTTCATCCACCTCAGTAGATTAGTCACCCTTGTCACCTTAGTCTTTGTCTGCCTCCAAGGGATCAGATGTTGACAGAAGGCTTAATGAGAGCTGTGGGGTTTGTACATGTGCTCCGGTATATAAGCCCTGCATCCGTGAACCAGATACCATGCAGAATCATCTCGGGGGGCTGGAGACCCGCTTGGCCTCTGGCCTGAGGTTCAGATGGGGTTCGAGGAGCAACTGCCAAGGGTCATATAAAAATCACACCCTTTGGAGCAAAACTTAATGTGTCTGTCTCTCCCCCAGAACAAACGCCCTTAAGTTGATTTAGGAATGTCGCAAAAGAGCTAGCAGGGCTCTTTAACCAAGCTTTAAACTAGGCTTGTTGGGAGAGGGGGATATTACCCAGCTTGCTCGTGACAAGTCAAGGGATGATGCTCCGAGGTCTGAGGGATGGGTCACTAGTGAAGGCCATCAGCCTGTTGCTCTGAGATGGGCTGGGTACGCTGCAGCACACTCAAAGTCTTATGGGGGTGAGCCAGGGGCTCCTGAGGCAATAGGAACCATCAAGTCACAGATAAAACACCCCAAAGGAAGACCACCGGAAGAGCAGCATGAAGGAAATGCAGCTGCTCCAGCCAGTGAGTCAGCTTCACTGGGCACCCAGCTGAGGTGCCTTTACGCAAATGCATGTAGCATGGGAAACAAGCAAGAGGAGTTAGAGATGTGCGCACACCTCCAGGGCTATGATCTTATTGGCACCACAGAGACGTGGTGGGATGGCTCTTGTGATTGGAGCATTGGAATGGAGGGATACAGACTCTTCAGGAGGGACAGGCTGGGGAGACGAGGAGAGGGTGTTGCCCTCTCTGTCAATGAATGCCTGCAGTGCATGGAGCTTCACCTGGAGATTGATGAAGACCCAACGGAGAGCTTATGGATCAAGATTAAAGGGTACACAGGGGCAGGTGACATTACAGCAGGGGTCTGCTACAGGCCACCTGACCAGGAAGACGGAGCGGATGAGGGCCTCCATAGACAGATAGGAGCAGCATTGCGTTCACAGACGCTGGTCATTATGGGCCACTTCAACCACCCTGATATCTGTTGGAAGGAGAACACAGCAGGGCACAAGAAATACAGGAAGTTCTTGGAATGTGTCGATGACAACTTTCTTCTTCAAATGATAGAGGAGCCAACGAGGAGAGGAACTATGCTGGACCTTGTCCTTACCAACAAGGAGGGGCTGGTGGGGAATGTCAAGCTCAAGGGTAGCCTCGGCTGCAGTGATCATGACATGGTAGAATTCAAGATCCTTCGGGCGGTGAGGAGGGCACACAGTAAGCTCACTACCCTGGACTTCGGGAGAGCACACTTTGGCCTCCTGAGGGATCTGCTTGGCAGGGAAACATGGGAAAAAGTACTGGAGGGAAGAGGGGCCCAAGAAAGCTGGTTAGCATTCAAGGATCACCTCCTCCAAGCCCAGGAGCGGTGCATCCCAAGAAAGAAGTCAGGTAAAAATGCCAGGAGGCCTGCATGGATGAACAAGGAGCTCCTGGACAAGGTCAAAAGCAAAAAGGAGGCCTACAGAGGGTGGAAGCAAGGACGGGTTGACTGGGTGGAATACAGAGAAACTGTCCGAGTGGCCAGGAACCAGATTAGGCAAGCTAAAGCCCAGATAGAATTAAGTCTGGCTAGGGACATCAAGGATAACAAGAAAAACTTCTCTAAGTACGTCAGGGGTAAAGGCCAGAGTAGGGAAGATGTGGGCCCTCTCTGGAAGGAAACAGGAGACCTGATCACCCAGGATCTGGAGAAGGCTGAGGTGCTGAATGACTTTTTTGCCTCGGTCTTCCCCAGCAAGGGCTCCAACCACACTGCCCAAGCTGCAGAATGCAAAGGCAGGGGCTGTGAGAATGAAGAAGTGCCCACGGTAGGAGTAGGTCAGGTTCGAGACCATCTGAGGAACCTGAAGATACATAAGTCCATGGGACCTGATGAAATCCGTCAGTGGGACTGAGTGCAATCTCAGCAAGTTTGCCGACGACACCAAGCTGTGTGGTGCAGTCGACATGCTGGAGGGAAGGGATACCATCCAGAGGCATCTGAACAGGCTCAAGAGGTGGGCCTGTGGAAACCTCATGAAGTTCAACCAGGCCAAGTGCAAGGTCCTGCACCTGGGTCATGGCAATCCTAGGCACAAATACAGGCTGGACAGAGAATGGCTTGAGAGCAGCCCTGAGGAGAAGGACTTGGGGCTGCTGGTGGATGAGAAGCTCAACATGAGCCGGCAATGTGCACTGGGAGCCCAGAAAGCCAACCACATCCTGGGCTGCATCAAAAGAAGCATGGCCAGCAGGGCGAGGGAGGGGATTCTGCCCCTCGGCTCCACTCTGGGGAGACCCCCCTGCAGCGCTGCCTCCAGCTCTGGGGCACCAACAGCAGAAGGACACGGAGCTGTTGGAGCGGGGCCAGAGGAGGCCACGGAGATGATCCGAGGGCTGGAGCCCCTCTGCTGTGAGGACAGGCTGAGAGAGGCGGGGGGAGTTGGAACTAGATGATCTTTAAGGTCCCTTCTAACCCAAACCATTCTGTGACTCTATAAAACTGATTTTGATATCGCAAAGATTTGCGCTGCCTGAAGCAAAGATCAATTGCTTTGAGAAATGCTGTGGCTAAACCCGTTTCTGCCTGCATCAACCATCTCATGGCCTAGAAGGGGATATTCTCTAATGCTGAGCATCCAAAGGGTGGGAAGGGTGCTCCAAAGTTGTGCTCCGGCAGCAGAGACAGGGGGTGACATCCATGGGACCACAGCCCAGTGGGTCCCCAGCACAGGGAAGACTGCCTGGGGCCCACCGCCCAGCGAGGCTTGGCCAGGGCTGTGCAGACAGGCCGCAGGAAGATTTGCCAACCCAGAGGAGATGCTGTTACATCCCCAGAGCAGATGCATGCTTGCTCCTTGTGCTGGTGGCCCTCCCTGTGCACAAGTCATCGGCTGCAGCCACGGGCCCTCTTGAGCAGCAGGGGAGCAGGTCCCACGTCAGAGACAGGAGCCGGGAAGCGGAGATGGCGGCTGTAGAGTCCCACTGGCAGTGAGAGCATTTGTTATGTTTACAAAGGTCTTTTGGGAGGATTTTGCTTGGGAACACTTGATGGTGGGCAGTGACACCCAAGCGGCTCGGGCGAGGGGGACATGCAGGTCCAGCCACCAGGTCCCGCTGGGGACGGGGGTGTCAGCCCGGCCCCTGCCATGCTGCAAAGCAGACGAGAAGCAGAGCTCAAGAGCTGAGTGCCTCTGGCAGGGCAGCAAACCACAGAGGGGCTGGCGCTGCCCCCGTGGTCTGTTGGCTGTGTGCGGGGCCAGTGGGCCAGGAACCCCCTTTCCGCCGGCTGCGGCCATGGTCGGGTCCCAGGGAGTTACTCCATGCCACAGCACGCGTCCTTCCCTTCCCGGCTGTTGAAGCACGCCTATGCCCCTGTGAAATACAGAGCCTGCAGGCAGCCGGAGGGGGAAGGAACAGACTTTTAAAGACCCTGTGCAGCCTGTAAGCATGCATGAGTAATTGACCAGCGTTAGCGCTGAGGCAGAATTCAGAATCTTGAAGACCGGTGTGGCAGGTGAGGTTAAAGCAGGCTGACTTTCCAGTGCACGGTCTGAAGAGCAGCTCTGAACCCAGGTGAGGTGCTTGGGCGCCTCCGCTCAGGCCTGTGGGCACGGCAGGACCCCCTGACTCCAGGAGTCACCTGGGGCTGACCCTTGTTGAAACTCCCGTATGTCGGGCATCCTTCGCTGAAGCCAACAGCGAGGAGGCGGCGGGCTCCTCCGCGGGCAGCTGAAGCCGTGGCCAAACTGTGTGTGGGATCAGAGACCCCCCGCCCCCAGCACAGACACCCCTCGGCCCCGGCTTTGCTTGTCACCTGCAGGGTGATCCTGGCTGTGCTCCCCACTGCTGGGCTGCGGCAGGAGCTGTCAACCTCCAGCCTATGCGGGGGATCCCACAGCACGGGCCGGTGTTTCCTTAGCCTTGGTCTAGGGAGTCTGTAAGGCAGGCTTCATCTGGGAACTTCCCATCCAAGGATGGAGGTTTCCTTGGATATGGTTATTTGAGGAAATTCCCCTGCCCTCAGGAGCTTCTATCAGATAAATTACATGATTGCTGTTGTAAATTTTCCTGTGGGATTATTTGGAATTATTAAGCGGTTTCCTGGGCTTTGCTGCCGCAGATGCTTGGTGGCAGCGGAGAGGGGGTGTTCCCAGGAATTGGGAATTTCCTGTCCAGTCACCGGCGCCATTGCGGTTCCCTGGCGCTGAGCTGCTGTGCATGGGGCTGTCGCTCGCCCTGGCCCTGCAGTGAGCCCTGTAAACCTGGGGACTGTCCAACACCGTGCCCTGTTCATGGGGCAGGTGTAAGTTTGCCATGGACCACTCAGTGAGGACCTGGGAGGCTCCTTCCCCACAGGCCCCCCCGCACCCCGAGGGAGGCTGTTCCCGGGGACGCAGTATCACAGCCCGCCTTATCCCACAGAGACGTACGAGGCACGAATTACACACCAAGCTTCATGTCTATGGAGAACTTCGCCTTAACCTTCTGCTGCTCCTCTGCGGGTGCAGTTCTGGGCTGGGAAGAAAAGGCCTGAGCAGGCAGCCGTGCCGCGCCGCATCCTGCCCCACGCCTGCATCGGCACCCGCAACCCTCGCCACGCAGACCCCACGCATCACTGCCGCAGCACGCGATGGTGGCAGGAGGTATCCTCTTCATCTGGTCAGACCTAGCCCCAGGGCCAGCCTGGGGGCAGCAGCTTTAGCTGGGAGAGGAAAGATTTGCCAACAGCAGTTTCCCAGCGCTCTCAATGAAATCCCTGGGACTGACTTTCTGCTCAAGTTTTATGGCTCCTGTTGCTTCAGAGCTGCTGGCGCGCAGGTGCTTCTAATCACTCCTCCAATTAACAAGAGCAAAAGGTGCTTAACATGCTGCTCATCATTAGCCAGGTCCCCAAACATCCGTCACCTGCCTCCCGCGTGAGCTCTACTCATCCTGTGCGTGAAGCTAAAGCAGAGCCACCAGCCATGACCGCCCCTGGACGGAGACAACAGACAATTTCTCAAGCTCAAATTACACAGCCCTCAACTCTTTAAACACTGTTTCTTTCCTGGCACATTTTTCTCTCGCTGACTCCAATTGATTTTGCTTCAAAACAGGTTTCCTCAGCAGGATCTGCCGCCCACGTGAACTTCACCTGCTTTGCTTTACCCCAAAAGTTCATCCCTGTGACTTCTCCAGCCCTGGCTTCACTGTCAGTTCCCGGGGGAAGCTGGTTTGGTAGCCGGCCCCCAGCACCTCCCCGTGCGGCTCTGTGGGATGATGCTTGTGTTGCCCCCATGGTCCCTAACAGACCTTTTCGTCCCTTTGGGTCTCTAGGGCTTATTCTCAGGGCTTGCCCAGTTATTCTACCTTTCCTTCTTCACAGGCCATGAAGCCAGCCAGGCCCATGCTTTAATGGTTTTTCCATGTGCTTGTATCCAGGAAAGGTAAAATCCTAGAAATGAGGGAACCTTTGGGACAACCTAATGCCGGCTAATGCCCTGCTGCCTGGGACCCGGCTCTCCCAGAAACCTCGATGACGGAGACTTCAGCCCCTCTCCGTTCAAGACTGGGAAGATTTTTCCTAGTGTCTACCATGAATTCCCCTGTGATAATTTAAGCCTCCTTCTCCTTGCGTTATCCAGCATGGGCAGATTAATCCTTTCCTCGTTGCAGGAATCATTTACATTCCTGCAGACTCCTGCCGCAGCCCCCTCTGCTCTCTCCTACCAATTAAGCAGTCCCACGCCTTGCTGGTTTTTCTTGCTGGTCATGTTTTCCAGGTCTCTGACATCCTTCTCTGGATCGTCTCCAACCAGCCCAAAGGGCAATGTCCAGACATAGCTGCCTTCTCCAGTCGCCGCTTCCCGGTGAAAGGCAGAGCCATCTCCAGCGTCTCCGAAGCCCTCCCGGCTACACATCCCAGCATCATGTTTGCCCCTTTTTAGCCGTTAGCCCTGTGCTCTGCTGTGATTTATTAGAATGTCATGTCCTTCCCTCCAAAATTACTCACTTGCTTCTTGCTCCGCATTTCTGTTTTTATAGAATGGGCTGGTTGTGCTGGGACGCTGCCGGTGCTGGGCTGTGCTGCGAGGTGTCCTGCTCCTCAAGCCTGTTCATCTAACTTGTCAGTGAGGGTGGCGTGGACGGAGAGTTTGGGGTTAGGAACCTGCTTCCCAACATTAATTCTCACTCTTCCTATCTTCCTATTTTGTCTGCAAGTCCGGTACCCCGTTATCTCATCTGCCGGCAGCTGCAGCCCGGAGGCGGTTATCCGAGCTGGGGCCAGCACTCATTTTATAGCAGGGTCAGGCCGAATACGATCTGCAACGTGCTTCTGAGCTTCTTTTATGAATCTGTGTCAAAAGCCTTACAAACATCAAGATATACACACTGTGTTTCCTGTCCCTCTGTCAGAGGAGAAAATCGGATTGGGTTTGCTGCAGTTTGCCCACGATCGGCGGCTTCTCCTCCGCGTGCTGTCCTGCGGGGCCCTGGGGCTGCTTTGCTGCGTGTCCTGGTGTTTCCCAGGGGACCGAAGCTGTGCTGAGCACTCCGTGGTTTTCTCTTCTTTTTAAAGAGCCGCACAGCATCGCCCTCCTGCTGCCCCAGCCCCCTGATTTTGGCCATAACCCTCCTGCTCCCGGCTCTCCTGCTGCCAGCTCTGCCTGCATCCGCAGAGAGGGCTCCCGGGCCCGGCCTGCCTGCGCCGCTGGGTCTCTCCAAGCTCCCCAGCCCTGTTCCCGGCAGAGCCATTGCCCTTTCACTGGTGCTAATTGCACACCCCGGCTGATCCAGGCTGAGGATCTGCAGTGTCCCCATCCAGCGCTTCCCCTTCCTGCCCCACAGCATCAGCCCTGGCTTTGCCTGTCCCCCTTCCTCCCCGTGTGCCCTCATTGCCTTGCTCGCTGAATCCTTCCCTTTTCCCTTTGGCCGCCTTGATTTTGCGTTCCACGCTGATGCATTTACATCCAAACCTGCCCGCCCGCTTCCCCAAGGCTCGTCGTTTGGAGGGAACACCGGACGCTCTCCATCCTGCCATGGCCTTCGGCGCGGTCTCCCGCAGCCTCCTTGCAGCCAGGCCGCTGAGATGCCGACTGCAGAAATGGCTGATAACAGGGGGCTGGAGCACGGGACACTTGGGGTGCGCAGGGGCAGGACCAGACCCAGCGGGCTCGGGGAGCTTGATATAAGGACAAGCCTTGCCCCATGAGGGTGGTCAGCCCCCGGCGCAGGGCTCACAGAGGTTTGGGCTCTCTGCTTTTGAGCAAAGCCCTGAGCACCCTGGTCTACGTGTCCCTGTTCAGAGCAGCGTGTTGGACCAGGACTCCCCGTAGGCGCCTTTTCTCTGTCCCACGCTCTGGCTCTTTCCCTCTGCAAGACAAGGAGCTCCTTCGCGTCTTGGATGCATTCATCCTGCTTATTGCCCCCTGCCCTCTGCATCCTTCCCCTCGAGGTTAGAAGCAAAGCCAGAGCCTTTCACTTCTACTCACCTCTTCCTGAAAAAAAATCACTTTTAATGCCTTGAGAGTGTTTGCGGGACAGTCTCTCCCTGCTGTCCTGATTCCACACCGGCCGCTCAGGTAGGGATATTCTCCATGACCACGATGTCCTGGGCTTTGGGAAGTCTGACAATTGCTCATCGAAAACCCCTCGGCGTGCAGTGCGGCCACGGTGGCAGGATGGCAGCCGGGTTCTCCCCGGATTGCAAACCAAATGTATCCAGCCTTAATATACAAAGCGACACATTCCTCCTTAATCCCCTGCCTTCCTTTCCAGAACAAGCTGCGTCCTTCCATATTAATATTCCAGTCATGTGGCTGAGCCCGCCAAGCCTTTGTTATGCCAATTAAATCATAATCTTGATCACGCATTAAGACTTCCAGCTCCTTTTGTTTATCCCTCCCGCACACCCCACCGGGGCAGGCGTGCGGTGGGCTGACGTCCTGTCCTCCTCCATGGAAATGCCACCTCCCGGGTCACCTGCGACTCCTTCGAGCTGCAGACGTGGGGCCGCAAACCCATCCTAGAGCCGGAGCCGGAGCTGGGCCGGTCCCGGGGGGAGATGGGCAGCGCTGGGGCTGGTGAGGCCGGCACCCCTTCTCCTTCCATCACCAGCGCCAGGAGGTGGAGTGAGGGTGGCTGGGGAGGAAGGCAGAGGGAGGGTGAGCAGTGAGCACCCAAGCTGCACTCTGAACATCATCGGGCTCCATGGAGCAGCCCCCAGCGCTGCTGGAGGCAGCTGTCGGGCAGGGGGGGACGCTGCCAGGGGCTGCCTGTCCCTGCGCAGGCAGCACGGGAAGGGGCCAGCGGGAGGGACGGGACCCCCCCGGGCTGCAGAGCGCTGGCTGCAGAGTCAGTAATGGTGTGAGAAAGGGCTGTGTGTGTGTGTGTGTGTGTGTGCGACAGGAGCATCCATCTCAGTCTGCAGCAGACTCCCAGCACAGCGTCGGAGCCGGGGAAAGCCAGGTTTGGGATATTCCAGCTGCAAGGCAATACTTGGGCGTTTTAAGTATCTGGTGGAAATCCAAGCCCTGGACACGCTTCCCTGGGGCATGGGCACTCTCCTGGAGCTTCATCCTTGCTCATCAACACTGGCTTGGAAACACGAACCCCCCAGCCCTGCCCAGCGCGGCCCCGAGCGGTGGGATGGTCCCGACGCTCCCTGCTCCACTGCCCCAGCGCGTCCTGCGGATTTGAGGTAGGGCCGAGCCTTCATTACCCAGAGGCAAACCGCCTCACAGCAGAGCCCAGGGAAATCAATAGTGTGAAGGAAAATTAGCTCATTAAACAGCCATCAATGCAAATGCAAGGAGCACTGATACCCTCCCGCTGCATCCGTACAATTATTTGTTGCACCTGGGCAGAGACAAACCTAAGTGCCGGGCAGGCAGCAGCAGGGGACACGTTTGCTGGGCTCCCTGGTGTGCCCGGCACCCCTGCGGGCGCTGGACATCCCCGGGCCAGCGGTGGGTCAGCAGAGCGGCTTTTGGGAGCCACTGGGCTGGAGCAGGATGTGCCAACTGGCCCCGCTAGCCCCCCAGCACGGGCAGCGCCTTCCCACCACGGGGACCCCCCTCCGCTGCCAACACCTCCCTTTTGTCACAGCCCCTTGCAGGGAAGCAAAACGCTGTTGGGAGACGCTGGCCCTTGGGGAGAAGAGCCTGGTCCCCGTGCACCACCCCAAGCCGGGCTGTTTCCATAGCTTTCCAGGGAGGTTTTCCCCCCTCCCAATGATCGGGGGGCACGTGAGCTGGGTGTGAGCCAGCGGGGTGGCCTGGCCACAAGGGACCGACAGCATCCAGGGCTTCAGGGGCAAAGCCAGAGCCAGGCTCTTCGCTGTGCAGTGGGGGGACAAGGGACGATGGGCGGACAGTGGGATAAGAGAGGCTCAGGCTGGCGCTGGAGACTTCCAGAGGTCCCGTGAATCACCCCACGGTCCTCTGAGCCGGGGTCTCTGCTGAAGACAAACAAGGAAGAAAATAATAAGGGAATTTGTAAAGGGCTCCTATTTTAGGGCAGCAATGCTGTGCTGGAACCAAATGCCATGTGACGGGGAAGCTTCCTCTCTGAAGGCAAAACTCATTTTCCCTTTCCTTGGCGCAATGAAATAATTTACTCCTTTTGGAGATGTCATAGCAATTCTTAGGGAATTAAGGCAATTTGATTCCTTATCATTTTTGTTACAGTCCCTGGCGAACCAGCGCAATTACTTAGAGGAAATTAACGGCACTGAATATTTCCAGCTCTCCACGTGGGCAGAGGGATGAGCTGTAAATCCCCGCCGTATGCCCCTCGCCTGCCTAAATGCTGCCTTTCACGCAGCTGCCTGTCTCTGCCACCGAGCGAGGGGATGGTTTGGTGCCTGCGGTCACCGATGCCGGTGCAGGCAGCGCCCTGGAATGGCCCCTCAGGACCCCTCGGACGCCCCCGTGCAGCCCCTGGCGGGTGTGTGGCATGGCCTTGGGGCATCAGCTCCCGGTTACCCGTGGGGGACGCGAGTGAGGGAGCAGCCGGGCCGTCAGCTCCCGCCCAACGCGCCCTGTCGAGGAGACAAGGCTGTGGCAGCATCTCCCTCCCCCTGCCAAATCGCTGTCAGATCCCCCAGTCGCTGTCATGGGGACTCCCCCCGGGGGGAAGGTGACGCAGTGCTGTCACTGGCAGCACCAGGCCAGAGGAGGCAAGGCCGAAGGACAGGATTTATTCTGGCCCGAAGCAGGGAAGTTGTGGGCGAGGAGGGAACCAGGGACAGGGCAAGGCAAAAGCAAACAAGAAAAACTTCAGGCACATGTTTTTGGGACAAAAGTGCAGGTTTCTGGCAGGACCGGTCAGACAGGTGGGAAAGAATAGGGGCACGAGGAGGAGACACCTCCAGCAAGTTTCCAGCAAGGGCAAACTCCAGGGGAGCAGGAGGAGGGGACTGGGGTGTGAGTGTGCTTTGGGGGGCCCCTGGTGCCCTTTCAGGCAGAGGGACCCCGAAGGAGGACCCAAACCTCAGCCCGAGGTCACGGCACACACAGGAACTCACCGTGCGACACCACGCTGGGAGGTGGCCGCGCTCCCCTGCGTCCCCACAGCGTCCCCAGACGTCCCCTGCCCCACCGCTCGCCAAAGGTGACCCCGGGTTCCCTGTCCCCCACTTCCTGGGTGACGCTGGCTCCCGCGGCTGTGCAGGAGGGGGCTGGCGTGTGGCACCCAGTGAGACAAAATTAGCTCCTCAGCTGCTCCCCCCTCCGAACACTGAGGGCTTTTATAGCCAGCGCCCGGCTGCAGGCTGGGGGCTCACGCTCCGGCTGAGAGCATCGTGCCGGTGCATGTCAGCAGCTTGTAGCCACTGCTCGCCCGGCACCATCCCCGTGAGCACCGTCCCTGTGTGCACCATCCTTGTGTGGTCGTGGTCGATGGCAGCTCAGAGGTGGCCGCGCGCTGTGGCAGTTTTAGTGCCACCTGAGCTGCCACGAGGAGCCTGTGCAGGAGGAGGTGCGCGGCTGGACTGGCAGCTCCTCTGCTCTCCCACTCCAGGACTCCAGAAAGCCCTCGATTTGTAACACAAAGGGCTGGATTGGGCCATCAGCATGATGGTCTCCCCACCACCCGTGAGCTCTGTCTCCCTGGAGGGGAGATGTTCATAGAGAAAGCCCCAAGTTGGGAGCAGAGATGTCTGCATCAGGTGGCAAGTCGATCTTTGCTAAGCCTGGGGTGACTTTTCTGCACCTCTCGTTGCACCCTGCTCCCTGGGGAGACCTTCAGCCTGCCCAAGGTTCAGCCTGGACCAACCCCTCCGACATGTCCTCTGCTCCAGCACCGGTGCGGTGCCCCGTTCCTACTGCCACAAAACACTGCCGGGGTCGATGCTGCCTCCCCGCGCTCATAAAACCGTAGTATGGGCTTCATAGCTGGAAATCTTGAAGCTGAACATCCTGAAAGTGCTGCAGCAAAAGTGAACCTGTGTCCAGGGGTGCAGCAGCATGTCCCGCGGCGCAGGGCTTCATCCTGCATCAGGGCCGTGCCAGGGCAGCCCCGCCGTGCGGGACCCGGGTGGCTGCACAGCCCTCTCAGAGTTGCTCACCCTCCTAATTACAGGTGGTCATTAGGGCGCTCCTCTCAGCCCCATGCTGTGGGAGACCAGAGCTGGGGTTCATGGCCTCTCGTGATGCTTCCCCCTTCCCTCCTGAACCCCCAGGCCGTTCCGTTGGCACAGGAGGGGGACGGGACGGTGATGCTGCCGGCGGTGCCCAGCGTGGCACAGCTGCTGGTGCCGAGCTGCCTGCGCTGCCCGCCCATGCCTGACCCCCCGTGTGTCCAGGGGAGGTTTTGCTCCGGTCCCAGATGAAGGTCCCGGGTAAAGTGAAATGAAAACCCGGCGAGCTCTTCCCCTGCCTGTCCCCTTCCCACTGCCTGCCCGTCACAGAGCGGGGGACATGCAGCTTCTTCAGACCCTCCCCACAGACGCCATCGGGGCGACCCTGCCCGCCGGGGTGTTGGCACGGAGCAGCTCCCAGGACACCCAGCACCCACCAGTTATCGTCCCCGGGGTCCTGGGCCAGCGTGGCACCAGCCACCCCCATGGTGTCCCCTCTGGCTCCCCGCCACCGTCCCCTCCGCGGGAGAGCCCCGAGCGTGGCAGAGAGCTCCGCTCCGGCCTCCCCTCTCACAGCAATCAACGGCCATAAATATTGCTTAGCATCTGAACGGCTAAGCAACTGCTTAGGAAGTGAATTACTACTTAATTACACAAAATTACAAAGAAATTTATTTCCGGAGTGATAGCAGCTCTGGTCTGACGTGAATTCCTAACAACATGACATTACTCTCCCTGGGAAAGGGAGCTGCTGCCGTACAGGGTTCGTGCCGGCACCAGGACACAGTTCAGCACACTTTTGGTGCAACAAGTTTCTGCAGAATAAAGACGGGGCTGTGGGTTGCAAACGGCTGTGCTGGGGTGTCCCTGGTGTCCTCGGCCTCGCCAGGAACATGCAGGGGACGGATGTGCATGATGGCTCCAGACCAAAGAACAAATCCCATCCCCAGGGCCACATCGTCGGTGTTTCAGGAACAGCATCACTAGCTGTTGCTGTGAAATTTAAGGCAGAAAAGCTCTAGTATTCCCAGGGTAAAAAGGCTGCTGGTGGGCAATGTGCACTGGCAGCCCAGAAAGCCCCCCGCAGCCTGGGCTGCATCCCCAGCAGCGTGGGCAGCAGAGAGAGAGGGGATTCTGCCCCTCGGCTCCACTCTGTGAGACCCCCCTGCAGTGCTGCCTCCAGCTCTGGGGCACCAACAGCAGAAGGACACGGAGCTGTTGGAGCGGGGCCAGAGGAGGCCACGGAGATGCTGGGAGGGCTGGAGCCCCTCTGCTGTGAGGACAGGCTGAGAGAGCTGGGGGGGTTCAGCCTGGAGAAGAGAAGGCTCCGGGGAGAGCTTAGAGCCCCTTCCAGTCCCTAAAGGGGCTCCAGGAGAGATGGGGAGGGACTCTGGAGCAGGGAGGGGAACCATAGGACCAGGGGGAATGGTTTTAAACTGAAAGAGGGAGATTTAGATTGGATATTAGGAAGAAGTTCTTTGCTGTGAGGGTGGTGAGCCCCTGGCCCAGGTTGCCCAGAGAAGCTGTGGCTGCCCCATCCCTGGAGGGGTTCAAGGCCAGGTTGGACGGGGCGTGGAGGAACCTGGTCTGGTGGGAGGTGTCCCTGCCCAGGGCGGGGGTTGGAACTAGATGATCTTTAAGGTCCCTTCCAACCCAAACCATTCTCGGTGATTCTGTGTGTGTGAAACCTCCAATGGAAGCAGGGGCACTCGATGCTCCCCGCCACACTGGTCCTGCTGCCCCAAGGCGCCCGTGGCCGCGGGGCCGGTGTCTGATCGGAAGGGTTTCTGCACAGCTCCGTGCACGGCGCCCACCCTGCGCCCACCCAGCTGCTCCCAGACTCCTACGAGGTGCCAGGAGCTGCTCTGGGATGGCCAGAGCAGAGCTGCGGGGGGGCAGCACCCCTGCCTGCCCTCTCCCCCTCCCTGGGAGCCCCCCCGACCTTCAGCAGGAGCCCTCGGTGCTCCCGGCTCTCTGACACCCTCCCGCCTGCTGTCCATCGCCGCCGTTCAAATAAATCGACAAAATAAACCTAATTTGGACCATAACTATATTTTCTTAATCTGAAAGGAAGAGTCCCCCAGTCAATACGCAGCAGAGTCCCCAAGGGCTCTTACCGCCGAGGAAGAACCGAGCCATCGCTATGCTAACAAGTATATTAGCTAATGAAAACAGTATTTAAAATAATCACAATATTTCTTTATTTGCATGTAAAGATGACATAATAAAAGATAATTAGCAGCATGTGAAGCAGTTCTACTACTCAATTTTCTCAGTTTAGCTAATTAATTATCTTAGTAAAATGCATCATTATGGCTAATTTTAGAAAATCTAGCAGCTGCAAGGTCATAGTGGGAACAATTTCAATTTGTAATTGGAAGAAACATGAAAGTGAGTCAGATAATCTTTTATTAGATAATAATAATAATAATGAATCACACAGGCACGTATATTAAGTACTTTAAGAGGCAGAAAATGCACTGAATCATTTAATAATGTCATCAAAAGTGCTTCCATCACAGGCTGTTGCGGGGATCGTGAAGGGCCCTCGGCCTTTGTCCCTGTCTGAAAGGACACGTGTCCCAGCGCCGGCTCGGGGAAGCCTCTGGGACCCCCCGGCCTCCAGCCCCTGCTGCGGCGCTCTCTGGCCTGGGCAGGGGGGTGGCCACGGCCCCTCGGGGACCCCCCGCTGCTGCTGGGCTCTGCCCTGCCGCCAGGAGCAGCAGCCTGTTCCCCCAGAGCCGGCGAAGGTGGGGGTGCCAATGCACCGTGGCTCCTCTCGTCCCACCGGCACCGGCTCCGGGGCAGCCCAGCGAGCCTTTCCCCCGCTGCCGGGACGAACTGGCCCATCTCTGCCTTTCCCAGTAAAACCTTGGTGAGAAAAGCTCGCGGGAGCCCCAGAGCCGTGGGGTGTCGCCTCTTCCCATCAGCCCCCGGTCTGGGTTGAAGGCAGAGCTGGGCCCCGTGTGCGGGGCAGGTCTTTTTGACACATAAAGCAGAAAACATCATTGGTCTCGCAGGAAGAAGAAAGCAGGTTTAAACCTCGCGTGTTTTTAGGGGCCGGTGAGCCTGCCCTCGGCCGCTGCCATGCCCCGGGTGCTGCCCCCAGCTCCTGGAGCAGGGCTGGGTCTGAGGCGTTTCCCACAAAGCAGCACACAAAGCCACGCCGTCCCGACGCCGACAGCCAGGGCTGAGACCCCCGGGATGCTCCTGGTTGCCGCGGCAACACGCTGCCCTCCTCCATGCTGCTGTGATGGGGTTCCTTGTCATGGCGATGCCCCGGTGGCCCCCACAGCCCCAGGACGCCCTGCCAACGTGTCCTGTGGGCACCCCAGTGTCACTGGCACAGCCCAGAGTCATCCCAGCAGCACCGATGTGGCTCAGGGACACTCCAGTGGCACCGACATGGTCCAGGGGTGATCTGGCAGCGCCAGCAGAGCCCAGGGACACCCCATCAGCATCTGCCTGGCCTGGGGACAGCCCATCGGCACCCACAGGGACACCCCATCGGCACCCACCACCCAAGCGCGAGTGCTGGAGGACGCCCGCAGCCACGGCTCAGTCCAGCTCCACCTTCAGCCTCTAACCCTGCCCCCCCCCCCGACAGACGTGTGTTGGCTGCCAGCAGCCAAATAATATTTTCTCAGCTTAAAGCAGTAACTAAATTACATTTCACCCTGGAAAATTATTTGTAATGCAATTTGGCTCCATTTGTGGTCAGAATTAGCCATGCTGCAGCGAGGAAAATAGGCGTATTGGGCGTCAGCGTGCGATGTTTCTCCTGCGTCCTCCGGGAAGTTTATAGGCATTGAGCTGACGAAGAGGATGGCGGAGGGTGCTGGGGACGAGATGTCTCTTCTGCATCCTCCATGGCAAAGCTCCCGGCCCCTCCACTCGCCAGGGCTGGGCAGGATACGGGGCACGGAGCGGCTGCCGGCGGCTGCGTGCCCCACAGAGCGGCTCCCCGCAATTAACAGCAAATGAGAAATTGATTCTGATTCCCGGCCACGGTGGAGGCTGAGGCTGACTGTCCCTGGGGTGCTCCACACTGTGGCCGCTCCCGCCTGCATCCCTGGATTTGTCACTCCTGTTTTTTACAGCAATGGCCTGCTGGTGCCTCCAAAATGCTGCCCTGGTGCACGGCAGCCGTTCCACGACTCTCTTCGCTGCCTCGGCGTCAAACGCCATCGCTGCATGGGAGGAGCTTTAATAAAAGAACGGCCACCCAAAGAGCTGCGTGGTGCTGGTCCTGGCTGGGCTCTCGTGCCCCGAGGAAGCCAGGCAGCAGTTGGGGACGCCTGAGTTGCCCTTGAGCTCCTGGGCTTGCTTGAAGCTGAAGTCTGGTCACCCCCGCGCACACACAGCCCCCTGCACACCAAACGCCGCCCGTTTCCACGGGCTTTGCCGATGAAAAGGCGCTTTCGACGCAAAGCCCTTAAATGAGCTTTCCAGCCTCCCAAACAGCTCAGCAGTGGCCGGTCCCTGCACATCACCCCTCCTCCCCAGGGCCCTGGGCTGGGAGGGTGCCCTCAGCCCCCCGACCAGCCCCTGTTCCTGCCATCAGCTCCCCCCGAGCCATCCCTCGGGCTGCTCTGCAGGATGGGGCCGAGGAACCGGGGGGTGCCATCCCGCTCCCACCAGCAGCGCTTGGGCCAGCGCGCTGGCAGACCTGCAGCTCCCCGCGGGAGGGTCCGGAGGCTGCTGTAGCTCAGGGTCAGGCTCCGAAGCCGCCGGCATCCCCGCGCTTGCCAGCACGGCCCAGGGTGGGGCGACGCAGCCCATGCCCAGCCCAAGGCTACCAGCAAATTTATCAATAAACTGGAGGAAAAAAAGAGGGGGCCTGGCAGTGGCTCGGGGTGAGAAGTGCTGGTGGAGTCCAAGGCACCGCAGGGGCAGCATGTGGCAGGAAGGATTTTGGCCAGTTCTGGTGACCTGCCACCACACTACCTTCACCTCAGCGCAGCCAAGGGCTAGTTCATTTACGCAGGGACAAAGAGCTTGTCCACTTTGGGCTGAAAAACCTGTGTTATGAGAACCACCGCAAAGGAAAGGATTTCTGGGGAGAAGCAGATGCGAGCTGAAGAGCAGCCCCCCCGCGCGGCTGAAGCATGGCCAGAAACTGCGCTCTGCAAAATGAAAATTGGGGAAAAGCCACTGGGAAAGTGACAGGAAGAAGGCTGTAGGGAGTGAGAAGCCCCCAGCTGTGGGCAGGACGCGTGGCAAGGACAGCCCAGGGTTCCCAGCCCCTGGAGAGGGATGGACCACTCTGCCACCTGCCTTTTGCCTCCTTTGTAGGGAAGGAGAAAGCATCGGGCCTCCAAACTCAACCCCGCAAAGCCCCCTCTGCCGCTGGCCCCGTGTTTTGGGACCGCAGAGAAAAATTATCACCCGTTCCTGTGATTATTCAGAGGTTGGTGTGGGACCTGCCCTGCCCTTCCCTGGGAGCAAGGCGGTGAGGAGCTCAGGCGGGCAGCCCCCGCTGAAGCTATGGAAAAGGGAGCCGGCAGGAAAACCAGCATTCACGTTGGCCTGGTTGAGGCTTCTGGAACGGTCAGTTCAGCGTTTTTGTTCCAGCCCTCAGGTAAGTCGACGTGTGGGACAAAAGGCTGACGTCCAGAAGGCAGCATCTGCAGCAAGAGATGCTGCCTTCTGCAATAACCCGCAGCAAGAGCCTGTCACCTCCCTGGGAGCTTGGAGTTGGTCAGAGGGTGGTTTGGCTCACTGCTCAGGGACTGGAGGGGCACTGGTGAACCCCACCTCCGCCGCGGCTCTCCTGGAGCTCTCTCCTCACTCCCCAGCGCCGGCCGCGTGCGTGGCCTTTTGGGAGACGGGACCCTCCTGGGCTGCTGCCCAGCTCTGCGCCTAATCCACACAACAGAGAGAAGTTAAATTCTTTATCCTCGATTGACACCGCGGTAAGAGCCGTCTCCAACGCCGGTGGGACTCCGCGCTGCATTTTAGCCACAGGCCCCACGGCAGCAGCTGCCCCAGGGTGTCAGCAGAGCCACGTGCCCGCGCCCGAGCCTCCGGAGAACATCTGCATTGCAGGAGCACCGGGTCTCCCTTTAACAGCTGCGTTTCCAAGTTTTCATTCCCCACACTGTCGAGATGCGACGTGATTTCCTTAAACGTAAGCTGGTGGAGCTACGACAGCTGCTGCGTGGCACAGCGTGCGCAATTTTACTACATCCGTCTGCTGTTCCTCTGGGAAACATCTCTATCGGCCGATAGTTTCAACCAAAGGCACTGGAAAAAGATATTAAAAATGGACAACTGCAAAGTTACTAGATAAGAATCTTTAAAATTTATTGGACTAATTGTGTTACATTCAATATTTGATGTGTTTCTCCTGGACAAAGAATTGGCATAAATACAAACAAGCCTTTGTGTGCCTTCCCTAAACAAATAAGAGATAAAGTACTAGAGACAAGGGAACATAGTTCACATCTTCGTATTTACATTCTGCCTTTACTTTACAACTTAGCGCCAGGAATATTTACAGAAAAATACAGTAAGAACAAAAAGATCATGTCTTGGCAACATACAGAAATTCATACAAATCGTATATGATTTGAAGCACATGGTACCTGGCATTCTCATTTCTCATTGCTCCTGCTGAAAATCCATGTGGAAAAAGGTCTGTGTTTGCCTTCAAAGACATCACTCAATTACACAATCATTAAACCACATCAAATTTGTGTTAGATTGAGATTTCGTTCTCTTGTCTTTCTGGGCACGCAGAACCTCGCAGGAAAGAAACGCGGTCACCTCTGGAGCGGGCAGCGCCGGCCCAGCAGCGAGGGGCGGCTCTTCCCCACGGCCTCCTGCACACGCTGCTCTCCACAGAGCCACCTCCGTGTCCACAGGCACCGTCCTTCCCATCTGTTTGCTGTGGGGTTGTAATGCCTTTTTTTAAAAGTACCTTCAAGAAAAATGCTTTTCTTTAAAAGAGTCTTTATTAAGGTACTAAAATCTCTGAAATTTCAACACTGTGTTTAACAAGGTGACAATGGTCCCCCCTCTTTCCGCACTGTTGAAAGGATGCCATCATTTAAAGCGGAATAATGAACCCAAACAGAAAGGTCTTATGAAAAGAGAAAGTCTCGGTTTAGTTACCACACCACGTTTGCAGCGCTACGGCGCCCGCGGCATCCAGGCCAAGGGCTCGCTCTGCACGAAGCAAGTGGTCAACAAGTTGAAAACTCAATACAGCAGTTTGGCATGAAAAAAAGAATCTGGATTCTTGACTAACGTGTTCTGCAATCACAACTGAAACAAGTATCGCTTGCCCTAACCCTTCTGGGGAAACCAGCTCAAGGCTGTACCCTGGACGAGCTGAAGCCATTGGAGCTTGGCCACTGACTTCGCCAAGACAAGGATTCCCTTCCCAAACGGGTGTTTAACGTTTTATTACGAAGTCAGAGACCTCTCCGCGCGCAGGGGAAGGAGGGACACTCCTTGCAGACACCCTCCAGCGGCACAGGTCTGCCAGGGGCACTCGCTGCTGCGACCAGCATCCAAACCAAGGGGGATGGGGGATGGCAACACGTTTCTGTAATTGCGACTTTTTTTTTCTTAATACTAAATTGCAACGCTCTTGAAGATTCACCTTTCCAGATAGCAAACCCCTATGCTTACGGCCAGGTCATACCACTAGTGCGTAACGTTAACCATCTGGTGTCACAAATCTAATTAAGCAGGATACAAATGCCCACTGCCCCGGCGGTGGGACCGGCGGCACCAATGCGCGCAAAAGTTACCTTCTTTCAAGACTTCTGAGAAGTTGCATTGCTTTCACGGTTGTTAACTGCCCAAGGGGGTGCCGTACCCGTGTTTTAGACGAACAAGGGAACAGACCCAAGGCCATTCTTCAGCCAAGCACAGGCCTTTTTAAAAAGTAAATTTCCAGGCAGTCCATTTGGTTATCTTGGACTATGTGGAAAATACCCAGGGTTTCCCCCAAGTGCACACATCTTGACATCACTGACCGTACCCCAATGTCTGAAAGAAGTATCTTTTGCAGCTCATCGCTACATGAGCCAATGGCTTTGCATCTAACATACACAGCTGCGGTGCGCGGGTTTTGTTGTTACGTTATTGAAGATGTGCAGACGTTTGATTGCTCAGTATGTTCATTTGTTACACATGCACTGGTCATGCCTTTTAAATCGGTGGACTAAAGTGTGTTTGGCCATTAGTTAGCTCCAATAGGTACGTACAAAATGTGGGTAAATTTAGTGTCCGTGCGTTAAATTGATTCTGGCAAGAGTTTGGCAGAGGAATGAAGCTGTCCGAGCTTCCCTTCCCAGCTTTGCCAACACACCCAAGCGCTGCCTTGTAGCTCCTCCCGCCATTTGCGACCTGGGCACCACACAAGCGTGGGCCAGCCGCCATGCCTACTTCTGCAGTCCTTTTCTTTGTGTGGTTTCATTTTTCCGTTTGTGATTCACCTGGATCAAAACCCAGAGCTCCCGAGTTGAAAGGCTCGTGTGCTTGCCCCCTGCAACGAGCACGTGTCCCCTGACACCCCTTTGGCCGACATCCTGAAAGTCCTTGCACGTGGATTTTTAGGGGCCTGTTTAACTCTTTGTGAAAAGCCACATGAAAAGACAGGAGCAGGGTATGTCCTTGGCAAGCTGAAATGAAACGGTTAAGACTGTTCCAGGTCAGAGCTGCTGCAAAAGGTAACTCTGAGATACCAAAATTAAATGACTGCAAGGTATTACTGCAATGCATATTAAAAAGCTAATAAAACCACTTTTGGAATAACGTGAGGAGCTCCCCAAATTTCTGCTCACCTCATACTCTCGCGTTACCTGCTCATTGGAAGGAAAAGGACCCGCGCTGCCGCCAGCGACCGCAAACTGCCTCTACCCGGGAGCGCCAGCGATGATTCATTACTGCAACACAAGTCAAGATTGCGCTGGGAGCCTGAAAGTGCTCCCGAGGCTGCCAGCGCCCACTGCAGCTTTTATATTCCAAATATTAAATTTGCAGTTGTAAACATCTTCTCCCAGCGCGCCCTTCGAGGCCCGAACATGTGAGATCCCCAGTCTGAAAATGAAAACTTCTGACCTAGGTGAGCGGGCGCCGCCGCTGCCGAGCGTGAGAAAGCACAGTGGATTCAAAACAATCTGAAGTTATAACTCCAAAGGGGCTTTCATGGAATGGCAAGGTAATGGGGAAAAAGAAGAATTCTTGAATTTTCTTTTTGAGTTGTTTTAGTCCGTTTAACAGGAGCTTCTGCAAAGTGTCGTAGAAGCTGCAAAAACTGCTTATGCTATAAATATTGGGCAGGAGGCAGCCCCAGAATCTCAGATTTCAATCCAATGGAAGGAAAGCAAGTGATGTTTACGCTTTTTATGGAAACAGTTGAGTAGGTGATACAGACACTTCAAAATAAATTAAGTAACTGCATAAAAAATATATTAAAAAAAAATAATCAAGCTACTAAAATTAAATGTGACATTTTGCAACAGACCTGAGAGTCATAACCTTGTTTTTATATAACCAAGAGCTCTTATCTAGTAACAACTTCTGTTGGAAAGTCAGGTAATTGCAGGTGTAGTTTGTCGTCAGCATGAGAGAGATCTCGTACGTAGATGGACCCACCCCCAGGCACGGAGGGAGCTGTAAAATAGAGCATCTCGGCTATGAATTTCATGACCTGATGTTTCCAAGCCATCTTCCTCCTCTTGCCTTTGGTACACAAATTGGTTACAAGCGGAAGGATCTTCTGTTGAGCTCTGAAGGGGGGCTGGAAGCATCTTTTAAGTTCTTGCAGGGATAGTTAATGCTCTGAAACAGACTCTCCTCAAAGCAGAGACCCTGCTCCCTTCTCCTGTAACACGTGGGCGTAGCGAGATGTCTGAAGGCAGGTTCGTTTGTACTTTTTTTTCCCCATCCTTATATGCAGAGATGACTTTGTTTGGATTGTTTTCCTCTCACAGAACGAGACACGGCTCCTAATTAGCCTGGAATAGATGACTGGGTGAAGAGATTGCGTTGCTAGCATCCAGGAAGACTGGAATTAAGTAACCTTTTGAGGGTAGGTGAATTAAGTCAATATCCCAACTGCAGCGTTTTGGATTCATTTCTCATTCCTCCCACATGGTATCTGCTGACTTGTGCTAGAATATGATTTCCTGAATTCCAGAGGGCTGAGGAAATTTGTTGTTGTTTAACTGTTTTCATTACTGTAGCCACCAAGCTCTGATCTAATTGTCCTGGAAGGATAATGACCTAGGGGTTGCAGTTCTTGAGCCCAACCTCCTGGAAAAGCGAGGTATAAAATTCTGGCTCCAGCTGCCTGTTCCGGTATTTATTGACAATGTCTGCAATTTTCTGTTTTCGGCGGACGTGGGGGGGGTTGTATGAATCACTTTCCAGCCTCTTTCTCCGACAAATATTTATTACCGTCTGCCTCACTAAGAAACCTGAAAAAGAAACATTTGAATCAAGTTTAAACAAATTCGGGTCCGCGGCCCTTTGCTGGCTTCACAGCTAACGACAATTTGGGGTTCTGTCCCATCTAGAAATCCAGGGGAGACGCTCAGCACCACCAAGCAAGAACTTTTCTCATTCAGTAACAGAACCATATAAGGGATAACACATAACCATGGTCCCCAGGCCCGTAAGGACATTTTACTGTGAAAAAGCAATAAGGAAGTGACTAAGTCAGTGGCACTCTAAACTGGCTGGAGGAGGAGGAAGATTCCTCTGCTTTGCCAGAGCCAAGCAACTGCCTGCGAAGGCACCTTCAGGACCACAAGGGGAAAGAATCCAGAGCAGCCAATGCAGGAGTCACAGCGCTACAGCCCCTGGCCACAGCACACGAGGACACGCAGAGCTCAGGTGGGCCCCGAGGCCGCGCCAGGTAATGCCTTCAGGATGAAAGAAGGACCCACCAGTACTTTTTTTTCCAGTAGGAATTGCAGAACCTTCTGCTTGGAAGAGGGGAGGAGGAAAGACTTGATGAGTTGTGGCTGGGAACAGGTTTCTGTTCCCCTCGCTGCTTTGCCACGGTTGTTACCTCCCTCACTCATACTACTGTATATGGCAGGGAGGAGAAAGCTGGCAGCGGACTTTATCCTATTTTATTCTGAAATGAAATTCATACGCTTCTAATGAAGTAAGTGTCCGTTAACCCCCTTGCTGTTACACAAGCGCTTTCCCACAGGCTGAAACAGCATCTTCCTTATTTAAAGGACTTGATTCCTGATTGCACACAAACCACATCTGCTGAACTTAAGAGAGGAGGCAAATTTCACTATATTAATAGTCCCAACGCAGCTGAAAAAACAGCCTGACTCCAGGAAAACACACCTGATTCCTTCTCAGCACAAGCCATTGTCATCAGCCGAATTCACAAACATTAGTTAAAGGTCCGGTTTGGCTTCTATTTCCACATCACTGAATTAACGCAAGGCATGCAAAAAACAGAACCCGAAAGTCACCCCCAGCAGACCCCACAACACTGGTTTTACGGTTCCGTACAAGTATCCTAATGTTTGTTTACTCATTTCGCTGTCTTGTGAATTGCTCTCATTGGAGCGAGATTTCCAGTTGCTGAAGCGATAGTAGCACAGATACCGAGACGGATCCACTAACGCAGCTAGGAACACAGAAGGCAGCAGACAGCACACGCGCACCCCTGTTAACACATGCCTGCATAGTAGGTTAAGTATTTTTATTGAACACATTAGAAAATCCTAATTGCTGTGGATTTTAATTGCTATCTGGCTTCTAAAACAGAAGGAACAAACACAGCATACCAGCACAGTCCAAAAATTCAGCAGTACCCGCTGGCAGTCGACGAGCACCAGCACCTTGGCTCTCAGCGCCAAACGTTAGGGTCGCATTTCTGATCTCTCTTATCTAAACAACAGGCGTTTACCTTTTCCTTCCACCATTACTAGCTCCAACCCTTCGCTTCTCTCCCGCTACAGTCGCAGTGGAGCCCCGCTCTGCTGTCAGCCAAGTGCTGACCACCTGCTCCCTCTGCTGTTCCTGCTGCCACTGCTGCTGCAAAAGGCACTTTGTTCTGTCATGCCCAATACTTTTTCCAATTAAAGATTCCGGACCACGTATTCTGCAGATATATTATTAGTATTAAATAAAAAAATAATATCAAAAGATGAGTGTTCCTAAAAAATCTTTAGCTTACCAAGAGCTCTCCTACTGACTATCATTCCGTCCACCAATGGGATAACCATATTGAATTTCCCAGTTGCTCCTTGTAGTTTTATCCTGAATAAGCCAGTGTTCAAAGGATGGATGAAGATCACAGGAACTTCCTTCTCAGGAATGGCAGATCTTAAGGGAAAAACCACAACTGTTAAATCAGTTTTATAGCACTGTTTCAATTAATCCATAGATGAAAACTGACCACTTTAAGATTAAAAGAATGTTAAAAAAAAGTCTTGTGGCTAAACCAGCAGGACTCCCGTGTGTATCCTCCGGACTTCAGAAGGGTTACATCAACCTACTTTTTCTACGATCTGCCACCACAGAATTTGAGTCCTGCTGACAGGGCTTTAAGCCTCGCAACACACACGCAGCATTAACCACCTCACAAGGGAGTAAATCAGGAGGGAGGCTAAAACACAGACTCAAGATAAAAACTACACATTTTCTGTTCCTTAATTTATGTTTAAAGTGCAGTGATATGAAAAGCGCTTTCATTTTTGCAACAAAAAAAATGAATCCACCGAGGAAACTCATCTATCTTTTTTAACGTGACTGCCTAGAGTTTCCGGGGTTGCCTGTGAAAGTTAAGAATGCAAATAATCTCATCATGACTTCTTCTGAAGCGCGGCCTAAACTGTTGTCCACAAGAATCAAAACAAATAACGAAAATAAGAGCAGTCTTACCTTAGGGAAGCACTACTATTGGCTGTAGTTTCCACACCAGTGCTCGTCTCAGACACCAGATCAGGGAGGGGGAAGTTTTCTGTAAGAAGAGGATGCACTGAATAAAGTTTACCTGCCCCAGGTTTTGGGGTTTGTTTTGTTTTTGTACAAAGAAAGATTATTTATCATCAGTCGAAACCATGCAGTCCTCAAGCATTTATACCATGGATGTTCTTGCTCTGCTCAGTGATGCAAAGTCTTTGTTTTTAAGCTTAAGCATTCACAGAGCACACAGACACACCTCAGCCACCCTCCACTCAACGGATTGGGTAACGCGTGTCCCAGACCCTCAATTCTCTCAATCCCAAAGGTCAAAATCTCTAGACGAACAGCAAAAGCAGGAAGGAGGTGAAGTACTCCAATCGCAAAAAGAGCTTTCAAAGTATTACCCAACAGCATCGTCACCTGTCCACAAGCAATCTGCCTCAAGAACAGTGCTGGGAATTTCAAACAGTAGCATCGCTCACATCTACAGTTCCCTTGAGCCCTGCTCCAACAAATATGGTATCATTCCTCAAACCCAAGCTATGCAGGTCCTCACCATAACCTACAACTCTGCTGCCATGCACTTGGCAACAAGTGACCGGATAATGAAGTTGCAGGAGGAAGTAAGAAATCGGATCTCTGAGAATTATAGAATGGTTCGGGTTAGAAGGGACCTTAAAAATCATCTAGTTCCACCCCCCTGCCCTGGGCAGGGACACCTCCCACCAGACCAGGCTGCCCCAAGCCCCGTCCAGCCTGGCCTTGAACCCCTCCAGGGATGGGGCAGCCACAGCTTCTCTGGGCAACCTGGGCCAGGGGCTCACCACCCTCACAGCAAAGAACTTCTTCCTGGTATCTCATCTAAATCTACCATCCTTCAGTTTGAAACTGCTCCCCCGCACCCTATGGCTCCCCTCCTTGATCCAGAGTCCCTCCCCATCTCTCCTGGAGCCCCTTTAGGGACTGGAAGGGGCTCTAAGCTCTCCCCGGAGCCTTCTCTTCTCCAGGCTGAACCCCCCCAGCTCTCTCAGCCTGTCCTCACAGCAGAGGGGCTCCAGCCCTCGGATCATCTCCGTGGCCCTCTGCTGGCCCCCTTCCAACAGGTCCATGTCCTTCTTGTGCTGAGGGCTCCAGAGCTGGACACAGTACTCCAGGTGGGGTCTCACGAGAGCAGAGCAGAGGGGCAGAATCCCCTCCCTCGCCCTGCTGGCCACGCTTCTTTTGATGCAGCCCAGGATGCGGTTGGCCTTCTGGGCTGTGAGCGCACATTGACGGCTCATGTTGAGCTTCTCGTTCACCAGCACCCCCAAGTCCTTCTCCTCAGGGCTGCTCTCAAGCCATTCTCCACCCAACCTGTATTTGTGCCTGGAATGGCCATGACCCAGGTGCAGGACCTTGCACTTGGCCTGGTTGGACTTCACGAGGTTCACACAGGCCCACCTCTCAAGCCTGGCCAGGTCCCTCTGGATGGCATCCCTTCCCTCTAGCCATCTAGCCAGTTCCTTATCCACAGAGTGACCCATCCATCAAATCCATGCCCGTCCAATTTAGAGACCAGGATGTCGTGCGGGACAGTGTCAAACGCTTTGCATAAGTCCAGGTAGATGACGTCGGTTGCTCTCCCCTTATCTACCAATGTGGCAACATCGTAGAAAGCCACCAAATTTGTCAGGCACGATTTGCCTTTGGTGAAGCCATGTTGGCTGTCACCAGTCACCGCCTTGTTTTCCATGTGCCTTAGCAGAGATTCCAGGAGGATCTGCTCCATGATCTTGCCAGGCACAGCGGTGAGACTGACCGGTCTGTAGTTCCCCGGGTCTTCCTTTTCTCCCTTTCTCAAAATGGGGGTTATGTTTCCCCTTTTCCAGTCAGCGGGAACTTCACCAGACTCCCAGGACTTTTCAAATATAACGGAAAGCAGCTTAGCAACTTCATCCACCAGTTCCCTCGGGACCCAGGGATGGATTTCATCAGGTCCCATGGACTTAGGCACCTTCGGGTTCCTCAGATGGTCTCGAACCTGGTCTTCTCCTACAGTGGGCAGTTTTTCATTGTCATAGCCCCTGCTTTTGCCTTCTGCAAAAGGGAAGGGGATGTAGCACTTCCCATTACCTCGTTCAGGGGTAGGAACTGAGAGAGATGCTAAGAGTGATTCAAAAAAGTCCAGTTCAGATAGAACAGTGCCTGAAAACACCTCTTGCCATCTGATGAGCTGGGATGTACGCAAAACCTGGAGCTAGCAGAGGGAGAGCATGGAGGGCTGTGGAAGTACTTTGAGACGGAGCAAGGAGGAGGGCAGGCAGGTGGCACAGGGGCGACAGCCTAGACTACAAAGTGACAGTTTTACCACTGTGCAGATTCAAAGAGGTACCAGAAAGATAAGGCAAAAGCCTTATGTAAGGACATAAGGAGCATAAGGCAAAGCCTCTGGGCTAGGAGCCACTTTTAAGAGCTCCCTCCCACCAAATCCAACTGCCACACTTACTGAGGCTCACAAAGTCATTTCTTCATCTTCAGGCCCAGGGCCTTAGGAGATTCCTACAGCTGATGAAAAGCAGCCAAGCAGAAACATGCATGTGTAGCACCGTTGCTGCATCTGCAGCGAGCTGGCTTTAGCTGCCACCCAAGAAGTGGGTCAGGAACACCAGTTTGGGAACCGAAGCAGCTCAGCAACTCCTGAAGCTAAGGGAACACCCTCTGGGCCAGTGTCTGAATTAGGAAATGATGCTGCAGAACTCGATGTCTGCCTCCTCATCCCAAGTAAAGCTCTGAGGAATATGCTGTGGACAAGGTGGTCTTCTTGAGACTTTACACCTACAGTTTACAGGAAGTTTCCTCTTGATGGCTCCCATTCTCTCGGTTGCTTTCCTCTGGGAGGAGCTAAGGGCTTCATTAAGGTCCACCCTTACCGCCAGATGGGGAACCGGGATTAGAAATTAAAGACAGAATAAACTATCGATTACTGGCCAGTGTTACAGACTCTGATGGGCCAGGCCGGTACGGAGAGGCTCTCGCCTACTGCTAAAGCCAGGTCATGGCTTAGAACCAGCACAGAAGCAGCTCTTGGGGACAAAGGACTCCTCAAGCCTCGTAGCCAGCTGCCCACCGCTGTCTACGCCATAGCTGTAACAGGATGGGCAAAGCTGGGTCTCTCCCAGGTCAGCCAGTACCCAGAGTCAGAGAGGAAACGTCAAACTAAGAAACGTTAAGTTGCATGAGGGACAAGACCCTGCCTGAACAAAGGTACAGAAAGGAAGCTGGACCGCATAGCATGGAACAGGCACCCTGAGCACAGAATAAATGAGCCCTCACGCAAGACAGAACACAACAGAAAGTTTCAAAGGTACCATCAAACCAAGAAGGATGATGATCCCTTAAGCATAGAAGAAGCAGGTGTCAGAAGTAATTTTTTCACACGTACTGTCAGAGCTAAAATAATCTCCAGACCTACATGCCACTGATTCACGTACACCCCACGGACCACCTCTCAAATACCAAAGAACTGATTTAGAATCTTAAAAGTGTCTACTACAGACATTAACAAGGATTTAGCATTTTGTAGAGGAATGGAATGAGTTTTTCCTCTGGTTCCTGCCCTGTTGTTACTTTCGTGAACAAGAAGAAATTCTACGCACCTATATCATCATAACGTTCCACCCAGACCACATACACTTTGGTTTCAGGTCCCATCGGTGGAATGGTCCGGCCCTGAGGCACCCTCTTGGATCTGGAAGTAGGACTGAGCTGTTTTGAACACAAGGGAAGAGTAGCATTTGTAAACACCTTGAGTCCAGTAATGCATCCAACAAGCATTGCCACAGTTGCTCCTTAGTCTTTCAGATCTCAGACAGGTACAACTTTTGCCAACCATCGAGATGGGGCAACAGCAGTGGAACTACCCACTGAGAAACAGTAATCTGGGTCTCCACAATATTTATATTCAACATAAATTAACATACTCAATCTTAAAAGGCTGGTTCAAGTTTTTCTTAATGTTCTCCAAGGTCTTAAATCAGTAACTAAATATACACTTGGAAGTGAATTCTATACAAGAATTCACTTTACAGTTGTAAATCCTTTGCTAACTCACAGCAGTTCATGGTTTTCTGCTTTGCTACCACACAAAAGCAACTTCACATCTGATACTTCAGACACAACGGACACATACTATTTTAAACTGGGTAGGTAGGAAAAGTGTTCATGTCTATCCATCCTAAACTTCCAAGCTTGGATTCAAGTCTGAATTACGTTGTGAATACTGCATATACTTTTTCCTGCATGCATTTCAAGACTTCAGTATGCAGAGTATTACTAATTAGCATGTTTAGGTTTGATATTTAATGTAATCCTGCGATCTCCTACTGTGGGGGCAAATTCTGGCAGGACCAAAGCAGACGTTAAAGATTAACGGCTACAAACGAGTAGCTCCAAATGCTATGAAACTAAATCATATACCATTAAAAAATGCTGTAGTATTGCCAGTGTGCTTCTTGGGAAAGAAAAGTAGAAAAGAGAGAAGAATGCCATTTTTAAATGCAAGTTTTGCCTTACCCGCTGGGAGGGATTGAGATTGTCTGTATGATTGGGGAAAAGTTCAAGTGTCAGAGACTGCTGCTTCAATATTCCTGGCAGCAGATCCATGTTGGAGTCGTTTTCTTGGTCAGAGACATTGCTCTCCAGCGAATCAGCTGTAAGCCAGAAGAAGAAAGGTGGGTTTTGTCTTTTCTTCTGCCAAAAAACTTAAGCTGTGACCATACGTAAGGTTTTGAAACTAAAAAAAGCTGTAAGGTTTTTGAAACTAAGCATACATAGGTTTACAGTCAAGTCCACACAGCGTTCAAAAGCAGGAAAAGGATTCAGCAGTGGACAATTGCTAGTTATTCCAGAAACAGATTGCAATTAAAGCACTCCCTATGGATTTAGAAGTGTCCCATCCATTTCCTATGGAATACACTCTCCTCCTTCCGATGGCTATTGTTTCCCCCCGGCCCATTTACTCCAGGGAACTTTTGCGCAGTGGTTTTAGTGTGCAAAGGATGTCATGAAAGCTGTTGCTCACCCACACAGCAGTTGTGCACATGCTCCTCCACGTGCTGCAGGAGCATGTCATCAAGACGGGAGAGGGGAAAAAATAAAAAAGCATCCCCGGTTGACGGTGAACCATATGCTGAACCCAACACCCCCGAGGTAACAGCAATACTGCTGGGCAAGCCTTCACATATATTGAGGCTTACACTGAGAGAAAGGGGCGCAGAACAAACACCACCTCAGGAAGGAGTCTAACGATTAGGATGTTGTAGTTTAAACATCAGTAGCTTTCTGACAAGGATCTCGTTAGACACACTACTAGGTAGCTTATTTAGGTTCTGCTGCGGAAAAAGCTCTCTAACCAAAACTGTTGTTTTTGTAAACAGCGCGTACAAAGTGATCTTACTTAGGGACTCCACTGGTGATGGGACAACAAAAGCTATTTCTGTCAGGGCATCCGCATAATACAGCACCTTCTTCTGCCCATTGAAGATACTTGCCCCAACATCTTCTGAAATAATTAGGTCATCTGAAATGGACATAAAAGGAAACTTGAGACAAAAGAAAGCTCTACCTCTTTATACGCTGCCTCAGGAGAAGGCTTTCAAATACAATGAGAAGAAACAATGCAACTCCCACTTTAAAATGTGATGATTTCACAGTCAAATCTCAAGGCCAACAACCATCCTCAAATAAACTTTTTCGTTATCTTGAAGGAAATGGCATTTTGGGTTGGGAGAAGATTCATTTTGAACATATTTCCACTGTGCTGCGTTACCCTACTTCCCTCAGACTGAGCTGTCTAGCAAGCACATCAGACACAAGAATTCATCCAGCAGCTATTCCTAGCCGTTCCCTCTCACTGACATCATTCAGTTAGTCATTAAATTTCCAAAGGATTCTAACATTTCAGCCTGATACTATTCTACAATTCAAGCCAGTTTCTACAGACTCTCCTCTGTCTTTTCTTCTGCCAAGGAGAGTCAGAAAAAGGCTCTCTTGAATCAACCCAATGCAAGAAAGCTCCTCGTTCTCAACCCCCATTTATCCCCTCATCACAGCTGGCCAGTACGTCAGGCCTTCACAGTACAGAGAGAAAACAATTCTTTGGTGGTAAGTTGGCTGTAAGTAAATTACAACCAACCCGCGCTTTTTCCTTCCCCATACGGCCGCCGGAAAGACTAGCAAGGACTTTAAGCTGAATTGTTTCTCGGATCCAGTTTACAGAAGGGTTCCTGGGATGGCTGGCTCAGCAAAGCCAACGGAGCAGTGAAAATCAGCATGGTGACAGAGAGGTGGCCAGAGGCACACAGGAGCCTCCGAGCCATGCTTCACCATCAGGGAAGTGTTCCTGCATCTCCAGTCCACAGCTCTCAGGGAGCAGCACCACAACCCAAGTCCAATTGTTTAAGAACTTCTTTGCTTTTAGGGGTGTGCAGGGAAACAAAATGCGCATGTGCCTGTGAATTTATTTTAACCACATCTCACTGGAAGCTATTCTAGAACCACTTTGGATTGGTTGGAAAAGACCTTTAAGTCCAACATTAACCTAATATCGCCAAGTCCACCACTAAACCATATCCTTCAGTGCCACATCTACACGTCTTTTAAACACCTCCAGGGTTGGTGCCTCAACCACTTCCCTGGGCAGCCTGTTCCAATGCTTGACAACCCTTTCTGTTAAGAAATTTTTCCTAATATCCAGTCTAAACCTCCCCTGGTGCAACTTGAGGCCGTTTCCTCTTGTCCCATCGCCTGTTACCTGGGACAAGAGGCCGACCCCCACCTCTCTACCCCCTCCTTTCAGGGAGTTGTAGAGAGCAGCAAGGTCTCCCCTCAGCTTCCGTTTCTCCAGGCTGAACACCCCCAGCTCCCTCAGCCGCTCCTCACAAGACTTGTGCTCCAGACCCCTCACCAGCTCCGTTGCCCTTCTCTGGACATGCTCCAGCACCTCAAGGTCTTTCTTGTGGTGAGGGGCCCAAAACTGGACAAGTATTTAAGGTGGGGCCTCACCAGTGCCCCGTACAGCAGGACGATCACCACCCCATTCCTGATGGCCGCTATTCCTGGTACAGACCAGGATGCGAGACTCCTAATGGGTTTTTCATTATCGGAGCCATTCACAAAGAGCAAGTATATTTAACAAAATAAATAGCTTTAGTCACAGCAAAGACTGGAGGAGAAAACAAAGTAATCAATCTTTCTGACTTGATCCAAGTCTACTTTAAATCTACTGCTTCAGGTTTTTAGCCACTGCTTGCTAAAGGTACAACTCAACTTAGGGATTTTTCCAACAGCAGAACTAGATTAGAAGTAGCCTGCCCTCCCTCCATCCCATCCTGGAATGCTTTCTCTGTTCCTTCTTTCCCCAATTTGTTGAATTCATCCAACTACTTGGTGGTCTGCGATCTAATGCAAATGGCTGAAAAAAATCCTAGCTAAAAAGCCTACAGCAAAACAGGTTACCTCACTAATTCAGGGCACTGCATTCCGCACAGCCGTACTGACAAAGCCAGCCGCAAAGGGAAGGGAGAGGGCTCTGCCTCTGAGAAAAGCACAGTCTCACTGTCCTCAAAGGAAAATCAAACCAAGACCTGCCCATTTTGTAACCTCTCCTGACTTGTTCAGAGAAAGCCATGCCTCTGGTCTCTCAGCCTCTCCCAAATATTTCAAGCCTTCTAGCATTTGTAGTTTTATTCTACAAATGAATAGAGATGCCTCCAGTTGGCCGCAGTTACAGGTGAAGAGCGTTTCTAAGGCAGTGAAAGGGAAGCGGAGCAAGAGCGCTGCTTAAGCAACCGCAGCAGCAATGGTGTTGCGCCTGACGCAAATGCCAGATCAAAGGTGTGGAACAAGCTGGACCAGCACGTTCAATGCCTTTGTGTCGCCCACAGCAGAAGGCTGCGGCTCTGAAAAATCACCAAGAAAAGGTCTGGCCCTTGGAGCAGCAACCATGAACCACACTGAAAACAACCCAGACACTACCAGAATGCCAAGTAATCTGATTAAGTTGTTCAAGGTAGAAACTAACCCGACCTTCAGTTTGCCACCCTGGGATAGCAATTCACTATCCTGAGGATCATTTTGGTTGACAGAATGGGGAGAGGGTGGTATATGACGAGCCCAGAGGAGGAGCTGCTCGACTGGAAAAAAGCAGAGTGAATTAAGCAGGACAGATGAGCTGTGTGTGGGCTCCAACCCCCGTGACCTACAAACAGCAGCTTGTTTTCATTACTTCCTACCAAGCATGATTACAAGGCTAACTTACTAGTGAACATCCCATTTTAATCTACTCGCAGAACACTAAAAATCGCACGGTATTTCAAGCCTATTTGCCAATACGCAGCACAATCTGTACCTGATTTCACCTGAATACTGGTTTTGGATAATATATTAAAGACTTGTCAAGTCTGCTAAAAATACAGCACAGAGGTAATTCTTGCCGAGGCTACTTCCTCCCAACAACATACAGACATTAGTTTTGCTCACTTTGACTTGAAGCTTAATCTAATTATTTACACATTCCTTTCTAGTAAACATCAGCATTTATGCAAGAAAATATGAAAGTGCTCAGATAAGTATCCAAGAGTAAGAAATTTTAAAATAATTGTCTTCTAAAGGAGCCTGATTTAACATTACACCATTTACTGTGTCTTACCTTGTTCAGATCCCTCTTCATCACTGCAGCTATTGATCGGCCAGCTTGTTGAGACATGGCCAGTCCACCCAGGGTGCTTCCCCACGTCAACAGACCAGCCAAGAGACAACAAGAACTCCAGGAAGTGTGGCTGAACAATTCTGGAAGACTCCATGTTCTTCAGGATCTGAAACAACCAGCAGCACCGTGGTAGGTACAGGAGACTCCAGGAAGCAGCTCTCTTCCTTCCCACTTTTTTTTTTTTTTTTTTTTTAACTAAAATTATGTCACTAACATGGTTTTGACCAAATATAGCTATTCAGCAAGCCTGGAACTCCAGACTTTCTATATAGACACTACTCCCTGCTGCCCAGCATCCTCCCATCCTGCTTAGCAATGTCCCAGCCCATCAACCTGTCTTTCTGCTATCATTGCCAAAACCTGTAAAATAGTTAATCAAACTGCTAGAAATGGCAACGTCGAGATTTATCCCCTCCCCAGGGATAAGACCCAGAACTGCTCAGCACAGAATCTGCGTTAGCACCAAATGTAACATAAGAATTTTCTGGACAATTTTCACTACTGAACTCAGGTGAAATTTTAGGAGAAAGGTGTTTTATCACTACTCACCTGTACGTGACATACAGCGATTTAGAGGGCAGGCCTCACCATTAAATTATGAAACAGATTTTGCAAAACAGTTTTCAGCAGGATTGAGCATGCTCTTTAATCAAATGTCACACTGTACTATTCACTGTAAACCTTAATCCTCCTTTTATAAAGATCTGGGATGTTTCCACATCCAAAGGCAATTTTTCTCCCACTGTGACCAAGTGAAAGTTGAGACCTCCACCAAACAGCACACAGGGAGACAGGGATGATTTGTGATTTGGTCTACCAGAACCACTGGGATTTGTGGACCAGACAACGCTGTGCAATGCCTCCATCCTCTCTGGGTCACATGAGACTTTGTTCTGCGGCAGGAGCATCTTTGATTTTGGTTTGTGTGGGGGCAGTACACTGGGACACGGGCACCAGTGGAGCAGAAACTGCAGGGACAGGGACAAGCGCCGGAAGGAAAGCTTCCAGACAAGAGGCTCCTCATATTCACACAGTCCTGGCACCCCATCCTAATGCCTCACACAATATTCAGCAGCCACTAGACACACTGCATTGAAATATTACTATCATTCTCATTACTGAGCACGCCAAAGTCACAGCTATGCTTCAGAACGAATCGGGAAAAGCGCAGTTTAGAACACAATTTCAGAAAACAGGCAAGCTTAGGCTTTACACAACTATATTGTTTTATATCTGAGCCCATACAAAAAGAGAATTTACAGTAAAGCAAGGACAAGGGGGTATTTTCAAAGGACATTTAATGATGTGAAGTATAACAGTGCAAAAAGCGTGTGGGCAGCTTCATTACCCTGTACAAATAAATGCCATGAGAGTCTTCTCACCTGTAAAAGCCTACCCCCACAGAAAAATATTTGGGCCTAATGCAATAACCAGCAGGGTAGATGCTGCGCAGCATCAGACAACACAAAGCTGACACCCCTCCTTGTGAAAGGACAGCAGGTCACCTCTCGGAACCGAATGTCGTCCTGAGCCGAAGTGGCATGAACTCACACACACAGAGATGGCTGAGCAGGACCAGGCAGCCAGCCCTGCTCCAAGCTGAAAGTGTCACAACTTGGCTTTGGTCTCCCTCTCGATTGTTAATATTGAAAACGAAACAGGACACGAAACATCCACAGGGATGAGTATGTTATTCATTTGACTGCCTCTGCAACTTTGTACAACCTGAAAAGCTTAGGAATCACAGCAAGATGTCTGGCAACCTTGAAGCAGGAGTGGCATCTTTATATTGTGTCTAAATAAGTCCAGAATTTCCCAGATACAAGATTTTCTTAAACCTACATGGCAAAACCTATGCTAATTGGTAAAGGCCGGCAAGTTCTGCAGGACTACGGAATCTCATCTGTCTAAATCCATAAGAGCATATAACCATCAGACAGGAAAAGCCCATTCTGCTAGCTCAGCACGAGCACATCTCAGGTGGACGACAGACCTCGTGTACCCTGTCTCGCAGCTGACTTTGGAGACGGAAAGACTGTATACTGGCTACTCTGAACTTCAACTTGAAAACTCACAAACAGCACAATCCTGGTTTCAAGGATTAGTGTACTCCACACAGAAGCAGAAAGTGCTACAGTGTTCTGGCAACTGTACGTTCACAGTGACACGAGGAAGTGGCACAACAACCTGTTAGAGAGCTACACTTCTACTCTTCGCTATGAGAATTATGAATGGAATGAGAAGAAGATACTATAGAAACAACCTTTTCTAATGAGCCCATAAGCCGCCTTAGTGAGTTTCTAGGTCACAGGCTAAAGAAGTCACGATTTAGATTTGCACAAATGAACCTGATTAACCTAATCGCATTTGAATGTAAATAGTATAACGTAATGACTTACAAAGCAGTAATACTTTTTACCTGCAGAAAGTTTTTCACTCCTTTAATGTTTTCACTCTAATGTGTCAACATTAGAATCAAACCAAACTACCTGGACATTGCACATTGCTGGAACAAACTGCAACCTTCCCTGCAAGCTCAGCCAAGAAGTACGCAATGCTTTTCTGATACAAATCTTTGAACTCTACACGTAAGGACAAGAAGGACAGAACAGATAATAAAATTAAATCTATATATATATATAATACACATAAAGATGTTACAACAATCCTAAATGTGGGTAATGTAGTTCAACCTACAGATGAAGAGAGCACGCAGGGACTTGTTATAGTTCACACCGTAAATAAACAGAGCCCAGAACCCCTGTTCCTGACACTCCACTCTCGTCATTAGCAGCGACGCTTTATTCCCTTGAGAATCACTAGAAACAAGACAGTATAGGCTAGTTGGCACTCTACACTTTCACTTACCTCCTGGCTTGTTTTCTGGCCTGCCTTCATGTAGAAAATGAAAACAGTATCAAAAGGACGAGACGGTAGCAAATCCAAGTAGCCAAGGTCATCAAAAAACCCAGGAAGAGCAGAGTCAAGTGCAATCAGGTGAGGAGGTAGACGACTGTTAGCAGGTTCCTATCCAAAAACAGAGTTCGACAGCTTAAAAAACCACCTTTCCTAAACGATAAGGTCTTTATGGCTTCAGTAGTAATCCATTAAAATATAAAAAGACAATTTCCCTTTTCTCCTAAGAGCAAAATCATGCCCAAATTTCTGATGCAACATAATCCTGTTACTGTAACTGCAAGCATAACAGTTTGACAATTTGTTGCATTCTACTCTCCTCATTAAATAAAAATGGTATTTTGCCAGCGAAACGAACATAACATTTTGCTCAAAAAGAGTGCTAGCTACCACAAGAAACGCAGTAGATGCTTTCAAAATATCACAACTATATACATATGTGTAGTTTCATATTTAACTCATATACCAATAATATGCAAAGTACCAAGTACTTTTAGACATAATTTTCGCAAAAGCTCCATCGTCTACTTTTGTTGAGGGTTTTCTGGAAGGAAATGCAACAAATAAAAGGGAGGATCCACAGGTAAGAGGCAGAACTTCAAATTAAGAATATGGTTCGTTCCTATAAACCGTTGTTATTTCAACTTCAAAAAGAAAGCTCTACAGCCTGTATGTACTCCCAAGTCTTTATGTATGGCTCAACTATTTCAGCACAACCATCCCCGGAGCAGAACTTCCCAGGCAGTCACATTTCAGAGACTCTTAAAGTATCACCCCAAAACCTAGTTCAAGCTGAGGGGATGATTTTTAAGTATGAGCACGTGAACGTGAGAGCTTATGTACCCACTGCAAAAATAAAGATACAGCCATCTATTCAGAGCACGGCCAACTTGAGGGATGGCTTTTCACGACCCCCTGCTCTCCATCCTGGAAGACTGGAATCCATCACCTTATTTGATTAGACTACAGCTTAACAGTAGTTGGAATTACACAGAAGATCTTCCACGAACAAAATTTAGTTTTCTTCTTTTGCCAAGCCAGGCCACACGGGTACATTTGCACAACACTAAGAAGTATCAGGTCACCTTCAATGCCTCTAGGGAGAGAAACCCGAAGTGGGAGAGGAACAGGCGTGCTGTCTGGAACTCCTGTGCTGGTGGTGGAGGCTTACACTCCGTGATGGGATCAGGAAAGCTCTTCTTCCGCCACTCCTCTTCACTTTTCTGATCTATGGAAGTCTCGAAAATTATCTGCTGGGACATGCCATTCCTCAGCTTCTCGTGTCGCTCTTCGAGCTGAAAAACATTGCGTGAAATGCTGATTCCACCAAGATCACCAAGATCCACTAAGAAAACAGCTCCATCATTTATCATGTTATCGCTAGACCACTCTCCATCATCTTTGAAAAGTCATGGGGAACAGGAGAGGTGCCTGAGGACTGGAGGAAGGCTAACGTCACTCCAATCTTCAAAAAAGGCAAGAAGGAGGACCCAGGGAACTACAGGCCGGTTAGTCTCACCTCTGTCCCTGGGAAGGTAATGGAGCGACTCATTCTGGATGTCGTCTCCAAACACATAGAGGAACAGGAAGTTATTGGAAGTGGTCAGCATGGATTTACCAAGGGCAAATCATGCCTGACCAATCTGATAGCTTTCTATGATGTTATAACGGGTTGGCTGGATGAGGGGAGAGCCGTAGATGTCATCTACCTTGACCTTAGCAAGGCTTTTGACACTGCCTCCCATAACATCCTCATTAGGAAGCTGAGGAAGTATGGGCTAGACGAGGTGACAGTGAGGTGGATCGAGAGCTGGCTGAGTGACAGAACCCAGAGGGTTGTGATCAGCGGCACAGAGTCCAGTTGGAGGCCTGTAACGAGTGGTGTCCCTCAGGGGTCAATACTTGGACCGATTTTGTTCAATATATTCATTAATGACCTAGATGAGGGGACAGAGTGTATCCTCAGAAAGTTTGCTGATGATACCAAGCTGGGAGGGGTGGCCGACACTCCAGAGGGCCGTGCTGCCATCCAGCGTGACCTGGACAGGCTGGAGAGCTGGGCAGAGAAGAACCTAATGAGGTTCAACAAAAGCAAGTGTAGGGTCCTGCACCTGGGAAGGAAGAATGCCAAACACCAGTATAGGTTAGGGGCGGACATGCTGGGAAGCAGCTCTGAGGAGAAGGACCTGGGGGTCCTGGTAGACAGCAAATTATCCATGAGCCAGCAGTGTGCCCTTGTCGCCAAGAAGGCCAATGGCATCCTGGGCTGCATAGGGAAGACTGTGGCCAGTAGGTCGAGGGAGGTCATTCTCCCCCTCTACTCTGCACTGGTGAGGCCACAACTGGAATACTGTGTCCAGTTCTGGGCTCCCCAGTTCAAGAGGGACAGGGAACTACTGGAGCGAGTCCAGCGAAGGGCAACCAAGATGATTGTGGGACTGGAGCACCTCCCTTATGAGGAAAGGCTGAAAGAGCTGGGACTCTTTAGCCTGGAGAAGAGAAGGTTGAGGGGGGACCTGATTAATGTTTACAAGTACCTAAAGGGTGGGTTTAAGGAGGACAGAGCCAGGCTCTTTTCAATGGTTCCCAGTGACAGGACAAGGGGCAATGGGCACAAGCTAGAACATAGGAAGTTCCGTTCAAATACACGGAAAAACTTCTTTACAGTGAGGGTGACAGAGCACTGGAACAGGCTGCCCAGGGAGGGTGTGGAGTCCCCTTCTCTGGAGATTTTCAAGACCCGCCTGGATGCAGCCCTGAGGGATGTGCTTTAGGCAACCCTGCTCTAGCAGGGGAGTTGGACTAGATGATCTCTAGAGGTCCCTTCCAACTCTGAAGATTCCGTGATCCGTGATCTGTGATTTAGGAAAGCTCTAAGTCACAGGTACAGCAGCAGCTGCAACTCCACCGCTAGGATGTTTACTAAAGCACTATCAGTAAGACCTTGCAGTGTTACACAGAGAACACCTAAACAGCCTGTTTGCATGGGAGAGCTGCTGCAAATTTATGTATCCAGTATCAGCTACAGCTTCTCCCTTTTAAGTGAGCAGAAACTAAAACACATTTGGCACTGTGAAACTTTAAAGTATTTTTGAGACACGTTGCCCCCTCCTCCCCCAGGAGGTCTCAAAAAGCCCCTTGCATTTGCTCAAAAGCAACAAAATTCAAGTCATTGCTTTCTGGCAATACCAGGGTACTAGGAGCTGTAATAAAACATGTTGTGCAGTGCCTCCCAAAAAACACATCCAAGGCACTGCCTCCTTCCTGAGAAAACACACATATTTCATTAGTTTGCAGAGGTTATTATTCCATTAATATGAAATCAGTCAAGCTAAAGAGTGTAACTATTTACAGTAAGACATCAGTGTCTGATTCACGAACAAAAAACCCAAGAAAAAAAAAATTATGTCAGAGACTAAGAGCTACTTACTTCCTCATTGACAATTTCATGCAAATCAGGAATGCTCAAGTCAGCTTTCACAAATGGGATCTTGTCCACTTCTTCAGGAAAAGGGCGGTGCTTCACACTGTACTTCAATCCAACGTCATTTTTAGGAGCTGGTCGAGGTTCTGGCACAAAAGTCTGACAAAAAAGGGGGACAGGTTTTACATTCATAGCATCCTACCACTAGACAATACTTCATTACAATAGTTGGAAAACGTTCCCTCCTCCCTCACCACCAGATGTACACTCATCCATTAGTGAGAGGTATTATTAAAAAACACTCAGTACATACTTTAAACTAATAGAATTGTATTAAAAATGCAGCTGTACATTTTGAGAGAGACACAGTTCTGCCCATTTTGGTGGCTGCGCTCCTGGAGCCTACGAAGCCTGCTTACCATCTAACCTCTAAGCAGTTGCAAATCACAATAAAAATGGCAAGCTTCCATGGCAACATCTTATTTTCAGCCCATTCTCACTGTATTAAGCAAAAGCTAAACTGGTTGAGAAGCCTCCATTTTAACCCTGCTGACTATGACGATCCCAAGTCAAGCTGAGGAGCCCTGACGAGAAGAGCAGCAATGCTGTGGGGCAGGAGTGGGCGGCACTGCCCGCCTATCAAAAGGGCTTGCGTAGTGCATCACAGTGCAATTTTGACATTATTACTACTATATGTTCTAACCTGTATGTAATTCAAAACTTGGAAGTTACCGACGAAACAAAACACCTCGATGCAAGTTCACAGGCGCATAAGGTCCCAGCAAGCAAGACCTTTAATCACATCTCGAGTGCTGCTTTATAAATTTATTTACTACCTACTATGCTTCAAAAGGGAAAAAACTGTTAACATTAAAGTTATAGAATGCCTTTAAGTTGGAAAAGCGCCCTTAAAACTGGGAAGGAGGTCAGCAGCCAGGACGTGACTTCTCCTTTGGTGTGGGAGGTAGCACGCTTGGACTGACACTATCCAGCAAACCGGCTCGGCTTCGGTGACAGCGCAGCTCCCACGGCATTGCACCGAGGGTCCTCCCAAAGGCTGCTTCGCAGAGACCAGGTTCATCTACACGTGAACATGACGGCTGAGACTGACAGGCCCCCATTTCAGCTACATTATTATTTCCTTTACTGAGGGGCATGTGAAGAGTTGGTAGATTTGGAGAAGTTCACAGACAGAAATCCTGTTAACAGCAGGACGTGTGCCACTAGACAACCACAGTAAGAGATTTTATCGTAAAATGAGATTGGGACATTTCTCCTCCACTATGCCTCTTCCAGAGCCATTACAGAGTTCAACTAGATAGTTTGGGTTTTTTTCCACAGCAGGTTTACTGCTATCTTTGCAACATTGGGTTTTGTAGCTTGAATAGCTGCTCTCTCTGCAGCATCTCTTTCTACACCTTCAGACTTCGCTACCTCTGCTGCAAGGGCTTTGCCTGACATCCTGACACTCATGCCTACACACTAAATACACTGTCCATTGCCCATCAGCTCAGAAGACGCTTTCAGAATACAAAAAAAAAAAAAAAAAAAAGAATATCCCCTCCCCCTAAACAAGTCTAGAAGGCAACAGCACTTTCACAGCCTGTATTTAATATTAATCACAAGTCGTAAAGAGTCACCAGAGATGTGTCACATTACCTACAGCTAAAGGCCCCGTGGCTCAGCCTTAATGTATAATCACCAGCTCTGTGGGGCTGTCTCACATTAGTGGAATTTCTGCTGAACATCTCTAAGTTAAAGATTTCTTTATGGGCTTTGATAGAGACCTTTTGATTTGCTTTAGCTCCTCTTGGTAAAAGACAGAGTTGCTGGGCCCATGCAAATCTTCCAGATGTCCCACGGATCAAAACCGTGACAGAGGGGAAAGAGTCATCTGCAAAGCACACGGGTTAAGAGAATAATACATCATCATAAATTAAAAACAGTTCACTGTGCAATAATTTAAGCAAAGAGAAACACAGGCATGATGACAGAGGTTTTGTTTTCAAGGTTAACTCCTCCCTGACCCTGAAGACAATTCCCGGTGAGAAGCAAGCAATCCTGCTCTCTGCAGCCGGCAAGTACTAGTCTACTTTGTAGCTGCCAGCTCAGTTTCATCATTAACAGTAGCTGTCATCCAAATTCATGCAGACCACCGTTTCTCTCCAAGTTGTCTCCAGGAAATGAAAAAAGATTGTCCAGCCACTGCCTGCTTAAGGTAAGACAAATGACCATATGGAGACACAGTTTCCATGATATTCCACGACCTTCTGTAAAGGTCCCACACAAATAGCAACAATAAGAACAGTGGAAGAACAAGAGACAATGGTCAAACTAAGATGGGGGAAGATGCTGACTTCACATCGCGGAAAATTTTTCACCCATCACAAGGCACAGGGACACAGAGAAGTTGTCCTCATCAGTTTTCAAGACCTACTTGGACAATGTCAGGTTGCATTGTCCTGGTCTGAATTCAGTCTTGAACTTGTTTAGAGCAGGAGGTTAGACTGCAGGTTCCTGAGGCGCCTTTCAACTTGCACGATGATGGTTTTAACATTGCAGGGATTTCAGTCTTCCTTTGAGACTTAAAAGGCCACTGACATTAACCACCTTAGAAGAGGGATCATCACACCTCTACAGGTTTTCTTTTAAAAATTATTTATATTTATCTTTCTTGCACGTAAAGCACAAATTGATACCATCAGGTAACCAGCAGATATCTATTCCGCCCCCAGCATTTCCTGGGAAGTAGAGGGTGCAGCACAGCTCCACAAGCACACATATAGACAAACCAAACCAGCTCCCCACAACCGGTGGGGAGGCAGCGATCTGCCTCAGAAGTGATCTGCCGTACTTGTGCATTACTGCAATTCATCTTGTAACTCAAGGGGGATTTGCAAGCAAGTTATGCACAGCAAGAAAAGACAATCTAATTTGAGATTCTAATAGCTTTACAGGATTCCTCGGTAATACATTTAGCAGAGGCAGAGTAAGGATGAGAACTGCTCAGCCATTCTCGCGTGCTAATAAGCCATTCTAGTCAGGAACACGCTTGCTCAAACACAGACTGGGGGTGGATGTGCAGCAATGGCTCCCAGCATCAGCACTTTCTGCAACATCTATTTAGTGATTCTCAACGAGGTTGGAGCACTCTGGACCACAACTCAAAAGAGAAACTCCTCTTAGCCAGTTCATGAAGCTCTGTGCAACCTCTGTTTTCAAGTCTAGTATCTAGACTCCATCCTGCCCACAGAAGAGGAAAACACACCTGTGGCAGAGCAGCAGATCTACCACACATGAGTCTTAAACTGAGGTAGCACTTAAGAGAATTTTCATCTATCCTGTTAGTAACACTATGATTCGTGCAGACTTACATGGGGATCAGTTATTCAGTTCAAAGCATCGTGTAATTTAATACCAGATTTTTTTAATATAGATTCTTGTTGCTCAAAGCATATGAGGCTGAAACGAGTTAGATTCAGCTGTGAAAGCCAGTACCCTGCGACAGATCTCCTTTACATTGATAGGACAGGATGGTACACGGGAAAGTTGTAAGAGTTCCTAAGCAGCCAAATACATTTGAGCTGAAAGCACCCACAGAAACATTTGGTAACACAAGACCTAAAGCAAGCAAAAGCTTGTGCTATGTGCAAGCATAAACACGTCACATCAAGCATCTGCTGAGCACTTATCCCTATCCAGATATTTTAATTTTTTATGAACAAGGATGTTTTCAAAGTGTAACGCTATTGCTTTTGTCCATCGCCAATAATTTAGACGGCAGTCAGCCGCAAGTATCTGATCTAACTGGGTGAAAGACACAGACAACTGCATGAACAATTTGGACGGGCTTGTATGTGTTAGGCTATCGGTGGTATTACAGTTATTCCCACCACTTCACCCCAGAACTCCCTGCTCAACCACACCCCCACAGAACAGGTAAGCCCCTGAAATGTGAGAGAGACACTTGATGAAGCACCGTTGTTTTGCAGCTCCATACACAGAGTTACAACCAGGGGAAGAAGGAAGTGGGAAGTATGAACTTACTCTGTTCATTCCCTAGAGGCTGCTCCAACATCGCCAGGATGACACTATTATCCAAAACGAAGTAACGGAAGCTATGCTTGTTTATGGTAGGTAGACGAGAATATTTAATTAATGTGGTTTCATTCACCAAGCTGCAAGGAGAAGCAGGGCCACTGGGAGAAGGAAACGCTCCAAGTAACTGCATGATACTGCAAGCGAGAAAAAAAGTTAGGAGTTATGACAGATTAAGACGACGAACTGTTTCACCTAAGCACAGACCTTCACTCATATTCTTCATTTGTATCTTGGCACAGCAGTTACCCTGCCAGGGCAAGCCTGCACTCTCCCATCAGCTCGTTTTAAAACAGAACCAGTAACTTCAGAGAAGCATACGTGAAAACCTACAAAGAAGGGTACTCTGCCTACAGAATGAGTTTCTTTATAACCTCAGTTATAAAGATACTAAGATATGCTTTAAAGCACAAAAATCTACACCTTTCCACTGCTTTTTTAATGTTCATTCTTACAAGAAGATTATGGATGACCGGAGATAATCATCCATACTTTAGGCCACTCTTATATCAACAAGCAAGGCAGACGTGGTGGACACACTAATTATGATTGTCTTTGCTTTCTTCAAGTCCAGATTACATTAAGGTAAAACCCTTTAAGAAAGGCCCAGGATCACGCAAGCGTGACTATCATAGATGGTAGCCTTCCCTGGGAGCAAAAAAGAAAGCAGCAAAACATTTTTATCCCACCCATCCTCAATCTGTCCTGTCTACCGTCACACTGTTCATCCAGTAACACACTGCTTTTCAGCTTCCCTGGAGCAAGTCTCAACTTTCCTCTCTGCTTCTCCTCCCCAACTCACACGTTATCTGTTACTGCATTTCCAGCAGAACCTCTCAAACATATTAAGCAAGGCCAATGCTGTGGGCAGAATGACATCCCATCCTGCACCAGCTTACGTCTCCTGCATGTGCCATCTCCTGCTGCGTTACACATCAGACAGAGTCTATCAGTTTCCCAATCAGTGTGGGGCTGGCATAGCTTGTAAGGCTGAGGATAAGAAGGAGGTGGAACGGAAAGACAGGATCAGTAGGTCAAGTGGGAGATAGAGGGAACTGCTGTCTGCAGAAAAGGCCTGGCTGAGAACAGAACACCAGGGGCTACCAGAGGGCTTGGGTTTTGCTCTCCAAGGAAGAGGACAGGCAGGAGGGAAGGACAGCAATCATGAGGATCTTTTTTCCTTTTGAACACCTGTAATGGGAGGGGGGAGACAGCTAAGGCAGAGCACAGGACAACCCTGCCCACAGGGCAAAACAGAGGGAGCTTCTGGATGACTTTTCAAATGCTCTTGCTACATCACAGAGATCTCACCAGCTGGGAGCTCCTAATTAAAACACTCTCAGACAAGGCAATGCTAGACAGTAAACATGCTCTGACAAATTACGTACCACGTTAGTGTAGCTTCAGCAGCGTCCTTCACTCTCATGGATGCAGGGTTAGGCTCCTTATCTCCTTTGTACTTGACTTCTTGTTCACTGTTTTTGGATTTACTTCCCGAAATGCCGAGCTCCACAATCTCCAGTACCTCTTTTAAACAATCCTAAAACACAAGAGGAGCCACCTTAAAAGCCGAAGCACTCTGATACACATCTCCAAGACCTCAATGAAACAGTGATATACCATCAATTAAAATAAGGTACTGCTGGTAACATGAAGATTATTCTAACAGTGTTGAAATAAGATCACCTTTGCTATAGGAATGATATTTTCTCCATCTATAGATGTTTACTTATGTTTGTATTCTGATGGTAGAAAGTGCTCTGAATGAATATATACACACAATGTATTCCATTACGTATGGACAAAATTGCCAAGAGGACTACTAAGAGTTCAATTGAAAAATGTGAACATATTTAAAGAGATAATAAATGCATTTCTGAGATTCTCTGCAGAACTTTTAATTAAGTTCTAAGCACATTAAGAATTAATTCATCTGGAAAATTGCAAGAAATCCTTTTCCAAATCTTTCAATTGCCAACTACTGCAATTGTGAATCTATTACGGAAGAGGCCAATGCTCAGAGAACCGCAGGTATGACTCACAAGTATTGCTTGTTACAAAATCATTTGCTGAAAATATTTGGATTGCTACAACAGAAGTTCAAATCTCATGGCTTGAGCTATAGAATAGCAAGGAAAGCACTCTCACGGATAAATAACTGGCTAAAATCTGAACGCAAGTAAGTTTTTACCACCAGAGACCAGGCAGGGTTCTATGTCTTGCCCTGTGTCCTTCCTTATATTCACAACTGATGTAGAAAAAGAGGTGATGAAGAAGAGTCAAGTTTTCTGACAGAGCGCAATTAACCAGCGCTGGGATGCAAGGACTGGCCACGAAGAATTACAGAAGGCGTTTACAGTGTTGGCTAGCAAAATAGCAGATGAAATTCAAAGTAAATGTAAGACGAGGCACCTGGAAAATTGCAATTCTAATACTTGCAATGGAAGATTGTGACTATCTGACTACCATGACTCAGGAATGTGCTACTAAGTGTCCGGTATATACTACACGCAGTATGCAATGCTATCTCAATACACAGTAATAATTACAATAAAAAAAAACCTAATGAAAGGAAATAAAGCATTATGCAACCAAACAAACCCATGCTGTGCCACATCCAGGGAAACCATCCTGTCTTAGTCACCTACTGCCATGCCGGGACCCCAGAGTGCATGCAGAAGATATCTTTAAATAAAGTCCTGTTGGGCTTTCAATTTTCATTTTTAAAAATATACATTTTCTTCTATATGCTACAGAATATATAAACAAACATAAAGATGCATAGAATATACGTTCTATCTAGAACTACAATAGAATATTATAGAACACATATTAATACAGATTATATATAAAAATATACAAACATCACCGAGCTGTCTCTGCAAGGAGATCAACAATGAAAATGTGCACTCTATTTTTTTTTTTTTAACTTTTTTTTTTTCTTTTTTTAAAAACCCAGGAGGCCAGAGGGCTGTTGGAAACATGCATCTTTCATTTCCTGCTCTTCTCAAGCTTCCCAAGCACATTACACCTTGGATTGAGCTATGCCTTGCTCAGTTTCCAGTAAACTGGTTTCTTGGTGAAAGAAACTACGATTATCAAAATGCCAGCATCAAGGGAATTCTGTTAAGCCTAGAAGATGCTTTAGTCAGGTATTATTATGAGATATTAGAAGAGACATGGCTTTTAGCGAAGTTTATCTGCAGCAGGTGCCTATGCTATATATGCACCATTAATTCCCATATTTCTCTTTTCACCTTCTATTTTTCCAGGTTTTCTTTTCTCCTCTCTTGTTCCAGTTTCACAAAGCAACAAGAAAGATCAAAACATTCTTAGAAATATGAAAGGCAATTTTAAAGCCAAAAACATTCTTGGTGAATAAAGAGCGGGAATCAAAATTCAAAACTACTTCACATGGAAACTAGCTTTGAAAATCCCAGTATACTTTTGAAAACTAAGAAAACGACGTTATTTTAAAGTATCAGGAACAGAGAGGTTGGGCATGAAAGGCATCACAATTTGGAGTGCTCAAAATACGTACGCCCGAGGCTCCTACCTTCTCATCCAGCATGTCAGGGTGCTCCGTGAGCCAGACGCAGAGGCACTGGAAAGCTGCCACTATCATGGAGTGCAGGTCGCGGGAGTGGAGCGGGGCTGGGCGGCTGCACTGGTACACGATGTAGCTGCACACCGAACTGATAGCTCTCTTCCGATCAGAAGAATCGACCGTCACTTTCACCTGCGTAAAGCAAGCAGGAGAGGATGAGAATTCCTCCACAAAAATCTTTTGGAGAAGAAATAACTTTTAAAAGCATTTTTAAGTGCAGTTTTAAAAAACAGGAATAAATAGTTGAGCTCTTCTATGATTACAGCTTAAAAGCTGTGGGTAAAAATATTTAAGAGTGATGGATATTGAAACTTAGAGGAAAGAAATGCTGCATTGAGGTGCCACCACATTGCACAGCTTGGTTTCCAAGAACAAGAGTGGTACCAATATGGTTTGATAAGAAACTAATTGCAAGCTGAATAAATTACTATTTGAAACTTATTTTCAACAAATTCTTCTCTCCTTCAGCCATAGCAACCCATTCTGCATCTCTGAGAACCCACTCACTGACAAGTCTCCCTTCCAGAGCTTCGTTCTGCTCACATAACTTTCCACCAGGCATATTTTATCAGCACAGTAACTTTCACCCGTGAAAAAGGGACACACGGATACACATCCTCAGACTAGCAGACTGGCAAAAAGCCCCGTAACCCCTCCCTCCAAAACTCACTCCCAAAATCCCCAGCTTCTCTCCCAACTCAGGGCGTCAGGGAGCAAGGCTCCAGACAGGAGGGTTACTGAAGAGCCTTGTACGTTGAAGCACAAGGATCTACATTATAAAAGTAACTAAAGAACTGAATTTCTCTTTTCTTCCCAACCTGTGACATGGCACGGGTACAGTCAGTTAAAGCTGGATTTAGTGTTGGAATGGAGTGCTGGAATGGAAGGACACAGGCTCTTCAGGAAGGACAGGCAGGGGAGAGGAGGAGGGGGTGTCACCCCCTATGTCAGTGACCAGCTGGAGTGCATGGAGCTCTGCTCGGGGATGGATAAGGAGCCGACCAAGAGCTTATGGTTCAGGATTAAAGGGAGGGCAGGGACGGGTGATGTTACAGTGAGGGTCTGCTACGGGCCACCCAACCAGGAAGACCAAGTGGATGAGGCCCTCCGTAGATAGACAGGAGCAGCCTGACGTTCACAAGCCCTGGTCCTCATGGGGGACTTCAACCACCCCGATATCTGTTGGAGGGACAATACAGCAGGGCATAAGCAATCCAGGAAGTTCCTGGAGGTTCCTTCCAAGCTCGGGAGTGATATATCCCAATCAAGGGGAAGTCAAGCAAAAGGGCCAGGAGGCCTGCATGGGTGAACAAGTTGCTCCTAGTGAAACTTGTACTCAAAAAGGAAGCCTAGAGAGGGTGGAAGCAAGGACAGGTAGCCTGGGAGGAATACGGAGAAACTGTCCAAGCAGGCAGGGGTCAGGTTAGGAATGCTAAGGCCCAGATAGAGTTAAATCTGGCCAGGGATGTCAAGGGCAACGAGAAAAGCTTCTGTAGGTTTGCTGATGATAAAAGGAAGACTAGGGAAAAGGTGGGCCCTCTCTCGAATGAAACAGGAAACCTGGTCACCCGGAATATGGAGAAGGCTGAGGTACTCAATGACTTTTTTGCCTCAGTATTCACTGGCGAGGGCTCGAGCCAGACTGCCCGAGTCGCAGAAGTCAAAGGCAGGGACTGGGAGAATGAGGAACTGCCCACTGTAGGAGAAGACCAGGTTCGAGACCATCTGAGGAACCTGAAGGCACAAAAGTCCATGGGACCTGATGAGACTCATCCACAGGTCCTGAGGGAACTGGTGGACGAAGTTGCTAAGCTACTAGCCATCATATTTGAGAAGTTGTGGGAGTCTGGTGAAGTTCCTGCTGACTGGAAAAGGGGAAACATAACCCCCATTTTCAAAAAGGGAATAAAAAAAGAAGACCCGGGGAACTACAGGTCAGTCAGTGGGTCCAGAGGAGGCCACGAAGATGATCAGGGGGCTGCAGGACCTCTCCTACGAAGACAGGCTGAGAGAGTTGGGGTTGTTCAAGAGGAGCTTATGAAAGCAGGTTGGTGAACCAGCACTCTTGCATGAAACAGGATTTTTGAATTTACCAAGTCCCACTATTAACCTGATGCTGAACAGACACAAGAGAGGGCAGTCCCTGTCCTGTGAAGGCCTTTGGGAATTGTCACGTCCGAAGGCACAAGAAGAACGGGTTCTCTGGTCTGCAGTTCTGTAGTAAGAGCTGATCTCTTTCTACTGTTTTTGTTACTAAGGGGAAAGATATCCAAGATACCTCAGAGGAAGAATTACTTCAATTGCATGAAAATTATACAAAGATTTCAGTATTTAAAATTAACCTGGGTAGGCATTTGAAAAGATAATATATTTTCACATTCCCATCTCATTGCAAGTCAAGAAAAAAAAAAACCAAACAAACCACCCTGGCTTAACCACACAAGCTGCAGGAACCCCTGGTTCTGTATGACGATCTGTAAGACCCAATAACCACACATTAATTCATTGCAGAACACTTTGAAATGCATCCTTCAGCTTATGCTCCTATAGTAATAAAAGAAGCACCCAGCCCAACATGGCTCAGTGCTGACTCTGTGCTCTTAAAATTGCCTTAGACGCACATTTTTTCAGAGAGATCTGCCTGGTTCCCAGGGGAATACCGAGAGGAAATGCTGAATTGTCAATGCCAGGTCATCATGGCTGCTGTAAATACACTGTACTTTTCCTTAACAGATGTCATGAAGTCCAGCTTGGGGACACGAGCCCTCAAGCAGAAAAAGGCATTTTACTTTTCAACAAAAAAAGCCCCCCCACACCTAGTAGCTTTAGTTCAGTTATTTGCTGTTGGATCAAGGAACCGTGTGCAGATAAAGCTCTGAAGAAGGTGACACCTTCGTATTACAAAATGGCTATAATTTTCTCATCTCAGAAAACTACTTCCAAGATGAGATGGAAGGGGAAAAGCAGAGACAACACCTGCAAGAAAGGGCAATTAAGTTGTTTAATACCCTGGCATATTTGCAATCTGCCAACGAACAGCAACAAAACCTCCTGTTTCTAAGTCTGGGTACACAGGGAACGGACGGTGAACAGGCCACCCAGCCAAGCAAAGCTATGATAAACGGTTCACAGTGGGATTGAAAACTAGGCCCAAGCCCATACACTGCCGCTGGAGGCTTAGCGGCAAGTTTTTCCTCAACTCTGCAACCTAGTATGGCAGATGCATCCCCTCTAGTGTAAGAAACAAAACAAAACCAAAAACCAGACACACATGGGAATCCGTGAGAAAGGTCAGGAGCCATCCAGCTAGCTCAAGAAAACCAGGCAGCATCATCCAGTAGAGCCACGTGTATCTGAACAAGCCGCCCCTAGCTTTGCTTTCAGCCAACCCGCGTTCACATGCCACAACATCATTTGAGCCACAGACCATTTACATGAGAAGACGACGAAATAGAAAAGGAGCACTGATCCTTCTCGTGTCCAAACGGAACGCTTGCTGACAAACTCACAGACATCTGTTTGGTGGCACGACTGTCACCTAAACAGGACTATAATCACCCTTTGAGGCCAGAGCACACAAAACTTCACCTCTCACCTTTGCCAGTCCAGACAGAAGCTCCAGTGCAGCCAGAGAGATACTCATGTCCTGCCTCCACTGTGAGTTGAGTCTTTGGGTTACCAGGTGAATGCTGCGTATCAGTAGTCCAGCCGCTGTATCTGTATTAAGAGCTAGGATATAACCCCAATACCACATACCACAGGGAGGGAAAATAACTAAGCATTAGTGACGATAAGCAAAGCACAGGCACAAGCCAAAGCAGCCACAATACACACAGAAAATAAGATTATACACAACCCAAAATCTAGAAATTTGGTTGGTCACTTTTGCACAGGCTTACTCCCTTATATATACACACCACCAGACATTAAGCAAATACATCAGACTAGCTTATCTCAATTTTTTTTGTTATTTTTTAAAAAAATACATTTTGGATAACCCCAGCACTCTGCTGCATTTCAGCAGCAGAACAGCTAGCTTCAGGTTTCGCTATCATTTGCTGTTGTATTTAAATTGCTGTGATGTCTTGTAGAGTCAGAAAAATTTAGGCATTGGTAATGTATATTAGACATCAGCACTTGCATGTTTAGGCGTCAGTAGTGAACAAAGAGAGCATGTGTAACTTCAGATGTCTACGCCAGAAGTTACCCATTCTTTCTATACCTAGTGTTTATCGAAAGTTGTACTAGTTAGATAAATGTAGATAAAGCAAGAATCAGTCCCGGAGAAAAAAAGATGCAATTATTTCTAGACCTTTAAGTTCCCTGAACCTCTAGCTCAAAATTAAAAATAGAAAATGTTTTTAGTATCAGTTGTTCTCATTCTAAATATTAGGAACATAAATACTATACATACTTGTTAAAACTGAAGTAGGCAAATTAAATGCAGACACAAAAACTGCTAAATGACCAGTTACAAAGAGATATGAGAACGATGACAGCTAAGGTATATCCTTCCTAAAACTTAAAATCATCATATTCAACACTCAAGAGCTAAGTACACTGTTACACTAGTACCAGGGTTCAAGTGCTTGCTAAGTTAAACAGTAAAAATAGACCATTGTGTTTTCAATTTTCTCGTTTGAAGCATCCAGCCGAAACACAGAAATTCTTTTCATAAATTTCTTACCACCTTACCTTGTGTGCACAGAAAATTTAAGAAATCCAATAAAATGAATACAGTGCAAAAATGTCTTTCAATTTACGTCATGTTTGAAAAGACTCAGTAAGTCAAATAGTTAGAAGATTTTTTTTTCAACCTTACAAATGGATATTTTTACAAGCACTTGCCAATGAAAACCCATACGAATTAAACACACAATTCAAATAGCGTGCTGAAAATTAGCACTTCAATAATTTCAAAGAAACAAATCCTGTAGGGAAAGCACCAACATGTTTATATGAATCCCTAGAATACAGTAAAGTCTTTCCTTCTTCTCCTTATTTATAGAACTAGAGAAAAAAAACATTTTTGGTTGGCAAGAACAGAGTTGTCAACCTAGGCTACAATACGATGAAGGTGATCTGTTCTCACATCGACTTGGTCAACATCAGTTAAACTGAGGAAGACCAACGGAACAAATGAAATTCCAGGATCTCGACATTCAGCCAGATTACCACACACAGATTTAGAAGAACATAGATTTTTATTACCAAGATTAAAAAAATGCACGGTACAAGACATAGCAAACGGAAGTTAATTACTAAATTCTCTTGTTATAACAAATGACGCGTCAAAAGCATTCTGCTTACTTGCTCTAGAAAAACATGAGTCCCTCAAATGCTCTTTAAATACAGTTTAAGAAAAGGTGCTGCAAAAGTCAGGTAAGCGTTTAGAGAGCTACAAAAATGAATGAAGCAATTAATTTACACTTGGTGTACGTTTATCCAATTATTGTTCATGAAAACTAAGTGCCTTGAAAACATAAGCTAAAGTAAAGCAGTTTGCAACACCTTTTTCATGAGCTCTTACATTCTTATTTTTAACGTGTTAACAGAGTCCTTCAGTAGGATTAGAAACCAACCACCTAAAGGGCGCACATGAGCACAAAGTGGCAATAAACAAAGGGGCTGTCCACCGGGGCTCAAAACACCCGTGCGCATTAAAGTATTAGCCAGAGCTAGGAACAGAAAAGACCAACACACATCACCCTGGCGTATAATGACAGTTTTTTCAAAAGAGCTATCCTTACCATAATCCCTCAGAAGGGCTTGTGCTGGTCTCTCACTGTCTGGTGTTGTGGGCTCCGTACTGCCTCCGCTCGCAGTGCTAATGCCACTGTTAGTACGACTGTGGCTTTTGAAGAGGTGGTTTTCCCCACCGTTCTGCAAATTGAAAGTCAGTTTTGAGTGATGAGAAGATTTTTCTGAGGAGAGTTCCCTACACCAGAGGATGCTCTCAGATACAATGCAGAAAAAAAGATCATCAAATCTCAAGATGCTAACCGAGCACCTTACAACAGCAGATAAAATGAGTAATACATTCTTTCTGAAGTGGTAACTCCATAAACAAAACATACTTACCGTTTCCATCTGACAGCCAATGGCTTCTAACAGTGCCGAATCTTGAACAATATTTAACATTGCACCTGAAGAATCAGATACAAGAGAGTAACTAAAGACCGCGGTAAAATATTCACTGCTAAAATTTACAAAGAAGCACTGAAGGTCTAACATACAGGATCGCCATCCTGTTTTTTAAAATCTCTTTTTACAATAGTTTTACAAAACACAGGACTTGCTTCAGGCTGAGCCATTTGAAGCAGATGACAGCTGAGAGACAGAGTGCTTTCAGCTATTTTAAAAATGCTTCGAACGTAAGTTTTTCAAATTCCTCAGTTCGGAAGGATTTTGGTTTCACAGAATCGTTCCTTGTCTCTCATCAGATTGTGCTCGTTTAAAAACTGAGGTTATATTTAAGGCTATCTACTGATTCTGTGAATAAAACAGCTGCATTTGTTAAAAACAGAGAGCTAAACCAAGTCGTGTAGCCCAAAGCCACCTCACGGGTTACGCAGTGCTGGCCTTGGCTGCGTTCTTGCCTGGCACAAAGAGGCTCCCTTCCCCAGTTTGACAATTAGGAGGCACTAACAACCAGTACGTACAGCAACCTGCTGGAAGATAAAGTGAATGGTGTCCGCTCCATTCAGCAACCCCTAAGACATCAGCTCAAGGGACGACACTTGTCCTCACACTGATCAGTGACCAGTGAAATGAACCCCCAAACCACTGTAACACACGGAGCTTTATTTTTATAAGGAGATTTCTGCCCTTGCCTCATCAAAAAATAAAAAAGCCCCAAACCCAAAACGCACTCAAATCAAATCAAGGCTAATATTTGCATCGTTGATAATCTGTGGGCTAAAACATAAAACCAATTTCCTAAATCAGGAGGGCAGTGCCCAATCTAAGGTGCAATACACTGAAATTCTCTCCACCTGGAAGCAATCCCCAGCCTCCCACTTTCTGTGCTTTGTTTTCCCTCAGCGCCCAAAATACTGTACTGAAAAAGCCAAAGCTCTAAGCGCAGGGGTAGCCGCCCCTACCGCACCCAAACTAGCCAGCAGGTAGTTCTCTCTTCTGTCTCCGGAGAGATAACACACACGAGCGTAAGACACTGTTACATTAAAATTGCGGATGCATTCCGGGTGCCTTGGCGTGAACAGCCCGCTCCTGCTTGGCAACATCACCCCCAGGCGATGAAAGAAAGCTTAAGGACAGGGGCCTGCAACAGGCTGACACGGACATCAGCGGCATCAGTTTTAGGAGGAGGTGGATTGGTATGGACTATCACGGAAACAGTAATGGTAAGAACCGTTCAAGGCAGAGCATCTACCCAGCCAGATGCAAACACCAGCCTGCAGTGGAGGGCTACGGAATGCAAGGGCAGGATTGAACGGATCACCCTGCAGTTCTGGAGGTGGTGCAACCCGCTTCACCAGGATCGGTTCCAAATCATTCTTTCGAACTATTCTCCTCTAGTCTTCCGCTAGTGAAGGAGCTATTTCAACCACTGCGCGGAAACTTCCCAAAGGTCTTTGCAGACTGGATTTGTTTCCCTTCACTTCATTGTTCGTGCCATTTTCTTGCCCTCCCCTGTTAATCAGGCAGGTTCTGTCTCCCAGAACAAGGCAGACACCTCCCACCACAGTGCAAGTCTGTCTCCTTTCTAAACAGACAAAAGGAAAGCGGTACCGTAATTAGTGAAGGACAAGAACACCATAATGTGGACAAAGGCACTTCTGAAGAGAGATAAATACGGAAGGGGGAAGAACAAGAGGCAGGTACATTTTTACTTGTCTGAAAATATATTTAACTTGACGGATTATGCACTATGTAAGTTTTCAGCTTCTGGTTACTTTCTGAGTATTCAAAATAACGTTAATACACACGTTACCTCAAAGATCAGTTTGTTGCCAAACTATGATGAATCTCCAGACTCTATTCCAAAGCTGCTGTCTGAGGATTGACAGTGCTAAACAAGTGCCACCTGTATCTTGCAGTGCTGGACCACCAGTCCCTCAGTATTCCAATTTGTTTCTAGGCTTAATCATGCCAAAACCTAAAATGTTCCCTGTAGCCCATTAGTCAAGAATCCTTCCCAATACTAAAACAACATTTTTTTCTGTTTCCATTCCTAGTTATGACGGACTTTTCCTGATAGAATGTGCTCTACTTCCACCTCTACTTCTCAAGCGTTATTCCACATTTGTAAAAAGATAGAGGTTACTTTAACAAAAACGTGAGGCTTTTCAAGATGTTTTCATAGTATGAGGGAGATTATACAGCTATACCTGCCAGGAACTTAATCTTTTTTCCTGCAAAGCAACACACTATTAACACCACATATTATTCCAGGACAGATTAAGGCAGACACTCCTATAACACAATTGATAAATAAAAAAGTTGAAATAACCTAGTATCATTTGAGTGTTGTTGGGATCTGTTTCTGTTTGCAAAGCTCCTATCAGTATATTCACAAGCCTCAGCTTCAAGGAAAGGAAGGTTACTGGCTTGTCATATGTTGAGCTGTCATCGTTGCTGAATTTCCCTTCCAGGACAACCTGAAGGAAAAATACATTTATTTCAGTATCAATTAGAGATCACACCAGCGTGGTATTGATTTCAAAAGTCAATATCCCCAGCACAGTTACTGACAACATGCAATACAGTCTTACTCTCACAGACTTGCTCTAAGAGTTTCAGTGCTAAAGAGAACACCAAACACAACCCACGAGTCACCCACATCCCACGCCAGAACCACCGGGAAAACAAAAACAGAAACGCAAACCAAAGCAGTAAGTTTACTACCTCAGACTTTATGGTTCCAAAATGATGAGGGAGAGGCAGCAGAGACAGCAAGATGTTAATTGAAGCTCTTCTTAGCTCTGTGGGGTTTACATAGATTTTAAACTTTGAGAGTTCTCTGCAAATCAAAGCATCGTACAGTTAATCAACTTTTCAGGGGAATTTGGAGCCAAATTTAATTAAGTTAAAATTAAACATACAGCCACCTAGTGGTCTTAAATAATTTGCAGTATACAATGTAGCTGGTTTTTTTTTCTATGCTCCAGATTTTTTTTTTTTTTTTTTTTTTTTTTTTAAACGGCAGCAATAACACAATGAATTCACGCAGGAATCACTTTCCAAGGATTCTGTACCCCCTGTATAAAAGCAATGAGCTGATGACAGTATTCCTCATACACTGCATTTTCAAAGCAGGAAGTTTCGGTCGTGAGCCTTACTGTCTTATTACAACTCAAAACCACCCAGGACTATCACGGAGCCGCAGAAGATGCTCGCGCCCGTATTGCATAAAGCATGAGCTGCTTTGCGAATAGATCAACAATTTTTGGGAGCCACCAGCAAATTCTTCTACTTTTAAGACCTATCCAAAAGAAGGAGTGGCTCAGATTTAAGCCCAGAAGATAAATAATATTTTATGCGTAACTTCAAAATGAAATGTCGTACCAAGACATTACACGTATGCTAAAGGCGGCCTGCACAGAGTGGTATTAAGTGCCTTAAATTACTCAACAGAATGCCCAGACATCTATAAAGCTCTGATAAGTAAGGCTATATCTTCTGGTTTAAGAACCTACTCCAATTTCACCAGCCTGCCTAAATTATCAATTTTTCTATTTAATGATGTGCAAGATGACTCTCTTACTGAATTCACCGCAGCAACAGCCACTAATGAATATCCTGTGAAATTTTACTTAAAAATCAGTAGGCTTTCAATATATTTGAGCTAAATCACTTCCATTTTCTTACAGGTATTGCTTTCCATCAACGAATATGTAGATTACACAACTCCCATATTTCATTTAAAATAAGCACTACTATTGCTTTAAAGAAAATGGCATTAAATAAAACCGAAAACTAAGAGCTGACGAAGTGCTGCCATCATCAGCAGCAAATACATACACAGTATGGGGCTCACATTACAGAATTCCTTCAGTGAAAACTACTCGTGAATGATAGAAACCCCAGAAGATAAACACCTCCCCACATTTCTGATGATTTTATATGGAAATAGCAACTTACCTGTCAGGCAAAATAGTTTCAAGAGCCGAAATGAAATAAGGAACCACGACATCAATCCCTTTCAGGTCACAGCAGAACAAAGGAGGGGAGTTTAGAATAACGCTGGCAAGAACAGGATGGCAAACGAAATCGGCTATCTGCAAACCCTGAATTAAAAGCATGTAAAATCTGACAAAGAAAGACAAGATTAAATTATTTCCACATAAAACATATCAGCCTCCCAGATGAGCAAGAACGTGCAGCCACTATTTGATCTTTTCTACATAAAATAAGAGTCAGTTTCAAAATCAGAGCTAGGAAACGTTTATATGAGCATCCCCCCCAAGTTACTTTAGCACAGGCAAACGCGCCTTAACAAAACCCCCTCACAAATCACACGTATTTCATGCGGCACAATTTTATTGAAACCTCTGGCTTGTTGCACCCCAGGGACGGGGAGCTGTGCACGTACAGCCCGGGGGTTACTAACAGTGCTTGGACCACGTGCCCTCCCGCTGCTCCCATCCCCACGTAAGGATGGCAGCGAGACCCTTGGCTTTAACTCCCCAACACAAGAAAAACACTGTGAAATCTTTCCGGGGGCGTGGGGGCGGAGAGGACAGGACACGCTGCTCAGCGATTCGGAGAGTAAGACCAAACATAACCATTACAACCAGTTCAAATGAAAAAGCAGTGGGGCAGGAATCTAGCTGGCTATCATCCTAAAGCAGTTTCTTTTGCAGTTTTTTTTCTTAGAGACTACGTATATCCCTTTTATTTCATTTTTTTAAGAGGCTTGTAAACACAAAGGAATCTCACTGACTGGGTAAGAGACACACGAACTATCTATACACAAAACACGACAACACGCAAGAAATTAAATAGTTCGGTCTTCCAGGAAGTTCTGATGCCATCTGGGACAAACAGTTTGGGAGAGTCATGATTTAAAGCCGATTCTCTGCCTCTAGCCTTTGCTATTGCACTTTTTAACAAAAAATTGGAAAAAAGGTACACTATGATAAGGCAAGATTGCCTTATTTTATTAGAAACAAAACTCAAACCAGAGGTAGTCCGAACCCAACTGTGTTAAATAATGGAATATTATTGCATTTCTATATTTAAAGGAAAAAAAAGAACCACCACTACAAACACATTTAGTCCCAGCGTTGTGATGTTTGACAACGTAAGGCCCTTGTTTGACAACATGGTCTAATAAAGCATGCAAAGTCTTATGTCTGCACCCTTTTTTTATTTTTTTCTATCTGAACAATATTCAGTGACAAATTAAAAAAAAATAAAAAACCAAAAACCAAGAACACGAGACGCAAGAAAGTATCAAAAAGATAACATTCCTTCCAGCTGGGAGGCACTTTAAGGGACTTCCCTTCGATTGGAACGTGATGAAAACCCAACGAAACCAACATCGCGAGAGGACAAAAGGAAATCGCCCCACGGCACCTGAAGGCTGACCAGGCTTTTCTGAATTGTCAGAGACAGGATTCAGACAGCCACTGAAGGCTATTCACTGTGAATTAACTTGCACCATGAAGTTAGAGTAATAAAGCAACCGAAGAGAGGTTAGTACCGGGATAGGTAAGCTGGTAATATTTCCTCCCCCGTCTTCTTGCTACAAAATATCCTACACAGCGTCCCGCACGCCTCCGCCCGTCCCGCTTCATAGTTGTCTGGGAATTCGCTGGCATCAAACATGGGGTTGGAAGCCACTGTGTCTGTGGACATTTGTGATCCTTTCCGGCGAAACTCCACGCTAGCTTGAGTTGCTATAGCTGGGAAGAGAAAAAACAGCATTTCACTGCGTTTGTTTAACGTATGTAATAGGCTCATGGGATCCTGGACACAAAGATCAAGTCAAATTTAGTAGTTATCATGAAGCTGTTAGTTCTCTATATTTGAGTCAGTGCCTCTGTTTAGAAAGTATCTGTGGGTGTAACTAGCTTTTTTTTTTTTTTTTTTATAATGATGACAACAACTGACCTTCACATTCTAGAGCCTGTCCCAACTTTCTGCTGGGAAGAGTACGCTTATATCCAATATTAGCTTCCTACCCTCTGGAGGACAGGGATCTTCCCTCACCTAGTTCTCATCTCCAGAAAAATGAAGTACCACCTCGCCTTGCCTCAAAATACCAAAACCCATTTAAATGGTGCCATTCCTGCGACCTCCAAGTAAGCGCTTCATTTCCAGCTGTCCAGCTAATCCCTTAGGCTGCTCTGAACACCACGCTGCTTCAATCCTATTTTGTTGTATAAACGTACTCATTCAAAAAATAATCAAAAAATTTAAGAACCCATATCAGAAAGAGAAGTTTGCTGAAGCCCGCTCTCCTGATTTGGTCCCTCTCTCCTCACGTAACTACTAAAATTACCAAATAAATTTGAGGTTAGGCAGCCTCCAGAGAGCAGCTACCAGGGAGGCTGGCCCTCTCCTACTCCCTATACCACAATACGCTCCGCGAAAGTCTCTCGGGAGCCCGCTGTTACCTAAATGGGACGTGGTTCTGCCGAGCTTCATGGTCCCTCTGGGCAGGATGGTTCTGCCAGTCCAAGCCAGTTCAATTCACGTCTTCCTAGAGAGATTTCTGGTCCCCCCTTCACATGTTAGTATCACCTGCGCACAACGCAGGAGGCTACTTGCTTTGCTGGCTTCATCCTTTCTTCCAGGATGGCAAGCAAGAAAAAAAAAATATATCTTGCTCTCAATGTTCTTCTTTCGTTTGGTTTTTTTCCTTGGACAACTTCACTCTTGGATTACTAATGGCAGAAAGAAGGCGTTCCTTCTTATCTTTAGCTAAGACTATATTGATTCTCAAAACTTTTACATTCTACAAAACCAAACAACAGATAGTGTGTGCTCCTAACAGAACCACACCAACGTAGTTCTACCAGTACCAGAGAACCTCCTCTACCTCGAGCCTGGGACACTGGGGAACATCAGGTTCACAATCAGTCTTGCAAACAAAGGCCTGTTAACACTTCGACAGTTGGAATACTTCTTAATTTATGGAAATTTTTTTGATTGTTTATTTTTTAAAAAGAAGCGTCCTAATGTCAAGTGTCTACTCTTAATTTTTTGTCTTTAAATTCATCGTTTAACCTACTGTTACCTTACAAATTTTCATGACATAAGTAGCAAATAAGCACAAATCTTTATGCATCTTCCCATGAGCCATTTTTTGCCCTAAATAAGCTATCCGGCAATATATTGTAGTAGGAAAAAAACACTACATGCACAATGCATACAAATCAAACACTAGGTCTGTAAAATAAGCTTTAAGTAAAAAAAACATGGTTAGTGCAAAGTCCTGAAACTCATGACATGATCACAGACTAAAGTACAGAAAAGATGGGACTGATTCAGGCAGATTAATTTGCTTTTGCCAACAATCCTCCCCATTCAAAAACACACACAAAAAAAATTACTTGTCTTTTTCAAGTAAAAGTGCAAAAGCTACAAGAGACAATGAGAATGAATTTACAAATAAAATATGGGATTATGGAAAAAGAAAAGCATGACCGCAATTAAGGAAAAGCTACTGGTTCCTACTTACAAGATTTATAAGAAAGAAGAATTTGGATAAAAGATGCTGCAAGATAATAGAAATAAAATGGAAACAAATCAAAGGACAGCAGTAGTTATAAAATACTTTTAAGATGGTGAAATCGTAATATAAGTTAAGAAGCTTTTAGCTTTTTTTAAAAAATAGATTAAAAGCTTTATGATACAGCAAGCTCGTTAAACACACAGGAAATTGGCATTCAGGTCCAAAATTATGGTTTTGAAAGTACCATGCAAAACAATGAACAAAAAGTTACAAAATACTAATAAGATTTAGAGCTGTTCATATCAGTGTACATCAGTTCTTTAAATGGATGTATTAACCCTTCCCAGCTCAAGTACACTTCCCTATGTTGCACTGGACACGGAGTACACACTAGGCCATCCCACAGCCTCTGGGACTTGGGATACGGCTTGTAGGGGGAAGGTTACTTACCTGCAGAGTCTCCTCACAGCAATTCTCCTGCTTCCAGCCATGAGTTCCTGACAGTATTACAGCTCTGCCTTCCCTAAGCCAAGTTCCTAACAACGAGTATACCAGGGGCATGCCTCCCCCACCACCGCCATCAACAACCTTCCAAAGCAGAAATAAAAGGCAGAACACTACCAGAAACATCAACATCTCAAAAACCACCTCCAGAGAAAGAGGAGAAGAAAGACTCCAGTAACCAGGTACCAGGAGAGAACACCACCACCTCGTAAGAGCTGCTTCTTTGTGTGTGCATGGTCAGATCAAGACCTGCGACAAAGCCCCTCAGCAACACTCAAGATGTCCCCAGTCAGAGCTTCTTATAGTTTGCTCCTAGACCCCAAGAAACATTCTTTGGGACATTATATTAACGATAGTAGGGCCAGAAAATATGAGGGCAAACCTATAAGCCAAGACCAGGGCCAGGCCAGACTAGATGGGCCTTTGAGCAACCTGGTCTACTGGGAGGTGTCCCTGCCCACGGCAGGGGCGCTGGAACTAGATGATCTTTAAGGCCCTTCCAACCCGAACCATTCTATGATTCTGTGACGCCCCCACTGCCAACAGCACCTGGGTAATATCAGCAACCCACCAAGGTAAGGCTCCTTCGGCTGCTATAAAACACACAGCTGGCAGGTTGTGACTGATGACTTAAGCTACAAGGATTAAGAACGAGCCCACCAGATTGGAAGATTCAGTCGCTGAAACGCTGGCACACGGTATTCATGAGCTTCTCCCAGTTCTCACAAGCCGTTGAGGACAGCAACTACAAGCAGCATGCACTATACGGCCAAACTTGTCTAACCAAAATACATCCTGCCAAAGAAATGACTTCCCTTCTGGAGGTTAAACAGTTCAAGAAGCAAGATATGCGAGGCTCCAGGACAAGAAGAAAAACAAGGGCAGACAGGTACTCATTCACATCAGTCTTGATCAACTGCTCCCTACTTCCTAAAGCTCATCAAAAAGACTTGTGTTCTAAGATGGGAGGACAACATGCTAGTCCGTGCAAATCAGCAGGGTTTGTTTAAAAGAACTGTACTAAATTCCGGACTAGAAACTTGAGACCGCAGCTCATCCACAGGGTTACTTGTTAGGCGCTTACATTTAGCTCACGAATACCTCTTTAGAAATCATGTCATATGCGTTCTCACTGAGAATGCTTCACGTGGCAGAAGAGGAATAAGAAACACACACTAGAAAATGCGGCATTCCAGAGAAGTGTCCGAGGGCAGAGGATGTCTCTGCAGGACCAAGGAGCAATCTGAATCAAGGTATTTCACCTCTTTCATTTCCAAAGTAGTCCTCAGTCCTCCAGCCAGCAACAAAACAGAGAAAACATATCAGAGAGCTATGAAAGAAGAAATTCTTAACTGCATGGCATTGAAACAAACTGAATATTAAAAGGGTTTAAAGCTGTTGAGATCTTATACAGCTGCAATCTCAGACCTAAAAGAAAAATAACGTGTGTGGGCCAGTGGAACACAATACTACAGAGCAAACCGATTTTAAGTGCAGACACTTCCCAATCATAAAATATTTAAAGCAGCCATAAAAATAATAGTGCTTCCTGAAGCTAGTGCAGAAGATAATCAGTGTCGAACATGGCAAGAATATTCAAGTTAGTGGCGAAAGCATTCCTGTAACATGGTACAGAAGACAGCAGATGGACCATGAGATATAGGTATAGCCAACCTGTTGCCAAAAAGAAGCAGATTTATTTTTGTCCTCTTTCCTAAGGATAGGGACTGTGGCAGCTAACTGTCCCTTTTCTGCCGCCTTCTTTCTTCAAGTCACATCTATATGGGGTAGCAAGAGCAGGGGCAGTGGATGGACACAGGGCGCAGATCTGCTTATTACTGATGGGCCCCACCAGTGTGATGGAGGGGGACCACCGCACACAACCCTCTTGGCCCACCTCATTGGTCCAGCACAACACCTCCTGCCTCACGCTGTTTGAGAAGGGAAAGACTTCACCTGGAGGTATCCAGTTTCACAGATTAGAGTCCCGGAACAGAAGCTCTTCAATTTGGACTTCAACCTGATTAAAGGACACTGATGCTTCAAATCAAGAGAAAGTGCAGCAGACCAGCCCTTTACAAGCAAGTCTTGCTACGTTTTCCCACCTAAAGCAGGGGCTGAGCAAAAGGATTCATCCAAAAAGGATAAAACAGGCAGTCAGTCTTTGGTGCCTCTATACAGAGTTTCAGCGGTATGGGTCCATCTTCAGTTCACTCTCCTTCCATCAGCCTGCCATGCCTTTGGTGTGACCAGTACTTTACACAGCGGTAACACCACTTACGGCAGCCTGGAAGGGCAGCAAACACTTGACTAAATTCTGTAAGTTAATCCTTGCCTTTCAAATCGCTAGAAAAGCCGGACATAACACAGCCAGTTTTCTGGGTCTCCAGCAACACAATTCTCTCAGATCCACTGCTGCTAATAAACGTCAGAGCACGTGACATGCAAAGACCGGTCTCACTACGGACAGCTCTGAAGAGCGCGGAGCGGGAACAGCATCAAGCTATTTCAAATAGTTGTTTCTAGTTTTCAGGAAGCTCCTAAGTCCCTCTGTAAGGCTAGCAATATGACAATTTTCTGACTGCTGTTAGGCAACTTAAGGCACTGCATATATGAATAGAAGGTCCTGGAACCCCTTTGAGGAAGTCAATCATTTTGATCTTGGATGACGGTGTACTTCTGCTGGAATCACAACACCTCTGTTTACAGCTGACACTGTTGCATAAGCAGCACCTCAGCTGACATCTTTTTCAGGTTAAGCACTTCATTAAAATTGCTCAAGATACAGGTTATGGGAAAATTAAAATGATCCCATCAATATGAAAAGCATTAAATACAGAAATACATTAGCTGCATATGCAACTGAACACACCCTCAAATTACGCCTTTACTCCTTCCTGAGCTCAGCTATTTCTCTAGTAATGTGTCATGGGCCTTTCACAGAGGGACTTGAACCTCCTACCGCAGAAATCCATGACTGAGCACTTTCAGAAACCACGTGCTGCGTACCTAAAAATATCTATAGCAGATCCCAAATCCTAAATCCCATCACCTCCACATGGGGATTTGTGACACAACAGACAAGGAAGACAATCAGTTTAACTGCTGCTGTCAAGTCCCACTATAAACCCAACTTGCTACAACAAACCTCTTCCTCCTATTTTTCATACTTAGGCCAGTGAGCTCCTGATAGACAGATCTCCTGCAAGGCTTTATCAGACATTCAAAATACTACAAGAAGAACAGGAAAAACGCAAGGAGTGAGAAAGTTCGTTCTTTTCTGAATATTATCACCAAAAGGAAGAGTGCTAAAAAGCCCCTCTGTGCAGAGCACTAACTCTGCCGTCACGTCTCAAAACATCTGACCTCTAAAGCTGAGCAAAGCATAGGAGACAAAACACATCTGGCAGTTAAGGACCGAGGACAACCCAGGTGTCGATCCACGTATGGAAGCACACAGCAACCGTCATGAAAGGCAGCAACTTCACTTGCTATTTTAAGGACTTCTGTTTTCATAACACTCTCCGAAAACAAGGAGAAGCACCACTTTTTGCAGCATCTGGAGTGACGTTTGACAATTTTTCAAACATTAAAGAGGCACTATAAGAAGTTGCTGTTACTCAGAGATACTCAAGCACATTTCAAATTAGGAAGTGGACTTTTATCACATTATTTCCTTCACTTCATAAAATTTTCCCCACTAGCATAATTGGGACTGCCATGCTTGTTAGAACAAGGGAGTGTTTCATAGTGAAAAGTGATTTTTTTAAAATCTTAAAGCCCCCAAACATCTGCTCAGCTATTAACAGGTGCTGGCTTAGCTGGGAGGGGTTAACCACAATACAGCACTTCAGATTATTTTTTTTTTTTGATTATGCATATGTTAATCTTGCAGGTAGGAAATGTCAATAAAACAAGGAAAAAAGTGTACATATATTTTTCAGTAATATTTACCAGTCATGCTGCTGTCTCTGTTTATTCCATTATGAAGTTTACAGTGAACAAATGCTGCATCAAATAACCATGATCCAAAGAGGTTCAAGATGCTGTTAACCTTTGGCCTGCGAGGAGCTGGTAGTGGCCGTGGCTCAGAACTTGTCTGGTTTGGGCTAGACAGCGGAGAAGTAGAGGAGGGTTGGTGCTGCACTTTTGAAGAATGTGCAGTAGTTACCTATATGAACAGAAGAACAGATCAGCCCCTAGAAGCGAGGAAATTAACTCCTCTAACCGAGGAAAACACCGAAAGGGTCAGCTACCTAAACACAGAATGTGAAACCTTACAGTGCTGGTTTTCATCGTTGCTTTATTCACAGTCACTGCCCGATGCCTTCGGTTGTGGGGTGGAGTGGTGTTGATAGCCGTGTTCTGGGGCATGCTCAGCCTATTTACTGGCGTGGGTGGTGCGCTATCTGACCGGGGTCGTGAAATGCCTGCAGATCAAGAAATAAAGCAAGCTTTCAGCAACAATTCCAGAGGTTTATACTCAGCAGCCCAGTTAGGAAGCATCTGGGCTTTCTGAAAATAGACGAGCTTTCCCCCCTGCCCCCCAAAACAGCAGTAGTAAGAAAAACATCTTTCCTGTTTTGCTATTAGCAGAAATAAATGCACGAGCAAAAGAAAACCCTGCTTACGTCAGCCAAGTGAATCATCAAAAACCACCAAAGAACCCCACACCTTAGGAACGTGGGAACGCACAGGGGAGGACCAAGTCTAGAAGCAGGCAGAGGGAAAGGGGCAAAGTCCATTTGCCAAAGCCAATTTAACAGCTCACTCCTGCCAAAATTCCGATGCTTCTCACTTTTGCCTTTCCTGACCCTACCTCCCCCCATCCTGTTACGAGACACCTCTAAGACGTCTGACCCTTCAAAGCCAACTTAGCTCACTAAATTATGATGAAATTCATCCCCCATGCAGTTTTCTGCTGGTTTTGTGAGCTGAATCAGCTTGCTGAACAGTCAAATATTAAGTCACTACAAGAGATGGGGTAAGAAAGAAGAGCAAGCTGTAATTTTTCTGGCAGCAGCAAGACGCTAGATCAGTTTTTACGCAGCTTCAGGGAAATACTCATGGCATATAAAGCTACTCTTCCCAGTCGGAATCAGAAGCAACTAGCCCTCTGCAAAACTTGAAGTGACAACACCACTTCCTCCCAGTTTAATGAATACCACCACCCTCACACCCCATTTGAAAAATTAAGTGTGGACTTGCAGTGTGCTTGAAGACTTGGCAGATTTCTCTTGACGATGTTTATTAACATCGTCAACGTGTTTATTAACATTATTATAATTCGTAACACATTACCCAACAACTGAGTCCTGCTAAGGCATTAGTGTTACTCCCCATGCAGAGGGCAGAGCACGTACTATGAAATGTATTGTTTTGGTACACTTTTTTGGAAAAGAGGATGAAGTATTTTGCTAAATGCACACATCACATGGGTACGTATCAGGGAGGGCAAGATAAAAACCACGTCCTTTGGCACTTGGGGTAGAAGGCAACGATGTCTCCCATTAGCCTTAGCTGGGGGCTCCACACTGCAGCTCTAGAGTCCGCCTGAGCCCCCTCTCACATCCACACCTACAGCTTGTATTTCATTTCACCAAGAGGTCTCCGGTGCCCCAACGCATCAGGCTGCAGTCTTTGTCTTTGAACTCCGGGGGGGCTCTTGTCACCCTAGGAGTTTCATCTCGCTACGTGAGATCTTCAGGATTCAACATCCTATCAGAAGCTCATGCAGGCAGCAAAGCTGCCGGCATGCCTACAGGAGAACCTGGGCTGCCAAGGGTCACCAAAGCGCGCAGCAGCTGGCCAGCATGGGAGACCTCAACCTCAGGTACCATCACACCCCCAGCACTGCCTCCAGACAAGGAGCATGTAGGTGATCGCTGTCGCCCCAGTGGGAATGGAGTCTCAGGCAGCCAGATGCAGAACAACAGAGGGACTACCACACCACTAACCATGGGTTAAAAGTCTCAGATAAGAACCCCGGACTGTTTCTAAGGTCCAAGAGGAATACACCACAACAGCTGTCCCCGCAGAGGTGCATGCACCGGGCAAAGCTAACGGCTGCTCTGCTGCTCCCTCAGCCTCCACCGCAAGATGCCCTCCTCACGAGTCTTACATTACAGACTCCTTACTGCGCTGAATATCCGTTAATAACCACCCTTTCGCAAAAACCTCGGCCATAGTATGTACTGAGGAAAAACATAATATATTTAACAGCTTTAAAAAAAAAAAAAAATTCAGCTTACACAACCAGTAAAAGACACTTCGGAGGAACACCTTCTACCAATGCTCAGTTGGACTTTTTTAAAAAAAATTGTTTCAGTGCTGACTGCCAAATCCTATTATCATAGGTAGGAAGATAAGAGTTTGACAGAGTAACACAAGGAGGTTGTTTTCGTAAGGTTAGGCCATATATTGCCTATATATAGTCCTCCTTTAACAAATTATGATATTATTTGACAGACTACTGAATATTTTAAATCTCACATCCGGTATTGGTTAAAAAGCAGTCAATAAAATTTCTTAAAATCGGTGGCAAGACATCTGGAAGAACACAAAAGGTTTCAAGATTCAGTTATCACAGCTTAAGAAAAATGATCATTTACTCTTCTACATCATTTAACTTTGTAAACAAAGCTATTTCTACAAAAGTGAAATCTGTAGTGACAAAAACTTGTTGGCAGTGGGGAATACAGTACCAATAAACCTTTTCCTTGCAATATTTTTACAGAAACACAAGATGTATTTCTGGTAAAAAGGTTCTTACGATTCAGTGCGACAGGATCATCTCAAGGCACTTTGCTTAAAAAGACTAAACCGTTCATGTTTTTCCAAAAGACAAACAACATGTAAAAGCTGACAGTCTAATTCCACAGCCAATTTTTTTTTGGTTGGTTGGTTTTTTTCAAACACAGTTTATGTATCTGCTCATGTCTTCTGCAGTCTCACATCAGCTCACGCTTCTGGCAGATGACAACATTTGTTTGCAGACTTTTAAATAAAAAAGCAGCGGGGGACAGGCAGCTCTTCAGAGTTTACAATAGCACGTTTTCGCTGAAGAATCTTTAATAAGCCTGAAGCAGACCAGGAATAATGCTTCAGATTTCAGATGCTATGTAGTGTTAGTTAAAACATTTTACTTGCATCTACTTTACCTTTCAGTCAAAGTTGAGCTGCTCAGTTACCATCAGACACAAAGAAACACAGCTTTTCTTCTCAGCAGTACTAGCTACCCACTAATCGTAAATTAAGTGAAACTGGCACTTTTAGTATAGATCTGAAGATGACAGTCAAAATTCAGCACCATATAAAAACAGGCACTGCACGCAGCTGTTGCACGAAGTTTATAAACAGAGTGGTCCATGCTCACAACGTGCTAAAATTAACACTTGCATTGTTGATGAGACAAAGAGAGAAAGAAGCGCTGTTTGGGGAAGAGGTGGCTGGTTTTATTTTAGAATTCAGATTTATTTATTTGCTTTGCATTTGAAACCAAGGCCATCTACAACTTCCTGCATTCAAATATTATTATTGTGTATACACATGGTCATTTAAAAGTGACCCGAGGTCCCTTCCCTATCAATTCCAGGATACACTTGCAAATGATAAATTGTTATGGCTGTATTTATGGAGAAGACAGTTTTAAAGAGAATAAAATAACAAAGTTACCATTCCTAGCTACCCACAGGTAAGACAAAAGCATTACCTAGGAATGCATCCACCAAACAGCTGATCCCACGCATGGCACGAAAGAAAATTTGAGGCAGATGTTTAAGGCAGGGGTACTGATTCAGTTCTTGAGTCATGCCACTCACATTCAGAAACTGCTCCTGAAATTTGGGGGTAGAGCTAATAATGGCTGGGTTACTCAAATCCACAGGATTACTGCACACAAAAAGAGCAAGGTATATTTTAGTCAGTTTAAAGACAGCCATTAGGATTTCAAAAATACTTAAAGATGCAATAGTTTAAGGCATTTAAATAATAACACCACAAAACAGCATCCAATATAGACACATTTTTAGCTGTTACTCCATCGCAGGAAGTCAATTTTCACTTCCTCGGTTGGCAGTACTTAATTGTCTTCATTTCAAACATTACCCAAATACACTGAATAATTTTATTACATCCAACGAACCAGAGCATACACTTGACAGAATAATCCCACCATTGCAGTAATATTAATTACTCATCGAGGTCTTTTGAACTCAGTTTAAGAGTCCTTACGTTGTTAAATTATTCTCAAAAGGTAAGCAATGAATTAAATGCTGCCAGCAAACAGCGACAAGAAAGGGCGTGGGTTGCAAAAGTTTCAGCCACTTTTCCTGACTGATACAAATCCTGTAACAGCAACTCCAGATTTGAAGAGTACAGTACTTGTGACATTACTATCACAAATGAAGAACAGATTATTTTTTTTTTTCAGTTAGTTAAGAAGTAGATTTTAAACAGTCTAACATTTATCTAGCTTTAATTAGTAAATTATGTTTTTACGAAAAGTTTACTATTTTGGCCATTCTGAACATTACTGCAATGTTCCCAACAATCTTAAAAAACAAGCACGTTACTTGGTTCTATTGCGTATTTAACGAAGAGTAACATGGATGTTAAAATTAACTGTACAACTTTCTTCATGAAAACAAAGAGATACACTCATTTTAAAAATAATCTTTTGCAGATTAAATCTAATGCCCTGGAGAATAAATGGAAGCAATATACATCTCTTGGAGCTATTGTTCTGCTTTTCCTGTTTGCTATCTCAGAGAAACAAAATCGTATTGAAGTCTTGTTTTTCAGACCCTCCAAAATGCCAAATAGCTAAAAACATTGTGAGTTAAATGAACCCGTTTACATTCTGAAAGAGTCAAAGAGTTGAGAGTTGAAGAAATCACTCACGGCCTTGCCCTGAACTGTCCTGCAGGCAGCAAGGAGACAACAACAACTTTCTTCTATTTAGGTGCTTAATCTTAGCAATTTCCAGAGAAATTTCTCATTTGTCACATAAATTTATAGAAACAATGCCAGAATACGAACAACGGATGGCTGTAATGACAATACCTCAGCATATGTAAAAAGCGAAACCAAGTTTGTGCAACGCACTCATTATCCATTTCAGGAGGAATCAGACCAGCATCTTCATCAGGAATTTTAAATGGAGGAAATGAAGGTCCGTATGTAAAGCGCAGCAATCTAGAAAGCAAGTCAGACAGATCTGTCATTCAGTTAATACTCCTCAAAAATTTAACACTGCATTTGAGCCTCTGAGGATCAACAGTCCACAGGTGAGCCCACAAGCAACAACACAACGTCAAGTTTTCCTAGAGATACCCATTTCTTACTATCATTTAACCCTCTTAAAGCTTTGAAGCATGGCTCGGAGCCTGCCCAAAGGTCCAACCCAATCACCCAATAACACCCCATAGCGGCCCTCCCAGCTGTTTAGCCGGGGGGGTTACCAGTTAACATGGGCACATACAGAACTGACAAGATGTTACATAGGAAGTGGGGGGGAGGAATTTAAGCCTTTGTCCTCAAGGCTCTTTAGCTAAAAAGCGTCCAATGACACCAGCAAGTCACATTAGGTTACAGTTCTATATTCCAAGGTGCCGATGACTCACAGCTTCAAATGGCACCAAGCAACACTTGATGCCATCGCACAAGCGGCACGGGATTTGCAATCCACAGAGTAGCAAGCTCTTCAAAAACGATGCACTGCGTTTTCCATGAGCTGGGAGTTGCAGACCAGCAAAGAGCAAAGCCACAGAGAGCTCCACAGCAATGCAGTATCACGAGGACAGCAGCTTAGATAAACGGAGAACTTTCTCTAGAAGTGCTAGAACTACCTGGCCGGTCACCAGTAAGTTTCACTGAGTCACTGCTGTCCGATTTGACACCTGCTTCATTCTCAGCTTTGCAAACTTATAGATCAGTTTCCCTCATCAACATAATCTTGGTGTTTTCTACGAGGAGGGAAGAGATCCGAGTTGCAGCTTCTCAATATCCTAGCATTCCCAGAAATCAGCTTTTGTCTTTCCTAAGATGACTTTTAGCACCATTTCTTGCTTCACTTATCACACCCTGATTTCTAAGCTTAGAGTTGCTTGTAACGGACAAGAAACGTCCCATTCATCATTGCCCATTTAAAAAGCCGTATAGTTTTATAAGGTCATTAAAAATGGGAGAAAGGGGGGGAGAGCAGAAGTCTACAGCTGACTCCTAAACCAAGGGTTAGATAGGCTAAAGAATTAAATAAGAATTACCATCTTCCACTTCGCCCAGGGCTGGGCACTACAGTAACCTGCAGCCAACTAATGCAAAATACACTCAAAGCGTGTTTGGAATCACAGCCTGCGATAGTGACTAGTTTGGATAGAAAACCAAAGGAGCTTTAGGACACAAGGCCTTCTTCAGGTCCAAACCAGAAATACACACACCTTTACCGTGCAGTAAATGCCTCCCAGTATGCCACACTGATGCCCCAGCACCCACCTATGTTTAGTGCCCCAGAGGCATTGCCCCCCCAGGAGGTTTTTGCTGAGGAATTACCTAGTTCTGTCAAACTCAGAGAGCCTGGGCACACCCCACGCAGAGTCATGCCCCACATCTCTGTGCCACAGGCCTTCGCAATTCTCCCTTATGAGCTGCAAGAAATCAGTTTTTTCATGGAACATGAGTGAATGTTACCTGAAATTTGGGACATTTTCAAGAACAACTGAAAACATAAATAAATTGCAGTCCACACCTCCAAGACAGTTAAAATAGACTGAAATGATGCATAGAAGTAGCATCTATTTGTATGGAAACACAAGTAAGACTCTAGTTTCACCCTGCTATGAAATCATAGCCATGGATACAGATTAACACGGCATATGTGTACAGATTGCCAAACATACTTTTCCACACGGTTTTAATTTGAGATGTTTACTCTCAGCTTATTGCTAATAACCCCATTCAGAAAACTGTTTACTAAAACAACACTTTAACTGTTTGAAGCCAGAGCTTCACTGAAGTATTGAAAGTACAGCTTAAAATACCACTGAACTTAAAGTTAGCCTCAGAGGGGTTCAGCTTTCTATGTACTAGGCGTAAACCAACATTACCGAACCGCAGACTACAACGTTAGAGAAAATCTGCAGATTACTATGCACCAACACAACTAAGACTGTTAGTCAACAGTGGAAGATGAAGGGTGGGCATAGTGCACGGAGCAAAACACCAACGCATGTTTAGAGACAGAGCTGTTCTTTTCAGATCAGTGAATCATAAAATATTTTCTGTTATGCAACGCTACATCTAATGAGCTAAAAATAGCAAAAGAAATAGCGTGGGAAATGCGCAGAACTTGCATTGCAGCTTTATTTCCCACAGGTTTCACAAGGAGCTGCATAACCTGGAAAAATCTATCTGTACTTGGAATTTTGACAAGTAATTGAAAAGTAGAAGTTTTTAGAGTCAAAACAAACCACTGCAGAAAAGCATACTGTGGAATTTTTCACAGTGCAGCAATTTTAATACATGTTTAAACTTTCATAGAAATCGTTATTGACATCTCAGGAGACCCAGAGCCCTTCTCCTCATCAGTTAATTTAGTTCTTTCCTCCAAGAGACTGTGACTTGTCCCACAAGACTTCGTACCACTGAGACCCCAGTATTAAGGGTACTGAAACTCTCCTCACTGTTCAGGGCCTTCTGCCACAGCCTGACCTCTCCTGCATTCCGCATTCTCACGGTTCCCATGCCCAGCAAGGCTTGGCACAGCTCTCCTCCGACACTCTCTGCTCAGAGGAGAGCCTGCAGCTGGCCCATGGCATCCCTACTGCCAGGGCACAAGTGCCAGGCAGCCACAGCACAGCGTCAGCTCCACAGGGCAGGAGAGGCAGAGTCCAAGAGTCACCTCAAACACAGCAACAGGCAGTAGTAATGAAAACCTAACAATTTTGGTGGTGACTGCCATTAAATGTCCAGACTGTAATGCTACGCTAATATTCATGACTCGTTCTTCTTGGGATGTGATGAAGAGTCACTGTGATAGAGACTAACAAACACACACTGTAAAGTGCTAAATGGCAGGGAGAGGCTGAGCTTACACAATAACAGAGACACCCGACTCAGATCTTCAGTTGCAGAAGGAAGGCACACACACAAACAGCAAAAGCTGAGGATGCTAGCAAGATCTCTCCCTTTTGTTCTGTTTGTTCACTTTTAGATTGCTGTGCATTCCACAATTAAGCAACATGTTTAACAGTGATGATCCCCACACACGTATGTTTATTTCCACAGGATTTCTCCTACCTGGAAGTAAGGGCACAGATGACCTTGCTCCACTGCTCAACCACTGCAGGGTGATGTCGCCAGTTGGCCACCATCTCTTTGGCAGTTTTCCAGTAAGGTGGTGTTGGAAAGCACCGCGTACAAGCTAGTAACCACACCTCAAACAGCACGCCAATTAATTTTTCAGCCAGATTCTCAGCAATGCCACCTTATAACAGAAACAAAGCATGCCTTTGGTGAGTATTCAGTCTAAATAACTTCAGTATCTCCCAAAGGAGATTTCAGTTTAAGTGCATAAAGATTCTCAAGTTCATCTTTTTTTTCATCATTCTCATGTAAGAGTGATTCCTCATCGCTTCCTACAGCCAATTAGCCTTTTTACAAGACCAAACATAATAAAACCCAGCCACATAAATGTGTCACTAAGGGACAGTGGGAATTCACTGATCTTAGGCTCTTCTATTGCACTCTATCTATATTGATGTCTTTTTCTAAAAAAAAAAAAAATAAATAAAAAAGGTATAAACCGACAATCTTATTTTCCAGTAGGCAGGCCGAGCAGCAAGACACATAAGGGTTTCAGTGAAACAAATAGGAAACAACACTGTCTGAAAACGTTTACCATGAACTGCTCCTGTACAAAGTCACTGTTCTGCAAAAACACATTTAGGAAAACTCATCTCCAAATTATTCAGTCTTTTCTGACACCGCTTTATTTCACAGTAGTGTAGCAGAATTAGGAGTGAGCTATTGTGCTTTGGTGCCTACTAAGAGCTTTTAGCAGGTTCCCCCCCATCCCCCTGGCAGCCCAACATCAAGCAGAGCCAAAGGTTTTTCCAGTAATTGAACCAAATGGAAGTTGAACATGAACCTTGCACAGTTGGAGCCGCTAGAAGAGTGTCATTGATCTGAAGAAGAAATAATAACAAAACCTCCCAGGTTTCTCTTGCCATAATGGTCGATTCACGAGCCAGTTTCTGGACAGCTTTCAAAACCTGTAAGCACAATCTAATCTGACTAGATCCTGGGTCTGGCCTGCAAAAGAAGAAGACAATACTTGAGTCTCTAAAACAAGAACTATAAAGTGATGCATACAATAATCTGAACTTTGAGGAATTACAAGAGGAAACCTCAATATTATTGAATGAGCGCCAAGAACACGAGCTAATATGCTTCTATGCACCCTAACTCTGTCTCTAAGCATCCTAACCCTGCCTTAATGAGTACAAGATGTACCGTAACATTCTCCTCTACACGACACAGAACTGACTGCCATAGAGTGAAAACTACCTACAGCAAGCACAACCCATTATCCCAAAGGAATTTATCCTGGGCCAAACTATGAGAATGTAGTCGAGACATCACTAATTGTTACATACATAATTCAGAGGGAAAGTGGTAAAGTTATGAGAAAATATTGTTATCAAACTAATTTAAATTCTTCCTAGTTCTCTTGCTTCCAAATGTTGATCCAACTCTTACCCACAATTCCTTGGATTTAGAAAAAAAAAAAAAAAAAAAATCAAGAAGAGGGTCATCAAATAGGAAAATCAGACTAAAGGAAGAGGGGATAAGAAAGGAAGAAAGGGAACAAGTTGATATTATCAAGGTTTTCTCTAGAGTAAAAACCAGTTCCGCACTGTCACTGCTGAGTCACCCCCCACCAAGTGCTGCAGAAGCAGCCCAAAGCAGCGTGCTCTGTCCCCTTCAGTTAGTTGGGACAAGGCAGAATGGGCACAAAATAACGTGAAACATTGTGGACAGTATCTGAGGACACCATTAAACAAAGCTGAGGAAGCTTAAAGCTTTAAAGGGTGAAGGAGGAGATTATAAATTAGAGCGTGCAATACACGCAAGCCGTACTTCAACTTGTACACCATTTCTGCACCCCTCCTACCACTTACTGAAGGGATGACACACCACAAAAAAAAAAAATCATAAAAATATTACCTTCCACTGGACTAAGTAGCATTACCAATTTCCCACGAAAACCTTTCAATGTGGTATAACCCACAAGTCACGTTGCATGGTAAGCATCTCAAGAACAAGCTGATCCACTAGATAGTGATCTGCTTTTCTTAGAGAATAGTAGCTCGCATTGAGATCACTTATTGACAGACATGCTTTAAAAATACTATCAACTCTTATCTTGATAGAATAAATGTTGTATTACATTACTGGAAACATGATTACAAAGAGACAAGATAATATCTAATTCAAAATTGCATACTAGTCACAGTTCGAGACTTCAGTGGGTTGCTTGACGCTAGTGCAAGATCCTAACAGATAGTCTCTGTAGAACAACAAAGCTTGGGACATATAAGCCTGCCCTTGGTCATAGCACTACTTTTTCCCTGAGCAACAAGAGAGGAGATATTTTAATCAAAAGATATCCTTAATCTTGATAGGCTTGAAGTTTCAAAGCCCGTTTCAATAATTGTTTCCGTAATAATTTAGGGAATCTAATAAAAGGGGGTTTACATGTAGGAGCTCCATACGCAAGATGACTAATGGGATACTGCTGAGCTGATCTAGTAAAGGCAACTCTACAGTCCCCATCCACCTATCAGTTCCTCTTGTCCACAAAGTCAACTGAATGGCAAACTTTGGTTGCAGCATTTTGCAGATTCATGTCTAGATTTCTACAGAAATTTGGCCTTTTGGTTCCCACACTCCTTTGCAACAAGAACTGTTCTCATGATTTCATATGAGAAGCAGAAGTTCTTACAAAAGAGCGTCTATTACACTTGGACAATCACATATTCCATAGTCTCTCAAGCAATTCCAGACCTTTTAGTTGCACAGAAGACCCTGGTGTCTATACCTCAACCTCCTGGGGAGGGAAGGCAGGGGGAGAGAGTTCTCATATTTTCTTTCTGTGCTTCCAACAAGAGTTTGTGGCACTGAAACTTCATCCGACTAACTACCACTACTGCTTAAGTAACCTGTACGGCTTCCTGAATATTGTGGGGTTGCTAGAGATGGAAAGACCAGGGGTTGCCTGGGGACTGCTCAAATCCGTTAAGAGAAGAAGTGTTCATTTCATCGGGGTGGACAGAAGGTCAGTGCTGGAGGGAAGGCTGCAAGCACCCTCTCTCTAGTCAGTCCAGCAGACAGAGGAAGGGCAACTTGACTCAGCCATCTTTTACTGTTCTTATTTTTCAGCACTGTGCATGTAAACATTTGATTCAGCTGAGCACTCAAACTAGAACGATTTATACACACTGGCTTTGTGTTTGGTGTGTACATGTTCCTGAGATGCTATTTAAGTTGAACTGCTCATTTAAGGCTGCTGCATTTCACACCTCAACTATACAGCCTCCTCAGGGTCTGAAACCCTCACCACAACTCTGGGCCACCACTTTTAAGGCAGCCAAACCAACAGCTACATCGTCTCCAGGAAACCAGGATGAGGAAGGAAGCTATTTTAATCACAACTCTCCATAGGGCATAGGCTTATAATAAAGACTTAGTATTTTCAATAGAAGAACAGGAGATTTTTCTAGGAGATATTTCAATGCAGGCTCCTACAAGAACTACTCCTCCCGGGTAAGTATTCTGCAGGAGCCCATGAGTACCAGCAACCTCCATCAATTGCTGAAAACCAGAAATTCTTTTCCTCTTCCCCTCCACAGGCACATAACAACATGAGCCTTTGCTTTCATTCAAGCAAGGTGTGCATAACTCAGTTCTGCATTTAATTTCTATTATACAATGCCTTCCTATTGCCAGAGTGAATTCTGAACACAGCTCCCTGGAGGACAAGACTTGAACTTTAAGTTCTTTTTCTTGAAACCAGAGCAGAGACTTGAACATCAAGTGTTGACAGCAGCAGCCATGAAAAAAAAAAAGTGTTTCAGATACATCTCAGAGGCTTTTGAAAGAAAAACAATAGAATAGTTATGCTGGGGGGCGGGTTGTAGGGGGGAGTATGGGAACTGTTTAAAATAATGATTTTACAGGCCCCCTGTCTCTGGATGTTAATTATGTTGTTCAACAGCCATCACAGGCAGTCTAGCACCCTGCATCAAGCTCCATCAATGAAGTTGGGAGAGAAGGGCGAGATGTCAGCTTGTGCCAACAGTGCGCAAGAAACAAGAGCACTGAACTGCCTGCCACCAGGGCCCCTGGTGTGACAGCAGTCAAGGGATCACAGCAAGAACTATTTAACGGACCAGTGAAGAATTCATTCTCTGTTGTGTCAAGGGAATAAAGGTTCCCTGACAGTAGATACTATTCTAAATGTACTAAAGCTTAGAGACAACCTTCTGCAGAAGCCTAATCCAGAAGCATGCTTTCCTCAGATTTATGCTGTTGCCCTAACCATTCCTTAATGGGAATTAAAATGCCTTTTTCACTACAGGTTAAGAGCTGTAACAACTAAGGTTAGGTGGTAGACTTTGAAGCAACCAAATAATAGTAATGAGCTTCTCATCTGGATTGGTACGAGTTATTATTCAAAGCCCTTTTTAACAAAGCCTTCAGGTAAAGTTAAGCGATCCAAGCACAGCAGAGCACTTTGAATGGCTTCAAGCTGCAACAAGGTAGGTTAAGGCTGGACATTAGGAAAAAAATTCTTCGCAGAAAGAGTGGTCACACACTGGAATAGGCTGCCCAGGGAGGTGGTGGAGTCACCACCCCGGAATATGTTTAAGAGTCTTTTAGATGTGCTGTTAGGGGATATGGTGTAGGGGAGAACTTTGTAGAGCGGGGTTGATGGTTGGACTCGATGATCCCAAGGGTCTTTTCCAACCTAAATGATTCTATGAAGGCCGCTTGTAGTAATACATTACTAATAGTGATAATAGCAGCTGATCTGGTACTTACAGACATACACTAAACATTGATCTGAAGTAATTTCCGATAGCTAATACTTAAGTACTGTTTCACAGGGCACCACTAAATAATCTCCTCTTTCTTATCCAACGCGTGTTCAACATCAGCAAGTAAACTTGTCATAAGCAAAGTATGATGTTTGAGCACTCTGACAATATAACTTTGTCCAACATCTAGAAGCACATGTATCTCAACACTATCATCCAAGGATGTGTTGTGTAACACCAGGTTGTCAGATAGCAAGCCCTCCTCCGCAAGATTCTTTCCAAACTACCAGCAAAAGACCATCAGTATAATTATGCCCATGTAACAGGCAGCAAGATACAGGCACAGAGCAGGCGTTTACTGCAAGATGCTCCAGCATGTCAGAAATGTGCTCAGCTCTTGAGTAAATAAAGCATGGGATTGCCATGATGTGCTCTTAGTTATCTCAGTTTTACACAACACCAAGCACATGGTCACACAGTGATGCTACTTAACTTTTCCCTCTGCCCTCCAGTCATCTCATAGAGATGGTTCTTGAAGTTCTTAGAACAGTAAACATTCAAGTCTACAAGCGATCTGTAATTCTAATTACCTAAACACAGCAGCAACAACTCAATTTGCTACTGAAAATTACAAAACAGGTTTGGAGAGACACGCTCCTCCTAACTTTGCAACGACAGCAGTTTTATTTTAATCAAGAGGCTCCATAGCTCATCAGGCCTCTTTGACAGGTAACCTGCTGACTAGAGCTTCAAGTTCCTGAGCCTCCCGAGTGTCCCAGCCCTAACACTCACCTCGGTACAAAGAGATTTTGGAGATGTTTGAGAATGCTTTGAACATAAAGGTTTGGTTCCTTAATAACTGGTAAAGGAATGGAGTCCTTAGGTAATACAAGAGCCATAATCCAATCTGTATATACGTCGACACAGTATTTCACAGTATCGCCATCCAGAGGGAGGGTCAGTCCATAACAAACCACCTCCATAGTCCATTTTACCTAACAAAACAGAAAGCAAAAGTTATTAAAAAAAAGTATTAGCAAGGAAACATTGGTTCTAACTTCACAAAATACCAGTAGTTATGTGATACAGCCAATTCTGTTTACGTATACTGCAAGAAAACACCAAGTCATCGAATCACAGAATGGTTGGGTTGGAAGGGACCTTAAAGACCATCTCGTTCCACCCCCTGCCCTGGGCAGGGACACCTCCCACCAGACCAGGTTCCTCCAAGCCCCGTCCAACCTGGCCTTGAACCCCTCCAGGGATGGGGCAGCCACAGTTTCTCTGGGCAACCTGGGACAGGGGCTCACTGCCCTCACAGCAAAGAGTTTCTTCCTGATAGCTAATCTAAATCTCCCCTCTTCCAGTTTAAAACGGTTCCCCCTCGTCCTATTGCTCCACTCCCTGATGAAGTGTCCCTCCCCATCCTTCCTGTAGCCCCTTTAGGTACTGGAAGAGGCTCTAAGCTCTCCCCAGAGCCTTCTCTTCTCCAGGCTGAACAACCCCAAAAGTCATTAATTTGTATATCATGACATTATGAAGATTATGAATAAATGGCAAATCACACAAAACCTTGAATCTCTTTAGTATAAGCTGTAGTGAGAACTCTTCAGAACACACAAGAGCTGATGTAATGGAAGATTTTCAAATTCTAGCAAATACTTGTACTATACAAAGACTTCTTTTAAAAGAAGTCGCATGCTGTTGCTTCAAAGTGGAGGTAATTAGAAAGGCTTTGTGTATTAACCGCGAAGTTCCTTGGTTGGGTTTCTTTTTTGGTTTTGTGGTTTTTGGTGTTTGTTTTTTTTTTTGCTTTAGCCTGAACTTCCTGGTACAGTACCTCAGATGAACACTTACTACTAGGTCATGAAGTGAACTGTTGCTATAAACTAGCTGTTAATAGAAGCCTTATGTAGATTACTAACCTAAAAAATACAACACACTTCATAAAACCTGGACTATGAAAGAGAGAAAAATAAAAGAGGCTACAGAAAATCATTAAGTAGTCACTCAAGCATGAAGGAAACTATGAGCTCTAAGGAAATGCACTTACTTCTTTGTCTGTTTTTAGTAAACTCTCGCTTCCAACGGATGATGTAATTAAAGCTTGTCCAAGAGGACGCACCACTGCATTTGCCACTTCTCTCCCCACGTTTTCTGGATAGCTGTGAAGCACACTGGTATTACCCTGATCATTTTGAATGACAAGATGCAAGGATCTCCACTCTGAGTACATAGTGCCTCTATGCTACAATGCAAATAACACCTGGGAGGTAAGGAAGAAATAAAAAGACATCATTAGTAGAAATGTCTATGACATGAGTTACCAAAACTTGTAAATTCAAGATGCACATGTCCATGTCATACACCTGAAGACCTGGAAGAGATTCCAACAGCTGTTTTACAACATTACTGTTTGGGCTTTTTTTTTTTTTTTTTAATACAGCTGTGATCTTGGGTTTATTTAAAAAAAGATTTTAAAAAAACAGTTAAGAAAACAGTAAATTTCGGTTAGGGACTTGCAGCCCATTTGAGACACTTAAACTTGAGAAGCAACTTCACCTCACACAACTTCTGCTTGCGCCATCCTTGCAGGAAAGATGCTCCTACTTACATGACATCTTTGGCTAAATAGAGATTAGTTCTACAAGTATTTTGTTCATATAAGCAATGCTCCAACTCATACCTTATTCCCTTTTTCAGCTCAATAGTAGTTAAAAATACATTACCACGAGACTATCAGGAAAATCCTAGTCATCTTGGGAGACAAAAATTCAGCCTCTTTTTACATTCATGAAGTATTTCTCCTGCAGCATGCACTACTCAAAGCTGGTAGTTGAAAAATTTGATTGACTTGTGACAAATCCCACTTTATCGGAAGTGATTTCAGGACTGACTGAGCCTTGGTGGATCACTAACTTAAGTCCAATATCACTTTACAATTTCATTATAACGTCATACACTGGTACCAAACCGAGAGCATTAGGGTATGCCCATATGCATTTCAGAGTCAATACACACACAGAGTCGCTCCCTAACCCAGATTCGTCCCAAAGATTCAGGATAGAAAAGCCACTAGAAAATTTCCCAGATAGCGCTCTCAAAACTAGACAGGAGAAAGAGTTCTCCTTTCAACAACACTCCCAGTACAACTGCAGTTGTGCATTTTCCCTTACTGCAGACCGGGCCAGCGCAGGAAGCCAAGCTGACAGTGAACTAGCCGGGTTTTTGCAGTGGTGGGTTTCGGGTTCGGTGGTTCTTTTGGCGTTGTTGTGAAACCACAACCAAGAGAGGCGGATTAAAAGCAGCAAAAGTTAAGCTGTGCTTCCACAGCCACTCTCAGCAGTGTTTGCCCAGGAGCATGTGGGGTATGCCCTTCTGTCCCGACAGCAGGGATCATGCCGCACCATCAGCACACACACAGCACCTACCTGGGCGCAGACACGAGCGTGGGAGCCTGGCCAGAACAAGCTGCCCCAGGCAGCAGGGAGGCACGGCGTGTGACAAAGCCAGCAGCGAGTCACAGGACTGCCGTCCACTCTCACCGGGCAGCACAAGGAGATCTGCCATGTGCTGCCAGTTTTGACCTACACACCAAAACCTTTCGAAAGCTAAACCAGCACAAAGGGCTGTCTGCTGAGGCAGTTTTCAGCTGGATCAAGATCTGATTTAACTCGGGTAAGGTGAGCACCTGTGCCAGTACAAAGGATCAGTGAGGACACATGGCCACAAGCGGTGGCAAGAGCACCCCTTCTGGGGGTAACAGGCCTTTTACCCACTCACAGCAACACCAAAACTGCTGCTCAAGCAGGTGGTGCCACGGCAGCCTACACCATCAGAATCAGGACTGCGCTATCTCCCGCCTTCCTCTTCTCCCATCAACACCGGCAGCCTTTTATCAGTTATCCGAGCCAGCTGACCACATGAACAATAAAACAAGGAAAACGGGGTTGGCATGGGAGAAATGAGGGAGCGTTCAACAGCCACAGCTTAGATCAGCTCAAGTTGTCAGGAATGGCACCCCGCGGACCGTTTGCCAACTACACTTAGCTGGCACATTTTGGAAGCCAGTTAGTTATACAGGGAATGTTTCAAATGCCTCCCTTAGACATTCCTCGGCCCAAAAATCAAAAAAGAAACCAGACCTGGAAATACACCTTCTTAGGGACAAGCCACCATTTAAACAGGTCTGCCTATTTAGCAGGCTCCCTGAGTGTTTATTTATACCCAAAACCGATGTAAAAAGCCTGATGATTCCCTTCAAGTGAGGGGGGAAGGCAAGGCAGCAAGCTCTTGGTTTTCCAAACTACGTCCTTCCTGGTTTGAGGCACCGATCACGTGTGCCCATCTGAGAGCAAATTAATCAGAGCAGCCACAGCCTGCAGGAAGCATATCCTCTCCATCCTTTAGGCATTTTCTCTCCTCTGGGGGCCATGGCAGGGGGAATGTGCGTGCCACTGCGGTCAAAACCCTTAGCCTTAGAGGAAAACAACAACTCCAAGACACTAGCTCTTGGGACACTGAGAGGTCACAACAGAAAACCAAACAAAAAAACAGCAAAAAAAAAAACCCCAAAACAAATATGACCCCCAATCCTTAGTGATGGCTTCAGTCGCTGCTTAACAACATTAAATAGGTTTCCCTACTGCTGTCTTTTCCTTTCATATCCTATACCCACAGGGCCTTCTCATTGTCCCCTTTCTGTCCCACCTGAACACTGCCGTAGTCTCCAGCTTGTGTTTGGAGTGGAAGAAGGAGGGACAGAAGTGAAATATCATCCACTTTACAAGATTTCCCCATCCTCTCTCAGGCCTGCGTCACTGCTTCTGCCCCAGAGCAGCGTGCCCCTGCCCCCCGGCTGTGCTGCTCACCACAGGGGAAGGGCAAAGGCACCCTCCATCCCTCCCATTTGACACTCAAGTTCAGTACAGAAGCATGTAACACCATTTGAGGAGCGCTGGTTTAAACAAACTGATTTCAACTGATAAAGCAGCATGTACTTTCCATCGCCGCACTCCAACTGAAGGACTGGCAGCTAACAGCTCATGGCAGGACCTTATCAGCGTTCTGATAACCACAAGCACACTTACTGTGGCTGCCCTTATACCAGAACAGGGTTCCCAGAAGCATGGAAGCACTGAACAGCACAAGCAAATTGCAGGCAGCACCTATGTAGGGGTTTTCTCATCTAGAAGACAGAAGTCATCAGAGAAGACAAGCATTCCCAAATCCTGTGCATTTTGGAAAACCCTCATTGCACTAGGGCAAGGCGATGGGAAGAGGCAACTGCTTGCCTTCATGCAGCTCCCTGCTCCCACACTTCTGAGAGGAGCAGCATTTGTAACAGACATAACATGCCACGTTTAAGACAGGTTTAGCAGCAGGACAGGGTAACCAAAACCTCTGGTCACACACACCCCCAGCCTGCTGCCTGGCCTTCATACATAAATTTAATGATCAAATCTGTATCTTACTAACATTCGAGAATTCCTTTGGTCTTGCCATAAAAGAAATTTTCTGTTAGTCTTACCAATATACAAGGAATACTGAAACAAGTAATTGGTTCAGATGTAAAATCCTTGTGAGGTGGGATTTCCTAGGGTACTGATTTAGTCCCCCCCTACCTGTAGCAGTAAGTTTTTATTTGCAAGGACTAGAAATTACTTTTCATTTAAGATTCCACTTTAACTGTCATTTGAGTTGGAAATTGCTGACATCTGTTAGGGCTGGGGTACAGCTAAACCCATCCTATGCAGCTTCTTATAACTGGACATAAGTTAAAGGCTGGTAAGTCTCCCCAGGCAATTGTGTCTGTTACAATGTTCTGTTTCCACACGTTCAACATACTGAGAGTTCTATAACTTGCTTTAGACAACAGGCACCTAATGCTTCGTAGAAGCAGGACTCACTCTCTCAGAAGACGCTGTATTTATCACAAATTACTTAAACAGCAACAACAAATCAGGGGAAAAAAAAAAGAAGAAAAAAAAGATGCAACTTTCACACCACGCAAACAGCATACCCTGATTTTTACTTCTGTTTTTGCAATGCTTCTGCATTTCAGCTTCAAAAAAGCACTCTCACTGGCCCAAATAACATCTCCTAAGTTTCATGCAGCTGAATATTCGTATTTCACATGAATATATCTCTTATTGAGCTTCAAATCACCAAGGACTCTCAGAATGACCAGCAACTTAATTAAGAGGAGGGGTAGGAAGAAGAATAAATGAAAACCTGAAGTTTACCAAGCAGTTTTACACGCTCTCAAGTTTGGAAAGGGGTCGTGTTTATGTTCCTGGAGGCTGCACGAAATAGAACACCCCTAGATGCTCACAGACAGAGCTGGAAAGAAATGGTCAGCATTAACACTGGCAGAACAACTGAGGGATGTGAAGTTAAAATATTTACCATCTACTATGAAATTGAACATAATTCCAGTACTCCTTAGCGTGGTAAATAATTTGGGTTTCGATATATTCCCTCCAGATCCATTTCAGCTTAGGACTTGAGTAGCTATCACAATATAAACCACCGAAAATGGTTGCTTCAGCATTTAAGACCAAAGATCCTCAGTTCATAAACACTGTACAAATTGGTGAGCATGAAAAAAAACTCACTAATGAGCCCATAAAACTCTAAAAATAAAGATATTTAACTTCTATTTCCAGTCCTCAAAGACTTCATATGAACAGCTGCAGCCAAAACATTTAAACTCCTGGATCAGTAAAGTCTGACAGTGAGAATTACCTAACTAAATAACAGACCCACATTCTGCAATTACTTTGAAGGAATATGCCTGAAAGAACATGGAGCCTAAAGCAGAGGTGGGGTTTTTTGGAGCATGTGCAGGGAAGAGCTCAGGGAACCAATACTGGTGTATGAAGTGGTTCCTCAGAAAGTGTGCGCTGAATGAGGGGAGCGTTGGGGGCAAACGTGAACATTTAGCCCTTCGTGCTCATCAGCTTCATGTGTAAAATGAAACGTTTGCCTACAATGCAAAAGGATTTCAAGCACAAAGACAAGCCGACCCAAAAACGGAGGCTTCTTGGGTTTTATCAGAACCAAAAAAGCAGAGGTGAGACAATTGTTATATTAATATAGTAGGTGCAAACACCATTACCAGAGAGATGCCCAAGGAAGGCTGAAGACCTGATATAGCCTAAAACAGAGAAGTATCAACATAAAGGGTCTACACCACAAAGTTCTGGGATATTAGAAACACTTTACAAGTATTTCACAGAAAACAAGCAATCCGTCTCTCTACGACACGAACTGTACTGACATCTGCACTCTGGAGGTGACAGTTACTGACAGAAAGCCATCTTGCCAAAACCCGTCTTCCCTGGATCACATACCAAAGAGGCTTATGAGCAATTTTTCAAGGCAGCTGAGGCCTACGACCTCCTGAACATGGACAACTGCCACGTGCCCACTTGCCCCACCTTGACGCTGCCCTCCGAGTTTACGCTGCAGAGGGCAACTTAGATCTTGCCAAGACTAATGCAGCACCTCTCATATTAAGCCCACCAGGATGGAAGAAGCGCAGACCCCTCCAGGCAGCTCACATTTGGGTCCCACCCAATGGCGAGGCCCTGCCCCAGGCACACACCATGTCTAAAGGACAACAGGCAGGGCAGATTGCAGGCAAAAATTAAAAAACGCAAGAGCCAAGCAGAAGACCCATCTGGGAGAAACACTAGCAGAAAGTTGGTATTTTGTTGAGTCAGTATTTTGTTAAAGAATAAACAGCGGTGCATGTCAGGATCACTATTAAATAAAAAAAAAAAAGTCTAGATTTAAGGCAGGAAGAGATCGGGCACAGAAAAAACAGGAACTCGTGTCATCCTTTCCCAGGCCGTTCAGCTATAGTGCTGCTGAGCAGAACAGAGGAGAACCACAGCTCCCCTTACCCAGGGAAGAATAATTTGTCTGATTTTATCAGCGAACTGTAGCAGAAGTTAATAGATGAATCTGACACAGGGAAGGCTGGGCCTCAAACATAAGATGCCATTTAAGCCACAGGACTCAGGTCTCACTCTCCCCAGCATTCCCTACTCACTGGCTTCAGAGACCCCAGCGCCATTCTGACTCGCAAGATCCCCCACGGACACCAGCCTTCCCAAAAAGGGAAGCAGGGCACCTGCCACAGGGAAGGCGGCTGCCTGAACAACCCACGCTGTAATATCCGAACGTTAACAAGAGCCATAAGAAAGCAAAAACATCAGTCAATTTTGTATGTTTGGGCTATTATTCTGCTTTCAAGCTTCATTACTCAGACATCAGTACTACTTTGCTTCTCACTATCACTCTCATCTTTAAAAACAGAGAAAATTATGTTCCGGGCAGGTCATCTGAGAATTTAAGGAGTTTTCACATCCCTCACTTGTGCCAAAAACCACCTAATGAACCCCACCACAAAACAGTGCGTTTCCCTGACCCAGACTGAGAATCATTTTTACTCAACAGTTTATTCAATATTTGCACTTCTTCCTCAACCCAGTTCCTTGTGCAACTGGATTGAGCACACAACCAGGAAGGAATCTCCTGAAGCGGATGGTCCCCTCCACTGGGGACACCAGCCTTGCTGCGCTTTTGTTGCTGTTCACCACTTTCCCAAAGAAATCTGACCGACTGCCCGCAGACCCTGAAGACCAAATGTGACGAAAAATAAGCGAAGGAAAGCAGGCTCATGGCAAAGCCCAAGAGGCCTGCGGACAGGAACACAGGCACCACCAGATTATCTGTAAGAAAGGCAAACAGCCACAAAAACTTTCCACCCCTCAGGAGCCGCAGGAGACAGCAGGCAGGAGGGAGCTCACCCACCGCCGGTGACACCGCACACTCGTTTTGGGGACCCGAAACGCGGCTCCAAACCGGCGCCCGGGGCCGGGGAGAGGGCACAGGCCGAGGAGGAGCCCAGGGCCGGGACGAGGGGCTCCCCCGAGGCCCACTCCCGCCCGCCCTGCGGCGGCTCCACGGCACCGGCCGGGCCCCCGGCAGCCGCCCGAGGCGACGGCGGGAACCCCCGGGGCCCGGCGGGCCGCCCGCCCGCTCCGGCCCGGCCCCGCCGCGCCCGCCCGCTCCGGCCCCACGGCGGGCAGCGCAGAGGTCAGCGCGGCAGAGGCTGCCGGGCGGCGCCCCGCCGCCACAGGCCCCGCCGGCGGCAGGAGCGGAGCGAAGCGGGCCGGACGCGGGCGGCGCCGCCGCGGGAGGGCCCGAGCCACCTTACCTGCGCCGAAGGGCCCGGCGGGCATGTCGGGGCAGGGCCAGCCGCTCTGCCCTCAGGCCGCCGGCTCCATGGTGCCCGCGGCGGCCGAGGCGACACAGGGGAGACGCCACTCCGCGCTGCCCCGCTCGGCTCGGCCCCGCGCCCCGCCGCCGCTTCCGGCAGCGCCACAAAGCGCACGGCGGGCGGCCGGGCCCCACGGCGCCCTGCGCATGCGCACGGCCGCGCCGCAGCTCAGCTCCCCAGCAGCGGCTCGGCCCCCACCACCGGCCGCGCCGAATAAGTCGCGGGGGAAGGCTGTGCGCCTGCGCCGGGCCGCCCACCGCCGCGCGCTTATCCTTAAAGGGACCGCACACGGCTCGTCTCCCGCGTCCAGCCTCGCCTACAGCTGAGGCCCCGGTGCCCCGGGCAGCGCCGCCCTCAGCCCCGGGGAGGCCTGGCCTGGGTTTGGGGCAGGGCCCGGGAGGCCACACTGTCACCCCTTGTGGGGTTGTCCATCCGCCCGGGGCGGTCGGAGCTGCTGCCGGCCCTGCCGGACGGGATGGGCCTCGTCCAGCCCGAGCGCAGGGGGACAGGTAGCGGGCAGCGGGTCCCCTGCCATGGCTGCCGCTGCTGGGGGGCTGCGGGTCTCGCCGCGCTGGTGCCCGGGCTGGCCCTCGGGCACCGGCTCCGTCTCCCCTTTCTGCGGGCCGGGGCCACGGCGCTCCCTACCTCCCCCGCGCCGTTCCATCCTGCCCCGTGCCGTGGTGTCCGTTGGAGTGCTCTGGGGGCTCTGGCAGCGCTGATGCACCGCGCTACGAGTTCCCTGTGCTCAAACAGAGAAGGCAGCGCGGGGCACGCTGTCCGGAGCATCGCCCGTGCCCCGTGGCCAGGCACGGCTTCGCGAGAGGTGGCAACCGAGAGGGTGTGGGAGGGCAGGAGGTCCTGCGAGCCCCTGGCCGTTCTGGGTCAGTTGTCCCCCTGCAGCAGCTGCGTATCTGGCACGGGGGCACGTCGCGGTCACCTCGTCTGCAACGTTCTTGGATCTCTGCAAACCGTTCAGGCGGGCGCGTTGCTGGGAAGGTCAGCCCTGTCTCACAGATCCCGTACCTGCTGCTTCGCAGGGGCCAGGCCTCCAGGCCCCTCCTGTAGCATTCAGCTTCACCGCTCCTTCTTCAGCCCAGCGGGAAAATGTCAGCCCAAACAAGCAGCAGCCTGCCAAGAGATTTTTAACCCCTTCTATGGCCATCCATTGAAGGAACACCATGTGTCACAGGGCAAATTGTACCCCTGTCCTGCAGCAAGACCTCTGTCCTACACACGGGAGGCTGCTGACAGCAAGGGATGAGAGTTTTACGGGAAAGATTTGCTCAGTGCTTTTACTGTAAATCGGTTCTGCCTGTTGGTTACGCCCCTGAGGGGAGAGGGAGGCCCTTGCAGGACACGAGCTTTCATCCTACTGTGAACCTCTGGTGCCTAATAAAAAACAAGTGCTGTGGAGAGGCGTTAGTGAGGCTGCTGGGGCAGTAGGTGCAGCAGGGACTGAGAAGGCTGAGTGGAAGGGGAGCCGGGTGCAGGAGCAGAGGCTCAGAGAGCGAACAACCGCACTTGCGGAGACACGATGCAACTGAAACCGTGCAGAGCTGCCTCACAGAACCCCTCAAGCCGCAGTCTGCTTGCTGAGCCCACCTTCCTCTCAGTCCCTGGCCTGCTAGACCAGAGATGCAGACACTCCTTCCAGTCTCCCACGTTAAGCTTGACAGCAGCAGAGGAAGGGAACTCGGAGTTTACCTGCAGCAGCCACTGGTGAGCCGCCTTTCTGCTCTGTTCCTTTGAGCTCACTGCCTGTGGTTTTCAAAACCACTGAGAATGTCCTCAGGGCTGCCTGGGCCTCCCCAGTTCCCTGCGGTTTACCCTGCTTGGATTCTTGGTGTCTTATCACAGGGTTCATGCACCTTACTATTGTCACATTAGCTGTGTCTATGTGTAAAAAAAGTTAAGATCACTGTATTTTCCTTCCCAATCCACGCAGGGTTCCCTCCCCAAAGCCAGGTCACAGCGGGACTGCTCCTGGAGCAGGCTGGAAGATCCCCATCCCCTGCACTGATCCTGATGGGAGACGGCTGGGCATCGAGGGGCCAGTGACCCAAGCAAGTGCTGACCCCGAGGGGCGCAGGGCTGGCGGGGCTGTGGATGCCACGGAGGGAGCTTGGTCTTCAGGCTACACACACCCCCTGGCTGCAGGATGGTCTTCGCCAGCTAATTGCACCAGAGAAGCCTGTGGGCAGCACCCACTTGGCACCTGGCCATGATGCCATCGGCCTGTCCTTGTTTTTATCTTGAAGTGAAGCAGCATGTTTTCATTAAACAGCCTTTTGCTCAACTGCAGAAATGATGAATAGAGTTGTTTACTTCAAAGAACACCCTATAAAAACCCTACAGACCACAGTGGCAAGGGCATAAAGCTGTCTCTGATATCCTCTTTTTCCTTCTCGTGGTCCCTCCCGTAGAGGGTATTTAATCGATTCCTCACAGAGCCAGAGTACCTTTCTTACAGGGCTGTACTGATCACCTGCGGCAGCGAGCACAAGCCTGGGACGGAGGGCAGAGGATGACCGTCATTCAGGCTATAGGGTGGTGGGCTCCATCGTGGCAGTTACATGACCTGCTATATATATATATGTATATACACAAACCTATCTCTGCATACGCAAAGCTGTACAAATATATTATACAGATATAGATGCACTTTTATGTATTTTTTCATTTGAAGAACATAATTGTATACAAAAGTGTATCCATGAAAAGATTGTTTAATAAGAGGTGAATTTAATAATTAAAGTTTCAATGCAAACAGAAATAAAATGAAACAAGAAGAAACGGCAAGCTCAGGGACCTCAGTTTGCAGGTTTGCTGGGTGGTCCTGACCCCGTGGGGTGCAGAGACCCCCCACACAGCTGGGGCTCGGGGCCAGGCCTGTGGGCTCAGCGAGAGGCACCCAACCAACCCCACCCGTGCGAAGGAGAGACCGAGCCTGTGGCTGGCCAGGAGGCTCTCCCACGCGTGGCTCCAAGCCAGCTGGGTCACCAGCCGCTGTCACTGGGGCAGCCTTTGGTGTGTGTGCTCTGCAAAACACAGGCATGCCGCCCACAGAAATGGGAAGCCAGAACTAAATGCCAAATTCCCGGGAACGTGTGTGTGGGATCCTGGGAAAAGATTATGTGCTGGAAGAAAAGAGGGCTGGGCCGGGGGGATTAGAAACAGAAAACTGGGGTCGGTGTCAGGTGGGGTTCCCTCTGCCCACAGCTGTCAGTTGGGCTTAGAACCGTTTGTAATCACCATTTTGCAGTACCAGCTTGGGCTAGCTGTGTTTTCTTATCCTTTGGCCAATGAGGATTTTACGGTGTGCTTTCGAAACACAAGCCTGGCTCACCAGGTAGCAGACAGCAACGCTCAGCAAACAGTCGTCATCCAGGTTTGGAACCACAGCTCGCAAAGAAAGGACAACATCAGAGAAAGGCCAGTGGCATTTAAAGAACAAAAATAAAAGGCTTGTTTTAAATGTAAGGCCTTTTTGCATGTTAGAGAATGTCATCCATCCACTAATTGGGCTATTAACTCTGGTCTACTAGTCACGTTCTCTGAGAAGCCCTGTTGTGGTTTATGTCTCATGCAAGCAGTAACTGGGACGAGATTACTTAAACTCAGCTGAGAATGGGGAAGTAAAAATGCAGTTTTCAACTCTTCTTCTGAAAAGCTCCTTTCAAAATTCACGGCTCATTTTCAAATCTCATCCAAGTCGGTTTGGTCTGGAGTCACTGGTTTCTCCCTGCCCGGTGACTTGGTACCGAGAGCTGCAGGCACCCCGTCTCAGCCCCCTCGTGCGTCTCCCAGCAGCGCAACCGGGGCACCCCGGGGTGCCATCACCCATTGTCCTTGCGAAGCAGGCGCTGAGCTCCGCCGCCAGGGAGCAGCCGCTCAGCCAGGAGGAGGGGATGGGGCTCAGCCCTGGCCTTGCCGCCCCCCAGCAGGGGTTCTGCTCAGTCTCCTGGGACCCAGACGGACCCCTGGCCTCACTTGTTGGGGACCTCCAGCCTCTCTGCTTTGCCAGTGAAGCACTTTCCCCTCTGTAAAATCATCATGACTCATCATTATTTTACCATATTTTTTCCATATTTCTATCAATTACATTCTTTGGTATAGCTTCCATACATTTCCCTGATAGAGACATTAAATTCAATGGACTGTAGCTCCCCAAATCCCTTTTAAAAAGTGGAATCGCATTTACTCTGTCCCATTCCTCTCATATCAAGGGCATTTTGTTTCATGGTTACATAAACAGGTAGATGACTAATTTCTTGTTTAGTCTACAACACAGGAGTGAGTATGATCTATTGCAAGCAATTTCTTCTTACGAGCAATTTGTCTTAAGATTTCTTCTACTTACTTCAGTTTGAAACAGATTTTCTGGCTGACTCATTCCCCATAAAGAAAAATCTCAGCCAGGGAATCGCCTGAAGCTGTTCTGTAGTAAACAGCAATGCAAAGCCTTTAGCTGGCTTCTTGAAAACCTTTCGCATTTTTTCTCGGCGTGAACATCCATGCATTTGGATAGTGAACGGACAGGGCCTCACGGAGAAGTTTATCATCACACCAGTGTCCAGCTGCTCCTCCCAGGGTCTGCCTCTCCCCCTGCCCACTGCTGGCACCCAGCTAGGGAGAAGGCCTGGGAGCACCATCCCACCCTGCGTGCCCAGAAAGCAGCTGCTGCCACAACCGTCTGCTTCAGAGTCAGCTCCGAACCCTGTGAGGAACAGGACTGCTTCTGCCCAGCTTGATTAGACACTAGATTTGCCATGCAGGAGTCATGTAGACAAGCAAATGTTGTGCTGTGACAGAGCAGCGCAATGATATCTGAGACACAAGAGCTCATATATAAGCTAGAGCTCTACTTTATAAGCATTTCATCGGTTCCTTACTACATTGCACCATGCATTTTCTTATAAGCTGTTTTCTACCATTCATGTTTTAATTCACTAATTATTTTACACACAGTGAGCATATTTCCAGTCCAAAGGTCCAGCCCAAACTACTGTCTCCAGGACCATGCACCCAGTTAATTCTATATTCATATTACATCAGTTCACTATATATCATACTTATAATGTATATAAGTAATATATCACGATATATATCATATATAACATACCTGTAATTATAACCAATAATTTATGTACATATACATATATATGTATATCTTCAACCTGGATATTTTGGCTATTTCCTCAGCCTGCTCTTCGGCATCGAGACGATACCCCAGGTGTCTTGGGAAGATTTTCTTCCATCCTTCATTGTAACCCTGGTGGTTTTGTCCCACTTAAGAGCTTTCGCAGAGAAAAATGTGAAAAAATGCTGTCCATCAGTTACATTCTCGCGTTTCCCATTCTCTGAGTGGCTGGTTTGAGCCAAGTGTTGCTTTAGATGCCAGCACTCCATGCAGTGAGCCTCCTGGACTCGAGCACTCTACTGCTTTGGAAACACATGCCCTTACATCAGGTCCTCTTGCACAACTTACTTTAGGGGCTTGCCGTTCCCCATGTATCTCCGGCCTCACAGCGTAGCACCCTTCTTCATTCCCCGTCTGTGAAAATGAGCAATCGTGGCTTCTGTAGCCTGGGCAGATGCTTGAGAAGTGCAGCCAGAGGAGAGTTCCATCCCGGCAAGGCAGAGCTGTTCCTGCAGGAGAGCAGGCGCCAGCCGCAGGGTCCAGACAGCTTTGCTCTCTGTATACAACTGGAAAGGCCTGGGAAATCACACTGGCCCAGTAGATTTGAATGAACCCAACGAGACACGTGCACGTACAGATGGCATAGTTATGTTTGTAGCCTACTGCTGCCCTGACTACTGTAACAGAGGACAGAGGTGACTGCTAAGGGCTCTCCACCGGCTGTTACTTGATCCCTGCTGTCCCTTCCTGGTGTTCGGTGGAAACAAGCCATCCACCACCCGGCACAGCCCCCAACCCTTCAAACGAGTCTCCTATGGGAAAAATAATGGAATAGGCTCCCTTTACCTTGCACTGCAGCTGCGTATGATGCGTGCTTATTTCTGTGCTGTCACAAAAGCTGTCAGAGGGAGGAATGTTAGATTCTGAACTACTTGCAGAATCAGACCGCTCACAGCAGCCTTCTGGCTCAATTAGATGCTTTGATGGGGAGTCTGTTTTGTCAAAGCTGGTATCTCTGGCAGACATCCTCTCCTTGGAGAGAACTGAATGCAAATACGAAGAGAAGATGCTCTAACGTATCTGACTGCAACAAAAAAAAATAACAGTATTTGGGAAAATCTGACCTGGATTAGGCAGAAGAGAGGTTGACAGAGACAGACTGAATTCTAGCTGTTATTTTCTAAATACAACTTTCCTCTGAATGCAAGCACTCCAAGTGTTTAGCTGCAGTAAATGTGCACATTGCGCAAGTGATGGATGAGGGCTTACGACAGTTTTATCACTTTGTAGTGAACAATTCATTTTTCTATAAAGCTTGAAAAACAACCAATTGAATTAAAATACAATACCATTTCCAGACTATTTTAGCATTTTGAACTACAGTCCTGGATGGGTAGAGTAGCTGTTTCATTGTTACTGATCTCCTAGATCGACTTGTGCAAGCTGTGGATTTTGGCGAGAAAGAACATTCAGCCAAAGCTTTGTGAAGAAGGATTTAGGCTGACATGGGAAGGTCTGCAGTTATACCCACGTTCTCCTGGTGCGCAGTCAGCTGGCCCACCCAGGGCCCATTTGAGAGCTGCCTCAGCAGCCCCACCCCCCTTGGTGCCTTAGCCCAGGGCCACACTGTGCCAGGGCACAGGGCACCCGTGCTGACGTGCGACTGAATAGCTGCAAAAGCATCGAGGAACCCCAGCCCTGTCTGCCTTCGCAGCCAGCCAGCCCTCTGCTTCCCAGCCCTCACTTATGCCCACAACATGGTTATTATTACATTGGATCCTCAACACAACAGCATACAGTTCTGTAAGTCATTTCCAGCAGTTCTTTCTTTTAGTGTCTTCTCTGACCCGGCAAAAACCGGGTTCACTCCAGCACTAGGAGCCCGAGAGACAACCAACATATTCCACCTCGCTACCAACACCTGGGAAGCATCATGTGGCTAACAAGGCCAAAGAGATGAACTTGCCTTCCTGCTTACAGGGGTTATTTACCTAAAATGCCTCCCTGTGAGTCCTTCACTGGGTCTCGGTGGTGGGAGGTCAGACTGCAGCTACTTGCAACTGTGTGAGTAGAGGTTTCCCCATAAGGCAGCTTCTTCTGATATTCCCTCAAAGCGGGGGACCGCTGGCAAATGGGAAGGCCAGGGCCTGATGTTAAGCTAGCTGGACTGGGTGGGAGAAACTACTGACAAATTGCTAGGATAACAGGTAAGTAGGAAAAGTTGGTAAAGGTGCTGAGGGGGGTGGCAGGGTTTCATAGGCAGCTCAGGGGAGTGATGTGAGGAAGGGCTGAGGCTCAGAGATAAGGAGAGAGGAGCACTGGGCACTCAGCGATGCTGTCTGTGTAGGGCTGGGACGACCCCAGTGGCAGTATGGTCCAGTGCTCTTCTTTCTTTTCTACTGGGAACACACTTGGGAATGGTTAACCTACATACCGTCTCTTTGCCTCCCCTCCTTCATCGCTATTCAGTAACAGCTTTTAATTAAGAACTGAGTTAGAACGGTATGTAGGACCACTGGGTGGCACCAGAAACCAGAATACGTTAAGTAAGGGCAATAGCTCGTTTATAAATGTTTGGGGTAGGCCCCTACCAAGGGTAAGGTGAGAGGCGCTGGGGATGCCACACTGTTGTGGGAACCAAGTATTCCCACTTGGAGATGGTCCTGAAGAGGGGAAAAAGGCAGCAGGAGGCAGAGCACACACGCTCCTGAGGGGCGCAGCTGGGAACGCCAGGCGTGGCACAGAGCTTGCTGTGCCTTTGGGATGGCGACCCTCATGGAAGGGTATGGCCCTGCAGTCGGGCTGCGGGTACGGGGACAGACGGACAACCGCGACCTCGGGGAGGGCTCCCCCAGCATTCACACTTGCACATTGCCACAACGTCCAGTGGGGGAAGGAAGAAGCAAACTTGTTTGCCCCACCAAGAATTTAGTCTTGCCTCTGGAGAAAAAAACCCAAAAAATAACAAAACCCAACCCAAACCCAGCACAGGAGGTGTTCCAGGCTTTGGAGCAGCTCCGAGGCCTGCTCCGGGCGCGATCCCTTCACTCACAATTCGCCCGTCTCTGGCCCTGCCCACCCCGAGCCCCGGCTCCCTCAGGCGGCTGCTGCCCCGGCCTCGCTCGCCACTGGGGCGTGCGGGCAAGTGGGTGTTGGGGCTCTGGTGGCCTGGCAGCGCGCCGAGCCGGCTGGGGAGGCTTCTCCCGCTCTGCGCTTCCAAGGGACCGCTGTGAGGGCGACGGGGACCGAGGCGGAGCGGACGGGCGAGTGGAGGACGGCCGTGAGCAGCCGCGGCCGTAACGGGGGGAGGCCGCCGCCTCCCGCCCGAGCGGGGCGGCTGTAGCGCGGCAGAGGCCCGGCCCTCCGCCGGGCGGCGGTGCCAGAAGAACTACCCCCAAGATGGCGCCCGCCGCCGGCTCGCCGCCTAGCCGCCATCTCGCCTGTAGTTCTGTCCCCGCGCAGGGCCCCCGCGCATGTGCGGCCGCCGCGGCGCAGCGCGCAGGCGCAGAGTGCCCCGCATGCCGCGGCGGCCGGAGCTGCTGAGGTACCTGCCGTACAGGTGAGCCCCGCGCCGCCCGCGGGCCCGGCGGCGCCTCCGGACACCCCGGGGCCGGCCCCGCGCGTCCCCCGCCGTTCCCGCTCGCCGGCGCCGAGGCGCTCGGCTGCCCCTAGGCAGCAGGTGCCGCACGGCGGCTCCGCGGGAGTCGCGGCGGGCGGGCCGGGGTCAGCGGCTTACGGCGGGCGCGCCCGCGGGCACCGCCTGTCCCGCCGGGGCCCACGCCCTGCGGCTGCTGCAGCCGTTCTCCGGCCCCGGGGCGCCGGCGACGAGCGGCCGAGCCGCGGCGGTGACCTGAGTGGGGGCGGGGGGCTCCCGGGCGCGTCCCGGTCCCGCGGAGGCGGCCGCAGCCCGCTGGGCCCGGGTGGTCGCTGCCGCCGGGAGGCCGCCGCTGAGCGGGGACTCCGCGCCTCGCCTCTGCCGCTATGAGACAGCGGAGGGTAGAACCGCTCCCTCCCGGAGCCGGGCTTAGGAAATAATCCCTCGTCATACCGGGCTTCGTTGGGGAAAAAGAGAAACGCCTGGAAACTGCTCCGGTTTTATTGCGGAGGTGACTTTTTTCACCTAAATAACGGGCTGGAGTGCTCTGGGCTTTCTGCTTGCTCTCCTCTGTAGCTCTTGTTTCTGGTATTCAGATCTCAAAATTCTCAGCTGTGTTATTTACTTTGGACAACGAAAACAGGGTGTTTTTCATTAATTCGGTGCAGTCTTGTCAGCATGTGAAAGGGAAAGGAATAGCTTACAAACGTTCTTGGTTGACTTGCATCACCACTTTTTGGTCAGTGTCTGTTTCTTTTTTTTTATATTTAATGTAAGTCATGGGGAGTAATTCAAAACACTGTAGCAAAGCCAGTGCTTCTGCTATCTTATAAATCATCATTACTTAGACTGGTGCAGAAGATGCGGTGTTACAAAACAAATGAGGCTGTGGAGCGCTGTCAGTGGCTTCCCCGCGGTGCTGGGAGTGCTGTCGGCTGGCTCGGTGTCAACGCCGTGGCGTGTTGCGTTGCCGGTTGAGAGCTTGGTGTCTTATCCATTTTTTGATTCCTCTCAAGTCCAAGGAGTCTGGAACTGGTGCGTCGTGATACAGCGTGGTCACAGCGCGTGAATCACAGTCAAAGTTTGCAGCAGAACTGGGGCGACTTAGTCACGTGCGTGTTTGCTCAGGAGAATAGGAAAGGTCCGGTAAGTGTCGGGGTTGTATCTGGGAAACCAGAAGAGTTTTTGTGCTTGAATACTGAGGTGGTGGGAAGATGGGGCTTACAAGCGGAGAAGAATCCACCTCTGCTTCCTGTGTCAGGCACGCTCGTGGGTCTCCCGCGTTCAGATAGGAGGACTTGGGGGCTCATTACTTTAGCTTCTGCCTTTCCTTTTCTGTAGAAACAAGAGGACAACAGTCTTTCAAATCCTGGAGCCTGTCAAACCGTGTTTTAGCACTGCTGTATCAGTCTATGGTGAAAAGTAAAAAGGTAAAGTCTAAGGGCTGAGTTTAAAACTGGTGTGGAGCTTTTCTAGCACAATAATTTACTTAGACTACGGGAGCAGAGCTTACCAAATGTGTGTGTCTCGCTGAGGTGGGGGTAGACTCCTGAAGAAGCAAGGCACTCACTAGGGTTCATTTGCATTAGTGGCCATTGCACTGGGATTGTGGAGAGGGCTCAAGACTGGCAGTGACTGTTCCAATTTCATTTATTGGTTTGGGATTTTGAAACTTAGCTTGTGTGGCGCGCACGAAGCACTGAAACTGGCTGTCTTGAGGGCAGAAACTTAATGTGGGCCATACTTGGCGTGTATTGAGATGTTTGCAAAATTAAAATTAAACAGCTCCTGGAAGCAGCATTATTGGAGGCTGTAATTATATTCCTAGCTACTCATTTTCTATCTAAGGTTAAAAATTAATTGAAATGAACAAACCTGTTTAATTTGCATTTTCCTGATTTCAGATCACCTTCAGAAATCTTCCAGTACTTCTGCTTGCAGCTCATGTTTCGCGTTAGTCATACATGACAGGATCTTTAGTTTTTTTCATTGTAAAGGATGTGTGTAGTGGTACATTTAGATTTCAGAGGCTTTATTACATACCAATATGTATTTTGGTTTCTTAAAAGTATACTAGGAAATTTTCTTAAAGATGCTTTAAGGACGCTTTTCTCAAGCATTCGTTTGCTGAATGCTCAAGGTAAATGTTATAGCAAAGAAGTAATATATAGGTATGGTATTTTAAGTAAGAAGCTCTTAAAAATTATGGTCATAATATAGTCTTAAGCACAAAAATAAAAAAAAATAATTAGGAGAAAGCAAATCAGCTTTAAAAATTTGTTTTGATTCATTTTTCATGTGGAAACAGAATAGGGATTTTAATTTTTAATTATTTAATTGCCATTCTCACAAATAATAGCTCAGCTGGATTGCTGCCACCGTTGCTTCCTGGAAAAAGGTAAAGCCAAACACTTGGTGAGTTCTATTTCTGTAGGCAGTGCTGACACCACAACCCTCCGTTATCAGGGTTTATCTTGTGCTCATCATCTGTCCACTGTGTCTTGGATATAAGTAAATACGTCCCTGCTGCTTACGGCTCTTAAGCCTCCTGTTGGACAATTCCACAGTATTGGTTAAGTCTATTTGTGTCCGTAACTATTACAACCTGGTTTAATTGTTGATAGTTAAAGGGGAACAGAGGACCGTTTTGCTACTGTTTCTCTGTGTAATGGTCTCATTTTGAGATGAATGTGGCTTGGGAGGAATAATAAAATTCTCTATTGCTTTTCCTCAGGAATTCTCAGCATTCTGGCTAAATCGTGTCAGTTGTTAAGGAAGGCAATTGTAATTTGGTCCTGACGTGGCAAAGGCTGGGTGACTGTGCCTTCTACTGTGCAAATCAGAGTTGATGAGAGACTTTAATAATCTCACTTTGTCTTCGGTTCTGTTCTCGTAAATTCTGAATTGTAGATGAGACTCACTGGACTGTTAATAATGTATTATTATTGATCATTCACCTTTTTCTATCTGGTCATATTCCCTTGGCTTCTGTGACTGATGTAACACCATTTAATGTAGTAATCAAATTGACGCTGTGGGAAGCACAGGAAGGAATAGCTTTGTTTTCGTTTGGCTATCGTCCTTACCAGACTTGGATGCGTTTCTGTATTTACAACAGGTTTCAGTTTGCCAAAGGGGTGTTCCTTACTTTACATAGTATAAATACAGTAGGGGTTATAAATACAATGTTTAATTTTAAAGTAACCTTTACTATTCAGTCGCGTATAAAACAGACTCTCTTCATAATTACCAGATGGATTAAAAATGTGAAACTGCCCCTTTTTTTTTTCCTCACGAGAGCTGGAATTGTGGCTTTTCTCTGTGTGTTCGAATAGAGGATATGGGCAATCTTCTGCTTCCTTTTCGTGTGCATTTTGGTGATGAAGCTGAAGCTGGGTGTTACATCTTAAACTGATCTAATGACTCGTTAGCAGGCAAAAGGCCTGGTCTTATCCTTGTTCAGTCTTCTGCTACCTCCAGCATTTGGTGGATGTTTCCCTGAACCAGTTCAGTTTGCTAAATAAGCAGGGCACTAATGCAGCCCCTCTGTGTCCCCATCTCCCCAGAAGATCGGCTTTTGCCAGGTAAGCAAGTGGAGTGAGTTCAAAGAAGGGCTGAGGGGTACAAGAGTCGCAATTGATTTTTGCGGTGTAAGAACAGTCGTAGAATCAGGTGGAACCATTTGGTCTGCTGTTCTTTCCTGCCAGTGACCAAAAAGAAGGGCAGGACAAATTATATAAACCTTTGTCTGATAGCCCTCTTGGCTCTCGTCAGCTCTAGGATGTCAAGAGGTAGATGTTGTTTGCATTTGTTTGGTTAATGGTTAATGTATTTTTCTTCCGTGAACTTGCCTGTGCCCCCAGTTCACTGAAATGTGTAGCACTGGCACATCCCAGGGGAGACCTCCCAGAGCACAAAATGATGTTGTAGGTGCTACCTACCTCTGCTTGTTTTCTTTTGAACTTGACAGCTGCTAGCTTCATTTCGCATCTCTTAGCTTTTGTACTGTTTGGAAACAGTGAACAACTGATCTCTATTTACCTTCTCCATGCGACTGATGATTTTATAGGCTTCTGTCATATGTCACTGCAGTAATCTCTGTTTCCAGGCAGAAGAACCCTAGCCTAATTGATTATTTCTCATTATTCAGCTTTTCAGACCTTGTTTCCTTTTAAAAAAATGTTTTCCCTTTCCATTATGTCCCCTTGAAATGAAGGAACGGGCGCTACATCCAGGATTTAAGCTGCAGGCACTCTACAGCTTTATATGGTGGTCTAATTACTAATCATTTCCTAACGTTAGGTTTATTTTTTTTATATGTTGAATGGCTGTGAGCTGATGCTTTTATCAGTCTGTCAGGACTCCAGCAAGACTTTCTGAATGTTAATGATCAGTTTGGAGCACATCGCTCTAGGATCATTTTCGGACTGCCACTTTATTTGTTCTGAATTTCATCTGTTATTTTATTTCCTGATTATTCAGTCTCGTATGGTTTTTCTGCAGCTCTGCAGTCAGCCTTTTTCTTTACTATCAGAATAGCTTACATCCTCAGGAGCCTTTCACTTTGCTCCCTGCCCCCTTTTCCATGTTGTTTATGAATACAGCGTATAGCAGAGCGCTTCAGAACGCTCCTGGCAGTCTCCCTCCCTGGGAAAATTGAGCGTTTGTGCCTACCCTCTGTCGTCTGTTTTCAGCTAGTTATTAGTCCAGGCGAGGGCTTTCCCATTTATCCTTTAGCTGCAGAGCTGCCGAAGTTCAGTGGCAATCTGTGTGTTATCTTGTGTTGCCGTTTGATCACTGCTATAAACGCACGCCTGTGAACGGCCCTGTTCAGAGGGAACAGGAGAGGCTCTGCCCATCCTCACAGCCCTCTCTGGTGTTCCCCTTCCAGCACTCCTCTGCTGTGCCGGGGATCCGGTCTGGAAACGGATCTGGCTGGAAATGAACCCAACAAATTCTAAATTAATGTTGATTTGGTGTTGCTGTACTGATAGTATACAAATGTGTGGATTTAATCCCAATCAGCTCAGTTGGATGAGTGTATATTTCTGTGCTTGCTGCTGGTTGAAGTGGTGACCTTACAGGCTCAACCGTAGTCTAGACTGAAGGCAGCGTAAGTGCGCAGACTTGCACTTTTTATTTCAGATTGGCACGAATTCGATGCTGTAGTTAGATTAGCATGACTTGGTGTATGAATCGCACCTAGGTACTAATTCGATCGATTTTGTGACTGCTGCTTGGACGTTCTCACTGTGCTCAGGCAGAAAAACAATCTGACCGTAGGGTTGATATCTGGAATTTCTTAAATAAAGACAATGAACAAGGAGGGATTTCTAGTGCATTTCTGTAAATTAATAGGGATCTACTATTACTTTTTATTCTAAAGATGGACTTTATTCTCATTTATTAGGAAAAATTGCGTCATAAATATTTCAAAAACATGTAACTGGAAATTCACAAATTTTGCTACTGATGCCCTTGTAGTGTTTTGTAAATGCTAGAATTATTTGGGATTTGTGGACGTTTAAGTTGCCTAAATACAAATGATACAGGTCTTTAATGAAATTTTTGTTAACTGAATAGCCTTTTCAAGTACATCCTTGAAAGCTGATATCCAGCTTCACCAGTTCTGTTGTCATACATAACAGTTTTCTGCTGGGAGCTTTTTTGGGTTGTCTTTGTGTGGAGAACTGAAGTTAGATGCTTCTGTTCTTAACAGTTTCTTTTGGCTGTGGTAGATCTGAAATGTATTGCTTAGCCAATAAGGTCTGTTTTTTCCAGTTTGTGTAGGTGTTTCTACCTTTGCATAGACAAAAAGACAGACTTGATTTGTGTAAATACACAGTTGGATTAGTGTATTTCCTTCCAGAAAAGGAGGGCTTGTATGTGGTTTTGTGCTTTGTTTTCCAGATGGTAGAAGATGGGAGCTTGGGGAGTGGTTTAAGTTTGCTTTTCTGTGCAGCCAGTTCAGGTGCTGCATGGTTTGTCACTGCTGTAGCTGGAGAATTGATGTAACCGTGTTGGGACTGGCAAGCAAGCACACACTTATCAGTTGATAAAGAGGTGTTTTTAACCGTTGTATAGGGTTCTACCTTTGCTGTTTTGCTCATGTAGTTCATTCTGACATGGTTTTCATCAAAGAAATGGTCCTCGTTACAAATTCAACTTCTTTTTTCCTTCAGCTTGGATGGAAAGCTTACCACATTTGTTACTTTTGGGCCTCAGGAAAGCCAGGGAAGACTTTTTTTCTTGTTTTAGAATGCAATTGAGGGTTATCCAGTGTCTGACAGAGAGAAAGGCTCAGGGGTTGGTGAAAATCTGTGCATGGATTAGCTCAGCCACAAAACAAAATTATACTTTCCTGACATTTTTAAGAGACATTGGAAATATTATTAACAAAAAAACCCCAAACAACTCAGTAAGACAGCTCATATGCCCTAAATGTATTTTGTTACTCGTAGCAGTAAATGGGTGGAACATCCAGCAGGTATTCCGTCCAACGCACGTTTGGCTAATGAATCAAATCATTTGCCAGATCACCTGGCAGTGAGTGGCCTCTCAGTTCTGTTCTCACAAAGTTGAGAGTGGTCGTGCTGTGAGATCTTGGTGCGTGGCAAGGCAGGGAATACCTTGGAGTTGGGAGCTGAACTGTGGGACCGCAGGTCTGCTGGTATCTTCTGATTTGCAGCAAGGATGTTCAACCAGGCCAAGTGCAAGGTCCCGCACGTGGACTGGGGCAACCCCAAGCACAAATCCAGGCTGGGTGGGGAATAGATTGCGAGCAGCCCTGGGGGGAAGGGCTTGGGAGTGTTGGTTGGTAAGAAGCTCAACATAAGCCAGCAATGTTTGCTTGCAGCCCAGAAAGCCCCCCGCACCCTGGGCTGCATCCCCAGCAGGGTGGGCAGCAGGGTGAGGGAGGGGATTCTGCCCCTCGGCTCCGCTCTGGGGAGACCCCCCTGCAGTGCTGCCTCCAGCTCTGGGGCACCAACAGCAGAAGGACACGGAGCTGTTGGAGCGGGGCCAGAGGAGGCCACAAAGATGCTCCGAGGGCTGGAGCCCCTCTGCTGTGAGGACAGGCTGAGAGAGTTGGGGGGGTTCAGCCTGGAGGAGAGAAGGCTCCGGGGAGACCTTATAGCAGCCTTCCAGTACCTGAAGGGGGCTCCAGGAGAGATGGGGAGGGACTCTGGATCAGGAGTGGAGCCATAGGACCAGGGGGAATGGTTTTAAACTGAAGGAGGGAGATTTATACTGGATATCAGGAAGAAATTCTTTGCTGGGAGGGCGATGAGCCCCTGGCCCAGGTTGCCCAGAGAAGCCTGGATGCCTGGAGCCAGGCTTGGAGCAACCTGGTCTAGTGGGAGGTGTCCCTGCTCAGGGCAGGGAGGTTGGACTAGTTGGTCTTTAAGGTCCCTTCCAACCCAAACTATGATTCTATGAAATTATGCTTCAGCATTTTACACAGTATAATACCTATATAAAGCAAATGCTATGGCTGCTGTTACGGTGTTGGAAGAAACAAAAGAAAGGAGGGGTCGTTTAGAAGATTGTCCATCAGGATGTCCCTTTGTGACACCTTGCACTCACCTGTGTCAGTCTGTGAATGTCAGGTTGTAACATTGCTCCCTGGGTGTCATTTCATAGTGTTTGGTATCACACTCATTCGTACTGCTACGTCATGTAATGAATTATTATGACTGAGGAGTCAGCGTAGAGTAATCTGGGACAGTCGGCTGCAATTTTTCAGTTCATCATCATGAAGATTTCCACACAAATGTCTAAATTGCAAAAAGGGCTGGAATTTTCCAGCAGAGTGAATACAAAGAGGAGGCTGTAGCTTTGTTTGTACAAAAGAGTTAACGAAGAAGGTCAGGTGGTCTCTGCCTCCAAGAAAAAGTTAAAGCCATTTTGGTTTTTGGAGAGGTGTCATTTTTATTTATTTTTTTTCCTTGCCAGCATATTAAAAAACAAAAAAAGTGAGGCCTCTATCTCCGGGGAGGAATGCAGGAATACGACCTGCCTGCTGTAGTGACTCGGTTGTACCCCAGCCTGGGAACTTTGCAGTATGTGGGGTCTTGCCGTAAGAGAGTGAAGGTTTAAAAAATTCTTTTGACCACACTTAGCAGAACCACTGCACCAGCTGGGCAGCACCTTACCTTTTGGACACTTAATTCGTGCATCTGTAACTGGTTTTACATGGTCTTGGAGCTCATGGCTTTTCTGGTCCTGGACTCGGTCACGGGGCTGACCGCGTGAAGCAGGAACTGATGCAAGTTGACTGTGATTCCAGGGGATCACACAGTTCTTCTAAACTTCTACAAAAATGGCACAAACAACATACAGCTTTAGTCCTGCTGCCAGTCAAGCTTCAGAAAACACCCAGTGCTCGTGTGATGTCACTTGCCCACAAAAGCTATCTCTATGATCTCATCAGCAGCATTCCAAACCTTAGAAAGTATAAACCATCGGCATTTCTCCTGGGTTATTTATGTGAAATTGGTGAGTGTGATGCTTGCAGTTGGAGAATGCTCCTTAAAAAAGGAGCTAATGGGGCTCAGAGCCAGGTTGAGTTTGTTGTCCTTTAGCTCAGGTTATTCGTTGTATTTGAATATATGCTTGTCTGGATGTATTGCGCGTGGTAAGAGGATATGTGTCCGGACTGCTTTGTGCGAGTAATTGCTGACTGATTTTTCTGTGGACGTGCTCTAGCGGAGGGAGTAGTCTCAGATGTGTGATTCTTGCTCAAAGGTGTTACTTGCCTTAAGAGTGATTGACTTGCCTGCAGCACTCCCTGTCGCTCACCCAGTCTGTGTTCCCGATTTCCACCCCAAACCTGCAAGGAAGTCAGCGACCTTTGCTGATGAGATTTTCTTGGGGAGTGTCCTGGTGGTTCTGAACGTCTGCAGTGGTGTGCTGAAAAGCACAGGTGGTGGAAGTGTGGGGATAAGAAACACCATACGCGCCCCCCCCCCCAATTCTTCATTTCTGAAATAACTATATTTTGGGTGGTGAATGGAAGATATTTTTTTTTAATTATTTTTTTAAAATAAACATGACCTGACCGGACATGGGTACACATAGCCTTTCTGGACACCCTCTGGCCTGAGACAGTCATACCAAGACAACGATGGAGATGACTTCCAGTCTTCTTACCAAATGCTTTTTGCTGTTTTGTTTTGTTGTTGTTTTCTTTTTTTGTTTCCCGTTCATGCATATTGAATATGAATTGATACATTTTGTGTGAGGTGTACTCCCATGTTGTCTTCATGAATTCTTTGCAAATGCATGGGAATGTTGGCAGTGATTCCCCAATTTTGGATAGCCTGACAGTTGCTGTTACAGAGGATTATTAACTACATAATAGATCCCGTGTGCGTGTATTTCAGCAGTCCTTTGAAATCTGGGAAGCCAGAGCTTCAGTGCCAGGGCTGTCATGTGTTTACTACAGAAGCTTCACTGGTATAATGAGACCATCAAGCCCTTCTGATAGTGATTCAGCTGACGCTGTGAGAAACGGCTTTTATTGTTATGCCTGGTAGTAATTGCCTAAATGAAGTGTTTTCAAGGGTAATTCTAGGCCACTATAATTATATGTATGCTGCCACTCTCACCAGTATAAAAATGTCTTTAAAACAATTTGCAGAGCTCGCCAGTTGGTTACTCAGGGGGGGGGGCTGTGCCTGTTCCGCATGAACGCGTTCCATTTTTAGCAGTGTTTTTAGGTGTTAGAAAGCGATATTTCCTCACTGATCACAGTTTTCTTGGCAGCGCAGTGATACCTAAAGACTTAGAAATCTGTCATCCTGCTTTTTTTTTTTTTTTTTTAATTAACGGTGATATACCAAAGGGAGCACAGTTCCTGCAGGACACTTAAACCATGCCGGTGAAGAGCGGGTGGGTGTCTGTGACGCTGTAGGGTGCAGCTGGAGACGCCTTTGGAAGGGACAGTGAGCTGCGCGCTCCAGAGGCTCGCGGCCGAGCTGCAAACAGCGTCCTCAGCTCGGCTGCCGGGCAGTGCTGTTCTGCCGCGCTTCCAGCAGGAATGGTGTGCGCAGTGATGCTGCGGCACGGAGGCCGAGCTGCTCTTCTCATCTCTCCTGAGAAGCTGTTTTGGTCTGGAAAAAAAACCAACCTTAATCTTTTTCCTTGTTTAAAACATGGTATTGAGGTTGCAAAGCTGACAGCCTTCAAGTGTCAGCTTTCAAAATTGTGTTGCACAGGATTTCTCAAGCAGATGAAGGGGGCATTTGCTGAGCATTAGATATTTTTGGTTTTTTTGTCAGTAATACAGGGATAGTGGAGGTTTTTCCTTTGGCCCTTTCACAGGATAACTGCTTTTTCCCCTCCTTGACTTCAATTCTTTCATTCTTCTTTAATAAGGACAGCAATTTCTTAACAATGAAAGCAATAAAACAGCCAGAGAAGCTTGTGCTCTCTTTAAAAAAAAAAAAAAAAAAAAAAAAAAAAAAAAGAAGAGGGAAATTAAGAAATAGAATATAGTTCATTGTGTGCTATAGTAGTAACCTTTGAATAAATTCATAGTAGAATTTGAATATGAATTTAAGACTTTACATAAAGGAAGGAGAAATACTGTCAGTACTTCATTGTCATAAAATAAGAACTTTTCAGGCAGAAATGTTATTCAGCCTTTTATGGAGGTCTCCAAAATATAAAGCTCTGTACTTTCTCTGATTGGTAGGTAGTAGTTGTTGGGGAAAAAGATTGAAATGGCTTGAAACACACGCACCAGAAAGCTCAATTCGTGACCTAAGCATTAATTGCCTGAACTGAGAGGTGTTGTAATGCCGGTATCTTGCTTTTCTGTAGTTTGCTTTCTTTGATGTGCTGTATTAATGTTTTCTCAGATCTCTAGCCTTCAAATGTCGTTCTGGGCTGTGGATTGATTGTAAACATGGCACTTAGGCTGCTATTTTTATCATGTCTCCACGTTAAAATGAACTGCTTATGTAGAAGCCATTATCAGTCACCTTGTTGGCCTAAAAATTATTTAAGCTAATACAGTCTTAGTACTGTCAAAGCTTTCAATAAAGCAAGGCTCACAGAGTTTAAATCCTGATCTTGAATCATTTCCTTTAGTGAAGTCTCAAGTATTTTTGCCTTATCGTAAATCACTAGACTCAAATTTTCTTTTGCACTTTTTAAGCGAACCCCAGGTCTTCCCAGCAGCAATGACTCCAAATTGCTTTTCGTAGTCTGGGGCCCTAAGCTTTCAAGGCTGGCGCTCGCCATTCTGTAAATCAAGGGGCTTGTTCTGCACTCTTGGCTGCTGCATCCCTCCAGCACGGTTCCAGCATCCCTGTGAATAAAGGGGAAAGCCAGGGTGTGGGGAGCGAAGGTGCTGTGCTCCTGGGGGCTGGCTGGGAGCTCTGCTGCCTCCGAGCTGCTGAGCACAGTTGCAACGGGAGGGGGGATCTCTCCTTCTCTCATCTGGCCAAACAGACAAGGACTGCAGTGATTTCTGTGCACCTATCAGAAACTTCCACCCTTTTTTTGCTGGCATACCTGTATACTCATCATTTTTAAGGGATGAGCCGTCACATCTCAAAAATGACAGCTGCTGCCTCTTCATCTGAGCACTTGCATTAGCACAATTTGGTGATGGCCATCACCACTGGCCTAGTAAGGAGCTTGGTTGAGCAATGCTGTGCTGTCTTTCTCTCTCGTGCAGTGGCTAGATGAAGAGCATTGAATTTTATTACAGGTGATTGGGTAATAAAAAGTAGAAAACAGCTTTCAATCTGTCTGCAGGGCGGTGGTGGTGAGGGGAGAGTCCCTGTTTTACTCCAGACTGGCCGCAGAGTCATTGCAGGGGAGTTGGCCTCTCTCCCTGTTCCTCCCCCGATTACAGCTTAATTTGAAGGAAAACCAGAACATTTAAACTCTACCTGAGTTAAATATCTAACAGGAGCATATCAGGTGCCAGCGTATTGGGCTGCAACGGAAAGTGTTGGTCCCTTCATTAAACGGAAAGTTATTCAGTGCTGACTTAAAAGATTTTTTAGAGAAATGGAACCACTCAATCCCAGCATTTGTAGCTTGGTGAGGGAATTACGTAGAGAAATTTCTTGTCCTGTGCTAGGCAGGAAGGCCAGAAGGATGAATGAAGCTGATCTCTTCTGACTTTACTACATTGAATAATATTGACATAAGAAGCATTACCTGAAGGGTCCAAGAAAACCAAGAGTACAGCCTAAAAACAGATTAGGATGAACTACTGAAACTAAGTTAGATCAATACATTGTTTTGAGAAGAAATGAACGGCTGAGACTGTAATGATTCCCACCCCGTCCTTCTTTTGATTGAAGCTCTGGAACAAGTAGAGGGCTATAGGACTTCTCCAACGCCGTAGTGGATGGACGCTTTTCTCTTTGCAGCTACGAGGTACTAACGTAGTGTAGGTCACACACAAATGCAGAACATGTACATAAGGACTAATTACAAAAAAAAAAAAAATTTGAGGTCACCTTGAGGTCAAGACAGAAGAATATCAGCAGCTTAGATTTAAAATGATGTAATAAAAATTGTTTTTAACAAAATTCCCAGTTCTGGGAGTGGTGCAGGCAGCAGGGCATTATGCAGAAGGTTCCCTGCACATTTGTGAAGGTATGTGGCAGTATTAAGGCAAATTTTTAAAGAGAAACTCTGATATTATATCAATCTCCCCGAGGAAGCATGAAAAATGGTCCTACAGAGCAGTAACATCTTTGACATAATCTACACTGGAGCGCATTATCAGCATAATCATTCTGGCAAGTTCTTTGAGTATGAGAGAGCTAGAAAAGAGAGAGAAAGGTGACAACAGAGAGCAAAGATGTGGAATGAGAAGAAAGAGGATGAGACATTAAACGGTTTAGGACTTTGCACCTTGGAAAGGAGCCACTTGGGGGACAAAAGACAGTCATAAAGCTTTATGAAAGCATGACTGGCACAGAAGGCGAGTAAAGAATAACCGGCATTCCTGAGAGTGTGAGGGCTGTTGGGACATCCAGTAAAAATTTACCTGTACGTCAGACAGAAGGAAGATTTATTTTATACGGTGTTTTTACAATGTTAGCCATTGTCATAGAACGATGCGCAGGCCAAAAGCACAAAGAGGTCGAAGTTAGAAAAATAAATGGAAGAGAGGTGACAATGTAGGTTTGTTGATTAAAAAATAAATTATTTATGACAGTAAGTAGAAGAGTTAACTGATGAAATGTGGAAAAATCCTATGGCACCGAGTGATAAAATAGCGTTTTAAATTCAGTGCAGTGAAGTAATGCAATGGAGAACAGCCCCCACTGAATATATACAGTGACGAGCTCTGAATTCTTTCCAGTCGTAGATGAAACTTGGAGGTTATAATTGGCAGTTCTCACAAAATATTATCTCAGCGTTTGGAAAAACAAATTGAAGGTTAGATGCTTGTGGAAAAATAATAGTGATCAAACTAGGAAACGTACTGCTGTGTAAACCCGTAGTGCACCTGTGCTGTGAATGCTGCGTGAGCACCAGTCTCATCGCTCTTAAAGACCCGGTGAAACTGGGAGAGATCTTGAAAAGGTTGACAAGAATGATGAAAGGCGTGAAATGAGTTCCTTGTGAAGAATGATAACTAGATCAAAACTCTTCAGGCTCAGAAAGATGTCTTTGAAGAGGGTATGATGGATGCATATAAAGTCTTAGCTGCGTGGAGCGTATATGAACCCATTATTCACCGTCTCTTCTGATAAAAGGACTAAGACCACCCAATGAAAGTAGCGGGTGGCAGGCTCAAAACAAAGTGAGATATTTATAAAGTGGAAGCAGGACCTCCTCCTTTCTCTTTGGTGTTGAGGTTTTAATCTGTTGGAACAATTCCTTGGATTTAGGCTGATTTACTCTGCAGTTAACACTTCATCAGACTGCTGTTCACAGGGCTTTGAAAGCTTAGCTCTAGAGCTCTGCTCGTAAGAGCAATCCTTTCCAGTGTTGGAGTAGGGATCTGGAGCCTGGCAGGCTGAAACAGGCCCCCTCGTCATTCCTCACTGGGCAAAATCAGGGCCACTGCTCAACAAAGTGTTTTGGTGGAAATACCCGCTGAAGTCAAATACAGTTTGTACAGATCACAACACACAGCCTAGCCTTGTGCCTGGTATTTTGGGGTTGTTACTGGAGCACTGAAACTTCTGTGACAGCAAGAGCTGACGTATCCTCTTGGTCTGACAGTGAGTTGGAACGGTGGCATGTTCTTACAGTTGGGGTAAGTAGTTCCAGCTTCAGCTACTACAGAAAAAATACAAGAATAAAACATGAACCAGTACCAGTAGTGTTGTTTTGGGATTGCTCCATAGGATTTAGAAAAGGGCAGGCTGAAAGGAGAAGGTTTTGGATTCATGGAAACTGGACGCGGTTCCAATGTGCAAGTGCTATTTATTTGTGGCTTATTACCTGTAGTTTACTGTGTTCACATATTCATTGACAAAATTAATTTCTTGCCATTTTAGCCTGATTCAGAGCATCTGGCTAAACGTTTCTTAATTGTAAGGAGAGATATTGCTTACTTAAACTCATGGAATACTCAGGTGAATTGCGCTTTGAGTTGTATTTCAGTTTAACAACTGCTTCTGACCTGGAGAAGGGCTTCTGCTCCCAAAAGCTTGTCATTATTTCCAGCTAGTTAAATAAAAGATATTACATCAATCTGTGAATCTTTGAGATATATGAAAGTTGAAAGAGTGGGGAGAGGAGTGGTGGGGTCTGTTGGTGCCCTCCGCCGTAGCCGCTGCCAGCTGTGCCGAGCTGCAGGGCAGCACGCGGCCTCGGGACCCCGCTCCCCGGGAGAGGCTGGTGTCTGCCTGGGGACACCTCGCTTCTGAGCAGGGTATGGCCGTGCCCGAGACCGAATCGAGCTCTTGAGACGGTGAGGGAATATTTTGCGGTAAGGTGGGTCATTATCATTTTACTTTTAAAGTATTACGTGTGATCCAGATTAATTGGATTACTGGAGTTTAACGGATAACGACTTGTGTTCTGCTCTGTGGGTGGGTGCTTATAGACCTCTGCAGCAGGCAGCTAAAACTCATTAGCTTAAATTGCTGTGGAGGAGGCTCAAAAGAGAATCTACGCTTTGATTTCATGATGGCGGCTTAAACTAAGATGATATTCTTTACAATTGGGTTTCGCACCTGTTAGTACCACAGTTCACCTGACTAATACTGTCTTATGGTATGACTACCTTTCTTCAGAACGTTTTAAATTTCTTTTGAGGGTTTCTTTAGAATTCATGACTGTAACGTTGCAATACTGGACATAGGGTAGGTACATACATCTGCCATTTTCCAAAAGGATAAGGCAATGAAGATTGGAGAGGGAGGAGAAAAAAGGAATATTTGAGTGAACTAATTAGGGCGCTCATTTTATTTCTGAGATGATTGCTTCAGCAGTGCCTTTAAACTAAATTCCAGTTAAAGGCTAATATGGGAGAAATGAGCATGTGATGTTACAGGAAGGAAATACTAAAACTGGGTAAAATTATTTGATAATTTCTCTCCAGGTGAGTGTCGGCAAGCTAGCCTGTCTTTAGAGAAGGTATTATCAACAGGCTTTTGTAGGGTTGGGGCTGGTATTCTAACGCGTGCCGTTTGCTGAGGGCCTTGCATCGGGAAGGTCCTTCTTTGGACAACGCAAACTGACTCTTGGGAAGTTGTGGCTGCTCAGAGCTTTTGAAATGGGCCGTCGGAAAGACAACGTCTTTGATTTAGCTTCCAGAGTGTGTTACTTTATATCGAATGTTATTTTTTGGTTTTGTCATGTTGGAATGAAAGACTATCCTGTGTATAATAGGTAAAGATGTTAATAATTTTTGTGACTATCAGCCTTATTGCAGCCTTTCAGTAACTGAAGGGGCCCTACAAGAAAGCCAGACGGGGACTTTTCACAAGAGCGTATAGTGATAGGATGAGGGGTGGTGGCTTCAAACTGGAAGAAGGTAGATTTAGATGAGATATCAGGCAGAAATTTTTCACTCTGAGGGTGGTGAGCCCCTGGCCCAGGTTGCCCAGAGAAGCTGTGGCTGCCCCATCCCTGGAGGGGTTCAAGGCCAGGTTGGATGGGGCTTGGAGGAGCCTGGTCTGGTGGGAGGTGTCCCTGCCCAGGGCAGGGGGGTTGGAACTGGGTGATCTTTAAGATCCTTTCCAACCCAAACCATTCTATGGTTCTGTGAAGGAGGGAGGCACCAAATTCGATTTCCTGGGTAAGTTTGCCGTACCAGTTCTTATGCAGCACAAAGCTGTGAACAAATAACCTTTGTGCTTGTAAAGAACAACAGCGTTTCAGTGCGCCGGGGAAGAAGCTTGGACAGAACCTGAGAGAGACTGACGCGCATCTGAAGCTTGCGTGGACGTACGAGCACTAGGTGCTATCCTTTTGCTGTTTCCCAGGCATTTGCTCTTGAACTGTATTGGACTGGGTCTTGTACTACACAGATCCATGCAGTTCTTCATGCGTTCTTATTCTGGAAAGTATTGAATATTTTTCAGTGGCAGCAATCAATTTAATATTAAACCTGTTATTTTTACATGTTATCATCTGCCCTGAAAAATCTACCAGGAGCTGAATTTCTGCTCCATCTATGCCTTTAATGTGAAGTATTTGACTTGATTCCTTATTCATTATTAAACAGTTTTAGAAAGGGAATTTTTAAATAGTGCTGATGGGTGGCTGTAACAGTCACTACTTTTGGATTTTCATTTTTATTCTGGTCTATGATATTTTCAGGTTAAAAATCTCATTGTTTATATATTGTTTATGTACTTTCCACTTGCATCAAGGGAAATTCACATGGGATAAAAGGAAACAATTTTTGTGATGAGTGGTGTGTAGTGCTGGAATCTACATCCTTAGAGCTTTGTTGTTTTTCTTTTTTTTACGTGAGAGACGTTGCAGCAAAAACTATGCAGATTCAACCTATCTTTGTAAAAACTGTTCTGTTCTTGGTATAAGTTGTTTACCCAGTCCAGTTCACTCACGAGATAGCTTTGGCTTCTAACTTTGACTGCACAAATTTTAATGTGAATCAGTGTGGGGATGAATGAGGGAAGGGAGGTGAAGAAGGATGGAGAAAAAGGGCAGCTGGAGTTCTTGCCTACCTAAAATGCCAACGGGGTTTGGATCTGGAGGGACAATATCTCACCAGGGCAGGAAGCACCTTCAAGGGGATGTGTCTGTCAGACTTTGGCAGATCTCGGGCACTAATGGCCAGGGCTGTTGAAGGAAGATCTAAACTTGCAAGCATCCAGAGCCAAGAACAGACGCTTGAATCTGTGGAGAGCGAACTGGGTTTGGGGGCACATGGCACCCGGTAATTAGGTCAGAGATTCCTCCTTAGGCCTTATCTGACAAGTTTAAAATTTGGGAAGGCGTATTTGGTACAAAGTGCCATCCTCCTTTGGCCTCCAGCTACTTTCCAAAAGACGTTCCTAATTTGATGGGAAACGTCACTTTCCTTCTGAGGATATTTTAGGTATCTACTTTATATGGAGTTTCATAATTGACTTCAAACAGAAGTCATTCTTATGACTAGTGATTTGAAATCAGTTACTGATGGCCAGGAGTCAGACCCAAGAGATTTCCATGAGCTGTGCTGAGATGGTTAAGTGCTGCTACATGGGCCTGTCGAGGGTTGCAGGTTACTCCAGCAGCCGTGAGTGGCAACAATCGACAGACCTCAGGCCCATCAATCAGAAGGAGCTCCTGTTTTGATTTTGGTTAAAATGCCCCTTGGCCATAAGAGCTTATGAAACAGCAGCAGTTGGCTTCTCTGGGATGGGGGCTGCTCAGAGCTGTGCAGCCACGTCACCCAGCGGCATCTGAGAGGGACCCTGAGCCCATTCTGCTGCTGAAGCCTCAGGAGCAACTGATGTCATTCCTGAAATAGTTAATGCATTTTGCAAGAAAATAATTTTTCTTACTTTGTTCTCTCTTCTCTGACCGACACTGAGGAAACCCACACAAACGCCTTATTTCTAGGCAGCTGCCACCCAGATTCAAGCATTCTGTTTATCCTCAGACTCGTAGAATTTAACCAAAGGTTGTCATACTTGATGATATTCCAGGCCTGACGTGGCACGATTCTGCACCTGGACAGAGGATTTAAATAATTTGTGTCACTGATGGATGGGGTTTACTGGGAAGGGAGGGGGGGTGGGCGGGCATTTGTTCTGGGGCTTTTGGCCCCCTTTCGATACAGCTGATGGTGGAATACATCTCTTCTCACCGCTGCATTTCACCAAGAGGTGACTTAATCTGGTGATTAAAAACTGCCATTTTACTGTATATATGGCCGGGGGGTTACAGGACGGTGCCTCCCTGCTCAGGTGATGAATTTCACAATTGAAAAGTAACGGGCCAAATCCAGGCCCAGTCAAAACCAGTCTGGTGCTGGTGGGCAGGTAATTCTGTGCTTTCCTCACAGGCTGAGTGCCCTGGGCCATGCTAAGGAGCTTCTCTGCTACTTGCTGGTTTCACTGTGTAGAGAAATGCGTGATAAGGGCTTCGTGTAAAGCGTGTTAGATAATGGCAGGCATAAGGAGGATGCTGTTTGGCCTGCCCAGCGATATCCATTTTATTATTTTTTTTTTCCCTATCTAGTGTCTGTTTATGGACCTGTTCCCCTGAATGTATCAAACCATTAAACCATTTATTTTGAGTTTCCTGAAATTATTTACCTCTAAAACCTTGCATATTTGAGCTCTATTAGTAGTTCTCCTTAATGGTGAGATATCCTCCTTTCTCCTCACTCCCATCGTTGCACTGCTCCGTTGTTCCTGTGAGCATGGGGTGAGCTGCTCCAGCGCACTAAAACAGCAGAAAGCAGCCCTGTGCCTTAGGAAAAACATCCGCCACCCCCAAGTTTTACAAAACCAGCAAGAATAAAAATGTGGTTTTAAATTAAGCTCTTCATTGAGTTATTAACTTTCAAACACTTTCACAAGTACCGAACCGCCTGATGTTTCTCTGGATGCTTTATGTCCTGTGCTCTGTCCGCACCACGGAACATGCTGGTGCGGGATTTCCCTGGCAGCTTTGGGAGTGATGGCTGATGCCAAGTATTGGCTGGGTGCCTGCGATGGCTCTGCCGCTCCGCAGTGCCCCTCGTACATCGTGGTGGTCGGGGGATCTCATCCGCGCTGGCTTCCTGCTTGTGACGTGTTTGAGTAGTTAGCAAGTAAACAATTAACGCAAAGCATCAGTTTGAGCATGCTTTGCCAAGGGACCATTCTAATTCTTTCTTTTGGTCCGCTTAGCTTCCTATTTGCATTTGGTTTGCCATGCTTTATGAGATTTCCTGTTTTCCTCATCTGGACTAAGTTCCCACTTCTTTCCAGTTCCAGCCATTCCCAGGAGAGCCTCCTTAAACTTCCTGTTGAGTCACGCGGGATTTGCGTGTAAGGTGGCTCTGTCTTTATGCTTGCATAGTGCATACACAGGTTGCCTGGGCTTCCCGTACAGCATTTTTAAGAGTCTCCAGCGTCCTTGTAGGATTCCTTCTTTTTGTTGCTTTTAGTATTTTTTTTTTTTATTTTGTTTTGACAAGTTGCCTCATTTTTATAGTTTCTTTTTTTTGAAATTGAGTGTCTATGAGCCAGATTTGCTGGCGTTGTCACAGAACAGCATATAGAATCATAGAATGGTTTGGGTTGGAAGGGACCTCAAATATCATCTAGTTCCAACCCCCTGCCCTGGGCGGGGACACCTCCCACTAGACCAGGTTGCTCCAAGCCCCATCCAACCTGGTTTTGAGATTGTATTGTGTTTCCCATTTAAAAGCAGATCTTGCATTAGTATCCTTCAAAGGATCACTCCAGTGTAACCTATTCTATAGGCTAATGCTTCCTAAAAGAGCAACTGTAATGGGCCCTGCTTCAGTTTGCTTCTGAGAAACAGGTCACTTGGAGCCCTTGTGTGCCCACTGTCACTCGGGGGAAGGGCTGGGGTCTGACACAGGTACATCCCAGTGAACTCCGTGGAGTTGACGTCTCAGTGCCTGGGCAGGCAGCCGATAGCCTCGGGCATGTTGAGCAGTCTTGATTTACTGCTGAAGCAGTTGCCGTTTTCCATCCTGTCTCAGTTGTAGTCGTGCAGGTGTTTACAAACTGCTCCCATAACTCATAAGGGAGGATGCTCACAATGGCTGGAAGAAGACGTGGTCAGTTGCTGCATCCCATATCTGTTTCCACCCTCTCTGAAATAAGACATTATTATCTGTTTTATCAGAGGGCTTCTGTTCTTTTCAGAAACTTATAACATGAATACTGGTGCTGATGGGTGCTAGGTGTTAATTTATAGCCCCCTTGTATCCAGGGAGGACCCTGAAGACTGTAGTGAGTTAACTGCTTTATTTGTATATGTGCCTGCTCTGTATGTTGTACGTGATACTCAACTTAGACTGCGGGATTTGGAGCTGACTCACGGAGCTCGTTACATGTCTGGTCCTCATTACACAAGCCGGTCCTGATGTTCCTGTGATTGTCTGATGGGCTCGTTCAGTTCGCTAAAACAGCAGAAGGCTGGCCTGGCAAAAAGTCAGCATTAAATCTGCTCACGTCGCAGTCAGGCATGGCAGACACTGCCTCAGGCAGGGCTTGGGTCACGGCTGCAAGGGGACGGAGGAGCGGGGGAGAGAAGAGAGCTGGAGGATCTGATGTTCCTTTTCAGAGGCTGTGAGGTGAAACTTTAGTTCCTCTGTATCCTGAAATAATATCCTACAACAAGGCAACTCTGATTAGCAAACTGAATTCTGTTTTATATTCCGTATACGCGTTACCTAAATTGATTAGATTTAGCATATCTTGAAGCTAAGTGCGGGCCCCTGCGTATCAACTGGCAGTGTCGCGAGCACACACTTCATCCACTCTGTGATTCAACTGAAGAGCGAACACTGCCAAAAAAACCCTGGTTTCTTACTATCAAATCTCAAAGCAAGGTCTTTGTACTTGGCAGTTTTATAAAAAAAGGTGGTACACAAGGAGCTGAAGGAGCCTTTTCCTCCATCAGTTCACCGACCCAAGTGAAAACTAGTCCTGGAAAAAACAGTTGAGGAGTTGGGGAACAGATCTGACTTGCCACGTTACTGTGTAATCATTGACCTGGTGCAAGGGAAGGAGAGGAGGGAATTTCTGGCTGGCGTAGGGAGGGAGGACAGGAGCATCCCTTTTGGCAGCAACCCACGATTACATTAAATAATGAAATTACATCCTGAGTTGATTCTGAGTGGCCCTATATCCATTGCTGGTTGTAACCATGTTAATTTGAGTTGCCTCTCCTGTGTTGGCCACCTGCCTGAGAAGGGGCATAAAATTCGGCTGACGCACACAAGGGTGTTTGCTGCGTGGAAGTTAATTCGTGGACTGGAAATGATGGAGGTGACAGCAGTACAGCAGTTGGGATGGTTGTGAAGTAATGACACTGATGCTTGAGAAGAGATTGTCCTTCAGACGATGCAGGATGGGCAATAAGCCAAACTGAAAGAGCTTGTTCTGGGAAGCTCCAAGAAGCAGTGCTACATGGGTAAGGGAAAAATGCATTTCATTAATGAGGAAGAAGGGGAAAAGACATATAATGAAAATCTAATTTTAGCAATTTACTTTTCATGCAATGTATATGCGTTCCTAAAATTTACGTCAGTCCTGTGAGTGCCCCTTTTGCAAGTGGTTTGCAGTTAGAGCAGATTAAAATAGTGAAACTGCATCCTGAGAGTTAAATCTGTCTTGTGTACACCTGTATTTTTATATTCAATACCCATAATTATTTTATACTAAACAGAATGTATTTGCTGTGATAAAACATAAAAGGTCTCTCTTGTGTCTGCCGGATAATTTGGAATTGGAGATGTTGAAATGTGTAAGCAGCTTTTGACTGCAAGTGTACTATTTTATGATGACCAAAATCCTTTTATTCAAGTTTGAGCGAAGTAAGAATGAAAGTTTGGTTTTACTCTGTGAAGACATTAGCAGAAGCGGTTTAGATGTATATACATATACAGCACAATGGAAGGGTGTTAGTTACCTGGATGAGCTGGTTCCAGAAGCAGCTGTGGTGTCTTAGGTGGGGTGGAGCAGAATATATTCTTTCTTCCCGAGGATTTGCACACTCTGTGGTGATTTGCTGTACCCACATTAAGCGAGGTTTGTCCACTGCAGACGCCAGGGGATGTGACCAGAACTTCTTGGTGCAATCCCTTCACTGTTGCATATGTTATTGCGTCAGGTTTAGATTGTACAACTTATATATATGAGTGAACGCAAAAAATTTAAGGTAGTTTTGTTTTTAAAGTGAATGTGAGACTATCAACTTTTCCTGTGCATTTGATCTGGCTATTTTTCTTCTGTCCTAATAGCGCTTCACGCAAATGAGTTAAAAAAGATCATCGTGATTGCATTGCAAAATATGAAAAGTGAAGTCTGACTAAATGTTTGTTTAGCTATACCATAACTTAAACGGTGGTTCCTCCCACACAGCAAGAAGGCTCAGTTGGGTGTAAAGGCTATATTTAATGTTTGGTAGCCAGTGAAAACACAACTTTTTCAATAAGATAAATAAAATGCAAAATCAGCATTAAATTTCAGCAAATTGAAATGTGCTCTTTGATGATAAAAATCATTGTTAAAATCTCATTTAAACAGATTTCCAATCCATCTTGTTTTTGAATGCTTCATTTTGCTCAATGGGACATTCGATTAGTTTTTTTTTTTTTCACTTAAAATGTAAAAACACACAGTCAATTAGTCGGAAGCAGAGTTGACACAAAGCAGAATCAAGCTTGAAAATAAAACTGCAAAGGGAACCGAAGGATCTGGTGGGAAGCAGCCAGGTTTAATCATAAGCTGCTTAAGAGTAAGCTGCTGCCGAAGAGACCGATGTGGCCGCTTGCCTTGTGTCATATCGGAGGACGTGTGTGTGGAGCAATCGAGTTCAGCCACACGTACTCCTCGGTGGGGGCGAGAGCTTGAGGGTGTTGCCGCAGGACGGGCGGCACGGGGAGGAGCTGCGGTGAATGCAGGGATGGTGGTCAGCGCTGATGAAGAGCTGCGAGTGTTTCCCTTGGGGCAAATGTCCAGCTGAAGCCTTCGGGGGCCCTCGCCCACACCTGGGTGGGACCTCCTGAACTATGGGGGTTGTGGAAGTAGGTGGCTCAGTAGAGGGGAGAGCATCTTTGACGAGATCCGTTGGAACACGTGCTTCACCATAAAACTGATAAAAGTGTCTCTGTGGTTTAGTTTGAGCTGTGTGAGCTGCTTACGCTGGGTAATGCAGGTATTGCTTTAGCGTGGTGCCACTGGGCAAGAAAGGGACATGGAAAAATCACGTGAATAACATAATTGATAATAATAGCCATTGCTTATGTCATTTGCAGTGGGGAGAACAGCTTATTAAGGGAAATGCTGCAAAGCTATTTGAAAGAGATACCATGACCAGAAAAGGCTCTTTCGGAGACAGTAATTTGCATCATTTTTATAGGAGAAATTTCTCATTCCGGTTTATAACCTGGATATCCTCACTCTAAAACTTCTTGGACGGTACTATACATGGGAGCTCAGCATGGTTCAGTGTTTTCATGGGCACTGGTCCGGGTAACCTAAAACAATTTGAAGACTTTTATATTTTTCTTGCATTCTTGCTTAATCAGCCCTATAGTTGATGCCTGTTAATTCGAATGGTGACAAAGGATAACGTCCTGCTAGCTGAGCTCAGTTACGCACACGGCAGTGTGACACTTCTTCCAAGTAGAATTGGACTCTCTCTCCCGAATTAATGGAAAACTGGGCACAGACCTTTTCCTTTAAACCATTGTTAAATGTAGGTCTCGTTTAAACTCCTTAGGAAGTATATTTAGCAGCTGGCATTTGTGTCCTGGGTCTAGCCCAGATCTGAAGGAGGTAAAAGCATGCCGTGGTAGGAAGCTGCTGTCACTCGTGTGCAGTAGCTGGCACTGTGCTGGTTAAGCAGAACGTCATTTCTCCGTAGGCTCGCAGTTTGTCTTGGAGGCAGAGCGCCATGTGGTGCGTTCCCAAAAATGTATGAGCTGGAACACAAAGCGAGTAACCTTAGGAAAATATGTTGAAAGTGATTTTGGACCCTTTGCCTGTTTTGCTGGAAGTTCACCATGCCAGCCAGTGTTTCAGGATAGAAAACGGAGTAGCCTACGCAGGTAGTTGGGAAGCACACTGCTGTTGAGAGGCTTACACAGGACTGAGGAGCAACACAACAGGAATGCCCAAGGGCCTCAAAGGCCATAGAGGAATCTTATTTTACTTGCGCCTGTATGACCAGATTGAGGAGCCTCGTCAGGCAGCTTACCTTTCAGTGAGTATGAGAGAGAGAAGCGAAGGAGGCACAGGAAGCAGGAATCCCCTTATGCAGGAAGGAAAAAGCTGTAGCAAAAAGCCACGCAACACACAAGGGCAAATAAGCGCCTGAGCTGCAAACCTGAGGACCGCGGGTAGTTTACTCTGGTTCTTGCACTGGCTGCAGAATTCTGGGTTTGTTCCCATCTTCCTTTGCACGCCCTGGAGCAGCATTTCTTCTTTCCATCTCGCAAGAAACGGGTAGCTGTGTCAGAGAGCGGATCTTGGAAACCTAACCCAGATTGTCACGACTAAGTGTGGTCAGTCCCTAGAGAGGAGGCTTCTGGCCCAGCTGGCTCCTGCTGGGCTGTCAAACAAGGGAACACGCATTTAGGTACGTTTAATGCCATGGTTTGTAGCATAGCTTGATAACTGTGTTGTGTAGTTTTGCCTCAGTGGGGTTAACGTACAAAGCAGGGGTATAACGGCCTAGAGAGTTAACAAATTCGAAGCTGTAGTCCAGTTGATGTATGAGTCAAGATGAACGAACAAGAATTTTCAGCCTCTGAATACAAGATTTTGTTGCACTGAGTTCCTAAACGGCACGCAGAGATTGCACCTCCATAATAAAGCAGAATATTCAAGGAGGTGCCCAGAGAGTTGGATTCCAGATCCAGCTCCTGTAGCCCTGTGGGGAGCGGTACTGCTAGAATTTCGGTGGCTGGAAACCGGAGCTGAAGTGCCCACAGGCGGTGCAGTTTGCACTGCTGGCTCTGCGGTGCAGGTCTGTTATGCTTTTGACTTACTGAACTTACTTTAACGCAACTTCTATTTTTTGTGTGTGGAAAGGATGTAAATTGAGAGCACTCTTCCCTTGGAGTAAACGTGCGAGCACATATTTCAGATCTTATTTATAGGTAGGTGGTTTCTTTCTTAGGCTCACCTGCCTTGGTTTTTTGCAGCCTTCCGTGTCCTACCCCGATTTCTAGTCTCTGTGCTAATGATTTAGCAAACGTCTTTCATCGATTCTTGTTTTACTGGTTTTCAAAGCGCGCAGAGTCTATTCCAGCCTTCAGGAAGCCTTTGGAAAGGGATGGATGGTTTAAATTGGGGTATTTGAGTGTATTTATAGTCATATATAAATGGAGGCAAGAGGAATACTTGCAAAGCAGGCAGTACTGGGACACTTATAGAAAAACGTATGATTTATACATGGATCATTCCAGGCAAACCTTTTGCTTTGCCCGTAGCCCATTTTCTACAGAGCTCTTTTGTGGGCTATGAATATTTATGCTGCTTTGTTGTGGTATTTTAAACTTGCTTTCAGCTTATGAAATGACATGTTTGTTTCTTTAAATAACAGGAGGAGTGGAGGGAGAGAACTGATTGTTCCCTGGGCAGACATGCCTGCAGATCCTTTACAAGGAGCCTCTCACATGGTTGGAGCAGAGGGATAGCCCAGGTCACCAATACCTTACCCTTCCCTTTGCCTCTGCATTTGGAGATGTGCTTTACCAGGTCTCTCTGCTACAAAGCGTTCTCTTTTGCGAAATTTTTGTGGCCTTTTTTTTGACAAATGCGTCCCTTTGCCATGTTTTAAACCAAAAGCCAGTAGCTGTTGGCATAGCACGGTGCTCAGGTGAAGTTGTGGTGAAGGATCACGCAGAGCGAGGCAGAGCTCATGCTGTAATAGCATGTTCCCCCAGGTCTGGTTTAGGGCAATTGCATTCGGAGTGCTAAAACCTCGGGAGGAGAATGTGTGCACCTGACTTCAGAATATCCCGGGAACAGATTCAAATGAAGTCCTGAGGCTGTCACAGCCGTTTTCCGGAGAGTTCACAAGATTGGGAAGAGCTGGTTCAGCAATCTAAAAAAAGCTGCTTGCAAGCAGTGATGGGGACCCCCTGTACCTTTTCCTTCAAAAAACCTTCAAAAAGCTTTGAGTTTCTAGGAAAACAGAATGAGCTTGGATTTGCTGGATGCGCAGAGTGGAATCAAAAGGTTTAGAAAAGAAATCCACCATCTGGCCGTTTGTGGCTGTGCAGGTTTAATCATTCTGTCTGATTTTGCTCTCCGTTCATCAATGTCCAGCGGCCTCCTGGCTCACCTCGGCATTTGGTCGCCCCTGGCCGCTTTGGAGGTCCTGCTCTTGCTCCTGGAATGAGTCTGCTCCGAGCCCAAGAGTCTCCCAGGCTGACTCTGCTGCAGACTCATTGCAGAGCATCTCCCTTACTCTTCCCTACAGAAGTTTTCCCAGCTATGTGAGCTCAGTTGGCGTTAAGAAAGGTGGTTTCTTCTCTCTCAAAGAAGTTTCACCTGATTCTGAGCTCAGCATCCAAACCACAGCCTTTCTTCTTGCTGCCCAGCTTGCTTTAACAAAGGAGCAACACGCAGTGCAGGTGTAACACAGCAGTTTGTTGCCTTAGCCCCTGAAACCCCCGTCCCCTCAAATGGTATTTGGAGCAACACTGGACCTGGAAGATAAGCATCAGATTAATTTCAGAGTGACGTTGTTTATTGTGTGCACCGTAGTTGCATCTGGAGACCAAGTATGTAATCGAGGTTGACGAGATAAAAGCATTTGATAATCCTTTCTTTGAACACCTACTTAGTTTTTTTATTATTCTCATATAACAAATGATTAACAAAGTAGTGCATGGGATTTACAAATTGCGTCTGTCTCCCTCGCTCTAGACTTTACGCGCTTCGTGGGCTGGCATGCTTGTATCTGCAGCAAATGGTGTCCCCTGGCAGGTTTATGCAGGCTGCATCCCAGGGCTCTCTGGGAGTTGTTGCTCTTTGCATAGCTCGGGGGAAACTAGGAGAAATACCTGCAGAGCTTTAGCAAAAGTATCTTTGAGCAATCTAACGCAGAGCAGTTGGTGCTCTGAGTTGTTCTCTGGTCAGTCAAAGCTTGGTAGAGAGCGATTATTAGATGCCCTGCATCCCTGTAGACTCTGGTTTAGGTAAAAACGCTAGGTGTGAGCCTAAGACCCACGAACCACAAAGCAAGGGTAACTTACCACTCCCTTGTACATGAAACCCACCGAGAAAGGAGCCCGGGGTGCGCACAGTTTTTTAATCCCTTTGGGTCGAGTGGACAACTTCTTGGTCTCTTGGGTGACCCTAAGAATAAGCATCACCTTCCTGCCTGCTATCAGGTCCAGTCAGTGTCTTTTCAAAGAAGCGTAAGAGGGGAATAAGCTCTCCAGGTGGTTGTTGGTGGTTGTTGTAGTACTGTGTCACCTGCTGTAGATAAGCTTTGTGAGGCTTGTTCGAAACCCCTTTGGTGCCTGTAATCTTGTGGGATGCTGGAGAGAACCTGGTAGATGTTGAGCTCTTAATCAGTCCCAGCGTATACAGAAGTTGTAATTCCTTAGCAGAAAATATTTTTTTGGTCTCCATAATGCCTTATCAGAATTACAGTAGCTAGCTCTTCCTCTGAGGCTTACAGCCTGTTGTATAGTGACTCTTACTGCTCTTCTGAATAAAAATTCATCGTGGGGTAAGGGGGATGTTACCTCTAAATTAACTGGTTCCTTGGAACTCTCACAACTGATGTGTTTTACAGCAAAAAAAGATTTGAAAAGGAAGAATAATTTCAAGTTTCCCAAAGTAAAGGAGCTAAAAGAGAGGGGAAGCTGCTGTGGTTGATTTTCAGAGGGAAAAGGCGTTATGATTTATTTTGTGCCAGACTGGCATCAGCCACACCAGTGTTAGTCCTGGCACAGAGCGAGGTGACAAGAATGCACACCTTTGCACAGTGTTTGGGGCGAGGGGAAGCCCTCCTTCCAGGGGCAGCGCGTGCGTGCGTGGAATTAAGGTGGCTGGAGAAGCACAGTTGCAGTACTCTTTTTCCACTTTTTTTCTTCCATGGTTAGCAGCAGAGTATTATCTTGGACAATTTGATTTGTGACAGTATTTGACAGTCTCTTTCTAGCACACTCAGCTAACACCCAGGAAGCCCACCACATGCCTGTTCCTGTCCCTACTTATGTCCACAACTACTTTTATTTCATCTACAGTAATATGTATAGCGTTCCTGGACAACCGAATAACCTGCATTACCAGGCATGATCATCTATTGCCGGAGCCCTCTTCGTATTGCTGCAGCTGCCTGCGCTAGAAATTCTCTTGTCTAGAAACACAGTAGAGCCTCTAGAATAAAAACTAAATCCCTGGTAAACTCTGCCATATTTTTCCTCCGTCCTCGTTGTTGTATTTACACTAGAAGATTTCTTCCCTGGCTGTGTGGCAGTGGTGATTTCCCATAGACATATGGCAACCTCACGTACTGCTGTGTACACTTTTTTCTTTCCTTTGATGACTGTGCATCACCCGATAGAGAATGATTGTTTGGGCTGCACAATTAACAGTGTTACTCTGCACGTGTTCAACTGGACCAGTACTATCTGGGGCCCATTTTCATATCCTGCCTCATAAGACGAGGGCTGCCGTGGGTTCTGGGCTGTCTTATGTTGTGCCAACACAGTACTTGGATCTCCACACCTCCGTCTCCCCTGTGCAAATGCAGCGTTGGCTGCGTGTCTTGTGCGTCATGGGCACAGCCCTGTGGTTGGTGGCTGGGTGCTGTGGTTAAGGTGTGTCAGGCATGGCAGCGAGGTGTTGACATTCCCGCGTATCGAACGCAGTTTTTCACTCTGCTGATCCTGTCATTTCCAGTACATTTCCCTGCAGACTGTGGCTGAAATACCAGCAATGCATGGAAGGGGATCCAGGCTCTGAGCAGAAAGGCCTGAGCTTTCAGGGACAGCTTTTCAACGGGCCAGGCAATGCGCAGGGTAAGGAGTAACACAGCTGAGACGCTCGGTGCCAGCGTGGCTGTTTGCTTTCTGCAGTTACAGGTGCTTTGTGTTGCACCGAGAACCAGCTTCTTTTAGACTTTCAGGCTTTGGTTTGAGCATATACAAGTCTAATGAAAGATCTTAAAGCTCTCTTTGGCTAGCATCTCTTGTAATACTGTTTCTAACAATATGCCTTTGTTTCAGAATCGCCCCTTTGCTGCTTTGAGGGTTAATTGGCTCCACTTAGAGCACCATGGACGAGCTGCAGGATGTTCAGTTGACAGAGATCAAACCTCTCCTGAATGACAAGGTAATGCTAGCTGCTCCTTTGCTCCCACAGGTGTACTCTGGCTGACTTTGGCTGGCAAGCAGCCCTGATTGTCAGGATCTTGTCACAGCTTGAGGTACCTTAAGTATTGAAAAACAGTAAATGCTTCCCCGCTCTGACAATCCACCACCCTATACTCTTCCGAAGTCTCAGGGAAAGACGGCCCACCACAGTTCAGGTAAGTTTAGAGTCATGACAGCCAAACAGTATGTCGTGCCTATACTGAGAATTTACAAAGGTGATACCGTTCCTGACCTGGAGGAGCTGTAGAACCTCTAATAAGTTCATGCTTGTTAGAGAAACCTTGGATTGTATATTGTATCCCATTTTCTTTTTTTTTTTTTTTTTTTACTTTTTTGTTTAGAATCTTTTGTCTTAAATTATTTTTTCGTGTTTTGACCCCCAAAACAACCCCGTCTCCCTGAATTTAGTAATGGAGAGCCATTTCTTTTTAATATCTGTAGAGCCTAGCCAGAGCAGTCCAGATTCATGCAATACCAAAAGTTTGGAAAATCATTTTATAGCGGCAGCTTTTTAAGGCTTTCACTCTGTCTTCTTTGGGCTTTGGAAGAAAGCCATATGGGCTTTAGGAGAGCCCTAGCCTCACTGGGTTCTGCCACATACTATTGCTGCAAGTGTGTAAGTCATTGTGGGCCGTGCCAACAAGATCTAGAATCTTACATCTGCAAATTGTGATGATGAGCAATGTGTTGTGGTTACTTTCCATACCTAACAACCAAGGTTGGTGGTATGCGAAGCAGTTCCCAGTGCTTTGCTGTTTAATGGCTGACGTCAAACATTAGCTTGTGCTGCCGAAGGGATATGGTACCTCGACCGCTTGCTGTGTGCTTGCAGAAGACGGCACTGTCTAGTGCAGACTCCTGCCCAAAATGGGTAAAATCTTGGAAATTCTGCTCCGCTAAGCATTCTGTGCTGCTTAGTTTTTTCTTATTTTTGCAGTGTGCTAGCATATCTGTTTAGTATCTGTAAAATCTAAAAATTCAGCTGAAATCTGCAGTCTGGCTGCCTATTCTTACAGCCTAATGATGACTATTAGGCTTCCACCGTAGCTTAAACATAGCTTTTTCAAGTGTTTCCAGGGAGAGTGAGCCTTGAAAGAACAGAATCAGTGCAGACCTGCAGAAGGGCCTTGAAAACAGTTTATGATTTCAAAATGAGAGATCAACGTTTACAGAAGACAAGCTTCCTAATGCAGTGCCCCAGCTCTTGCTCATGGTTCTCCTAGGATTTTCCATGTTTGAGTTGGAGGTGTCGTGGTTTAACCCTAGCCAGCAACTAGGACCACGCAGACTCTTGCTCACTCCCCGTTCCTCCCCCAAGAAAGGTAGGGAGACGTGGGAGAAAAGGAGGAGAAAGGGGAAAAAAACCTCGTGGATTTACATAAAGACAGTTTAATAGAACAGTAAAGGAAAATAACAATGATAATAATAATAAAGGTAAAAGAATATACAAGACACAAGTCACTCTCACTGCCTGGTGAATTGGTTGTGCAGAGATCGAGGATTCCTCCCCGCCCCCCCAGCCAACCCCCATTTCTGTACCAAGCATGACATCTGTGGTACAGAATATTCCATTGGCCATTCTGTTGTTCTGTCTATGCTCCTTCCCAGCTGAAAAAAGTCCTTGACTAGTATGAACATCACTTAGCAACAATGAAAACAATATGCCTCATTGACATTCCTTCCACAACAATCCTGAAAACACAGCAACCACTAGAAAGAAAATCAACTCTATCTCAGCTGAAACCAGGACGAGAGGGGAGATTTCCCATGCTCCAGTGAGCTGACCTAAGTAGGAGGTATTGAAGCCTGCCAAACAAAGTGGTTTTCACTTTATAAGTTTTTAGTCTCTCAGTCAAGTATTGCCTGATCAGTCCCATCAGGTCCCCGCCGTCGTGTCATCTGCACGGCCACTAGAGATAGCTAGTAGCTGGGACAGTTCTGTTTACCTAAACAGCCCGGTGGTGGTAACTAGCATACAGAAGGGCACATACAAAGTCACATTTGGCTTCCTTGACTCACTTTGGAAGTTACAGGAAGTATATACTGTCTCAGTAGAAAAAAACAAAACAACGCGTAGAGTGGCTCCAGAACCATGCTCAGCACTGCGTGGGAAGAGAAGTGCTGTCGCTCTCCTTTTTACACACTGCTTTAACAAAGGAAATGCCTCAGGGAGCTACCATCTTTGAGATCCGGCCCTTATTAATGCCTTCAAGCTTGAAATAATACACATGTGCTTTTTAGACATAGTTTATGGAGCGTATGGGTGTGGTGCCGTAACACGCTGTTCTGTGCAGGGTATCAGGGTCCAAAAAGTATTGACCTGGCAGTTCACTAAGATTTTTACTGACCAACCCACTTTAGAGGTAGGAGTTTGAGCCAGCATGGATTAATGGCCAGAAATAACACAATAAATCTCTTAAGGTGATGAGTGAGTGCTCACGAACTCTTCAGATTCCCAGGCTGCTCTCCAGAGAAGGGCGGCTCTGGTCTCTTAGTACTCAAACTCTAAAACCAGTGGAAGTGCCTGGGAGGAAATGGAAACGGGTCATATCTCGTTCGCTTACCTGAACGCTGGGCACCACCGACTCCAGACTTTGTTTCCTCTCAAATATGAGTCAGCAGAAAATTACAAGCCTGACTTTTAAAGAATACAAACGCTCTTATGTTTGTGTGTAACTTAAGCCTAATAGCAAGTGTAGGGAAGTAAAATACATTAGATTATATATGTTCAGCTCATTCAGGCTCACTAAAATGCAGTGACTTTATACTTTTTGCAGTGACTTTTCTTTGGGAAAGAAAATCAACTTCAAATGTTCCTGTTTAGTTGAAAGAGAAAACGAGAGTAGTGCCTGTAACCTGATCAGAAAACTGATCCCGATGACACTTTATTATTCTGGCTGGTCCACATTCTGGCACTTTTGACTCCTAGTAATATATCCTCAGTGAAAAATTACTGAAATGCAGCAGCTTAATTCAGGAGCTTGAATGGACGGCCCTTAGGCTGGATTGGGTCATTCCAGCGAGCTCTTTGCCTTTGAGGTGCAGCCATCACATCTTCAGAGGACTGAAAAACATGCCTTAATCTTAGACTTTCTCAAGTTAAGATAATTAACAGATTAATGGTTTAAAGATTTTGGTGTGTTAAAATCAAGTCTCCAGGAGCCAGGGCCTGTAGCCCCCACGCTGCTTGTCCGTGGTGGTGTACCCTGACAGCAAGCAGCGCAGTTGCAAACCTTCATTCTTTGCTTTGTGTGGTTTCCTCCCGGCTCCCTGCTGGGGAGTCTTGCTTTTCTCGGTGCAAAGTCAGATCAGCCTTTTCTTTACTTAGCACGCACCATCCAAGTCCAGTGCTGGGTACATAAGTTTCTCATTTCTTTTTTTTTTTTTTTTTTTTACAGTCCTTAATCACTGTGGCACTGGTTGACTGAATTGACCTTCTTTACAACCTGGTAGATGAGAAGGCTCTACTGTCTGTATTTAACAGAGCAGGGAAAGAGGCACAGCCAGAGTTGGCAGAAGTCTCAACTAACTTCAGGATCTCAAACTGAAATAAGGGGAGTCTGCTTCCCCCCCCCCGCCCATCCTGAGGATTTGGTGCTTTGTGCCATGTCACATTCAATACTTAACACCAGGGGCATTCTTAAAACAAATTTGCAGATGTCTCAACTTTAACATGCCAGACTGAAGAGCATAGGTAGCCACCTGTGTTCTTGCTAATGTGGCAACGCTTTGGGCGGAGGAAAATGGCCATTTGTTTACACACGGAGAGGAGTTAGGGTGCTCAACCAGAAGAAATATTTGAGGTGTTTCTGTTGTGCATACGTGGTCCTAGTTGTAATTTTAGCACTAAGGCGCTAAGCCTAAAACGCATAAGCTAGAGTCCTGCGTTAAATGATTCGCTCAGCCTGTTGCAGCGTTTGACAGCACTCAGTAGAGTCACCTACTCCGTGGCCAGAGCCAGAGTCTCACCAAGCTTGTCATATGGACAAGTTGCTGCAGACCTTCAAATCTGCAGTACGCCAGATGTGTGCTGTACTCACTGCATTCGCCTGTGTGAGCGGTCTCACCCCCTGGGAAAAGTCAGTTGTGAATTGCTGAGCCCAGTTCCCAAGTGCTCTGTTTCAGTAGCTTACAGGTCACCGCGATTGCTGTGGAACAAGATCCCCCCCCCCCCAGCAGTTACTGCAGAGTACCCACCTGCATAGCTTGGACCCTTGTGCTCATTACTGTGAGATTTTAGCAGTAATCCTTTCAAGAGTTTTGCGTTCAAATAGATAATGGGGACCAGGATGAGACCTTCAAAGATGGATGAGACATTCAAATAGATAATGGGGACCCAGAAGGACTTTGGTCAGGGTCCTTCCTATGTGCCTGTGTCCCTGCTCGAATGTTCTCAACTCTCCGCTATGACCGCAGGTACTCTCCTTAGTTGGCAGCCTTGGGACAGCCCCCGGCAAACTTGCTGTGTAGTAACAGGCAGGACTTGCATGGAGTTTTCTTGTACGGGTCTCACGTCTCGCTGCTGTCCTGACCGCAGTCAGGCTAGGCTGTGCTGGAGCAGAGGTCTTCGAGGGGAATTTCGGTGATGTTGTTGGGGATGTTCTGGGGTACTGTGCTGAATTCTTTTTTTTTTTTTTTTTAATTCTTTTTTTTTTTTCCCCTGGTTTTTGTTAACAGAATGCAGCTCGCAACTTCCAGGACTTCGACTGTCAGGTAAGAAATGTGCAGGAGAAAAGGATCTGTGTGCAGACTCCCCATGACCCATCAGTAATGCTGAGAGAGACAGATGAAAAAGCCCTGTATCTTAGCTTTAACTCCTGTTAAGGTTTAATCAATAAGAATTGAATATGTCCAGTTGGCAGAAATTACCCTTCACCTTTTCATGCAGAGCACATTGTTCTGAGCTCTGAGGTGCAAACCGGAACTGCTCTGCTGAGGCTCCCAGGATGGCTGGTCTCCTGAAAAGCCGTTTCTTTGAGACGTGCAATATGCTGAAGAGCTGCAGCTCTGTCACATCCCGTCTGGTTCGCTGGCTAGGAAAGGAGGAGCCTGCGTGCTCTGTCTGTTTGTGTTGAGAGGAGAAGAAAGTCACCGGGCTGCCCCAGATAGAGCACCCCTGCTTTGCCGGGCCCTGGTCATGACGAAGCTGTGGTCATTTTCTGGGAGGTTGCTCACCTGACAGAGTAGTGCGGAGATGAGCCTGATCGCTCTGGTTGCTATAGGAATAATCCTTTTAGAGGAGTGGTTGCACCACAAGCATCCAAGACAGAAGATGCCTTCTTTGTTAGGCGGAGCACAGCACTGAGATTAGGTGGTGCGTTTGGTAGAGCACAGGCTCGTTTACCGTGCCAGATTACCTTGCTGACTTCCCACTCAGCATGCTGATATGCAGCCAGCGGCTTTTCTTTCTGTTCAGCTGCAGGAGGCTGCTGTACCCGTAGAGTTCTGCATCGCACAGGACACAGGCTCTCGCTGCTGTATTACACCAGTGGTGCGGCTAGGAGGTAGAGCTGTCAACATCACGTGATAGCTTTTATTAAAAGTCTGTTGATGTAGATGATTCCAGAAAACCTTCTGCAAGGCTGTGCAGAACAGGAGTATAATAAATAGAGTCTGAAGAAGGGAGTTTATATTTTTTCTAGCAGACACTGAAAGTACCCCCCATCTGGGCAGGCACGCGTCACTGTACCGCTTTAGCTTGATTCATTGTGAGTTTGAATGTTTCTTAAAGCTTGTAAGTATAAAAATTACTAATCTTAGCACATTGAAACTTTAGTGTCTAGTCTTAGAAGTGGCCACATGTTATGCAATGGCCTTTCTGTTTTAATAAAGATAGTTAATGTGTTTAAACGCTTTCCTATACTGTCTTGTCTCCATCTGTCTTTCTGCATCTTCTCCATCTCTGCCAGAGGTCCAGTGTGCTCCCATGTTGGACGGGGAATGGGTAAAAATAGGTGCAATGCCTTTGAGTAAGAGCATTAGGGAGCACAGGCACTGCCTATCGAGGCCTGTCTGCCGTGATTGGAGAGAAGATAAATACGGTGCCCGAGTGTCTTGAGTGCATTAGCCTTCACTGCGGATTCTCTAATGGCCCAACAGAGACCTAGGTTTGCCTGTGCCCTGCCTGCCTGTGATCAGATATGGTCTTCAGAGCTGGAACAGAGTAGGAAGGTAGGAAGGAGTCCGCGCAACAGAGATGTGCATCTCTGCTGCCTTTTCACGCTACCCTTCCCTCTACAAGTAAAGCCTCTTTGCACCCTTCTTTAAATAGCTCAAACCTGAAGCTGTGCGAGCCCTAGAGAAACACGGTGCTGCAACCGCTGGCTCCAGTGTGCTCAGCACGTCCCAGCGCTAGTGGCTCGACTGCCTGGCCGCCCGGGGGCTGAGCTGCAGGAAGAGCTGCCGAGCGGCTCCACAGCCAGGGAGAGGGGCTTTGGGGAGCGCTGGGCCGGGGAAGGACATCCTTGTCGCTGCTCTGTGCTTTGATTTAGATCAGCAGTGAGCTGGTGGCCATGGCAACAGTTGGGCAGGAGACAAGATGTTCCTTCCAGGAGCCCTCTTGGTAATTCATTTAGAATGTTTATTTTTTTTAGCAAGAAGTTAACACAGTGTCTCTTGTGACTATAAATGCTGTCCCAGCCTTACCTTCCTCCAGCATCTCTCCCTACAAGGTGTGGTTTCAGGGCACACCTGCCTTGGCTTTCTGTCCTACCTGGGAAGTACCTCCAGGGGCTGGATTAAGTCTCTGCTTGAAATCTGTCAGAGGGGATAGGCGGTGCGTTGGGTCCTCGGATTTTCTGCCTCCGTTGCTAATAGCAGGAGCAGTACTTAAACATGGAGGCTGAGCTCTTCTGTTGTCCTGTGAAAAATTACTGCTGCTTTTTAACCTGCTGAAGCACATTCAGCTGCCGCATTCCGGCCTCTGCGAAATTGGTGTTTCTTTACTTACCAGTGTTTGAGAAGGGGGAATTCAAAGTGAAGAGGTTTGCTGGGGCCTTTAGAGGAAGGGAGATCCTGTTGTGTAAAGGGAGATGTAGAAGTGCTTAGGCTGAGTCGGGGGTTTAATTTGTCCAGAATTTTACAGGGAGGAATAGCCTTCAGGAGGATCTCAATTTTACAAGAATAGGCATACACTGGGCACAAATTCCTGAAGGCTGGTAACTGGAAGATGGTTTCCAGTTACAGTGCAGTGAAGTTCTCAATCAGCAGTAACACCTGCAAGGGGTCTGGCGGGTTTTAAAATTGATGGGGTTTGTGGGATGGATTGTGTTATCTTATACAGTGTAGTGTTTGCAGTATGAGAGCACGGCGTCAGTGATGCAAGACCTGTATTTTAGACCTCGTTATTTTTATCGTAGTCAAAAAAAGCTGTTTTAAATGGAGATAAAGCTGTGGCTTTGCACGGAGCTGACCACATCCTGGGCTGTGCTTGCAAGGCGTCAGTCAGCAGGGCGAGGGAAGGGGGTGCCCCCTCTCAGCACTGGTGGCCACCCCGTTGACAGTGCAGGTCCGGTTTGAGCTCCCCGCTACAAGACATTGACATAGTGGAGTGAGTCCTGTGTTATTTCAGCCTGTATATTCTGTGCCCTCAGCCACGAGGTGATTTGCTCTAAGTCCATCCCAGCTCCTTCCAGACGGAGCAGTAACACGGCCTGCCACCGCATTTGTTCATCCTCCAGTGCCTGTAGACCTCTTTTTGTCTGGAAGCTGGAATTTCAGACTGTTTTCTGTACTTGAGCCACGCTTATGGCTGGGAGAAGTGTTTAGTTTAATCCCAGCTCAGGAGCGTGCCGTTAGCGCTGTCACCGACTCGGAGTTGCGCAGTGCCAGGTGCGCCTGTTGGCCGTGCTGTTTTCTATAAAGCGTGCGTTACTTTTCAAGGTGACGTGGGTATTTAAGGCTTGTAAGATCTGTCCTTCCTTTAGGGAAAATGGGTGATGCCGTTGTGAATTTCTGTTAATTTCCTTGAGGGTTTGTTTTTAGTGTTGAATAAGCTGCCAGGATCCGATCTGGGCAAAGTCAATAGAGCAGGCAGCCTCTTGAGTCTGAAATGTGTCGCTCTGGTTTAATGTGGTATGAAGAAGCTTTTAGCTTTCCTGATACAGCTGACTTTCAGACACAGGTGCCCTGGTTTTCTTAAACTGTTCATCTCCAAGCAATTGCAATTAACCCTGACAAATAACAGATTGCTCGGGCATCAGTTGAAACAACCCCCGCATAATCTGATAACCATTTGCGATGGAGATAAAGGAGGGCAAGCATGGTGGCTTAGGGGTTTTATCAATATGAATCCAGGTTATTCTCAGAAATAAAATGTATTAACCTAAATCTGAGACCTACATTTTACTTGAAAGCTATATGGACCCTAATGAAATCCAGGTTTGACTTCTAATGTTGGTGGGCAGATGGTAGATTAAACGGTCCGGGTTGCTGATGGACAGATGGTGTGGTGACCTACACAGTTCATAGAGCTGTGCTTGTGCTTTTATTATTATCTGCAGACCCTCTTCAGCTGCTTGGAGAAGTGGGTGTTCAGTGTTAGCCTAAATCTCTCCCCTTTTTCCAGGTGGTTTGCTTTCAATACCGATGAGGGAATATGCTTGATGTATTTGTAAAACTGTCCAAATAAACCTGCAGTATGTTTCGGTCTGACATAAGCTAGCACCTGATCTGGTCTGTAGCTGTACGTCCGCCCTGCTGCCTCCCACCCCCGCGTTTTGCTCTCCAGCACAAGCCACGCAGAAGAGGCCCTGGGAGGTGGAGAGGGGTCTGGGATTTGGCAGAGTCTTTGTAGAAGGCTCACAAGGTACAGAAGGGGCGGGAATAAGTAAACAGATTTCAGCTGGAGCAGAAAAGGCATGCGTAAACCCATGGAGGAAAGAAATTAAAGTTTCCCTGTACGACAGCTTGCTATGCATTGCTGGAATGAACTGAAAATGTAGAATGAATTGAAAATTTTTTGCTGCTGTTTTCTACTGGAAGTGTAGCTTTTCAACAAGCCCATGTTTTTTACTCATTCAATTTTGGAGAAGTTCTTCTGCAAGTACATTTGTTTGAGGCTTTTTATCTGCATTTTTTAAAAGTCTGCTTATCCTTGCCCAATTTCTTTGCTTTATTTTTGCTTGCTGCGCAGTAGGAGATGGTATTCTGCTATCGAGAGATTATTGATTATTATCATGTGCATTTGCTGATGTCATGGATGGCGAATGGAAACTGTGTTCATTTTTTAATGAAATCATTAAAGCCAGCTTGTGATTGCTGCAGAGTGGCATTGAATACAAGATGTTTTAAAGCATCTTCTGTTTATTGTAATGAAAAAACATGAAACGTTAGCACTTTGAGGAAGGGTTTGCTTTCTCTGTGAGTAATGGGAGCCGTTCTCACCAGCACTGAAATGTTTTGTCGAGGATATTGGGGACCATTCTTCTTCTGATTTGTACAAAGAGTTCTTCTGTTCTCTTGTTGGAAGTGCTAGAGTGAAATTAATTACAACACAGAAGATGTTTTGATCTAGAAAGCAAGTTTTTTTAATGCCTACTGAATTAGGAGCTGCCCCTAATCTTATTAAAACTAGTGTCACCACTGAAGTACTGGTTTTCACTTCTGCTGACATCACAGCAACAAATACTGTAAAGCTAAAAATGATTAAAATGGAATTTTATTTTGGATATTTTTTTTTCATGGTTCTTATTTCTTGGGAAGCTTGTCCTCTGATTCCTCTCATCACTGGCTTTCCATCCAAAAACGCTGTTTTCTATAAAACTGCCGTGTTGAGTTCTGGAAAGCTTTTGCTAGCTGGACTTGGACTGAAGCATGATTTCTATTTCTAATGTATGAGCACAATCCTTCCATGGGCTTTACTTAAACGTTACTTTTGCTTTCTGTATGCTTGTGACAACAGTGTGGTAAAGAGGCTGATTATGCAGATGTGGTATTTGAAGTTCCTGTGCTTTTTTTGTTCTTGTCAGTGAGTTCTTACAGCAAAGCAAATGTGTGCACTTTAGGTTGAGAAAGGGATTTGCCTCCTTCCTGCCTTCAGAAAAATGAATGATGCCTTTCCACGAGCAGTGACTGATTTCTTTCCATCCGCTATGCAACACCCATGAATGGTATTTCAGAGCAGCTAATGAGTAATTGCAATACTAGTTATAACTTAGTGCAGCTAGACTCAGTTCTAGTTCCCAAGGACACGGAAGTTTCGGAGACACAGAACATGGCCCTGCTTTCTCTTCTCCAGGAGATTTTGTGATGTTCATGGCCTTCAGAAATGTAGTTTGGCACATCATGTCAGGAGGTGGACTGTCCTTGGCTGGAAACATGGCCCCAGCCTATCTTCCCGGTTGCCTCTAGGGGTTAAGATGATCTGAGGTCTAGCAGTCACACAAAATACTCTTAGACCTGCCTGCGTATTAGCACATTCAGATCTTCCTTGTGTAGGATTCGGGCTTTCAAAGGCCATGTGCCTGCAGGTTGTGGCGCCTTGAGCCCGCTGTTCAGGGGATGGAAGAGCGCTAAGAGGCATCAACCTGTTCTATTTGCAGCCCACGGGGAACTCTGCAGCCTGGCTCTCTACTGACTCAAAATCGTGGTGTAAAGTGCTGGGAGAGACAACCTGCTGCCAGACTTGTGCAGATGAGAGCTGATCTGCAAGGGGTTTAATTCACCCTGAACTACTATAGATCTGGGCAGGTCCAGTTCCCTGCAGTAGCTGGGGAAGGGGGAATTTACCCTCAGAGCAGGAGTAAGAAGCACCACATATTCCAAAGTCTGTGCTGGGTCCCTTGCTCCTGGCATTGGATACTTCACTGCAGTCAAGAAAATTGTGGCTTTAACTGCTTCTTGTAACACACAGGCAAGGAAGGAGATGGAGAAGCACATCTTGCTCCATCTCCAGCACGTAGGTGTTGTCATTAATTGCTTATCGGTCTCAATGTTGTGTGGTGGTGGGAGTCTGTGATCTCTGATTTGGGAGCGCAAACCCAACCTGTCCTCTCTACGCCTGTTGTGGGTCGCTTGACTTCAGCTCATTTGGCTGCAGAGCCGGTACCTGTTCTCCAGCAGAATCTGAGTTTTGGAGGTGGATTGCCATTTCTCCCTGTATTAGGAAGGGTTACAGATACACGCTAGGTCTGTCCTTCAGCATCGTGTGCCTTTGGACTAGGAGCATGCCAAGGCTTGTTTGTGTATAACCCAGCAGGTCGGGGATAGCCCAGCAGCACCTTTGGCTCCTGACACTTTTGTATTTGTGTGACCGGCTTGCACACCTCGTTCTTCTGCTGCTCTTGATTCTCCCCCGGCATTTCTCTAATTTAAGACTTAATCCAATTACACAAAGTACTAGAAACCATTGCTTGCTTGCATAGATCACATCGTGTTTTCTATTAATAAATTTCTGCTCTGTATGGAAATGAATAATTTAGTTCAAGATGTTGCTTTAAATCTGATTTACACTTGCTTCCCACACAGCCGTCTCCTTCAGCTCTACTGTTTCCAAAATAATTTTGCATGGAGAGGATGTGGTAGGCACTTACCTACCCAACTGCATTACGGTCTGTGGTGCTGTAATGCTAAGAATTACCAGACGGTGATGGTTTACAGTCTTACAATATTTTTTCCTTAGCTTATGGGCAGAGTGTTGTTGTTTTAGTAACGTGTAGAAATTTGAGGGCAGCTGTTGCAAAGAGCAAGACAGTGTCATCTCTACGTTGACCTCTCCGAGGTTAATAGCTGTAACAGGTTTGGCAGAGGAGTGTCCTGCAATTGTTCCCCACCTTTGCCAAGACTGGCAAAGATGACGTAGAGTAAATAACAGCTGTAGCTGCGGTGTCACTGAAAAAGGGAGAACTGGACGTGAGTAATCTGCATCTCTTCCACCTCACAGAAAAGTGGCAATTTTCTTTGCCTTAAGTGAACCTGGACCTGAATGTCCTTAAGCCGAATTTTATTTTTTTTTTTTTTGAGATGTTTCTAGCCCTCTACTAGTAAAGACATTTGACAGCCTTGAGCAGAATGTGGGCAACAGGCACCTTGCTGCTCTGTTGTTCTGCCAGATTTGAATTTTTTAAAAAAATAATTTGAAGGGGTTTCACGGATGTGTTCTTTATGGTTGGTATCCAAATGAAATCAATTCTCAGTTTTTTCCAGGGAATTAATTTTGAACTTTGAGCAGCTTCACACTGGGAGTAAAACTTACCTGGTAATGCCAAAAAAGAAGCTTAATAAATTAGTTGTGAAAAGCACGGGTAATATGAATTCTCCTCATTAATCATTCCCACTGTGAAATTATTTACTTCAGACTTTAATAACTTTTAAAACTTAAGCTCTGGATCATACTCTGACCTGAAGCTGAAGGAGCATGGCTGGAATTTGGACTGCTGCAGTCTGGCACCCAAATACTTCTGCTTGCTGCCTGGGAGCCTCTGGAGCTCAAGGCATTAGCGCCTCCGGAGCTGCTGGCGGGTGCCTCATTCCCTCACTCAGAAATATTTTTTTCTTAATATGGGAAATTTCTGTGGCACTCGTCAGTGGCACTGTCATTGCTTCCCTTTCTGGCTGGAGACAGAGGGTGGCAGTCAGAGAGGGTTTTCCAATTTGAACCTTTTGCCACCTGGGCATGCACCCGCTTCTTCCCATAATCAGTCCCACAGTAAATTTAGACTTTGGCAGTCGTAATTGGGTGTGTGTTTTTCTTCTCAGTTTAAGAATCAGTCAAAGATGTTATGGCCAAGTAGGATAACGTCCCAGTCTAGTCTGACCCCAGCAAGGAATACCTCCCAGCAGTTCCTGCTTGTGTTTAATCTCAAATGTTTTAAAGCTGTTGTTGGGTTGTGTCTTATCGTTTTTCGGTGTCTGAACCTTTATGGTTCACACACATCTCATTTTCTAAAGTGTAGGGTTCTGCCTAAAAGCGGTGGTTCTCAGGAGCCGGGACCATAAGGCACAGAGCAAAAATGACAGGGCTTTCAGATGGTCAGTAGCATTGGTGGCCTTTTCCTGGCTACTCTCTGTTCTTCTGCCCAACCCCTACCTGAGGGTGTATTGGTATATCTTAGCAGTATAGCTAAGGCAAGTCAGCGCTTCTGCCACTGCACGTGCACTCGCAGTGCTTACCTTCCATCCAAATGAGAGATCCTATGGCTGCAGGGCCAGTTGCTTTGGTTTCCCAATGTCTTGGGACAGCGAACCCAACCCTGGGCCTCCCACTTGCGGGTTTCCATGAGACCATCAGCTCACTGGACAGGGGTTAGGGCAGAGGCATGAGGGAAGCGCTCTTTTCGATAGCACTTCATCATGGAGTCAGCCAGTCTGTGACAAGAAGCTGCACCCCAAAATCTGCGGTTTGTTTTGTTTCTGCCAGCGGTTATTGTATTCTTGTCTGGGGTCACAGAAGAGAGCTGAGTTCCCTCTCGGTGGACGCTGACAGTAATACCTGGCTACAGCGTACAGGAAGGAGAGGGTAGATGCAAGTGGTGGTAGAGGATGCAGGTGGATGTTAAAGGAAGTTTGTTGATCTGATTTGGCTCCAACTGATGTCAGTGAGGAACTTAGATTCCCCTTAGACTGAAATCTCAGGCCTAAATAAGAAATTGGATGTTTTGTCCGTAATTGTGTGAGTGCCCAAGATGGGGATCAGAGAAGCTACAAGGCTGGGAGGCAGCACAAGGGTAGGAAGCTTCAGCTGCCCTGTGTCGATTAGAGAGGTGGGGCTGGCTGGCTGGCATGACACCAATACTCCATTTTAGCCACAAACTTCTATGGAGCAACAAGTTAGGGAGCCCCGGGGATCAGGAGCCGTCACTGATGTGATTCTGAGAAGGGCAGAGAAATGTGTTCAAAACAGTGTTTTCAAAGACCTGCTCTGCGATGGGAACCATAACGTGCTCCAGGTCAACACCCTTGGGAAAAAGGGAGAAAAACTCCAAACCATAGAAAACTTCACTGGTTTTGCACTCCAAGTTCAAAACAAGAACCGCACAGAAATGGAGAAGCTTATTGAAAATGAGCTAAGCAGAGAGCAAATGCCCACCATCTATCACAGCAGACGTGAGAAATGGTGCAGGGAAGCCAGCATGACTAAACCAGAAGGGCATGGAGGCTATTGAAAACAAAAAAAAGGCATTTTTCAAAAAGCTGGAGAAAATGGAAAAGGTTATAGACTCTAGCAGATTAAATATATGAACAGAACAATGGAGGCAAAAGGGATTTTGAGAGATGACTTGCAATGCCGGGGGGGGAGGGAATAGTCCTGTTTCAATCTGTCAGAAATGGCACTATTCACAATGAGAGAGTTTGGAGAGCACTAAGGCTGCTCAGGCTCTGAAAGGAGGACCCAGGGAAGATCTAGCCATAGCAGAAAAACTACATTTAATTTTTTCTGCACACAAGCTTGCCACGGAGCAGCTCACAGAGGTTACTGTGCTGGAGTGCTCTTTGTGGAGACCCTGCCTTAAACTGCAGTGCTTGTTGCAGAGGCTGTTAAAAAAGCTAAAATACATAGAATCATAGAATCTTCATGGTTGGAAAGGACCTTGGAGATCGAGTCCAACCAAACAACCTACAGTCTCTGCCACTAGAGCATGCCCTGAAGTGCCACATCTCGACGTTTCTTAAACACCTCTAGGGATGGTGACTCAACCCCCTCCCTGGGCAGGCTGTGCCAGTGCCTGACCACTCTTCCAGTAAAGTAATTCTTCCTAATATCTAATCTAAACCTCCCCTGCCGCAGCTTCAGACCATTTCCTCTGGTCCTGTCATTATTCCCCTGGGAGAAGAGGCCAACCCCCACCTCTCTGCACCCTCCTTTCAGGGAGTTGTAGAGGGCAAGGATGTCTCCCCTCAGCCTCCTCCTTGCTTTTATAGCAAGTTGCCAGGACTGGATGTATCGCAACCCACCATTTTTAAATGGGTTTAAGGATGAAATAGTTGAGTTTTTAAGTGAGAGGTTATGCTCCTCTGCTGAAGCTGCTGTGGTGCGCAAGGACTCCACGGCTTCACCTGTTAACACAATTTTTAAAACTGGTCCCACAGGAGTTCTGGGAATTCACTGACCAGCTGTACCAGACAGACAGATAAAACACCGGGCGTATAGTGGATGAATTACACAGATAAACATCGGGAAAAGGGTCAATGTGGTTTTTGTGACGGGAAGAAGTCCTGCTCTGCAGAGCTGTTGGAATTCTTTGAAGGAGTCAGCAGCCATATAAATAAAGGCAATTCAGTTGATGCAGCCTACTTGGATTTCCAAAAGACAAAATCCCTCACCAAAAGGCGTCCTAAGACATATGTCTTACGGGACTTAGTTGGCCATGTGGTCAGAGGAGAGGTCCTTTCATGGATGAAATATCGGTTAAAAAAGAAAAAAAGATCAGTAATTATTTTCACGGTTGCTTGAGATCACTAGAGGAGCACCTTAGAGATCTGTGTTGGGACCTGTGCTGCTAAAATAGATTTAAATCTACTCTTAAACAATCTGGAAAAAGTGATGGAAGATGCAGTGGCAAACTTTATTTGCCTTTGGGTAAATATAAAGTGTGATCCACGTTGAGTAAAACCATCCTACAGTGGATTATGAAAGGACAGGCTCAGGGCCGATGATAACCCGGAGGCGTAAGACATTAACATGGCGAGAGATGAGTGAAAATGTCAGCTCCGCGCTCCTGGCTTTCAACAAAGCAAATCAATTCTTGTTTATGAGGAACGGAGAACAAAGCAACCTCATTGTGCTACCATGTAAATCCGCAGTACGCCCACGTGTGTTTGATGTACTGCCAGCCCCCCTGTCTCAGAAAGGATAGAGCGCAACGGGGCAGTTTTGGAGAACAAGAGTATGGTCAGAAAAAAGCTGCTGTACCAGGACTGGCCGGGTAGTCCAGGGTACATCAGCCCAGAAGGGGGCATGTGAAGGGGAATCGCAACGACTTGTTAGGTCGTCACTGCTGTGGGCTATGGAATGGGATCAGTTGTTCTCCACCTTCCAAACCAAGGACTGGGGGATCTCATGCAAAACCAACAGATACAAGGTGGGAAACAAAGTGGTTCTTCACCCTGCACATCGTTAAGCTTTGGCTTTTCTGGTCACAGGGTGAGGCAGATGCCAAAGGCATAGCTGGCAGGGGGTGAGTCCCCAGTTCTCAGAAGAGAGAGTCAAAGTGAAGACCACACCTCTAGTTCAGGAAGTCTCTTTTAACCTGTGGATAGTTGGATGTTGGGAAAATGAAGGGAAACTGTTGCAAGATGCAAGTGTTTGAGGAAGTATTACTACATGCTTGCTCTATTTTATTTTTCCACAAGCACATGCTCTTGAAGTCAGACTAGGAGGCTAGCTGAGCCTTTGGTCTGACCGGCTACACGCTGGTCTCTGTACCTCCCGATCCTCCTCCCATCATCGCTCTTCTCATCCATGCCCGGAGGGAACTGCTAGTTTTTGAAGCGATGTTTCCCAGCTTATTTGAGTCGATCAATAATAGCTGCGTGCACAGGACTCGTGTCCCCGCTCTGTCCCCAGCAGCGCGCCGCTGTTCGGCATGTGTGCGTCACCAGCTTTGCGCCTGCGGCCAGCGGGAGCAGGCTGCTGCGAGCGAGGGTGCCTCTGCTGTTGAGCTCCCATTTGCAGCAGGCCGGCTGCAGCTGCTGTTTATTTTGTACCTCCTGCACGAATAAGGGCAGAAGATAAAATCTCTTCAGAGAAACCTCTGATAAAGTTTCCAGTCCCTAAGTAAAAATTAAATTTTGTCAAGCTTTTTCAAAACACAACTGCGGATCGTCATCTTCGCTCGCATTCATCTCCCTTATTTTACAGGCTGCACATTTATTAAAAATCTGTCTCCTGGCCACATCTTTTCCACCTGCCTTCTCCTGTCACTGCTTCCCTGCACTGTGTTCAGGCCATAGCTGGAGTTACACAGCTGCAAGGCAACAATCCTTGAATCTCTGGTCAAGCTGTACTGCCGCGGTGTGTCAAAGCTGGCCTGAACAGAGACTAGAAACAGAGCGTGACAGGGTCTGAGAAGTAAAGATGACAAGCGTCTGATACTTGCCAGCACTACGTTTCTATGTGATCAGTGGGCACATCACAGGAGAGAACATGCGGAGTTGCGGGTGGGCAGCGGTTATGGAGGCGGCGTGACACAGGCGGGACATCTCGCTGGGCAGGGAAGGCGTATCTACAGGAAGGAGGTGAGGAAAGCACGTTTGGCAAGGGCAGAGGGCGCAGCCTGCAAAGCTGCTGTTCTGTCGCTGAGCGCTCTGGTACCCATTGTAGCTGGGTTATTCTGCTCCGTGTTTGGAAGAGTAACAAACCAATAACGGTGTAATGAAAAAAACTTTTTTTTGCCGATTCAAGGTAGCATTTGTGTCTTATAAGTGTAGAGACTGTTGCTGCCATCTGAAGCACGATGCCTAAGCTCTTGTGTATTAAGCTGCTGCCTCGTGCTGCCCTTTGGCTTTGATAAGAGAGCTCTTCTGGAGAGGAGCAGGTGACAGGGAAGTCATGTGCGCTGTAATCGTGTGACGTCTGAAAATGTTTTTGTCCTTTGCAATCATAGGTCAAGACAAAAGTCCTAAAGCTACAGGGCAAGGTTTCAGAGAAAATAAAGTTCACTGGAAAAATGGACATAGAATTACCTATAGGGAAGCTGGGGGTAAAACTCAGTTTTGTCTCTCCAGGTAATCTTGAAAAGGAGATCAGCACGACGTTGGAATGTGTAGCTGAAAAAGCGACTATAGAAACCCCTATCTCAAGTGTAGTGTCTGCTACTTGCTTTGTAGACCTTGAGAAAAGCCTTAAAAAAGTAAAAGGCTTTAACCAGAGGAAGCAGAGGAGAGAAACTGCTTCTCAGGTGGAGGGTTTCCACCTTGCCTGGGAACTAGCAGGAGAAAAAACAAATAGCCTTAAGCACTCCCGGTCTAAGGCTTTGTACAGGGCAAAGTGAGAAGTTTGCAGACTTAGCATCATCTTAAATTTTCAAAGTGCTGTTTGCTGAGATTTGTTAAAGATGGAGTTTCTCAAGTTGCTTCCATCTTCAGTGGACGTTCCCTGTGTTTGAATCACTAATGTGATTGAAGGAGTACCGAGGCGAGTACCCTTCAGATTGGGCTAGTGCCCGGTGGTGGTATGAAAACCTCTTCTTGGCAAACTGTCTCATTTCCCCAAATCACAGTGTACATAATTTGCAAAGTCAAAGTAAGTGGGGAAAACAGGGATTGATGTTTAGCTCAAGGAAACTCTTTTCCTTCCCTACTGGAGAGCTCAGACCCAAGCTCAACTTCGGAAAACAAAAGTGCAGGGTGTTGCAATATGAAGCACATTGAGGCGCTTGAACAAGCGCGTGGGTGGGTGTTTCTGTTTCTGGTACCTTGTCCAGTATTCTACCTAGTGGAAGCACGTGTGACCTTAGGAGTAAGTTTGAACGTAATTCCAGAAAAGACACAGTATTGCCGACTTTTTAAAATATCCTCAGCTCTTTTATCGATTTCTGTGCTTTTCTCACTTGTTGGCTCAGTTTGGGTTTTGTGCTTCTGTTTGATAGTTGATCTTTTGCTGTTGCTTATAAAACCCTCCCTAGTCCTCTGGAGGTGCAGTTTCGTGAGATGTGAGTTGGTTTAAGCAGCCTCGTGCCCAGGGCAGGGTTACATCTTCTGCCACCCCCCATGCATTCCGCTCGGGCTCTGAGCCAGAACCAGCATTTGCCCGACTCCTCTGTGAGTTTCTTAACTCACTGACCTGGCAGAAATCTAACAAAGTAAGATTTTAAAAAAAATTAAAAGCAGCTGGATAGTTTCCTGACAGGTCAGTGAGTTAAAGCTGCTTACGGAAGAGACCAACAACTGCCAGAACTGGCAGAGACACCTGCTTTTAATAGCAGTCAACCATTTGGTTAGCTCCGATGCGTGGGGAACTGCAGCCGGGGGTTGCATGCTCTGTCTGCTGCGGCACTCGCTGGGCCACTTGGGTTTCCTGCATTTCACCATTTCAACCACGTGCGCTGCCAGTCGCCACCCTTAGCCGCCTCCAAAAGTTGCCGCTTTTGTTAAAGGACTCGTTAACAGCTGCGAACTTGGGGAACACTGAGTTGAGGGCCACTGCTATGGCTGCGGAACGTGTCCCGCCGCAGTACCACACAGGACTTCACCGGCTTAGCAGAGCAGTGCCGAGAGCTGAGCCTGGCGAGGGGCAGAGCCTGGTCGTTTTGCAGAGGCTCAGGAGATGGAGGCTGCGCCCTGGGCTTCCTCGTGTGCCCTTGCTGCAAGGGCAGCAGTCCTGCTGCGTGGACCCAGGCTGCTTTGCACACACGGACGAGTCGTTCCCTACCCGCGCAGGATGCCTTGGCCCACAGCCCCCTCCTAAGGGCAAGGGAGCCAGGGGAGCATCGGGCTGGCCAGCCCCACCTGCCTTATTCTCTTGCCTGCCTCTAGTGCAGGCAGGTAACTGCTGCGTTGGAGGTCCTCCAGCGTCTCCACGCGCACAGCGCAGCAGCTTTGTGCGAGTAAAACCTAAAGCCTCTCTGAGGACGAGGGCAGTCAGAGGTGTCTTTTTGTCCTTCAGAGCCAAGCTGGAGAAGGCTTCAGGCATCTTGCTCCTGTTGGCCATGCTTCTGGGGGAAGGGGAGAGGCTTTGGGGCCCCTGGGAAGGACCTCGGGGGGAAGGGGGAGGATCTTTCACTGCCAGAGCTAAACCAGTCTGGCCCACAGCCAGCCCTTGAGAGTGCCCAGGGGTGAGGTGAATTTCTGATGGGCTGCAAGCCAGGTACTGTCACCTGTCATGGGTTTGCTCTCATCGTTTTCAGGTTATTGGAAATTACTGTTTAAAAAAACCGATAAATAAATTCCATACTTTGTGTAAACTAGGAAAAAATATTTTTGAGGTTGTGATGTCCTGTCTTCGTACTGAACGAGACTATTCCCTAAGCAGATGGTTTTTTAGTATCAAGAAAATAATTGGCGCTTCTTACAGTGTCCCTAAGTCAGAGCATGTCTCTCCCTTGATTTCAGTAGATGAGAGAAAGGACTTACAGATGATGTTGTGTACCCAACCTTACTGCCATCTTCACAGCTTTTCCAAAGTCCGTGGTTATCTCAGATCAGTGTTTGTCTAAATGTGTTTGCAGCTATTTTAGTTAAACTCAGACAACTTCATGAGTATGTGTGTGTTCATCATGGTGAGGTTGTGGCTTCTGTTTCTGCACTGGTCAGGTATTGGGAGAGCTACCCAGAGGCCTCATGGTCCTCTTGCTCTCTTGTGCAAGGTACAGTGCAAAAAAGCCCTCAATATTTTGCTTGGGAAAAGGCACGTGGGTTTGCTGGCAAATAATCCTGAAACGGGTCATGAAACCGCTCCACTGATACCCAGCTGGAAACCAGCATAAGGTCCTGTATCTGTGCCAGCTGGTGGAGGAGCCTAGGAGTGTTCTTCCCTCACGTTAATAAACCTGGCACCAGGGAAAAAAAAAAAGTGTTTCGTTAAGGCACAGCGCTCAGCCTTCCGTGGGGTGGCAGCTCAGCGAACATTCATGCATTGGGTCTTTGCTCTCCGAGCCATCTGCCTGCTCTGTGTTGTCGTGCTGTTTCCAAAATGCTCCAGTACGTGGTCTCCAGGGGCCGGGGCTGCTGCTGGCCTCTTGGAGATTGCAGTGTCCCCTCACATCAGCTTGCCCGCGGACAGGACGTTCCCAGGGGTGTGGGTTGAAGACACATTGGAGACTTGTGGGTCGGAGGGAGGGGGATGCCAGCTGGGGAGCGAGGGCTTGGCTGCAGGAGGGGACCTGTATACATGATGCCAGGAACCCTTAGCGACAGATGCACACATGACACCCAGCCTCTGCTACGGTGCGGCAATGTCACTAAAAGCCATTGAAATGAGATCTTGGTCACAGGAAGACAGAGCCCCAACCGTGCGTCTGTGCAAAAGCAACCTGCTTTTGGCAGCGGTTGGAGAGAGAGATTTGACGGGGTTGCGGGCGGCAAGAGCTGTACTGAGCCACCAGGCGTGGACAGGAGAGCAGTGTTAAAGTGTGAGTGAGGCCCTTGCTGCTGGCCTTCGGTTAGGGTTCTCTGCAGCACAGGCAACACGCGTAACACTGAGGCTCCTTCTTCTCTCTCTGCAGGAACATGACATTGAGACAGCTTTTGGAGTGGTCCATGTCACCATGCGGGGCACACCCAAGGGGAACAGACCTGTCATCCTCACATACCATGACATTGGCCTCAACCGTAAGCCCTTGCATTCCCAGGACCCTGAAAAAGTGGTTGTTTGTGCTATTTGCTTTTGAGCGTGGGTACCAGCGGGACTGGCCTGGAACTGAGATGAGACAGGTCATTCCAGGGTAAAAAGATAAAGGTCTGCAGGAGAGAGAACACATGGCATACCCCTGTCTGTTCTAATAGCCCTCGAAAGGTAGGGACAAGGTGGAATTAGGTCTGCCCACCACACTACAGTGCTCTAGCTGACTTGTTGTGCTGTGTGATAGAGCTGCCACAAGGCATCCATTCCCTGGATGCTGGGCAGCTGAGCAAGTCCCTTCCACAAGGCTGCAGAAGTAGTGTAATGTTTCTAGTGGGCTCAGTTGCTCTTTCCACCTGTCTTCCCACCCAACATGCCCTGTTACGTTCACACAGGTGCTCCTCAGGTATGTGCTGTGGGTACCCAGGTGCTGCAAGGCCCTGTTTTCCTGGGCAGGCACGCTGGGGTGTCGCTTGTCTGCCTGCCCTCCAGTCATGGCAGCTACTTTGCCAGCACTCGCTGCTGCTGCGTTGCAGTCAGGGGGGCGCAGCAGCATGCATTACCCAGCATCCGCTGCCCCGCAGACTCAGCAAGGGGGGGTTGGGCTCGTGCAGGTGTGTGTCATGGTGTTTGGAGGGCGGATTGCAATAAAACTTCAGGAAATCTCTAATTGCTTTCATTTTGTTGTCGTTGTAGACAAATCCTGCTTTAATGCATTCTTTAACTTTGAAGACATGCAAGAGATCACTCAGCATTTTGCTGTGTGCCACGTGGATGCACCAGGCCAGCAGGAAGGAGCCCCCCCATTCCCATCTGGGTAAGAGCTCTGCAGAGACCCTTACTGTTCCAGAGGTGGTCTGGGCTGAGGTAGCATCCAGTTTAAGCTAACTGGGACTGCCGGGCGGAGCGTAGTGGGAGGCAGCTTACGGGAGCAGAGGAAATAGGAAGATGAGGAGGCTTCCCAAGGGGCATTCAGGGAGCTCTCCTGTTACTGAGGCGTGGGTCAAGAAAGCCCTCACTAGCGGTGAGGGCCGGTACCAGCTTTGACTTGAGCACGAGCCCAGCACACTGCAGTCTAGCTGGCATTCCTTGCTCTGTCTGTCCGTCCTCCCACGGAAGTCTGACTGCCCAAAAGCTGCAGCTCTGTGTTAGTCTTGCTCTGACAGCGGGATCCATGCGGTCAGCTGAAATATACAGCATCATTGCAATGTACTCACCTACGCACGTGCCTGTCAGGTGTTCCTCGTCTCTCCTACCTTGGGTAGAACTGGAAGGTAACCACTGTTGAGCTCTATTTGGAGGTGCTTTGATTTGTCTCTCTTGGTTTTCAGGTACCAGTATCCCAGTATGGATGAACTGGCTGAAATGCTGCCCGCTGTTCTAACACACCTGAAGTAAGTCTCTGAAAGGAAACGGGGTGAGCCAGCTGGAGACAGCCATTCCAGCACCTACCTCTGTCTCTGCTTGCAGCATCTGATACACTCACTGATTTGTCCCAAGAGGCCTGAGCATCTTCTAACCCATGTAACCCTGTCTCGCTCTTACGCTGAGAATATTGTCTGCCACATGAGACAGTTTATGGCTGCTGCATCATTGCTGGATCATTTTGAAAATGAACCATAAGTGAACAGCTGGATGCAGAGAGGGGAAAGGCTTTGCCTCTAGGGATGCTTCAGGTGTGAGCTTAAGTTAGCCTTGCTGATTGTGAAATGCCTGTATTTCAGCCTGAAAAGCTTCATCGGGATTGGACTGGGAGCTGGCGCTTATGTCCTCAGCAGGTGTGCAGTAAGTATATCTTCATTTCCTTGTGACTTATATAGGCTGTGGTCTTCCACTGATCAAACAAGTCACTTGCAGGGCACGGGCAAAGTAGCTGTAATTACAGTAGGCCTGCAGGGAGCCGTGCGAGAGCTACTTCGCATCCAGATGGTTAAATCGGAGCAGCCAAGGTTACTCTGAAGCTATGCCAGACATGGAAAGATTGTGATGTGATGCCTTTGAGTCAGCAGAGCCATTCTGACTGCTAGGGGAATATCCAGCCTCATGTCTTCACAAAGACTGGCTCCATTACTGTATGCTGTTTCCAGCGTTTGTGACACCAAACAATTGATTTGGTGACATGCTGTGAACCAGCACATCGCAGCGCTGATGAGGAAGGTGCTTTTTCACTGGAAGGAGGTAGAGTTTGCGCTTCACCCTTTGACAAGAGAGTGCTGGCTTTATTTTGGTACTTACTTTTACGTTTCTCTCTAGTGGAGTGTTTAGAAGCATGTGAAATCAGTGGACATAGTTTAGCAGCCCAGGAGTTTGCCTGAGTCTTTCAGAAATAGTGTTTAAAAAAATACAGAAGTCTGACATTCTCAGTAAAGTTTGCTGCAAATTGTTGAGTGTAGAGAGTTGCCGATGATTTAGGCCATTATTGCTTCTTAAAGCCACTTCACCCCGCAGCTGCCCCTCCTACAAAAAGTTTTCTGCTTCCCATTTCCTCCGGTCAGGGTTGAGCCTGGGGCAGTGTGAGGCACTGGGGTTTGCTCTGTCGCTTGCCTTTTGTGGCTTGTGTAGTTTCCAGTCTTGTTAAAGAGAAGGTCACGCAAATAAGCTTTTGTCCTCAGCTCAGTGAAGTGCCAGACAGCCCTTGCCATGCTACCTGGATTGCAGACAGTTTCCCGCTGATGGAGCTGTTTCCTTCTGCATAACTGGTGATTATCTGTACAATGGAGCAGAAGAGCTGCCGTAAAATTTTCTGGAGTAAGCCTAGAGCTCAAAGTTCTCTGGTTGTGTTAGGTTGCTGGGTTTGCGTTTGCAAGCCGTTCTCAAAATATTTTGTATCCCTGCTCCCCACGCACCCCCCAAGGTGAGCTGCAGGGTGCTGGGGGTGCCATGCCGGAGCAGGGAAAGGGGACGCCGCGGGGATGCCTCTGGTGAGGCAGGTGCCTCGCAGCTGGAGCTTCCCGGGCCTGTGCTCAGGCCGCAGGTGCTTGCAGGGCCTCAGCCACAAGCAACACCTGTGCCATTTGCCAAATCTTGCCATTTTGCCACATCTCCACTGGGAGACTGCCTCTTGCATGAGGAGTGGAAGGAGCCGCAGGAGTTTGTGCAGGTCCTTCCTGGAGCTGCCGGATTGGAGCAGAGACAGTCACTGCTCACAGCCCTGTAACACGAGAGAGCCTGAGCAGGACCTGTGGCTGCACCATGTGCACGGGTCACCAGAAGACGCTGCTGAGACCTGCTCAGGCTGCAGGCGCTGTGTGAGTAGTCAATCCCTCAGTGCCAGCAACTGAATCCAGTAAGGTCTGGCTGGGAGCCAGCTTTGGGTCAGGCTCCGAAAAGGCCGCTGGCTGCCCCACACGGAAGGATCTCCCGGCTTAGTCTTCGTTTTACTCTATCTTCCTTTTGCAAGAAGCTTTCCAACCGTTTCCCCCCCGCCGTTGACCGACGTGTGGGCTGAGCCATCCTTCTGAGTGTGCCTGTGCTCTCTCCCCGCAGCTCAGCCACCCCGACCTGGTGGAGGGACTTGTCCTTATTAATGTTGATCCATGTGCAAAGGGCTGGATTGACTGGGCAGCATCCAAGGTGAGATTCTCCTTCCCCCGTGCGTCTCCTCTCCACAGCGCTTAATGAACGGTGTGTTGAGTTAGAAGAAAAAGGACAGAGTACAGGAATTTGTCAGTTTATGGCAAAAACTGTACAATCTCATTTCTGTCCCTGCTGCGTTCTCAGTCTGGGCGTAGTACGGCCTCCACCGTAGGAGCAGGGACGGGTGTGATCATACGTGAATGAGAAATCCTGGTAAACTGCTCGGAGATGAGTGACTCTTCAGCGCTCAGCTTTCCTCTGGTTTAGAACTCTGCTTGCAGGCTGAGGTTGAATGTATCTTAATTATTCTGTTTTCCTGGCCACTTGCGGTTTCTGGAGAGCTGCATGTTGTGTGTGCACAGGCTTCTTTGGAGCCTTGCACACCCATCCTAAGCTTCAGGCATTTGTTTCTCATATCACTTGTACAGTTTCTTTGTTGTTTTCTTTACTCCGAGGACGTGCTTTGAAATTTGTAATGAAACTGCATTTTCCAGTTATTCTCCCCCCTCCTCATTCACGGTCACTCTTCAGTTTTCAGGCTGGACAACCAACATAGTGGATATTGTCTTGGCACACCATTTTGGCCACGTAAGTACCCAGCAGGTGTTCACGTTGCCCATGCAACTGTACTTGCAGCTGTAACTTCTGTGTGTACCTGCTCTGCCTTCCTGAAAACTTTGGTTGCAGCAATGCCTTCTGTTTGGGATTTGCTGGCTCCCAACCAGCAAGCTGGACAACTGAAAGGGTCTGTGCCTCATACGCGCTATGTATCACATGCAGTCCCTGACCTGAAGCCCTCCTGCAACCACACAAATCAGCACTGGAAGGAGTCGTGTACCTTCCTCCTGCTTAGAGCACACGCTGTTCTCTCCCCGCTTGCAGGCCCCTGCATTATATGCAGTGCTTCCTTGCATTCCCTTTTCTCTCTGTCTCTCTCTAGCTCTCATTGGAAGGCAGATTCTTCTTAGAACTGCGTGTGGGATTAAATTTTCCTTTGGTCCTAGTCCTGGAGCTTAGCTATGAAGCTTTGCTTCTTTAACATTAAGCATAAGCAGAAGGCCTTCCTAAAACAGAGCGATTTGTATCTATGTAAGCCTTACTGAGGCTCGGGAGCTAAGTTACCCCATCTCAAGATACCTTTTTACTCCTTCAGCAGCGTGCGCGCTGCTATTTGTAAAAGTGTAGTCACGTTGCCAAAGTACGGCACCTAACAGTCCTGTTACAGAAACACTTCCTGTAGCCTGGGGACTGACGCGGTCTGGAGTCGCTGCCCTCTGTGGTGGTGTTCACAGGGGAATGACGTGTATGGAGGCAGTTTAATGCTTCAGTATTTTTATGAGAATCATTTCTTTATTCGTGAAAAAGATGATGTTCCCTGTCTTTCAATTCTTCTGCTTTTTTTCCAGGAGGAACTGCAGGCAAATCTAGATTTGATCCAAACGTACAGGCTTCATATCGCGCAGGACATTAACCAAGATAACCTTCAGCTGTTCCTCACCTCATACAACAGGTACAGGATACTTTTTTGCCTGCTAGATTGCTTCCATAGCTTCCCCGCTCAGTAGATTTGCTGCCACATGTATTATTCTGTTGGACATTATGTCATATGAACCTTTGTCCTCTGTCTGGTCTTCAGCCATTGTCCTGGGCCAAGCCCAGCGCTCGTGCCTGGATGACCCTTTCACACCTCAGTAGATCATCTCCCTAGGCACACAGCAAGCTTGCCATGAGAGCGTGGATCCTGTTTTCTGGTGGTGACTGCTGGGGCTTCTGCTCATGGCATGACACAGGGAGCGATAACCTGTTGCCTGGGTGCTGGAGCCAGCACTCCTGGTTGGATATTTTGTGCTCCCATGATAACCTGTTTCCTCTGCTGACTTCATGGGGAATTGTTCTGTTTTGTCTTTCAGTCGCAGAGATCTGGAAATTGAGAGACCAGTTCTTGGCATCAATGAAAATACTGCAAAAACACTCAAGTAAGTTGCTCTGAATCAGCCCGTCTCAGTTGCTTACTGTTACTTACTTACCCTTCAGCAGAAAAGCTGTTGCTTCTCAGCAAGAACCCCCTAAGCCCAGGCTCTGGGAAGACTGTTCAGACAGTCCCAGGCTGTGGTGCGGTGCTGTCAGCTAGAATGGGGCAGAGAGGTGTCTGGAAGCCCTTTCATTAAGAACAGATTGAGATGCTCCAGGAGGCAGAGGAGTAAGTGTATCCACCTAGCAGTCACTGTACTTGCTGAGCTGTCAGTTTGGTTGTTTTGCGTGAAAAATTAGGGAGGCAGGTGTTTAGTTGTTGCCAGTGACTGCCTTCCCCCACCTTGCTGAAAAAAGTTACCTGCACAATTCTCCCAGAGATGGCAGGGGGTTCCGAATGCAGAGAATGCAGTGGGGGTTTCCCATCTTGGCAGCGATGGCAGTGGCTCTTTCATTTGGGAGGGGATAATCTGTGCAGGGTAGAGCTGAGGAGGGACAGACACTGGAGAACTGGTGATAATCAGCTCAGGGGAAATATAAGTAAATTTTCAGATTCCGAGCAAGAAAGCAAATTGTCTCCAACACGTAGAGTGCGTGAAGACTGAGAACTGCAGTGCTGAGGCAGGGTGCCTGGGCTGGGCTAGAGGCTGCTGCGCAGGCTCTGCTCTTCGCTCCTTGGAAGTTGTATGGACTTACGCTCCTGCCAGTCCCCAGGAATGCTATAGGCGTTCATAGCCAAACTCTGTAGATCTTGGCTAACCGAAAAGAGGTGGATTTCCCTGCTTGGTCTCCAGGCAAAGCCAATCGTGCTGCGCTCTGTCTTGCAGACAGCTGTAAGCCACAGAGCACTGTCTGTCCATTCAAGAGACTCGCTGGGAAGGCACAGATTTGCCAACAGAGGCTTTGGTATTGTGGCATTTTTCAATATTTTCCCCAACACCTTTTGTGGTTTTTTTTTTTTTTTTTCTAAAATCCAAACCAAAATACAGGGCTGAGCAGTAGGCGGCCTCAGAAGCATTAAACTCTGTTGGATGTGGTTATCCTTACATTCCTAACAGACGTCCACTTCAGAGAGCGCGCTCCCTTTTGCAGCCTGGGATGGCGTTTCTCCCAGCCCTCGGCACGTCCTTTAACGTGTGTGCAGCAGTAGTGGCAGTTGGTGCGCATGGAGGGGATAGTATGGGGGGGTGTGCAAGCCCTGGAGGATGTTTTGGTGCAGCAAAATGCCATGGTGTGGTGGCGGGCAGGGATTTTGGTGAGCGTTGTTAACCTTTCATGAGGCTGCTGGTTCACAGAGCTCAACCTTCTCAGAAATCCCCTGGATGCACTGTAACATCTCTGTTTTGGGTTTTGACCAGGTGCCCTGCCTTGCTAGTGGTTGGTGACAACTCACCTGCTGTGGAAGCAGTGGTACGTATGTGTGAACTCTTTCCTCTCGTGACACTAGCCCCACAAGTCACTGAGCAAGCCCACCTCACCCAGCAGTGCACAGAACTAGTCACAGAAAGTGGCTCTTTGTCCCAAGCTCTTTTCTAGTCCACCAGCTATTGCGACCTGTCAGCCACGAGCGGGAGAGCCGGGGCTCGGGAGACTTAATGACCCTGCAGGGCAGCTCTAAGGTGAGGATGGCAGGATCTGAACAGGAGTCCTTGTGCCCAAGCGTCTTGCTCAACAAGTGATGCGGAGGCCTTTCAGGAACTTGCATCTTCCCCTGAGCTCTGCCAGGCTGCTGCCTGGAGTTCAGTTCAAGTCACAAATTACTCTTCTCTTGCTGTTGTACTGAGGGGTTTGAAAATAAGCAGCGTGACTCCAATTCCTGCGGTGGGGAGTCACATACAGCTCTGCAAAAGCACCGCGTCACAGAGAAGGCAACGCTTAGAAGCATCTCCTTCCTGTTGTTCTCTGCAGGCGCCGAAAACCCACTTCCCTCCCAGCACAGTTATAAATGGGGCATGGCAGTTGCAGTGTGGTTGTGGTGGATGTTGCTCCTCCCCTTCAGCCAGTGATTGTGGGGAGACCAGGGGTTTGTGAACAAAAGCAGTTGTCTTAAGAAACCGTGGAAGAGTGTAGGAGTCTCCTAAAGCAGTAGCTTGGACCTAGGAACAACGCATGGAGAACTGCTGCAGGGTGTTTTCTGGTTATGGCCCGTTGCCTTTTCACGAGTCTGGCCTGGAAGTCTGAGATATTCTCCAAATTTTGACTTTGCTAGGCTACTATTCCTGAGATTTCTTATTGCGTCCCACCCACGGCTGGGGGACAGGATAGCGTCTTCTGGACCTTGGCTTGTCTATCTGGCTGCCCAGGTTCCCAGGTCACGATAATCTTCCCCGCTGGGGTTGCTGTTCCTATAGGGCCCCCACCTATTCCCTTTTTTGCAGCAACCTTGCTGAGACGAGGTGGCCGTGGTCTCCTTGTCTGGCTAGAGGACTGAGTGATCCCCCTCCGTGCTGCACTGCACAGAAGTCTCCTTCCCTCCCAGTCTTGCTGTCAGAGCTCAGAACGTGCTCCAGGGTTTCGTGGTGCGTCCCCAAAACTAGGGGATGATTTCCCTTGAAGTCACGCCCCCATCTCTCAGAACAGTGACATTCTGTCACCACAAGGTCCCCTTGGGTGGGAACACCTGCCTTGCCTCTCTGCATCTTTCATTCTTTGTTCTCTGCTTTCTTGCTCAGTCCTTGGCCCCAGAGAAGCTCCCATTGCTGAAAAGAGCCGCTGCCTCTGGGGCGGCTGCCCCACATTTTACATCTGACTCTTCAAGTTTTCTGTGTGATACCATGTCCTTTTTTCCTCCTTTTATTTTAGGTCGAATGCAATTCACGTCTTGACCCAACCAAAACTACCCTTTTGAAGGTGAGTGCCACTCCAGAATCATTCCAGCCTGCACAAAGACGTTATTTTTGCTGAGGCCGGCTCCAGTTAGGTTTTTGCCTTCCGTAGGTTTAGCTTTAAGAAGTTTGTGGAGAGTCAGTCGGGGCAGTGTTCTCTCCTGCGTGGAGCCGGACTTGGGAGAGTAGAGTTTGTCGGGGGGTTCCTGAATCCCTGCTTTATGGCCGTTTCTCTGTTATCTTCAACCAGCTGGGAAGACCTGCGGGGAGTTAGCAGAGGTGTCCTGCCTCCACCCTGCTCTCAGCCAGCAACAACGGCACTTTTTCTAGCTTTATGCCAGTCCTTCCCATCCTCACCTGCAGCTCTGCCGTGTGCCAGACAGCTGCTCTGTAGAAGTGTAAAGTGACAGGTTTGGGAGGAGTGGCGGGAGGAGCCCCGTTCTCCTGGGCTTCTAGAGTATGGCCCGAGATCACTTGGTAACGCAGCCTCCAAGGTGCTGGCTTCCTTCAGCAGCCGGCTCCTGGAAGACGTATCACCAGGCTTTGCTTTGCCTTTAGAGACGAGATGGTACAAGTGCGCCTCGTGTAGCAGTGCAGCCCGGTGCCGTCAGCCCCGGTGGGGCGGGCAGTGCCGGCGTGGTTCTGGGGTTGTGTTCCTGGGGTGGGAAGGACAGTTCAACCTGCCTGTTGTTTCCTGTTGCAGATGGCCGACTGCGGGGGCCTGCCCCAGGTGGTTCAGGTGAGAAATGCCTCTCTCAGCTCTCCCCCGGCGTTTGGGTTGTACAGAGCCCCTTGCTCTGCTCGCACTAAAGCCACGCTTTCTGTTTCCACAGCCTGGCAAGCTGACTGAAGCCTTCAAGTACTTTGTGCAGGGAATGGGCTACAGTAAGTGGCAAACACAATTTTCTGGTTTGGAGCAGGGTCGTTGTGAAGGGAACTCAGCCTTTCTGGTCCATCTGAGCCCGTTGGCATCTGTGTCCCCACCCATGAGTTAGTGTGGTTGCTGGGAGATCCATCTACGCTGAAAAATCAACTAGTGTGTTAACAAGCCTTAGCCAGCCAGTGTTGTTACCTGACATGTGTTCAATCCGCACTGCAGCTGCAGTGGTGACCCTTTTTTGGTTGCTGGTGTTGGTAAAACCTTGTACGTCCATCTTTTTGCCAGTCCAGAAAAGTGTGCTCCCAAGAACGGTAGGTCTTCTAAAATCTTCTGTGCCTACCTTCTCCGGAGGGGAAGGAGTTGGCAGTTCAGCCTCACGGTTGTGATGGCTACGTGAGAGCTCTTCCCTTTCTCCTTGGACATACCTGTATCTTTCCGACTCTCGGCAGGGGTAAGCGATATGTCAGAGTGAAACCCTCTCATGGCAGAACAGAGCACTGAGTGACTTCTGAGACACCCGGGGAGCCCAGAGGGAGCTGTGCTGTGATCCGGTGCATGCTTGGCTTTCTCCTTGTGCTTGGAGGCAGAAGACGTTGTCAGAGCGTGTCAGGTTGACAGCTGTTCGAGCTCCCTTGCCCCTGGTACTCCAGAGAGCGGGGGACTTCAGGAGAGCGGCTTCTCAGTGCACTAAAGCAACTCTGTCTCCATTGCAGGCACCTTAGCGCAGCTCTGTCTTGCCTGCCAGGGGCCAGGGCTAGGAGACCCCTTCTGTGGGTGAGGAACCTTCAAAAGCTGGAATTACAGGAGGGTTGGTTCACGTGGCTGGTTAACCACTAAGCATGGCCACTGTGACAGCTGAGACACTCCCGATGGTCTCCACACGGCCAGAAGTTCTTTGCCAACTCATGGGCATCAGGACTCAGAAGAAGCTGTCCTTTTCCTTAGAGCTATGTGTAGTTGACATGAACATAGCAGGACAATCATGTTCTCCCAGGCTGGCCAGAAGAGTCTGGCCCTGCAGAGGAGGGTGCCGTGTGAGAAGGCTCCCTCAGCCTCACAGCCTGAGAGCGTTTCAATGTCCACGCCTCTTGTGTTCCTGGTGTTAGTAAATCCAGCAAGTGCTATCGTCAGAGCAAGGACTTCGGCAGCACTTTAGGGGTCAAATATCTTGCAAATAGGATGCACAGCACTGAGGAATGACAGGGGGTAATTTTCTGCTTCCAGAATTAGCAGCTAGTCCCAGAATGGTTTTCCCAACTTTGGTGGACAAGGCTGTGTTGGCATTGCGGGGCTTGGCCAGCAAGGCTTCCTCTCTTGGGGAGAACAGGAGAGAAGCGAATCAGCAGTTTGCCATTTCTAGAAATGCACAAGCCTCGACAGCCGTTCTTGTGCCTTCTGCACGTTGGCTGAAACAGTTGGACCTGCCTGTGCCGAGACTGCAGGTGGAAGGTAATGCCTTGCAGGAGGCTTATAACAGAAATCTGATGCTGTCAACTCAAGGGAAGACATGAATGTGTCTGGAGTTGCAGAGTATACCCCAGTTTCCCCAACGTAGGATAATGACGTCTCTGGCGAGCGGTTGTGGTGTGTTCGGTGGGGAGGCAGGGTCACCAGGTGCGTTGCAATTTCCAGCTAAAGGCATTGAAGAGATCTGGTCCCGACAGATTTTTTAAGTCAGCCGGGCATCTCCCCGAGATGCTCATTAGGAGCTGTTTTCACAAATATTGGGAGCTTTCAGTGCAGCGTGTGAGCTGGGAGTGGAAGGGAAACTAGCTGGGGACCCCAGGAGCAGCGCAGCTGCTAGACGCACACCGCAACTAATTGGCTCTTTCCTGTATTCATCCCTTTCCTTGTCTCATGTTGTTTCCAGTCCCTTATGTGCAGCTCAGCCACCTAAGCACTGAGTCAGGTACCTGCAACTGTGCATCCGCCTCGGCCCGAGTCTGTGTGCTGAGTTGAATGATTCTTCGGGTGCATTGCTCTGTCTCGGCATGTCCTGCTGGCCTGCTGCGGGCTAGGCTGATCCGTTGTACAACGTGTACGCTATGGTTTTTCACCTTTCATTTGTATTTTGTTGATTGTTGCATGACTTAAGCTCTGTGGTTTTCTAGAGTGATGAGACTGACTTTCAAAAGGTCATCTGTAGCCAGCTGCCTTGGTTTGCACAGACACTCACCATGACTGCACTTGCAAAGGATCAGTTACACTTCTGGCATTTGCTCACCGTGGACCTTTTGAAATTGGGCCTTAAGCACCTTGCTTTCGATGTGCAAAGACTTAATTTTGGCAGTGAAGAGCGAGTTTTCTTCCTGAGGGTGTAGCTTTTTTTGTGCTTACCCAGGGACACATTCTGAGTGACTGTGATACTTGCTCTAGGAACTTCCTCCTTTTCTAAGTCCCCCATTTGTTCTTTCTTGCAGTGCCAGCAGCTAGCATGACCCGGCTGATGCGCTCCCGTACTCACTCCTCCTCTAGCGTGGGCTCCGGCGAGAGCATCCGCAGCCGGTCTCATACTAGCAACCATGGTGAAGGAAGCGCTGGAACCCCAGACGGAATTGACCTCCAGGACGCACCTCAAACCATGGAAGTATCCTGTTAGGCAGGAGCCCCTCTTCTGGATTCAGACAACTCCACTCGCCCCCACCGAACCCACTCAGAATCTAGCATTTCATCCAACATGGCATTAACTGTTCTCTCTAACTTGTGCATGCCCATCTGAGCTGCCGCCTCCTTGGTAGTCTGTACTTGGCATTACTTTGGTCCTTTCTGTATGCCCTCGGCATCAGAGCCTCTTTAAAACTCGTTAACATTCCACAGTCTTAGTAAGTCACGTTACTGTACATGCTGATACCATCTCCTTTCTGTGCTGTGTATCAATCCAGATGACAGCCGTTGTCTCCCCTGTTCATTTAAATATAATTCCTGTGGCTTTGTGAGGTTTAGAATTGCTTTCTAGTTGTGCTTCTGCTAAAGGACCCTTGTGGTGCAGTTGGTATGGCATCTGTGGGACGCGGGAAAGCGAGACCAGGGCGATGTGAAACACGAGGCGCTGGAGCAGGCGGAGCTCTTCGGCAGAGCTGTGCCGGCAGCACGGAACCCACCAGAAGGTCTTTGTGTGCCAGGACTCTTGGCAACGCCAGGCAGCCTGGGGAAAACAAACGGTCAGAAACACTGCCTTGGTCTCACCTCTGTGTGTGTTAAGAAGGAGCAGAGCGATTTCTCACCTGAGCCTCCTGAAAGGGCAAAGCAATTAACAAGTAAACTCACACTATCCGAGGTGCACTATGAACCGAGTACAAGGGATTAAACTACAGCAGCCCTGGCCTCCAGACCGCCTTTGCTGACCCTCCGCCTCCCCCGCGCAAGGGCCAGGTGCAGTTAACACCGAGTCGCGATTCTACCCCGGCACAGACGAGTCTTTAAGATCAAGCAGGTTGCGAAACGGGCAGCAGTGCCCCTTGCCAGGGGAGGGATCCAGGAATCTCCCGCACTGCCAGCTCCGCGTTCCGCCGCTGCCCGCCCCGGGCAGGGTGTCTGCGCAGGGGATTAACTGAGGCGCAGGAAATATCAGCGAACGTAAATGACGTCCGGCAGACGGACGTTCGTGTGAGTCGGGTCAGAAGCGTGAGCGGCGAATGCCTCTGTGCAGGTACTATTTACTGCCTTCGTGGAATTCACGATTCTGCTGCTTTTTTACATCTGGCCGGGTCACAGAGGGCGGGAGGCAAATGCCTGCTGCGTGCCAGGGTCTGGCTGTTCATGGGAGAAAAGGGATGAGCGGTCAGGCTGCTACAGGCCTCAATAGCTGAGCAAAACATTCTTTCTTAACTGTTGGGCAGTCCTGACTCACTGGGAGCCAGCTGCTCCGAGGGTCACGCTCACGTTCTGCTCCATTTCAGGTAGGGAATGGGACTGGGAGGCTCTGCCTGAGGGGGACTTTGTACCAGTTATTAAATAAAGCTATAACTTGAGTTTCATTGTTACCCTGCGTGCTCCTGTTGTTTCGCTTGGCTCCACCCGGCTGCCCTGCCGCTTCTGCCGCTTCTGGCGTCTCCCGCCGTGAGAGGGAAACGGCCCCGTGGAAGGGGCAGCCCCGGCCGCCTCCGTGCAGCCGTGCGGGAGCAGCGTGGCCAGGTGCCCCTGGAAGAGGCTGCCTCAAGGCGCTGCAGAACTGGCTTCCGCCAAAATGCAGAAAGAAACTTCCAGCTCGGAGACAGGGGAGCCTAAACGACAGGTTTCCTGCAAAACAGGCAGCCTCCAAAGGAAGGCGAGCGCTGGGAGCTGCCGTCCCTGGCGAACAGTGCTGTGCACAGGCGTGTTTGACGGCTCTAACGCAAAGTTAACCTGCAAACCCCGTGCCGCGGCAGTTGTCGTGACGCGGAAAGGCCGAGGGCAGGTTGGTTTGCACGTCTGCCCCCCGCACCGCAGCCAGGTGCAGGTGGAGCAACACGCAGCAGCTGGTGGTTCAACACAACCGTTTCTTCATCTTCTGCTTTTCAGACCCAGCGTTTGCTCTCAAGTTTCGGGCGTCTGTCAGCTCAGCTCTCACAGACAGCTCGCAGGGACTGAAGAGGGGTTAAACTGCAAGTTATAGTCCTGGTCTTGGGGTGGATTCCTGCAGCCTCGCGCTTTGGCTTCCTGAAGACCTTTGGGGAGGTCGGTGCCGGAGGCGAGACAGTGGTTTCATGAATTGCAAACTGAACGGAAGGCCAGAAACGGGAGAAACTGGCCAGTTGTATTAATGAGCAAGTAGTGAAGTGACCAAGTGATTAAATGAACGAAAATATTAGTTGGAGTCCATAGAAGGCAGGAAGCTTTCAAAGAGAGCAGGCCACCAGGTAGCCCGTGAAGTCCGTTGCTGCTAAAGGCAAGTGCTGGATGCGGAGCGACAGGAGAGCTGATGTCTGCGCAGCTCTGAGCCGTACTGCCGTCTGACCACGCTCAGAAACGGTTCTTCCTCGAGTTCCCCTCTGAAAATACAGCAACAGACCAAAAGGAAGGGAAACGCAATATTAAAATGACAATAAAATGAGTTAAGAGGAAATAATACCACTGCAGGGGTTGGCGCAAGCTCACCATGTGCTGTTTATGATGCTGTGGAGCAGGAGAGTTCAGAGCTACAGGCTGCCCTTGGACAAGGAACACAGGAGAGTAAATAGATGAGGTGTGGGTTTTTTGGGGTTTTTTTTTGTTTTGGTTTGGTTTTTTTTAGCAATTTAGAAGACAGGGTGATTAAGAGGAGAGTTTTGTTGCCATGGTGGTTCATAGGCTTAAGTAAGGCAAGATTTGTAGTGAGGGTTGTCATATATTTTATTACCCCAAGGGTAACTGGAAAAAGGAAACTTGTTTTCACGTAAGCAAGTGGTTTTCCTGGTAACAATGCAAAAAAGCGAAGCTAAATACAAGTTGAGCCATGAGTTTAATAAAAGACCGAAATGTTTCTTTGGGTGGAGCGCGATGCCAGCCAAAGCCAGGAGCAGAGCTTGAGCTCGGGCTTCCCAAGGCTGGGAGCCCAAACCACACCAGCGCTGGCCCCGCTGGCTGCTGGGGCGGGAGCTGGCCATCCGCTGGCGGGGGGGGGGGACACGGGACACGGTTGTGCATTTCCGCACCTTGAGGAGCAGCACTGGGGTTAGACTCCAGCCCTGTAAAACACCAGAGTGGTTCCTAGACCTCTTTCTTCTGGCTGGAGTTGGGATGCCCGGGGAAGGGGCTTGGCCAAGGCTGGGCAGGTGGATGGAGCCGGCACTTTCCAGCTCTTCCACACCCTTAGGACTGAATTCCCAGTTGCTCAAAACCTTGGGACAAGCTCATTCAACCGCACTTGGTGAAATGTGCCCGAGTCAAACTGTTCTTGGCTGCGCCAGATGATGCTGCGAGGAGTAACAGCCAAAAAAATTTTGGTTTGGGAGGTTCAGAAGTGATTCTGGGATTATTTTTTTATTTTTTTCTCCTTGTTTTTAAGCCAGGAGGGAAAGATGGGGAAGGATGTCCATCCTTAGAGGTTTTTCAAGTTGGAGGCACAGCCAAGCTGGTGTAGCTTGTGTCAGTCACCCATTGAGGAGGGAGGAGCTGGGGACACCCACCCCCGACCTCCCCCACCCCTCCCAGAAATGTCCATTATTTGATCTTAACTCCCAAAACACCCTGCCAGGATGGCTGCTGTGGCTCGCTTTGTTTGGAGTCTCGTCCCTCTCCATTGGATCCAAGGTGCGTAAGTTGGCATGTTACTGCCACCCCCTGCCCACCTGCGGCCCGTGGCTGCCGTAGCTCCTGGGAGCATCCTGTGGCCAGGGACGCCCGTGGTTACGCTTTTGCCAGCCCCGTGTGCCGCATTCCCACCCACGCATTAAGCTCAAGGCCCTTTGCCCAGCCCCACTCTCCAGGTTGGGGGGGGGTGGGGGCGTGAGTGGGGTCCATTTTTATTCCCCAGCGCTCACCCAGGAAGGGGCTGGGCTGGGCTCCGGGGGCGGGGGGCTGAGCCGCATTTAGGACAGGTCATGGCACACCAACGGTGGCCCCGGGGACTGCAGCGTGCCTTCACCACCAGCTCCAGGAGCAAATGAATCCGCTCTCAAACGTAACCAACGTACGTTACGGCAAGCCAGCGGTGTCCGAGCTCAGAGCGGGCTCGGGGGAGCCCTGAGCCCCAACAGCCACTTGAGGCCCCAGCAGGCGGCTGCTTTCGTAAGCGCTTTTCCGTGTGCATTTCACACCATCACAGTGGTTTACGAGTGACCAGAAGCTTTCAAGAGCAGAGCATAAACAGCAGCAGGATGTTCAGCCACCGCAGCGTGGCCGGGGCTGGAGGCCACCGAGCAGCCAGCGCCGCAGGAGGGGCACAGCGGGCAGGGGGGGCAGTGCCACAGAACCAGCACAGCACGGGCTGTCCCAGCGCGGGGTGGCAGCGAGAGCAAATCCCAAGGGCTTTCCTCGAGGTGGGGAAAAGGAGGCGTCAGAGCTGCCTGGGGCAGGGGGAGCACTGGGGCTGCCCCCCCATGTAACGTGCTTGGTGCAGAGCAGTGCGGCGCCGGGGGACACCCGTGCACAGCTGCGCCGTGTCCCCACCCAGCACCGTGCGCCGGCCTGAGGGCAGCGCGTGGCCCCGCTGCTGCGGCCACTGCGCCAAGGAGGCACCCCAGGACCCCTGGGGTTTGTCCTGGCTGGGGATGGTGCTTGTCCGGCCTCAACCACTGAGTCCCGGAGCCGGCTCTGCTCCTGCTCAGGTGCTGCCCAGCCCTCCCTCTTGCCCACCCCCAAGCCCCCTGCAGTGACCATAGCATTGGAGCGCGCTCAGGGATCTTTTTTCATAGGCCTTGTCCCCCGTACCGCGGTCCCCGAGGGACACAGCCGAGCAACCTGTTGGCTGAGTGAAAAAGAGAAAACACGGCTCCGCTGCGCGCACACGTCACAGGAAGCGGCGGCAGCCCACAGCCCCCACTCCGGCCTCACACCCCTCGCCGGCAGCACTGCCGGGAGCAGCCCTGGCTCCAGGACCCAAAACCACCCAGCCGTAGAGCAGAGGGACGAGGGCGAACCAAGCGGGTCTTACCGTGCGCCGAGGGAGACGCACCGCACCAGAGGGACGCTCTGCAACCTGGTGCCCTGAGGACCCACCATGGGGGAGAAACACCACACAGGGCAGAGCCCAGCTGGTGTCTGCCCGGCCCCGATGGCTCTTGCACAATGGTGACAGCAGCGAGGGGCAGGTAAGTGGGGTTTGTCCCCTCACTGAGGGCAGCAGCGGGTCTGGGGTGGGGAGCTCATCCTGTGGTGGGTCACACACAGCTTCAGCTCCATGGCCGAGGAACTGAAACAGGCAGAGGGGTGTCCCCATCGCCGCTGTGCTCCCCGTGGGGACCGGCAGCTTGCAGCATTGGGACGGGGTGCCCCATTCCCTGGGGGACACTGGGCTGGGGCGGGACGGCAGCACCGAGCATGGCCAGGGGCACAGGGCTATCTTGGGGATGTGGATGCCCCGTCCTGGGGAGGGACCCCAGCTGGGGCTGTGAGTCTCCCCAGCTGCCCTCGGGAACGCAGCAGGGAGGTGGTTTCCTCAAAGGGCTCCCCAGGGAGCTGCTGCCAGGCTCAGCCCCAGCCCTGGCCCTGCCTTTCTCGGGAGCCACCGTGCTGGCATCACCCCCCAGCAACGCCCTGCCCCACGACCCATGAGCCTGCACCCCGACACGGCCATGCCACGGGGCTCATGGCTCTGCAGGGGGCCGACCCTGGGCCCGTGGTGCTGCTGGTGTCAGGCCTGAGCCTCTCCTTCCAGTCAGCAGCAGCCACGGCCAAGGCCGGGTGCTGAAGCCGAGGGATGGGGAGCCTGCCCAGCCGGGAGAAGCCGCTCAGCATCCCGCCAGTGGTTGCCGACACCATGCAGCCCCCGCCGCCCACACAGACGGGTAAGTGCCTGGCAACTGCCAGCTTGCCCGGCCTCCCACCCCAGCTGGGGGCTCTGAGCCCCCTCGCCTTCCCCACAGCCCCCAGCAGCTTCCTGGCCGTGGCCCTCTGCGACTTCCCCTCCGGCACAGGGGCAGCCACTGTCCTGAGGATGGGGGAGCAGCTCCGCGTCCTCTCTGAGTAAGTCCCCACACGCAGCGGGCACTCCCGACCAGTGCGCAGCCCCCAGGGCCGTGACGGTGACACCCATCCTGGGGGTCCCCTCCCTGCCCCCAGCAGCCTCAGCCCCTCAGGATGGCTTGTCCCTCTTCCCTGCAGGGATGGGGAGTGGTGGCTGGTGGCATCCGAGGCGTCTGGCAAGGAGTGCCACATCCCCAGCAGCTGCGTGGCCAAGGTCAGGCACAGGTAAATGCTGGGAAGGGTCCGTCTCCGGGGACATGGCCCCACCACAGAGAGCCTAGCCAACCTCCAGGCCAACCCCCAGCCACCGTGCTGGGACACCCTGCCCTGTTCCTCTCCCTGGGCCATCGAGCAGCACCGGGACTCGGGGAGGTGGGGCGGCATCCTAGGGTGCCCCCAGGACAGGTGGTGCTGCACCCCGAGCTGTCCCCTCCATCACAGCCGGGGCAAGACGGGCCCTAGGTGTCCCTGCGCAGCCCCGAGAGGCTCTGCCAACACCCGCTGCCCGCACAGGTGGCTGTACGAGGGCGTCAGCCGGCAGAAGGCGGAGGAGCTGCTGCTCCAGCCGGGCAACCGCAGTGGGTCCTTCCTGATACGGGAGAGCCAGACCAGGCGAGGTGAGAGCCCTCCGGCGCCGTCTGCTGCACCCCCTCCCGGCCATCCCCGCTGGGGTGCTGAGCGGGGCCGAGCCTCCATCGCACGCACCTGGTGGGGCCTGCCCTGGGTGGCTGTTTCCTGGCACCGCTGCTCCCCGCTGCGTGCTGAGCCTCTGCCACGGGGCCCCGAATGAAAAAAACCCAAACCAACCAGCAGTAGGCTTCCTGCAGCTTTTGGTTAAAGCGGAGACGTGAAAAGGTTCAGCCTCTGAAGTGAAGGGCGGCCCCCCCTCACGATGAGGTGCCAAGGGGACCCCAGGAGGCCGCTGGGTGCCCCAGTGCCCGCGGCTGAGGCACCAGCGCAGCGTGCACAGCCCTGCGGCCTCCAGGGCACCAAGCGGGGGGCGCGGGGCTGGGGGTCGCCTATCCCCGCACAGCACCCAAAAGCAGACGCTGGGGCACAGAGCCACAGCACGCGAGCCTGGGGGGGGGGTAGGACACAATAGGCAGCTCCCTGCAGCCATCCCCCGACCTACCCCTGCCACAGTCCCGGGTCCGGAGGTGCTCAGGGCACGGGGCTGGCCCTGGGACGCTCGCAGCCCCAAGGGGAGGTGGGTGCTGCCGGCCAGCCCTGGGGGAGAGCACGGGGCAGCGGGGCTGAGTACGTGGGTGCCCACGGCATCCCGGCCCCCTGCCCCTCGCCCCGGCAGGCTGCTACTCGCTGTCGGTGCGCCGCAGTGAGCGCGCCTCCTGGGACTCGGTGACACACTACCGCATCCACCGCCTGGAGAACGGCTGGCTCTACATCTCGCCCCGGCTCACCTTCCCCAGCCTGCAGGACCTGGTGGACCACTACTCCGGTAACGCCCCAGCGGCCCCCCAGGCTGGGGAGGGAGGGAGGGAGGGGGGAGAGGTGGTGGCCAGGGCTGGGGTGCAGGTTCGGGGGGATCCTGCTGACGCTGCTGGCTCCCTGCCCAGAGTTGGGAGAGGGGCTGTGCTGCCCCCTCGGGGAGCCCTGCTCCACGGAAGGGACGAAGGTGGCCCCAGTCCCCACCATGCCCGCTGTGGTGAAGAAGCCATCACTCAAGTGGGACAAGATCGACAGGTAGGGAGGGCTGGGGCTCCCCCCACCGCCCCTGCCAGACCCTCGGGGGTCTGGGGGCTGCCCGCTGACCATCCCCCGTCCGCCTTCCCGCAGCTCCCTCCTGTTCTCAGAGGCCACGTCCCCGCCGGAGGAGGACTCTCCCATCAGCCTGGGCCTGCGAGAAGCCATCAGCTCCTACCTCCTCCTGACCGAGACGGCCGCCCCGGAGCTGGGCCCTGCCGGGAAGGGGGCGAAGAGCAGCTGAGGGCAGGCCCCTCCTTGTCCACAGCCCCACGGCAGACCCCTGGCCCTCGTGAAGGCATTGGCCTGGGAGCCAGGTGCCCAGGGCCAGTGGCCTGGACATGGGACAGCTGAGACCAAGGTGGGGACGGTCAGGCGATGCTGGAGGAAGGGGTGGCCCCAGGGCCTGTCCTCCCCAAAGCTGGGCGCTTTGGGACGTGACGTTTGAGCACCCCGAGTGGCGCCCGTGGGAGGAGACGGCAGAGGCTGTAGACAGCGCTCCCACAGCGGCGGGGGAAGGGGACGCAAACGCCCAACCAGCCACAGGCTGGCCCAGGTGGGGGAACAGCCCGACCCCGTCAGACCCCTCAAGCTGATGCACAGACTTTTTTGGGGTGAGGTGGCCACGCAGCAGGACAGGGCCTGGGCGCAGCAGCTGCAGACCCTTGTGCTCGCACCCACCCGTAACTCACCCCTCTGCTTGCGGGGACCAGCGGAGCAGCAGCTGTGAGGAAACCGGGCTCTTACTGCACCCAGAAGAGCCGATCTCTAAACCTTTTAGCACACAGATTGTACTGGAGTTAAGGTCCATAAAACAGGCTCCTGCTGGACACGCCGCAGTAACCATTTCTGATATCTTAATTAAAGGGCGTCTCGTTCACTGTGGAGGGTTTGTGAATAAATCGTGAACTGCCAGCTGCAACCGCAGGGCGAGTTTCCACCCGCCGCAGCCTGAGGGGTTTTGCTTCTGCCACAGCCATCGCCCCAGCCCCGGCCCCAGCTTTCCCCAACCTGGGCCGAGCCAAGGGCCACGGGGCAAGGTCTGGTCCTCGGCCAACTCGCTTAGGGCAAATAAACGAGCCCTAGAGGTTTAAAAATGTTTAATGTCACAACTGCTGGTGTAGGAGCAGCAGGGAAGGAAAAAGGTCCATGCCAGGACTAGATGATCCAAAAAGGCAGGATGCAAATACTCACGTCCAAACCTGATCTAAGTTACACCTCTGAGCTAGAGGGGGCCTTAAAAGCAGCAGAAACACCTCAGACCAGCAGCACACCTGAGCCTTCACTTTCAACAGCCCCTTCTCAGCAAAGCAGAGCCTGGGGAAAGCGCCCAAAGCTTCCTCTGCAGCCAGAGCCAGCGTGGAAGCAGTTTCACCGCTTGGTGCCATCCCTTCCTTCCTTTCCTTGCACCCAGAGCCCGGTGCAGCAGGACAGCCCTCACCTCACATGCTCAAATCTACTCTTCGTTTTCATGTCTGATGAGCTCACTCTTGCAAACCCACCATCACACTCTCATTTCCTTCCACGCAGCAGCCCAGATCTTCACGCACCTGCTCAGCCGCCAGCCTCGAGCCCCGGTGTCTGCTGGGCACAGGACACGGGTTTATCCCTCAGCCTTGACCTTGTCCTGCAGCCAGCCGAGCCCACTGCCGCCACCCGGGGGGGCAGCCCAGAGGGTTTTGCTTCCTTCAGTTTTGCCATGAACCCCCCACTGTGAAGGAAGGGCAGCCCTTGGCCATCCTTCCTCCACCTCCAACCTGAAGCCAGGTTGCTGGATGCCTTTACACCACAGTGATGGTTCTACCTCGGACTGGAGGCAGCCACACTCAAGAAACTGCTTCTCCGATATTTGTATCCTGCTGACTGGGAAGATGGGAAATGATGGGAAATACCTGGCTGGAAAGCCTATTTGAATCCTTCCCCAGCGCTGGCAGCCTCCAAGCCCTCCTCCTTCCCAGCCCCACCATTGTTCCCTTTTCTGGGCACACTTCACTCATGCTGGGGAACATCTTCTGAGGCCCCCAGAGCAGCGGGGAGGTGGCACACTGGGCAGTGGAGGGCAAAAGCCAGATGCCGAACCAGGTTCTTTTAACAGTGGAAGAGGCAGAGGCCAGTCCCAACATCTCCCAGCAGTAGCTCTCTCCCCAGACAGGGGAGGGCAGCACCGGACTGGGATGCTGAAAGCTGCGAAGGGACAGAACAAGCCCCGAGGAGACCCACTGGTTCCAGAGCAGCAGAGGACCTGCTAGCTGCCTCAGCCCCCAAGGGTGGGCAGCCACGGAGACTCAGCAAGGACAGGGACTGTCCTCACCAGAGTTGCTCCAAGTGCCCAGGACACTCATGGGAATAGACGCTTCTCAGATGCTCTCCACCGTGTCAGGGGCACACCAAGCTTGCAGAGCTGCGGGCACTTCAGCCAGATCAGCCGTACTGTGGAGAGCACTGATCTCCTCCGACAGCTTTGTCACTGTCCTCCTCTGAGGTGACAAGTATTTAGTGACATCCAGATGTGCAACCTTGCCATACAAGCCTATGCTCTGCCACCTGAAACCAGAGTGCGTGTGCATCTCTTTCACAAGAGCATTCTTTCACCAGCATTTGCAGGGAGCAAAGGGACTCCTCTGGGGGAGCTGCAAAGTAGCCAAAGTATCTCCAGTAGCTTTGGAGCGCTGTTCAGAGGATGCAGCCGTTTCTGGAGCCTAGATTCAGTGTGGCATTGAGCAATCCATTACTCCACTTGTCACGAGGGTACGAAAACCCACCACTTCATGAGCAGGTCCTTCCCTTGGTGACTCTTGCAACAGTGTATGTACTCAACCTGCATAAACCCACCAGTCTGAAAGCTCAGGAGGTGCACACAACTCCTCTCCTCCTCCTGAGCCCAACGCACCCAACATCCCTAAACAATAGGAAACGGGGCCCACGCCATCCTTGACAACTTAGTGTGCAGTGTTAAACCAGGACTGTGGCATCATTCAGCCTCTACTGACCGAACACCTCGATGGCACACAAGCACCACCAGCAGAAACACCCTGCAGGCAGAACACGACAAGTTCCAGCTTTTTTGTTGGTTTGGTCTGTTTTGCTGTCTGCAAACAGGAGAAAACCACGGTATTTTCTGTTTTTAACTACCTGCCTATTTGAACACGGACATTTCTGGTGAGCTGTACCGGGTTTTTTTCCCCTTCACAAGAGAGTTGCTACACAAACACAGAAGGATTAATACAAAGATATTAGATACTCTTCAAAATAACCGTAATAGCTTGAGGTGCTCAATGCCGCCACTGGAAAAGCCAACCCAAGTATCAGTCGTGGACGCTTTTGCAATGTGATGAAACACCAGGGCTGCAGCGGCAGCAGTGGTACTCTAGCACCATGATGAGCACGAACGAGATCCATGGTCTGGACGATGATCAACAGCAGATCATGCAATAGAAGAGGTGATGTTCTGGACAAATACCAGCAAGAATATTCAAATGGTTGTGTCAGATTTCTTAGGCCGAGGAACTCCAAGGTGAATCTATCCATATGAAGGCTCACAGATGGCTTAGCAACTCCTTCCCGATGTGAGCCTGCCCCTACAAGCCTTAAGATCAAGCAGGTCAAAAACCAACCAAACAAAAAACCCACAACAAATACCTAAAAAAAAAACCCCAAACCAAACCCAGGAGACACATTCCCAGAAACACGGCTAGCCACAGCACCCATTTCATCAAATTATTTCAAATTCGGATCACATCTTCAAAACCTGATGTTGACGTTTAAGTGATCAGTAGAGACCTACACGATCCGATCAAACCATGAAACACATGCCTGTGCCTGCCCTCAGTTTCTCCAGGCTTCACAAGCTGGGATCTAGCAGAGCGATGCGCCCTCTAGCCTTAAAATCTAGGAGTTTTACAGGAATCTTGTTTTGAAATTAGGAAAGGACAAAGGAATAAACTTGTTTTCCTCCTGCTGGGGAAACTAGAGGGGAAGAGATGGAACCAGAAATGCAGCTGGAGGTGCATCAATGCCTGCCCCTGCCTTCAGGCCCACCCTGTACCAGGTAGACTTTCTCTCCAACACTTCCCAGCTTCTCCCCTTCCCACGCCTACGCATTTTCCGTATGGATTGTTTAAATACATCTAAAGCTCCTTCCTTGGCATTAACGCTGAAGCAGCACTCCCTCACACCGCAAACACGCAGCGGCTACAGCAAGGTTGCTGCTGCTGCCCAGCCGTATGACAGCGGCTCGCAGAACGTCACACGCGCAGCTCCAGCGCGTTGCTCCCTTCCGGCTCAGCCCTCCCAAACCTACCTGAGTCTCAACTGCTAGCCCGCTGCTGCACAGGCACAACACATTTCCACCTGAAAATTGTATAGAAATGACGTATTTTTCCTCTCTGCAGTTTGCACTGTACGGCTGACAGCACTTGTCCCAATTCATCTCTCTTGGGGACTGTGCAGGGAAGCTACGCCTTCAGGTGTCTCTGCAGCCCTGGAACGAGCATCCTGGCTTCACGCTCCTCTCCCAGCGCAGAATTCTCATACGCACGCCTCCTGTCAAACGACAGTACCTGCATTTCGATGCTACGTGAAGAAAAAAAGCCCAAAATTATTTTACCGAAGAATCATTAATTGAAACAGACTTTACTAAGACTTAACCAACAAAAACCTATTTATTTATTCCAAACACCAAGATACAGAAGTTTTCAAGTTTTGCAAATATTGCTCCAAAGCAAAATTCTATATACAGCGCCCTCGGTTCTAATAGTGCATAAACAAAGACAAATATGTATCCACAGTGCAATGTATGCTCATTTCATCAAGGCTCCACGTTGCATTCACTTACCAGTGATTCAAAGAAACAAAAAAAAGTGACCTGCCGGACCGAACAGTTGGTCCGCACTAAGAAATAACAATGTGGAAACTTGCAAAAACAGGGACAAAAATGAATCCAGGCAGAGCACAATAAAGAATCTTTCCCGAACACGAGAAATGCTACTCTATTTTAAATAAATAGCTTCAGTCTTTATCTGCAAGGGCCTCCCTAGCTCTACTAAAGGAAAACAAAGTCTCCAGTATTTTGTCATTTGATCCACCCATCAGAACCACCTTTTCTTCCAAATCTGAAGTACTGCCCTGAGCAAAAACAAACTGGCAAAGTAAAAAGGTACAAACACACACACAAAAGGCAATTGCTTGGGAAGAGGACGTTCCACTCAGGAGTGAAGAGTCTGCTCAGGGACTGAACTGCTTTCACACCCTCAAACCGTAAGCACAGCTGCCTGGTTAACACCGCAGCGATGCTCCCCGAGAGACGCCTGGTCGGAGTGCTTGCTTTACAGATTTCAACCGAGGAACGCCCTTCTGGTTGATGTCAACTGAAACCACCCAAAAACCTTCAGAGTCGGCTGGGGCGCTCCTTCTGACGCTGCGCTGGTTGTCTGGTTACTGCTGCCTGCGCTGGAGTTACTAGACAGTATACATGAATTCAGGTGCCACTAACAGGAATGAGACAAGGTATAAGCATTGGTCTCATTTTCAGAGAGCAAAGTGATTCTTAAATATCATGTAAGCTTTATTCCGATCATGTTACAGAAAAATAAATTTATTTTTCTGCTGTACATACGTTGTATTCACTATACGCCAACTAGTACTAAAAAACTGGGAGACAAATTATTCCCTGAAGTGAGTCTTGGCACAACAGCCTTAGTTACTACTCAGAGTAGCTTAATTATTTTGTTTTCTGAAGGAAATGAAATACTCACTGTGTAGATACCGTTAACTCCTACAATAACATTGGATATTTCAAGTTTACATTATTCTTTGCAGTATACAAATGCGAGAGATTCATATCCAAAATCAGTAATTTGTACAGCTACGGGCCTTTCAATTACAACTGTGCTTAAACTTTACCCTTTGGTGGTACCATCAACACGCAGTAAAGCCAGGGTAACAAATTCAACTTTTAAAGGACACCCTCTCACTGCAACAACAGCCTACCATCTTCCACTGTGAGCTTAACTCAGCAACGTTCGGGAAAGAAAATAGTCACAACCATTATTTATGGAGCTATGATCTGCAGCTGAAAGACTTTTAACGTCTCAAATACTTACAATACACCAACATTTCAAAAGGTACTGTATAACGTGACTTTAACATAAGCAGCATTTTCACCTTGCTCTCACAAAGTAATACAAACCAAAAAAATTAAATCTTAAGGTATAAAAAGGGACTCTGTGAACATACACCGTTTAAGATAACAACCCACTCACTGTCTGCGAGGACAGTACCTCATGCATAGATCTTGAGGCTTTATTTACACAAATATAAAATAAACTGATTCCCAAAACCACACATTCAGAGTAAGTCTTTACAATAAACACGTTCAGAGTATTGAAAAAAGTCTACATTTCAAAATATAACCGGAATGGCAGTTATTAACAAATGGGTAGAAAACTACGTAACGTCCATTACAGACCTCGCTGAAGTCCGGAACTCCGAGCGCAGTCTCCCGGCAGCAGTATTTCATACTGCCCCAACAAGGGTGTCCCACCAGCACTGCTTCAGGAGGCACAGCGTGGCCGTGTTTAAGAGCTCAAGAACACACATCAACACACCGTCAACGGGTTTCCCCAGTACCAAGTCGTGTGATAGCGACAGGATAAATATGGAAAACAATCATTTATTCTGAAAGTAAGTGCAATCCACCTGTGACCTTCTGCTACATTATTTAACGTAAGAAAAGTGGGGTTTAGGCCACTGTTACTTGCAAACCTCCACCTAACACTTTATAGTTAAGAGCTGGACATTCATACTTACTAAGCCTGAAAACTGTTACAACATTTCCTAATGATTAAATACTGTGTGCTATTATGCATAAACCAGAAGGAATAGAACATGACATGTCACTTAAACTATGCAAAGTTATTTACAACCTCCGTCAACTAAACATTTTTGGCTCTTAGAACTCTGTTCTTCAGTGGCACAATTTTTAGTCAATTTAATTACGAAACAGTCTATTATTTCAATGAGCAACTTGTAAGGAGTGAAAATTTAAGTGTAATTCATCAACCAACACCCGAGCTCTGAAGACAACAGTATGACCTCTTCCGTATCGTTTCAATTGCCTAATAAACTCAAAATTATGAGGAGATAAAATAACCTTCTTGCTGTTCTTTGAACAGCACTTCTTCACAAATCCCTGAAGTCAATCTGCATCACATGCAACCAGCATGCTAATTTCATTTAAATACACAGAGCTGTTCAAATCAGATGCTCCAACTTCACACTCAGTGAGTCTCCGACACGTTCTAGTATCATGTTGAGCAGCAAAGCGCTATCTGTTGCACTTTGCCTAGGTCCGTTATAAGCTGCTTTATACAATGTTTGAGTTGTGGGAGTCGAGCTAGTGGTTCTGGCGGTTCCAGCTCTCCTGTATAATCCAGCCAACTCTCCAAAACTGCAGAGAAAAAACAAATCTGTCACTATTCCAATTCTCAACAAATTGATAACTTTAAGTCACAAGATGGGAATTCTTTAAATCTTTTGGGAATCTTGAGAGCGCAGTGGGCAACGTTTTTAAACACACAGCATTTGAGAAATCAGAAAACCGGGCTCCTCACACCAGTCTTTGCAAATAGCTTTTGATACATGACAAAATTATTCGGGGCGGGGGTGGGGGGAGCAGGGGGGAAGGAGAAGAGAAAAAAGCAAGCAGGTGTTCCTAGCAGAAAGCAAGGAAGGAAAATTCAGGGCTAGATATTGTGAAGATCCTAAAAGGGTAGGACTACGCTAATGGAAGAAGTCTGCCATCAATACAGGATACAATTGGCCAAGAGAGAATCACAGAATGGTTCGGGTTGGAAAGGACCTTAAAGATCATCTAGTTCCGACCCCCCTGCCCTGGGCAGGGACACCTCCCACCAGAGCAGGATCGAATCCTGAAGAGAAGAACAGAAGATAGATTCCCCATGGGAGAACTAGGTAACAGAAAACGGGGATGTAATCCAAAAGCACAGGCAGCAGACTAGCGCACAAACAAAGTGAATTCCTGTTCTAAAGCTTCTCAGCAGGAAACAAGAACCAGAAATACTACTGACCAAAAGACAACTCGGGCGACAATGTAATATGACCACAAGAAAGGTGGTCAGAATGACCTGTGATCAGTTCACGGGACAGGACAGTACTGCCGAAGGAGACTGAAGCCCTGAAGACAGAATACATGTGCCAAGAGAAGCAGCAGTGGCCATTGCCACTAACGAGATCAACAGGCTAGTTCAGCCTAAGGGCCATATCTGCCGAGGAACTGGTGGGCATTACCCAAGTACTGACACATCCAGCCTTGAAATACGAGAGTTACTGATGAGAGCAGCAATGCTCTGAGCAGCCCTCCAGCTCAACAGCAGATAGAAGCCGCCTGACCTTTGTGAACCAGAGCTTCTCCGTTTATGAAACGGGCATTATGATTACAGGCCTGATTGACCTTCATTACCTGAATTATGCCTTCATTTGTTCAATCTTTCGGTACCTTACTGAACTACAAAGAGAGGAGTTTTACTTTGGCAAGGGTCAGATTCCCAATACCCTTGCGTTGTAACCACTACACAACCAAATGATCACGCTTAAAAGATATTAAGGAAAAGAACTATCCTGGATTGTTCAAAGAAACACATAAAGGGTTTAGAAATTTTCTATTACTAGGAAAAAAAAATTCAAGGAGACACTTAAGTAAAGAATTTGGAAGAGACAGGAAAAGACAAGGGCCTTGTGCACCAAAGAGGCCTCCTAGCATAGGCTAACACAGACAGCAAAGCCCTGAAGAACAGGGAAGTTCAGATACACAGAAGAGCTATGAAAAAAATGACAAAAAACCTGAAAGCAAAAAGACATGGAAGATATTCCACTACATCATCATCATCTGATGCAAGTATTTAGGTGTGTTCTCACTGGAACTTTTTCTATAGAATTCCGTTCAGTTTTAATTTGATCTTTGTTTTAAAATCCACTCCCCCCAAGCCCAGCAGCATGTCTGTACACGCAGTACTTCTGACAAAGCAACGATTGTCTCTTTGTAGGTCTGCAGAAGTAAAATCCAAGTTAACATGTTTTGAACAGGTAATTCAGTTAAATACAGTTAGCTTTTGAAATCGAATAATGTTACCTACCATCTAGCTCCTTCTCAATGAAATCCATTCTGTGTATGACTTCATCTTGCAGAGATTCCACATGAGCTAAAAGATTCAGCTGCCACTGTAGCTGCGAGTTCACAACTCCTTCTTTGTCTTTTTCCAGCAATTTCATTTCAATAGCTTCCTCTGGAGAGACTTTCTTAGAGACAGACTCTCTTACCTAGCAGAAATACACGCATTAAGATTTGTAACAGTGAAACAGAACTGGAGAGCCAGACTGTCTGGCTCCTCACAGTTACCCAAGCTAATTGCTCAACTAATCTTAGGTTAGCGGAGGATAGAGAGACACAGAGAAGAGATCATACACAAATATTAAGCAGTTTGGGCAAGAGGATCTAAATACAGACGTGCTTTTATAGGTATTTTGCCAAGACCTATTCTTTGCACTTCACAAGCATCTGATTTTCAAAAAATAACATATATACGTGTATCTAGCTCCCCGCCAGCTTCCAGCTGGAAGATACTGCACTTAATCTGTGCATCCTAGGGAACATTAAAGCCATTTTTAACACAACTGTAATCAAATAAAGAGCAAATGATTTTGCAGTGAGAAGGAATTAGAAGGAATCTAATCTCAATTCTACTAAAACTTTCATTGAAGCATCTAGAAAAAAACCCCAAACATCACCACCAGTTACAAAACTTGACTACACTGTCAGCAGTATTGATTCCACTCCCCTACTTTTTTCATAATTCTGCTGAAATACGACAGGATTTAGAAGACAGCTCCTAAAAGACTGCGGAACTGAAATATATGCCTTTCTCGGAAATAAAGTAATCTCAATTGAGAGAAGTTAAAGAGGACATAAATTACAGCTTACATATGTATAAAATAAAAGCTAAATAACCTTCTAACCTGAAAAAAGGCAGGTCAGTATTTCCCAGATGCTTTCCAACATCTCTCAAACTGTATTTCATATGACGTGGCACTAACTAATTGAAGGAAAATTTTTGCATTGGGGTGTAGAAAGGCAGGTCTCAGAGACCTGACAATGAGAATTAACAGTCGAAAAGATCAAACTGGAGTGCTCCAGTAGGAAGAGGACGATACAGGAGTGTTCCACGGTGATCATTCTTAAAAACTCAGTTCAGGGTGCTCCTCTTTTTTTTCCCCCACCATGAAATGCTGCCTGAGGAACACGGAACTAATTTAGTTAATGTAACTATTAAAAGCAACATGGGAATGAGATGGAAATAACTAAAAGGTGGAATACCAGTGTATTCAGTAGTACCATATATGCTTGCCTTGTTGTCTCTCTATTCTTCTGCTAGTGTTTATTTTTACATTTAACACACATAAAACTAAGCAGCAATGAACTGCCAGTGGACCATAACGCGTGTTCCACAGACTATGCAGATGATTAAAGGTCCAGAAGTCCTCTTCAACCTGCCTTTTTTTTTTTTTTAAAATTTTTATTTGAAGTGGAGGGGCTGATGGTGTCTATTGTTTTAATTTGAACTGGCAACTTAAATTTAACAGTACAGGAGAAAATCAATACAAATACCTTAGAGTAATTGTGTTTGGATTCGTTTTCCATCTTGCATATTTCTCGGTCCAGATTCCAGCCAAATCTCTCCGACAGGGCATCATCCCCGTTTTCCCTTATTCTGTTTACTCCATCATCCATGGCTGAACCTCTTGTTTCCACAACCAGTCTCTGCTCTATTGCAGGGTAGTAGGCTCGAGGCTTCTGGTAACAGTGTTCACTCGTAATGTAAGATTCCTCCACGGAAGGAATAGTTGAGGGTTTCTCAACTGTCCCATTCCAAGTTCTGTAACTTGTCGTCTCCTCTTTGCAACAGTCTTCCTCAATGTGAATGATGTGCTTTGTATGAATTTTTTCATCCACTGTAATGTGCTTCCATGGGTGGCACCAAAGCTTTAGGTCAGGATGTTCTTTACTTCTGTTTAAACATAAAAAAAGTAAACCACCGAAATTTAAACGTCAAAGTGACTGACCAAACTATCCTATTACATAAAGAAATTAAGTAAGAATATTTGAACTACTACATGCTTTAGCCATCATAATCAGTTAAAAAAAATCCCCAATATTCTGAAATAATATGATTTCACTGACCTCATTTATGTGTCTTTCTACAATGTTCAGTTATGTTCGCTATTTTCAGTTCTACAACATGGTATATAAGCCCAGTGTTGGCATTACGAAAAAAGTTGAGAATATATTTCCAATAGACACATACAACTTTTCACTAATGTTGCCGTTGAAGGAGCATTTTCCTTCAATATTTGCAATTTATTAACAGCATAAACTCATTTTCATTGGGGTACTAGTAAGGTAAGTCAAATACACTGAAGCTAAACTCAGATTTTAACAGTTTTAAACACTAGTAAAACAAGAAGACCCCTCAAACCACTCAGTATCAAACATTAGCCTGTAGTTCCCCAAAACAGACTTCAAAATTCAATCCACTGATCTTTTTTAGCCCTCTAGTAACAACAACTGGGGACTTGGGGTGGTGGTAGCGCAGAACTTCTTTATTATTTCCTTTGAAACTTTAACTTTCCTTTAAATCCCAAAATGCTGAGGAAACTCTACTGCCTGGTACACTGTAGTCCCCCCACCTGCTTCTTACAAAAATTCTTATTTTTAATGTTTTCAAATTGACTAATGGGTTATTTATTCCAGCAGCAGAGACAGCTATAGGTATCAGATTCTTACATGGATATAAAGACCAAATAAGAAGAATTTAGAGTGAGTGTTGTAACTGATACTGTCCTTCCACATGTCTGTCAGGCATTAAAACAGCAGTAAAAAGGAGAGCAAAGCAGAATCACTCTGCTTACCTTCAAAGGGTAGGCAGCTTATCTGCTACGGGCTGCAAGAATGCAGCAGAAGCAAATCCTGACCCTAAAGCACCTGCATTCAGCTGCACAGAAAGGGGGGGGTGGGGGTGTCTGCCCCAAACCCCCACTCTGTGCTTCCCTGAAAGCAAAGGCAGAGGGACTCACTCCTTTAACCTGATCCAGCTTTTCCAGCTGTTAGCCGAACCACTCAGCAAAACACGACCATTTTACTTCCAAAGTAACTGCTTTCTAATCTGTCCTACAGCAGTAAGGTTCCTTCAGCGTCTATCAGAGGCAACGACAGTTTCTACACCTGCCGAGGACGTGCTCAGGCCACTGTGTACAAGCACCTCTACCTCCAGTGACGGGTGTCTATGGCATCGCTGGTGAGCAATTCTGAAGGCATACCTCGGAAAACGAAAGCCAAGTGCTCATTTACCAAAGCTTTCTACTCCAACTCCACTGATATTCTACACCTAAAAGGCCTTGTTTTGCTCAGCAAAGAGCAAGGGATAACTTTACAGAGGACAGAAAACTGAAAGATGATGCACCATCTACATGAAGATAAAAATTCAAGCGCTTAATACTTGAGCAACCTTTCAACTATTGCGTTCTGATGGCTGATTCTCCTTCTCATGCACCGAAGCTGTCACTGTCACTTCTGAGCCTTTGCCACCTCCTGGAAACACTGAGCAACACTCTCCTAATAATTTCAGGCAGCTGTGAAATCCTCTCCTCTCCTCTGGTAGATCTGCATCAACAATACAGTCATTCTAATTCAACAGTTTTTAAAATCCTTTCTGATTTATGTAATAAAGAAAATGAGGGGTTACCGTTTTTAACAAGATGGTCCTAACAGGACCACGTGTCATCTTTAATTAAACCAGGTCATCACACCAACTTTCGGGATGGGACAGAAAAGGAACAAAAACGTGTTACAAGCATCACATACCTGCCCAGTGCTCCATGTCTCAGTACTATGCGATTTTCAGTTTACTCTACAGCTGGAAAGGCACAATCTGAAGCCTTGCTGTTTCAGAAAAGGCCTAAGCAATGGTCTTAAATATTTGCGTTCTGCCCTCTCCAAAGAGGAAAAGGGTTACTTACAGATCTGCCTAAAGGATACCATAACGGAAAAGCAAAAACTTATGTTAAAATTGCTACTCTTTTGCTTTAAGCATCATTCCACTGTTAAAGCATTTCAAGTACTGCCAGCGGCCCTACTGCATCGCTACAGAGTAAATTTAAGGGGAAAAAGTTCTAAAGAACTCTGGAAACACTAAAAGCTTTGCTTTCCAAATAGCTGCTGCTGTGCAATTTCTCAACTAATAAATTATAAATATGGAGTTCAAACAATTTAAAACTGCTGGAATTCAAGTTAGAGAAGGATTTTTTCCGTCATCAGAAAACAGGGATGACTTCAAACAGGAGAAGATGCAGAAAACTTGATTTCTACAGTGACTACAGAACATGGTATTTTTTTCATCTATAGCTGTAATAATCCTTGCCTAGAAATGAGTTACTACAGGCTGCTGAAGCTGCGACTGCTCTCCCGCTACAACAGAGCGACACATTACGCCAAACAAAAAGATTTTATTTCTGCTGGAAAAGCTATAATTTAGAATTACTGGAATGGAAAAGGCAAGCGTTTTAAGAACGCTGCCATAGCTTACGGGCCTACCCTCTTCTTGTTACTTGTATCTACGTAGGTGCTTTAAGAGAAACTGTTGTTATTAGTTTTCTCCCTCTCTCCTTCACACTTTCCCAACCCTTCTACACACATGGTCAATTTATACTCCTCAACACACTTAAACAGTTTTTAAACAGCGAAGTCCGTTTCCGAGATCACATCAGCAATTCAATTATGTCATTATACATCCACAAAGAAGCACAAAACAAGTCTGAATTTCTGATTATTTTTCTACTATTTGAAATCTAATTCGCGTTGAGAACATGCCGACTGATACTTAAATACTGCTTACTGTAGTATGCTCATCTTCAGCTGCAGTCCATGCAGTACTTCTATCACTCTCTGTACATCGCCAAGAAGCTGGTGAGTGGCTACTATCTTCTTGGCATTCTGGTGGGAATAATTTTCTTCCAAAAATGCTAAGCCATGCATGTGACCATTACTTAACCACTCCTTCTCATACCAGTATTTTAAGCTGGACCTCTGACCTAAAGCAACAGTAATGAGCGTGTTAAAATGGAGCATTAACTACGGTATGTTGACATTACCGGTAGTAATTCTGATTATCTCAAAGTCTTGCAACAGCTTATTTGTTCTTATCGATAGTACCAATAAAGACCCCGTAATAGCAGACAAAACCCTGAAGACACGAAGAACTTTTGAAGTGGGAAGTGAGACGATAAAACGCAGCCCAACCGTAAAAAGCATTCAGACCTCAAATTCCAAAGGACATCCACAACAGGTAACGGCAGCTGATGCACACAGAAAAGTGTATGTTAGCAGGGTTATCACACTCCCTGGCAACCATGGTTATAGCTAAAGCTACAGTCTGAATACAGCTCTCTGCAGACAAAAATGCAGCAAAAGGCAGTGAACTTCCTTTCTCCAGCGGTCTTGTTTTTAAGCATCATACATGTATTAGTACAGCCATCCAAAAGTAAATTTTAAAGGAATCAATGATGAGGTTCTGATGGAGAACTTGCTTAAGCCAGGCTATTAACAATGCTAATTTTAGCTTAAGAGGTCAGAATATTAACAGCAGCTGAAATGAAATTATATTAAACATGATAAATACATCAGTAAAAGTAACTTAAGCAGCCAAGCAAAATGGTAGTATCAGGAAAGAGCGTAACTTCAGATGCTTGCTGAATTGCAAAAACAGAAGCAAAAAAATCCAAGCCAAAAACCCAACAAAAGCCCCCCCCCACCCTGTAAAACGTATTGTTACAACAGCTGTTGCCAGGATGCTGAGCATTCTTCTGAGCAACACCACACAATTCACTGGCCTATATACAGCCCAGGCAGCGACCCTACAAAATCAGAGATAATATGGGAGCACAGACTCGGAACAATATTCACAAAAAAAAGTCTCCGATATAAGCAGGTTAATATCGACTAGAAGTTTCAGCAGTTAAGGAGAAGCTTAAAAACACCCCGAACGCAACAGTTCCTAGGCAGCAGAGCAAGCACAAGGGACCGCACTACATGCACGTTACGTTGCAACGCTGCCCATGCGATTAACTTTGGCACAATGAAGCAAAACAACCCTTGGGAAGCTGTGCCGCGAAGTGAGCAGAGCTTGGTCACAGATGTTTATACGCTTTCGGATGGTAGTTACAGAACGGCAGCAAAATGGTTTCTCTATCATGCCCTGTACGAGCATCCACAGACATGAATGACAGTTTCGAAGTTAAAGTCAATACTAACACCCTGTCTCAGTAAAGGAGTTAAAGCAAACGAGCGCGCTTGTAAGCGCACTCAGGCACTAGGCTGTACAGGACACTAATCGATGTTCTGAGGCAAGACCTCCAAACACTCTCAAACAGGAACCAACGCAGGGAAGGAAAAAAATGTTCCAGCTCAATTTTTCCAGCAGATATGCTGTATCAAGCAAGAGATCTTCTAGGTGTGGCCAGAACCATTTTTGGAGACATTCCTGACGTACCCGTATTAACCCCCCATGCATTTATTTTTGCATTAGAGAAGCTAACCATCTGTGACAGAAAATGAAGTTCAGTCCACAAGAGTAAAATCTTGAGTTTTGTAACTCCATTTGGCATCTGCACGACACTGCGATTCTCCAGCTGAAGCGTTACTTTGCGGTGCACCCAGGCACAAGCAGCGCTCTCTTTCTAGGTGCGTGAGCTTAAGAGAAGACACGAGACAATCCAACAGTGCGTGCTTTCTATGGCTTGAACCAGTCTGTCACATCCTAAGTATCTCGATAATGTTTAAGCAAGATTAAATGTTAACAAATCTCTTAAAAATCCCACTTGACAAAAAAAAAAGTCTAAAGTGAGAGTTGGTACAGTTTTTAAAGCAAGATTACGCTAAACTTGCTTTTGTTCCCAATAGTATGAATGGTGCTGTTACAAGTCCCAGCACTAAACTCGGGAAAGCTCCTAAATAAGAGTTTGCTGAATGGCTGCGCCCAGTTTTAAATGCAACTTCTCTGCAGATTCATGAAGTCTGTCTATCCCATTTCAAGCCAACAGCAGATTCACTGAAATTGGTTAGCCACTTTTGCAGTCAAAAAGTTGGATATGTTTTCCAAGACAGAGGTAAAAATTAAACCCAAATAAAAAAAAAGTTTCAGGATCTTCAAAGCGATAGTTTGTAAAAGTTATTAAATTAATTAAACAAAGGAAGTGTTAGTTGTAATCAGTTTTCTACCAAAAAGCATTCTGATAAAGATTTTACTAAATACAAATAGTTCAACTGTGATGGCAAAACTTCGGTTTGAGTGTGTTCTTTAGGTACATTTAAAACCAATTCAAATTGACACAAATCAAAGCAAAATATTTTGAAAACAGAGGGTTTAAATCTGGATGCAAGATACTGTAAAAAAAACTTAAATGTTAAAGCTATTCTATTACTTAGATAACAGAATGCAGGCATAGCGTGTCTTGCTACGAGTACAAACAACATCGGTGTGCGAACTACACAAGCCAGTGAGGTAGGCTATGAAAGAGTCGGGAGTTTTAAACAGCCAAAAAAAAGCAGAGATCACAATCCAAATATGTATATAAACCAAAAAGGTCTTGTGATCGGGCAAACAGAGATTCCATTTTCTCATAATTTATGGAAACGGCCTCAAGCCCGCACCTCACCCGTTTCCACATTCAGCAAGACTTTACAATTCAGAGTAAAAAGTCAGAAAAGATCCACGTAAGTGTAATTTTACCTGCTACGTAAGATGGACTGAGACATTTTAAATACATAGTTAGGAGTAGAGAACATATTGCTTAATCAACTCCGACTGCATTACCCATGATAATTTATATTTGTATTCATCCACATGGATTCCAAGTGCCTTCCCGTAACAAGCACTAGCACGTCGCAGCGGTTGCGAAGCAGCAAGCCTCTGGCTGACTTATTTTAAAGAATGCATAAGCCTGGTCACGCTGGAGGAAAGCTGCAGCCACATCCCGGAAGACGTGCCCGTGGAGAGTCTTTGCTTAAGTTTCCCGAGTGCTTCTAAATTCATTTTCCATACCCAGACAGTACAATCCTTATTACTGATAAATATGTGACAGATGGTCATCAGGGTGAAAACATTAATTTCCATTCCTGTCCAGCTGTAATTCCGCAATATTGGCTCACGTACATTCACATAAATTAATCTTTCTGTATCTATAACTGAACTCAATCACCTATAATGACAGACACAGCTACGGGGGGGAAAAAAAAGTTTAATCTTTGCAATATATACACATAAAAACTAATAAAGTTACTACATATAGAAGAAGGCTCTGTAACCTTAAGTTTCTGTACCTGGAGGATCTTGGCAAATATAGCAGGTATATTTCTCAGGTACATTATCTTCCAGTAAACCCATACAGACTCCATGCTGCCAGCACAGACACTCTTCACACTGTTTAAAGTCAAGAAGTGCACATCAACAGAAGTGAAGCCTACAGGAGCTCAATAAGATTATCTCAATTAAGAGACACATCATCTACATATTTTAAGACAAAAAGGTGTATTATTAATGTCCACCCCCCTCTTCCGGCTACAAGCAAACACATTAAAGAATCAGACTACAATAGAATTTGAAGCCTTCCCACACATTTTTCACATGGATTACTGGAGAATGACAACAATGACAAAGTGGAAGCACTTGAACGGTGCAAAAATGTTCCCTCTGGAGAAGAAAATCTTTAATGAGACACATGCACACATAATCAGGACAGAAAACAGTATGCAATCAAGCTTTCTTTAGCAAAATGTATGAAGTTTTCTGAATGAAGAGGTTTCCCCCTCAAACAGTTAATCACATTCAGTTATAAAATCCAAGGGCTATTTACGTCACATAGGACTAGCCAATACTACACTCTTTGACACTTGTGTGTCTACCATTTTATCTATTTCAAAGGTAGCTCCGTTAATATAAAAGTAAGGTGCAGATGCAGTTGTACTAGCTCTAAAAACTTGTGACATCCTTCTGAGCACGAGCAATCATACTGGCAAAGACTGAATATAATTTGGTCCTGTTTTTTAGTGCAATTATGCTATTTCAAATGCAATCACTGTACATAAAGGCATACAGTTTTACAGTAGGAAAAAGTATATCCACCTGTTCTGTTTCAGTCGCTTTCCTCACACCCACTTTAACAAGCAGACAAAACTGCAACGGTAGCCTAAAGACCACTGAAACATGGGACAGACCCCACGCAGGAATATTAAGACGATTTTGATTTGAAGCCATGGTGTCAGTTCAGCGTTACTGTTTCCACAAGCAGCGAGACAAGAGGTCGTAACCCTTCTCTCTCAGAGCACAAGCAAAAGCTTTATGCAGCGATCTCCTCAATATCAGCAAAGGTTTTCAAAAGGCACTAAACCAAGCACAAACAGCAACCGCAAGCCATCTTAGATGCTGCTCTTCACTGACCTACAAGATGCCAACTTAATATAACACCTCATCCGTGTTGAACACTTGCACCGCTTTTATTAGCGCTCTTATTAATCTGCTGCCTTTCCTCAAGGTAAGGGAGACAGAAAGGGACCACCAATTTTTGAATACATCATTGTATTAAATTAGTGGTCTAGGTGTGGAGGAAACAGCGGCACTGGGAACACAGAACAGACAAGGTTAGAGAGAAAGAGGTTTCTGAAAGATGGGACTAACCATGTTTTTGCCTTACAAAACAGGTAAACAGCCCTCAAGCAATAAGGGAATGTTTTCAAAGAAGGCTGAGAGACCATCCTCCTTTCACAAAGATGATTAGTAAGTGACAGAAAAAGGTGTCCTAACACAAAGACGACAGATAAGAAAAGCAGACTGCACGCTAAAAATAAGGGAGCTCCTGGACCTAGTTACACTTGCATCCCATAAATAACGCCATATGGCACAGATCTACACTCAGTGATTTTCCAGGCAAATTTCCCCAGAACACTAACGAAGCATCCCGACTTTTTTTTATTTTACTCAACTGATATTCAGATATCCACCCCATCAGGGCATAGGTCCTTCCTTTTATCTGGCACGTTCTACTTCACAGCCTGGCTGGCCAGGCTACAGGCTATTGCTCTGGACACACACTACACAGAAGCTACCCCTGCCCAGGCAGCAGCAGGGAGATGCAAAGCAAGCCAAGGAAGAGATTTTGAAGAGGAAAAACACGCCCAGTTGTGCAATAACATTTAAATCGAAGTTCAAGTGCAAAGGAAATAACTGAACCCCATGGACATGTATTTAAAGCAGCTTTTCATCTACCAGAACAAAAATATCCCAAGTCCATTTCCATCCATCACCTCCAAGGCCACCAAATCCAGCCCCAAAACTCTCAACGTCACACAAACTCACCAACATTTAGGTATTAAAAAAAAGCAAAAGAAAGGGACAATGACATCTTGTCTGGACTTATTTGGGCCCAACCCTTACCCTAAGAAGGGAGTGCTGTGCCTTCAGAAGCAGAACACGGCAATGCTACGCTACGACTTCACAGAGGCTCAATAAATGAAATCTAGTAACCTCCTTGCAACGTTATAGAGACTGGAATGAAACAGCATTGGCCAGTGATACCCTATTTTTTTTATGCTTTCTCCAATTTTAACTTCTACTAACTGAGGCAGGTAGTTACTTTAAACGCAAAACCGTATTTCTGTATCCCGGTGTAACGAATGGTATTCTTTATGCACAAATTGCTTGACACAATTTGAGGCAAGTTCAAGATTAAGGAAGAGTTTTTTTGCAAAACCTCTAAGCTGAAGTTTTGGGGGTTTTATTATTAAAGACCTAAATGGAACAAACTCTCAGTTTAACTATGTAAGAGTTTCATTAAACCTTAACGGTCCCCAATCTTTCAGGAAAAATAAAGGTGTTGCTTGCATTTAAAATTAACCTTTTTTCCCCTCGTTATTTCTAGTTTTGGCACATCCGTGGAAATGAGTGCAGTTCAAAGAGAAAATTACTCACCATTCTCCCTCGTGTAAGAAGGCCCCATGTAGGTATCCTGGGAGGAATGAACCTCCAGTCACGTGCATGGAGAAACTGCCCTAGCTCCTCATTTTGATACCAGGTCAAGGCAGCTTGGCACACGGGCACACGCTCAAGCGAACACCCCAAGTGCCAGCATATTTCCGTCAGATCTCAGAGTAATAAGCAGGGGCAGAATAAACATCCCAATGGAAAGAAGTACAAAGAATGGTAATATTCTTCTAAAAATCCCCACACCGCACAAAAATACGTATCTTCAGGAAGAGAGGACAGACAAGTCTAAATGCAAGTTCTCTAGGGCATACACTTCCAAATTTCAGTTTCCAAGTATCTAATTAAAGTTTAAGTAGGAAATAGGGAAGAAGTCTTTCCTTCTTACAACTACACAGGATTCTCACTCTATAAAGTCAAAGGGAAGTGTCAATCTCAGCACTACACCCCTGAAAAGCTGAAAATAGGTTTCCCTCGTCATAATTCTATAGTTGTATAACAGCACCTCTGCTTGATTTTAATGCTCTATACTTAAAAGAGCTAACTCGGGCATTTCTACATCAACAACAGAAGACCAGACTGTTCAAAACATTTTCCCAAAAACTACAGGCTGACAGAAAGGTATGGGGAGCACAATATCTGGTACCTTAAGCAAACCATCCGCCTACCCTAGCCCCACGAAAACTTGTTACCAGCTCCTTGCTCCCCTATTCCGCTTGCATCAATCCCCGTAACAAATGCAGGTACTCACCACGCTGTTGATCTGCACCTCTTTTCCAGAGGGAATAACCTGCTCCCCTAGACAATTCTTTTAGAACACAGCTAATGTGTTTAAAACCTTGCAATACACTCAAAAACCCCACAAACTAGTCCAACCTAGAAAATCGATATCAGGAGCAGCCTGCGAAACCTTAGGTGAAAGCTATTCATAGCCCGTGTCCTGAGGTAGCTGACAGTTCTCCGCATTCTGCAATCACAGGCTAGTGCTGGGCTTACTTTTGCCAGAAATATATCTCTGTATTTTCCATTGAGTCATCTCCTCGGAAGGCAGCCAGCCCCCTTTATTCCCAACCATGAGACTCCTTTTCCTCCTATACACTCAGACGCTATTTATCTGATTTTGCCCACTGCCCATCACTGTGCCCTTTCCTACTAACGGACATAGAATCTTTTGCCCTAGGTTGTCAGGATCCAACACTAATACAAAGGCGTGCATCAAAATGAACTCAGCAATAAGAGAAAAAATGTCCTACCTTCCAGAGCAAATCTCTATAAAGTAGCACAGAAGACCAAAGAAAACTACCCCCCAAAGTTAGCTCTTAAACTCGACCACTGAGGACAAAAAAATACCAAACTTAGCTGCGTTAGCTAGCCCTATTAACAATTTTTGAAATTAGGTTGTTGATGTTCAGAGCAAAAAAGATGTTCCAACTGTCCTGCTGTAAAAGCCAAGAATTCTTCACACTACAATTTAAACAGTGCACCCCATCTTCTCCTTAGCAGGTTTCTGCCTCCATTCAAGCAATAAAGTCCACCAAAAACCGCACAGCGGCTGTGAGGTACTACAGCTCAGCTTCTGTCCTTCCTCTTAGTTCCAAACAGCAAAAAAGAAATGCAGTTCCCAGTAACATGCCAGAAACTATCCCAGTAAGGGGTCCCATAAAGTGGGATTCAAATCTCCCCAAAATTACCAACAGAATGCTTGGGAAAGTGAATCCAAAAGCTGCAGATGGGGGTGAGCTTCGCGTGCCAGAAAAACATTTCTGCAGTCAGTGTCGTGCCATATCCTTTCACAAGTGAAAGCCTCCCAACAGAACGCAATGATTACCTTAAAACTCGCAATGAGCACAGATGCCAAGCTATTCTACTGTACTTTGAACTTGTCTTCCCCACAACAAGCAAAAAGTTATCTAGATAGGAAGGGTGGGAGCCTCCTGAAGAACAAAATACAGAAACCCTAATTTCTTCAAAAAGACAACTATGAAAAGCTCGTGATCTCGGTTCAAGAGCATCACACACTTAAGCCCCTGCGTATGCATCTTCTAAGACTTAGGGGGAATTACCAAAGGGGATAGGGAGCTCGCGTAAGAAGCGGTGGCAAAATGAAATAGAGCAAAAAAAATGCTGACATTTTTTATACAATATGTTTGACCTAACTATTTGAAATGAATAGGAAACTGGATGGAATGGCTCAGAGCAGCTATGTGGGGAATGGTTTCCTGATAATTTACAAACACCTCAGTAAGTAGTTCCAAAGCAGCTTTTATCATCAGTTTTAAGCAGGACAGATAATAGACACTGCTCTAGCTGGAAACAGTTTTCTGTAAAGTTGGTTTAACAAGAGCACACATAAGGAGAACAAACAGATGGCCTTACACAAATTAGAAACTCTGAATTCACAAGCTACAGAAAAAGCTGCGGAATGGACGAATGCAGCTCTCCTTCAAAACAAAAGACTCAAGTAATGATTTTTTTTGTTCATCCTATCTAAAGGATCGTATGGTTAAGCCACGCTTCTTCCCAGTGCAGTGAAGTGGAAGAGCACCACCATCCCATGGCAACATTCTGAACATGCTCAGAACCAGGGGGAAACAAAAGAGCCAGATAAAAAGCCACTGATTTTAAATACGTATTCTCTAGAACTAGGAAGTGCTCTAATTTTTAGAAGAATGCAAAACTGCAGGTGACAAGCAAACCCTTAACGGCTTGTATAGAACCGTCCCTCTTCTTCCACTTTCCTTCGATCAAAAAAAACCCAACTGTATCAGATGGCAGTTTTCCATCTATCATAGCAGCCGCTCACCCTGACAGGCTACCTGAAAGAGTTTTATGACAACAATAGATCATTTCATATACAGAACGTACCTGCACATATTTCTACAATAGCTCACACCTTCCATTGTATTCACCAAAATGTGCGTTTAACCTCCACTTCATACCTGAATCATGAAGTCATTTTCTTCTTTTATTTCACAAACACACCGAACGATCTCAAAATCGCTTTCTTCAACTTCTTCATCAGGGTTTGTGGTTACATCAACATCCTGACTGCAGTCATCATCACTCCAAAGCAAGCTATCCATAGATGACTCACTCAGGGTGTCATCCTCTGTACAAAAAGTAGATAAAATCCCAAGTTATTACAAAGAGGTCAAATAGCTCTCAAGATTTCATCCCAAGTACGCAGACGTACATTTCTAAAAGCATGAGTTCACTGCGTAATTGAAGGAACATCCAATGTTACTACGTTAGGCAGTGACCTTCAATAAACAGTAAGTTCATTGAAGGTTACTACATAATGAAGTTTTATATTCTCATTAATAGCTCCTTCAAAATATTCCAGCTTAACAGGTTCTGTCTTTAAAATTGTACTGTCAACACACAGTGCCTCAAACCAAAGGCACAAAGTCTCTTTAGACAAGTACGTACAATAAACAAACCCAGATTTATAAATTCAAGTAGGATACATACTAGGTTTTGCAATTTGTATAATTGTGACTTGGTACTTTAAGTGTAGAGCTCACAAAAGAGATAAGCGGGTTCTCTTACAAAGCAGTCGATCTCACAAAGTAACATCTCCATTAGAGGAACATTCAGAGTCTACCACAGAATTTAATCCTGCTTCAGAAGAGATTATTTTCATTTAGCCTGCTGTCAAGGACACATTTACCAGTCCAGGGGCAGTGTGCTGCCCCAGGTATTCTTTAAGAATGCTCCTGTGCTACTTAAAGCATCAGTGCATCGCTGTGGGTTGATTAAAACTGCCAAGAAAGTCTTTGTTTCACAACACGCTAAATTGAGATACTTAGCTCAGTAACATTAACGCAATGTCTACAGCTTCCTTGAGATAGATTTATAAGGTCAGAGGGAGAAGATAAGGATTTTAACTATTTGGGAAATACTCTAATGAGCTGGAGGAGAGTGGAATGTAAATTTTAGTCACTCAAGTAGACTGCGGTCTCTCACCTGTATTGGGAAGAAGTAGTTTGATCACTTAGTGCCTAACACAAGACTGTAGAAATAGAAAAACCAGTCTGTGGTATAAACTGGATCTTTTGGAAAGACATCTGTTCTCACATGTAAGGGGCTGAGAACCCAATGCATTAGCTATTTTTCATGTTTGAAAAGTTCTTTCCACCTCTGAGATAGGACACTCTTCCCTGAAGTACTCTGGAAGCGACAGGTTATGCTCGCTGCACTTTCGTTCTACACAAAGAGTAGTTTTACTATTACTTACACCAGATCTTATTTATCTGGCATGGCTTTTATTGTTAGTTCAAGTTCTGCAGATGCAAAAAGCAGCAAAGCAATTGTGTAAAGAATGAAATAAACCTGTTTTCAATGCTTTTCACCACTTTCAGTATCTGTGAACTGATGAAAAGAAGTCTGAGCAACTGGTGGCCGAGTTACTAAACTGCCATCGTGTTCTATGGTCAATATGCCCCAAAAACACAGCTGATGAGACTTGCAGAACACGTTTTAAAACATTATCACCATCTGTGCTTCAGTAGTTATTAATGTTTCCTCTTTGCCGTACATAGTGGAATTAACTGAAGTTAGTTTTTACCTTTTACCTAATACCAAACAATAAAAGTTGTGTGAAAAAAAATAACCGAACGGTCACCAACAGTGTATCTGTACAACAGGGAATTTGAGGTTTCCGTATGTAATCAAGCTGTCATACATTTCCTATTTCCTTCAAATTTGTGAGCTTTAATAACAACTGAAAGATCAAAATGTTTGTCTTCCTTTTTTATTGTACCAGCTTGTCACAGTAAATAGCAAGGATGGACCAAGATATTAAAAATTATGAAAGCTGGCTCACAGCAGCCACATTATGAGCTGTTTATGAAGTACTATGAAGACACTAATAAATAGCTACTCAAGAGCTTCTCATCATTATGAAGCTCAGAAAGTCATTATAAGCATGTATCATACTCTTATCTATGTAACTACATCTAACCGACATCAGTGGTCTCAAACAAAACACACACTTGTGTAAAACTTGCACAGCATCTATTTTTAACTCTGAACGAGTTATTACTTTGTAAAAACCTTTGGAAATATGAAAATTTGAATTACTGAAGTCTGAGCATTGTTATTATAGAGTTAATACAGTGCCGCAAAAAGGCACAAAAATCAGTTTGAGTTCTGAAACATGGGCAACGGTCTTAAAGCTTCTGTGAAGGTGAAGTCAAAGCAAAAAGCAGCAACATTGAGCCCTGGCAAGTGAACTTGTTCAGCTTCTTCAGGCAGGGGAAAGGAAACACACACAGAGTTATGCATAAGAGCAGCCAAATTTACATCATGAGTACCAGCTTTAGTGTGTATTAGTGCAGCTCGCACATGTACTGGTAATGAAAGACAGAATCAGCAAACCATAGAGGAGAGTCATCTTACCATTTGTTTTTGATCTTCCTCTGTGCTGTCCAGAATTAGAGCAGTGTAGCAATGTGCTTGGGTGGGCAGATGATTTATTTGAAGAAAGACATTTTGTGACAACTGATTTTTCAGGAGAAAGCTCCTGTGAAACATCTGTATTTTCTTCACTGCCAGAGTATTCTGTAAAATTGTAAGAAGGGCTATTATTAGAAATCTGTGGTTAAGAAAAGTTAATAGAAATAAAACCCGGCACCATGAATGCCCACAACAGGCAGGCATAATTCACTGCGACGCTTCCCACTTCAGTACGTGGGGACTCTAGGACTCCACTATGCTCCTGCTGCTGAAAGATTTGCAAGCTTTCTGGGGACAAGAAAGTTATCGTCTGAACCAGGAAATTCTTACGCGGCTTAGTCATCCTTCACTGCTGACATAAGTGAGGAAGGCTGAAAAGACTGATTACTTAAACCTAACTGTTCTTCAGGGTGAATATGTCTACAAAGGCTTTTGCATTCCAGGCCCTTCTACACGAGCACTGCTAGCTGGAGACCTCTCCCTCGCACCCCACTATCATTCCCATGGCTGCACACATTCCCTCATCTCAACAGACTACAAAGCGGACAGAAAGCATGTCTAGAGAAGAGTATGCACGGAACAGGACGCCTGGGTGGAAAAGAAAAGCCTCAGTTGGGAATGTGTGGAGAAGACGCCTAGAACTCTATGAAGTACCCACTCATCACATCCCCCACCGTATATAAATCGAGGCGCTCTGCAGTTGCAAGCGGTACCTTCCAACCGGTTATCTGGAGAAACCTTCAAAGTTCCTGGACTTTGAAGAACCACAAGGGTAACATCAAAAATAAGGCAAGCAACGTTTTAAAACCCAAGAGCAGACGGACAAGCAGTTTGCGGGTACTATTTGTTCAACCAGTATATAAGTTTACAAATTATACTTTACATATTATCCATTACATTTGGGGGCACCACATAATCAGAAACTCACTAAAATTAATTATTTCAGTGCAATTCTGAGTCAGTCTGCCTGTGGTACTTTCTTCCCCTCTACTCTCTCATGACAGCTTGCCCTGTCTCTTCGTGACAGCAAACGAAAAGGGAAGGTAATTTCTTCCCCCGTCGCAGGAATTCCTCCCTAAGGAGCTCTAGTTTAACAAATTACGCGTGCCAGATTGCAGTGTGCTGCATTAATGACCCTAGACATCCGCCAATGGCAGAAAAAGCTGCCATGCTTGATCTGTAACCGTTTCACTAGAGAAATCTTTCAGAATCAACTGCGATTTTTAGAAGCGAAGAGTCCTATCACCCGTAACACCTGGGCCTACATAGCAGTTCAAAGTGGAAAGCGGCCCGAGGAAAGCATTGTCCAGCCTCTGTAGATGAAGTCAACAAAGACAACATATTCCTCCTACAACCCCATTAAAGTATGTGGGATAGCAGTTATGAGACATAAGAGAGGGACACAGCATGAGGTATAGACTTTAAATCAGGCTTTTACTTTACCTCCTCAGGAGAAGAGAGATTTATCCTTTAGGAAAAAAATTTAGGATGCGACAGGTTGAATAGAGCTCAATGTCACAGCCTCTAAAATGCCATGCTAACTGAAGATGTAAGATACGAAGTTAACGGCAGAAAAAGAGGACCCATCAAGATTTCCAGTCTTCATCGTTCATACAGGAGCCCCAAAACTAACTCATATAACTGAGAACATCTGGTACACGGGGAACTTGGTAACAAATCAAGGGGACCCGTGGCCTCTGTAACTGGGTAAAACTTGCATACAAGTACACTTCCTAACGAAAAGCTAGACTTAAAGACTGGCATATCCATTCTGTAGGTGGATTTATTCTGTGCCATTACAAGCACTACTGTAAGCTGTCATCCAGCATTAATCATAGAATCATAGAATTGTTGAGGTTGGAAGGGACCTTTAAGATCATCGAGTCCAACCTTTAGCCTACCCTGACAAGAGCCACTTCTAAATCATGTCCCTAAGGGCCCCATCTACCCTTTTTTTAAACACCTCCAGGGATGGTGAATCCACCACCTCCCTGGGCAGCCTATTCCAATGTTTAATAACCCTTTCAGTGAAGAAATGTTTCCTAATATCTAATCTAAACCTCCCCTGACATAACTTGAACCCGTTTCCCCTCATCCTATCACTTGTCACCAGGGAGAAGAGGTCAGCCCCCATCTCTCTACAACCTCCTTTCAGGTAGTTGTAGAGGTTGATAAGGTCTCCCCTCAGCCTCCTCTTCTCCAGGCTAAACAACCCCAGCTCCCTCAGTCGCTCCTCATAAGGTTTGTCCTCCAGACCCCTCACCAGCTTTGTAGCCCTTCTCTGGACACGCTCCAGCACCTCAATGTCCCTCTTGTAGCGAGGGGCCCAAAACTGAACGCAGTACTCGAGGTGGGGCCTCACCAGTGCCGAGTACAGGGGGATGATCACTTCCCTAGTCTGGCCCACCACACTATTCCTGATACAGGCTAGGATGCTGTTGGCCTGCACCCTGCTGGCTCATATTCAGCCGGCTATCAACCAACACTCCCAAGTCCTTTTCTGTCGGGCTGCTTTCGAGCCACTCTGCCCCAATCCTGTAGCGCTGCATGGGGTTGTTGTTACCCAAGTGCAGGACCCGGCATTTGGCCTTGTTGAACCTCATACCATTGGTCTCAGCCCATTGGTCCAGCCTGTCCAGATCCCTCTGCAGAGCCAACCTACCCTCAAGCAGATCAACACGCCCGCCCAGCTTAGTGTCATCTGCGAACTTACTGAGGGTGCATTCGATCCCTTCATCCAGATCATTGATAAAGATATTAAAGAGAATGATGCACCTCAACCAGGAAATAAGTTATCTTGCCAGTCACAATTTCATATTAACCACTTAATAAAATCAAAACTAACAGATTAATGAAAAAAGCAGTCTTATGTGCAACACCCACTCTTAAGAGAATGGAACTGGGTAACAAGCAAAACCTAGTAACGAAGCCATTCTCCTCTACAGAAGAAAAAAGAGCTTTACCACACTGAGTTCTCTTTTTCTTTTTTTTCTTTTTCTTTGACTTGGACCTTCCACAGTCTCTGGATTTTCTTTCTTTGTTCTTCTCATGTTCTTTAGCAGCTGAAATTAGACAACATTCCAACTTAATTTTTAAGATATATACACATTTATTCTACCAATTAATTTTCTTAAAGACCTCCACATTTTCTTTGAACGATAAGAGCCAGTTCACTGTAAAAAACAACAAGAAAACTTACTTGTAAGAATCCCCAGCTCTCATAATTGGAATGGTTTAAGTCCTAATTTTATTGTCCCATAACAAAATTACAATAGCACGTGGGAGAAACCAACTGTACACCAATGCCTGTTTGCTACTTACCCGCTTTAGAAATTATTAAAAAAGAAAATACTGGGGGGATTTGTTATATCCATTTTCTAAATTATTATGGCTGAACATTTCAATAGTATTGTGACAGACATCTGACAAGAACAAAACCACAACCCCCCCAAACTCTAGTACAGTTCCTCGGTCAAATGTTTTGTTTTCATTGAAAATGGAGTAACAACTGTTTCAATTGGCTTTAACTGCTATTCTCTAGCCACCCGTTCTCCATCCTATCTTTAAGGGAATAAAACCCCACCATAGTTTTTGAATTATTAGGCGATATCAAGTCCATCCTCAAAGCGTGCTTCCAGAGCACCTCCCATGAAGTACAACCCCACGGCAAGGTAACGTGCACCAACCCTTGTTTTCCATATCCTAGCATTTGTTTACAGTCCTGTCTTTCAGATTTAGGTCTCTGCAGCAGGTTTTCTAGACTCCTGTGCAGTTCCTGAGGTAAATTATCCTTACTCAGCCAAGACTATAGGTGCAATCACAAAATCTATTACGGAAGGATGCCCTGCATCTCAAAAGGGCTCTGCTCCCAGAGTACAAAGCTGATTAAGCCACTTACCATCCCATTTAGAAACCTGTTTCAATTTCTCATTCTTGATATCAGAATAAGCACCTAAAGACACTCTATACTGTAAGAAAACTTCTCCCGCACAAAACATTTAAGGACCCTAGCTGGTCTGTAACCATTCACGAAGCAAACCAGCGATACCAGTGTATTATGTTAACCTCTTCCATACACGCCAGTAGTAAACTCCCCAGTTCATGATCTGAACTGTATTTATGGTACAAACAGCTCACTGAGAAACTGTAAATCTCAGTCACGTTTTACCAGCTGTGATGAGCACGCAGGAGACATGATCACTAGCTCCTCCTCCTGAGAGTCTGCCCTCTGTCTCCCCATCCTCTTAGCCCTTGAACATCTCCTGCTGTTTTGCCACTTATGTTCCTCTTTTGGCACGTCATTAGTGATGGCTGCTAAAATTGTGCATTGCCAGCAGCCACGTTAACTGCTGACACGGATGGCAGTCCGCCATAACAATTACATGTCCTTCAAAGGCAATACGACTGGCAGCACAAAGGACAAAACCCCCCCTCCGTTACCATTTGTTGAGGGGGTGGGTTTAAAAAAAAAAAAAAGAAAGAGGGTTTCATTTCATATTAAAGTCTCAGCACAGAGCTTCCAATTCCTCCTTACTTTGTCTTCCTCTCCTAGTCCTCCAGTACCATTTCCTTCTCCCTGCTCATACGCAGGGATGCAAGTAAGTTCTGCCATTTTATTCTTCCATAAGGACAAAGAGAGAATAACTGAGGCCAACAGAGGAAAATCTTACCTCTTTTCATTTGGGAGTTGAAATTTGCATGGTCAGATTGTCTGATTTGTTTTAAGATACTGAGAGCACAAAGAATGCTACTTCAGCCAAGCCACTATCAACATATCCGTGATAAATATGATAAAAAAAATGGTCACTTTGTTCCACGCTTTTTCCCCTTGAGCTTGCCAGTATGTCTTTTAAAAATCTGAAAAAATCCAAGCATTTGCAAATTTCTGCATACAGCTACCTTCTTAAATGCACGCCTCAGTTAATGCAGGATATTTTTTCTTAAAAAAAAAATAATAAGTCTGTAAAGAGTATTATAAAAGGGACCTTCCAAAAAATCACGTATGAAGAACCATTGTCTCACGTTGTTTCTTGTAAGTACTCCGAAGTCTTGAAGGCTAACGAGTTCTTACTGAAAAAACCACCAGATAAGGAGGCTACCTAGGTTAGGAGCATCCTCATAGATTCACACGATCAACGAGAAAGGTAAACTGCCTTATATAATCCTGAAAATTCATCACAACACAACTGCATTTTTAAAAAGGGGCAAAAACGTAAGACCACCTAAGCCCTCTCAATTTCCTTGGACAGCAGAGAGACTGATGAGGACCAAGTACTCGGTCACATCCTCCACCACCACACCGTGGAAGTTTACACCACTCTCTGTGTGCCATACTCGCAAGTAAGAAACGTCCAACTGACTCAGCCCAACGAAGAGACACTAGCGGATCTCACTGAGACCTTCCGACAAGGGAAGGCAGCAAAGGATGGCCAAGAATAAACAGCGGTGGTAAGTTCTGACTGACTACTACGACCAACAGAACAATGTAGTGACAGGCAAGTAAGGTGATCTTCTCAAGACTATCTCCAGAACAAAGATCACACCCGGCGCAGACACAATAGCCTAAGCACAGATTTTTTTGCGTTTTCCTCATCACCATGACTCAAGTTCTGACCACGTCCCCGAAGGGGAGTGGTGATGTAGTAAATCGAGAGGTATGCTGGAAATCATTTATATATAAAAAATATTTAAATATATGTATTATTTTTATACGTGTGTGTATATACACATACAGGTGCCCTGCCACTTGTATGGCTGTTATCCACATATACTATAGCAGATTCCAGTATAAACAGGGCTTACACTACACTACTGAACAAAGTCATGAAGTAAAGTTGTTGAGAGATGTCAGCAAGGAGTACTGACTACCAGAAGCAGTCAAATGCTACTAAAAAATAAAAACCACACAAAAGAAAAGACTAGGTCATCCTGCCCCCCCCCCTTTTTTCTTTATTAAATTTAGGTAGCTCAACAAGTTTAGGATTACTTAAAATACTTAATGCTTTGTACAACCAAGAGTTGAATAGAATTAAGACACATGTATCAAACAAGGAAAAAATAAGCAAGAATCCTTTCATGCCATTAAATACTTCAGTACTTTTCACATCCCCAAAATATTACACATTGGCTGGGAATAATAAACTCCAATGCATACAGCAAGAAAACTTGTAAAATTCCCTATACTGAATCTTCATTTGAAACTACTGCAAAGAAACAATGACAAAAACACCACTTACATTTTACACTGTACATTCATAAACAATTAAACTCTCTAAAAGAAGGTATGCAGAATACTTTCTACCAATATTATCAGTTCCGCACAAGGCTTAAAACTTTTCCAAGACTTTTTCATGTTAAACTAAAGAGGCGTACCATTTTCAACTTTTTTTTTTTCTTGAGGCTTCCGCAGTGATCTCGCTATGTGGTTCTTGGTTTGTTCTCTAACAGAATGTCGGTGACTATTTAATGCACTTACAGGAGCTGACGTTCTTCTCTTTTCTATTTTTTCATCTCTACATGGGGTACTCCTTAGGGCTATGTGTAGAGGACCATCTACAAAGAGAATAAAGATGAAGTCCAAACTTTAAATTCTTTCAAAATCTAAGTCTACTTCACCAGCAGCAGCTCTGGTAGTCCATGTGGAGCATTTCTGATCACACTGATCAACTCACGAGTGGATCATGGAAAAGCTTTTAAACAGAACCTGATTTAAAGGCTAAAACCCGTAATGCTTTTGTTGGCTTGTTAGTTTTTGTGGGTTTTTTGGTTTTGGTTGTGTTTTGTTGTTTTTTTTCTTGCTCTATTCTTCCAGAAATACTGTGGCTTTGAAGAAAGATGCAAAGAAAAACAGTTCAGTTTGGCAGAGATACAGCTCAGGTAATCTTTATTATTATTTCCTTTGAGAGAAAAGGGGTCCTGTTGATTTAATTAGAGGAACCACAGTCTGTTTTCAAAAGCATGCTTTGTAATGAGGTATACAGAAGTGGCATAGAGAAGCCCTGCACACCTAAGGAAGGGAGCTTTTTAAATAGACACCACTGAAACACCAGGTTTTCAACTGAGTGAGATGCAAGAATTCAGGATCACTACCTAAAATTCACAGGAGTCATGAGATACAGACAGGGCTTCATCTGAGATTCCATTTACTATTTAAGTCAAGTCAAATAGTTCTCATCTTCCTAACTACAGCTAGCAACTCCTACTGAAAGACTCCTGGACATGGAAAAAGAGAGGTGAAGCTGATGAAAGCTACGGCTGCATGGCATGTAGGACAACCAGACTGAACGAGACAAGTACATCGCCATTTTGGAGTATGACATCAAGCACCTTGGTCAATGAGCCCCCATAGTCAAGGTGACAGCTTGCTGACTTTCATCAAGAACATCCAATTCTATCCTCAGAAGTGTCTAAAGTTCAGTGGACACAAAAGGCAACTTCCTTCTTGTCTGAAGGCTTACATGCCAGCCAGATTGTCACTGGGAAACCTCTAACTAAATGTTAGGTACTGTGAGTCATAAAATGACTGAAGACAGAAGGAAGACAGTCCAAGAGAGCTTAGGAGAAGAAATGGTATCAAGTACTCTGCCCTGACCAACATTTCAAGTTGAAGCTATAACAAGGCACATTAAGACATGTCATTATGGAGCTTTCAGAATCAAGTGTATTTCTTCAGGCAAACGAAGCTCCAAGATGCAGAAATCTGAAGGTGATGAGATGACTTTTTCCCTGGGCCTCTCACTCGGAAGTTGCACTAGAACTTAAAGAAAAAAAAAAAAGAAGAATAGGAGCCATTCGTAACTATTTCTGTAACCAAATGGTTATCCTCTAGTCACCCGCCACACAGTGCTTCACAGCCATGAGAGAAGAAAGAAATTACACCAAACCCCAAATTTCCACACAAGACTGTCTCAAAGGCACCTTTTGTCCAGTCAGGCAACTCACCGTTGCCTTTCCCTGGCCACTTCTATACCTCAAGAGCAGCAAGACTGTAGAAAGCAGCATGTTTTGCCCATGAAGAATTACCAAAACCAGAAGATACTCCTTGATAAGATACCACAGTATGTGTATGGCCTTCCATTTTCAACAGGACTAACTTCTCCTCTTGCAGGAATAACTATAAAGAGCGGTTTTTTGTTGGGTTTGGGTTTTTTGGGGGTGGGTGTGTGGGTGTGTTCTGGGTTTTTGTTTTGTTTGGTTTTTTTTTGTTTTGGTTTTTTTTTTTTTTTAAATACAGGTCTGTTTTTGTAGGAATTCTTGCTAACAGAAATTGCTCATCTGAGGACTCCCATGATTAGCGGGTTGAACTAGACATCATCAGTTCATACAGACAAAACTTTTTCCCATGATACATGGTAGCTGAAAAATAAGATTGAGGTACTTCATAACCTGTTTGGGAACACTAGTGTCCTAAAAAACTTTCTGAAATGCAAACTCTTTGTAGCAGTACAGAGTGAGAAGTCATATAAAACAAGCCTTTCTTGAACTTTCCCAATTGTCTACCTTCCTGCATTAAGCTGCAAAAATATTTACAGAACACCATCTCAGGGAACCCCAAAATTACAATAAAAAAATCTATACAAACCAGACAACCTTCATTTAGGCGTCTTAACTTTTCCCACTCCCAGAAGCTCAACTCAACTTCATGAATTAACATTTGAAGAACCTCCAAGGCCACCTTGATCCCACCAGTCTTTCAAAGAGCACAAGGCATGTGACATTCCTGTGGACTGAGATCTGTGTATCCAGATCCTTGCTGCAACAAAATCGTAGTCCATGTCCTTTTTTTTTTTGTTTTAGCTTTGCAACACTGAAGTTTAAGGAGATTTTTGCCAAGAATATGTCGTATCTTTTATGAGACATAAGGGTTAATACATCTCTAAGATTTTTCAGCCACCAGTTAACACCATCTTGGGGGAGTTCAAGAGTACTCTATCATATGCTGGATGTATTTTTCTTCAAAAACTGACAAAAAATAGTTATCAAAAAATAACATGTTAAGTCTTGAAACACCGTTTGTTCCACTGACAGAACAGTTGAGAGGGTCTATGAGTCTTTGAGCACTCTGCAGGAGTTTAGACTAAATTTAATAAGGAGATTAAAAAAATTGGAAAGCTATCCTAAACTTTTGGAAAAGTAACATTAAAATTTGCGCCATGAAGACACAAACTTGTAAGCCTTCCACATTTAGTGTTCTGTTTCTTCTCAATACAACATTTTCAAGTATAACTCAGACAGGTCGATTCATAAAATTACTCCCAAAAGAACAAAGAACAATTACTTACCATAACCAACCACAACCAAGAACTTGTATTTAGCCATGTGCCTTTAGAACTTGCACATTTGCTAAGGTCAGACTTTCTTCATTAGCACCACCTGCAGAGCTTTCATCCTCCTGACTCCCTTAGCCAACCTTCACTCTCCAGAAGGATTCCTACTCCTCTGCCTCCTGCCGATCACAGGAACTTCTGATTTGCAGTTTCAAGAAAAGCCAACACAGAGCACCTAAATACACCGTGTTTACATAGACAACACCCTCAACTTTTGTTAGTGCTATAACTACCTCCTCCTGCAAGTCACTCGTCCGTGTAAGCATTCTGCTGAGACAACCAGGCAACAAGACAACTGTACTACAAGTCTCTAGCGAACAGCAGGACTATGCTCATAGAGAGTCCTATTGGGAAGTGCACAGGAGACTCCTATGCATTTCCTAAAGCTGTCTATGCAGGTCCCATGAGGACACCCACACCTGTCTTACAGGGATATCCTGAGGTGGAACACAGGTGGCAAAGCAGCTACAACTTCCACACGTTCCTGCTTACAACCAACTCAAAAATCAAAACAGATATCAGTACGCTTTAATACCTTTATGATCCAGAATATCTTTGATCATCATGAGAATTACACAATTCTCTACAAATAGACCACAAAAGTCCTCCTGGCATCCAGGGCAGTGAACAGTTGGAATTAAACACCAGCAGATTAATTTCTAGCTCAGATGATGCTAAATACCACTAAGACCAGCAGATACGTTCATAAAATACTGGAGTTGATGAGCATTGTTGATTAACTGCCCACATCCTTCTTCCATAGAGTTCTTCAGACCTCCCTTCTCTAAGCCTGGGAAAAGTATCCTCTTCCATATAAAGAGCTGATCCAGAAGCAGTGAAGGATCTTAGAAACTAACAAATACAGACCTGAGAGATGAAACCACCTCAACCACGTAGAAACCACAAGGACGAGACCCCTTTTTTTCCTTTACATGTATTCCTGGCATCAAGACACTTACACATTAACATGACACGCTGTAACTAACTCTGAGTAGGCAGAATTTTCTCATAATGGTGTCATGTACAAAAATTTAAACCTACTGACAAAATGCATACATCTTCAAGGTCTGAGGTGAGGTGCATCATCTGTGCAAGCGCTGAAGTCTGGCGCAAGTTGACTTTCAGATTCCAGAAAAATTGTTCACATGTTACAAAGGCATGAACTAAATTTTGTTGAAATCTGTCCAAATGAAAAGATGTTACTAAAAAAAATTAAAGCCACTAATTCAGAAAGACTCAAAGTCAAGAAAGAGACAGTTCAGATGTTCAAATTAGGAGTTGCAGGTACAAGAATGAAATGAAGCTATTCCACGTCTCTTGGAGTGGTCTAGGTCAGGAAACAACAAACTTGATTAAAAATAACCTTTTGCAGGCACTTCACATAAAATAACATGGACAGATAGATATATCTGAAAGAGAAAACTGTCACCTTGGAGGAAATGGTTTACAGGAAGTGTTTGTAGGGCACAACTCACAGTATGGGATGATGTACTCCAACAGTAAGCTAAGCGACTGTGCAGAGAAAGAGAAGGGACAACAAAGAAAAAGGCCTATCTTAAGGTTAATGCGCATGAACATGGAATGTGGCTCTACTCCTTTTTTATTACAGCAATCAGCAAGGAACTAACTGCCAAAAATTATTAACAGATACTACACCACGTTTAATTTTCAAATGATAAAATTTGATAGAACACCTCAATGTGAACTGTCAAAAACTCAAACAACTCTTTCCTGCAAGACAGACTTTGAGAAGCCATCTGCAGCCTGTGCTCAAAAAGCTTGTTTTAAGCTTATGCGTCCACATACGCTCGCGCAAGTCTCGATTCTCCTCTTTAACAGAAGGGCTGCAGGGGGCTTTATAATGCACCTGCAGGGACGCAGTGAAACCTGAGAACTGAGGGCAGAAACGCCCGCAGCTCCTACGTTCCCACGGGACACAAGATCAACCGCCTTACTCTCTATAAAGACGATTCTTTTGGTAAAGACCAAATAGCGGTGCTACTCATGGAGGTAAGTATTATAACGTGGGGCTGGGGGAAAAGAACTGTTTCATCGTAATGACCTCACAATATTTCATGATAATTTAAAGAGAAGTATTGCCTGAACGCATCCAGTAGCCATTTAAGTCTGTGTCGTTCTGTCCAGAGTAGTAAGGCATATCTAAAATACAAGCTTAGGCAATGGTAGTTCCTTCCCCTCTGTTCAATGAAGAGTCGCTACAGAATTTAGAGCGAGATGTGTCAAATTTGACACTGCAAAGGTAAGATCCTTCTTAGGGAAAAGGGAGAGACAGGACAAATCAGTTCCACGTTAACCTTTCCAGCTCACTCAAGTTTTGAAGCCAATGCCAAGTGGCACGCTTTACATTTCAGATGTTGACATTTCAGACAGTCTCCACTTCAGCGTGAAGTAATTATACTTAAATTGTTCCTTTCCTGCGTCCCGCAACACGCTCATTGAAGACCACTTACATCCATCTTCTTTTTTATGTGTTGAAATCCCAATTCTAAGGACTACAAAGAAAAGGTTTTGCCACTGTTCTGAATATTGCATAGTTTTCTAGAACTTTAGGGCACAATAAGTGTTTTCACTTTAAATCCAGCAAACAGTTGACCCCCACCATTTATGTATTTTACATTAATGTGTAGCAGAAACAGTAAACAGAAACAGTGAAGCCCCAGAACTCCAAAATCCAACTTGTGAGATACGGACTTAAATATGGTAAAACTTCTAAAGCAAGAGTATCTCCAAGCCTATGGAATAAGATGACTCATAATTTCTAAACTCTTATCTGTTAGAAATTGCCACCTTTTCTTAAGCACTAAACCCCATGTAATATAGTGAAGTATAAAAAAAAAGGACATTTCTACCAAAAGGTAAAGTGATTTAAATATATTCACTTTGAACAGGAAAATTTTTGCTCACAAAGAATTGTAAAGGTGAAAAGTAAACCCACCACATACCATACTTAAGTATTCAAAAGCCTTCACTCTCACTAAGCAGTACATCCTGAAAAGTCTTTTTAAAAGATGATATAAGAGCATTCAGCAGACACAGAGAAAGTCTTGCTTAGCAGGCTGTCTTCATATACATGCCGTTAAGAACAGAAGAGACACTTGCAAAAAGACAGAAGAATAAAACACACAATGCAAGAGTATGAGCTCATAAACCCCATTAACTCTACTTCAGAATGTGTCGTACCCCCACAACAAAAATTAGAAGAATTAAGAACACACTGAGTTAAAAACCAAGTGGCACTCAGTATCAGATATATGATATCACTAATATATAATGACATTACTTTTCCTGATCAAGGAAAACCTTACTGTAGCTCCATCATAGCAGGCTTTGACAGCGAAGGTGACTTGAAAACTTTACGGTCTGCCTTCCACCTGGTGCACTGCTCAACAGCTGCCAGCACGACCCAGGGGCTACCTGCAGGGATACGCTACGAAGCGCATCACCGAAGCAATCCGGGTTAAAAGTAGCCATCCACAAATGGGGAATGAAAGGGGTGAGGGCTTAAAATGAGCAAATACGGTTACAGCTCAACATTAAAGGATTACCTGCCAAGCGCAGCCAAGATGACGACATCAAACCAATTGTGTGCACTTGGGGGAAAGGATAAATGAAAGGGTCAAGCTCTTGAGTCACTTGTCAGTTCATTCAAGACAGTCACAGGAAAACTTCTCAAACCGAAACAATTATGCAGTTACAAACAGCAGAATAGAAGGGGTTTTTTTAAGGAAAAGCACATGACAAGCAAGCAGCCTACTTTGATCACTGTGCAGCTGCTAGCAGCCATTCTTCACAAAGCGCGTGTCTCAGGTGTGTTTGTCAAGGCAGTATTTTGGTTTCTTTTAAGCTGCATGCAAAGTATAACACGCTGTCTTGGTTTGAGGCACATCCTAATGCATTTAAAGAAAAATCTTCCTCTATGTAATCAAATCTTATGCCTTTGCATCACTCAAAGTTACAGACGTATTTGAGGTATAGAAGTTTGCATGAAGTAGCAGTATGTTAAATTACACTTATTGTGTCAGGAACAGGCAGTAGCACCTCAAATGGAGAAACTTTGCCAGGCACATTAGGAAAAGCAGACACGAAGCAAAGTAAGGCTAGATATATTCTGCTGTAGTGAGCTGCTGCTCACTGAACAACTTGCAAGACTTTGCAATTCTTAAACAAGTGTTAATGAAAGATCAAACACAAAGACAAAAAACCACCAGGGAATTCAGCAAAGAGAAAGCTGAATTTTATAAGACAGGCTCAATCAGAAGACAGAAGAGATGACAATTTTCATGGACCCGCAGTACAAAGAGAAGCAGTCCACAAGAACAAAGTTTGGACAGGTTAGCAGCAACACCGCAGTTTGCAACTAGACCTAAACTGCCGCCCTGATGTGTGCAAGACACTAAGAAGAAAGTGCTTCAGAGAACGAGACAGTGAAAGAGATGTTAATGGGATTCTGAAGGCTGCAAAGCAGTTATAACTTAAGCATTCATTTTTTCCCTAACCATTAAGTTTTTACCCCTTTCCACTACCTATCAGTCACCTGAGGATATTTTTCAATTACAGCTGTAGCAATTACATTTGTTAAATACTAGGACTTTTTTTGCCCACAGGCCCAGCACTGAGAACGGTAAATACTGCAGCGATTGGTACGGGATTTCTAGCCAAGTACACTCTTGAAGTCAGACCATGAAGCATAAAGACCAAGTAAGAAACAGGAGAGAATTGGAGTTACCCAGACTGTTTTCTTAATATAGAAAAGGACAAATGTCTTCAAACAATGCTATTTAGATATTTGTCAAGCCGGGGGAGGGGGGGAAGTGGCAGAAACTCAGGGAATTGTAGTTTTGGAGAGCAGAGGTTTAATACTCAAGTGAGTTGTTACAAAGGAATCAGAGAAGCTGCACAGTCAGCTCATTACAGACCATGATCTGTATCTCTAGATGAGGGAGTTTGTTTTACAGAAGATAAAACCGAATAATGTTTACACATATTATGCTTCTTCTCCACAATGAAATCTGCTAAGATGGAGCCCTAAAGAGACTCCTTCAGCCCAAAAGAAAATCGATTTCTGCTCTTTCCTGCTTCTCCTGCCTGCTGCTGCTTAAAAAAGGAAGAGATCAGCAACATACTTACACAGTAAACCAGCTGTGGTCCGTCCTCTTTTTGACCTTTCTTGATTAGCTTTTTCAGAAGCCAAAGAAGCTCTGGTTTGAATATTTCGTTTTACAGGGTTCTGCTGTGATTCTGCAGCCTTCTCCACTCCATGAAAGTATTTCATGTGATAATGCAATAACTTGGCTTTGCGGAAGGATTTTGAACAGTCCAAGAACTTGCATCTAAACTTGTGATCTTGATCAACAGTTGCAGCTTTTTTTGATGCAAGAAAGTTTGCTCTCCTACAAGGTTTTGTTACTGGAAGAACAAAACAGATAAATTCCCCCATGCATTTGCTATATTTATCAAATGGTTTCCTAAACTTAAAACAACAAAAAAGTTAAGAAACGGGCATGCATTCAAACATGTTAGCTATGAAATGCTAAAAATAAAATGTTAATGCTGTATCTGCCTTTAAGATTAATAGCTTTTAAGGGAAAACTCTGCCCTCTTAAAAATCAGTTGTCGATGCCGGTGTTTTTATGAATGAGTTACCAGAAAACAACATTTTGCCTCCTTGAGTCCCTTGCCCAACCGCTAATATCACTGTATATAGTCCTACTACAGACATAAGACTGAATTACAGAGAAGAGTGTGTACTTCCGTCAGAACACTGGATTATGGTCTATCAAGTATTGGTTTAATTGTTTATAACTGTTCACGTCTTTGGTGAATGCGCTCTCCAAGGAAAGCGGTTCTGCTTCTTTGCTTGTAATCACTCTGCTACCTGCTTGCTGGATGCCTTGTCCTACCACCCAAGCCCGATTACTTCCAAGGACAACGGAAGCAGTACGTCAGAACTACATTTTTCAAGTAAAATGGAAATTCATTTTGATTTGCAAGCAACAATGAAAGAATGAAATGAAGCAAGAGGAAAACTGCTTGCATCTGTTACAAAATTTCCCCTACGATCTGCAGTTAGTTTCTCAAAAAAAGCAAAGAAAGTCTTCAGACTCAAATGGAAAAACCATTTTAAGGCATCTGTTGCACTGCTGTGCAACCCAGGGCTATACCGAAACTTGGCCTAGTAAATTCCTCATTCTTCTTCCAGCATTTCAGAAACTTTCAATTCATGTTTTTGCTAAGAAATACACAAAAGAAATGTTTTGAACTAAAAGTAAATCAGATTACTGCCACTAGTATCTTTACCCAATACAACAGAGGAGAGGCAGAAATTTGGGAACACACAGATCTAGAGAGATCCAGGCAACTGTCCATCACCAATACGCACACAGCGTCAAAAAAATCCCTCACCAACTAGAGGACAATGGAAAGGTGTCATTTTTACAAAACAGCTTCCAGATATCATTTTTCCTTTTGTTTTTTTTTTTTTTTTTTTTCCCCCAGTACTTAAATATTATTTCCACATTTACAAGTATTTTCAAACTTGGAGGATTCAGAAAGAAGAAATGTTTAAGCTAAGACCCAGATGTAGCAACAGTGAGGCCAAACTGAAGGTATGCAGCACATGACTAAAAACTAAGACATTATATTAGTAATAGCAGTTGAGAACAAGGAACACGAAAGGACTCAGAAACAGTACAAACAAGAAGTGCAGAAATAATTAGACTTTCCACAAGCGCACTTACGCAGGAATGCACCGAATGGGAGTGTGAAAGGGCGTGTGAACACAGGACAGCTTGCTCAGAAGTTTTTAGCGTGTAGCATCAAAAATGGTGTTACTGAGTCGCAAACATAAAGGTTATACCATAGCGAGGAAAAGCATCCCAGACAGCTGTATCTGAAGCACACTTAGTTTTTAAGTATTGCGTTATGACAAAGAAACTAAACTTGAAGTCAGTCATAGAAAAAAACCAAGTAATGGTGCTCCGGAGGTTGATATACAGGGAAGGATTAAGAAGTCATGTACACAGACTAGTTAAAAGAAAGAATATTCAGTTAATTTTGGGAAGAAAACAGTAAAAACAAAGACTCTGCTTTTGGGCGTTTCACAAAGGTAATGACAAGGAGAAAGAGAAAGGCATTTTGGCACAGCCGTATTAAGAACACGCTGACAGGGATGCTGCTTCAAGCAATTAATGGTAATAAGATTGCAACAGAGCCAGACAACTGGATCACACTTGCAGAATGACAAAGTTTGCCAATAACAAAAATCAAAGCATGCTGTACGCCATCAAAACTTACATTCATAAAGAAAAAAAAAATATTTAAGGAATAGTCAGTGAAGTGGCCTGTGTGTTTAGTGAATGCAAGTACAGAAAGGTTCTCTTGACCGTAAAGCTAAAAACCAGCATTCAGAACAATAAAAGAGAACTTGTTTCTATTTAATAACATGAAGATGGGGAAACTTAACTGCAGCAGCAGGAGGCAATGGGGTCCAAAGATTTAGCCAAAAAATATTACAAATGTGACAAGGGAAGCTTATACTGTCACACAACTGTCACTATGAGGCCCTGCATTCAAGCTCAGAGCACTTCATTGAGACGGACAAACTGTGGAGAAGATACAGGGAATGGCTTCTAACTGATAACTACAAGTTAGAAGAGGAGCATAGGATCACATTAGCCAAAGTTTAGAAAGAGAGGTAAGAGGAAGGAAAGCAGACAAAAACACCCCAACAACTTACTGCGACATGCTAAAGGCATCTATCCAGAGGATTAAAAACACAGACAATCTCACATAGTTTGAAACAAAGCTTAAATTATTACCATCACCACCACATTTGGGGGCATTTTCCTTCTTCACAAGTCACACAACAGAACTCCCTGCCGCCAGGGCAGAGCAGGAAGCTGATGCCCAACCCCGCCAGCCAGGAAGGCCTCGGAGGAGCCGGTGCTCCCAGCTGAGTGCTCTGAAGCCCACTCATCACACCAACAGCTAGAGGGGAGAACGTCCATCCTTACACATACATACAATTTTTGCTTACAATGCCCGGTACTAACACTGGTTTCTGTGGAGTGAAAGTTTTGCCATAACAGCTTCAGATTTTCAGGCACTTGCCTTTCGAGAGGAGCTTGGTGGGTGTTTTCTCTGAGTACAGACGAAAGTTAGTGGCAGACGTACCACCTGCTACTTCTTCCATGTTTATAACCAAAATTAGAACTCCTCACCTGGCATTCAATTATCCATGACAATATTAAGCACAGAGACTCAAGGTCAAACAACAGCGTCTCCTTTAACTTTCACTACAGAGAAAAAACCATCCCTTCAGCATTCAGGTCAGCAACCTCCCTCACTCCCCGTTGTGCTGTATTATCCAAGGCTCAAGCGATGACCACGTTCAGCAGCAATTTTACAGTAAAATGACACCATGTGAAGCTACCGAGTCCACAAGAGATTTTTCCCACCACCACTACCAATTCTTTGTTTGAATTGACTCCTGCTGGGACAGGAACGTTTGGTAGCAGCACAGTATCTTGACCGAAGGTCTGCCATCCTGAGGCATCTTCTGAAAAACATTGGTAAGCTATCCCAGAAAGCCAACAGCGCATATAACACCTAGCATTTTCCCCCAGTTAAAGCTGGCCTTGCTGCAGTTTCTAGCCCTTAGATCTTCACACACAATTGCCTGTTAAACTGACGAGACTTCTGGGCTCAATTTCCTGTTCTCCACAGAAATATTAAGACCAAATTATTCCTTCACCTGTTGCTAAACTGAACACATGGATCCTGTCTAGAGCGTATGTTCTCTGGTGCTTCCCTCTCTATCGTTTCCAAGATTATCTGTTACCATTAGCTTTCTAGAGCTGACACTTTTCACACTAGGCTAGCTTCCTCATTAGTGACCTATTTCTTTGGTCTTATTTATTCTGAAATCTTGTGTAGTTTTTCTTAAGTTTACCAAAAGTGTTCCAGTTCACCATTTTAGCACCCAAACTACGTTTCTTTGCTTATTTTCAAAAGCCTCTGTCTTTCGAGATCTTAGCTGTGCAGCAAAGAACACCTCGTGTAATTTGCTCTTCTCCAACTCCTTTAGGTGAGGACAGCACCCAAGCGCTTCCAGTGCGCCCAGAATCCACTCACGCAGATGCCTGATATAATAAATTGGTGTAAGATATCAATAACCACAGATCATTATATATTTACAAAGTTATGATTTTTTTGACCCAAAACATTGACAGTGCAAGAACTACTCAAGGCGGTATCTGATATGATCCTCCACTCCCCATTTTCTCCCTGTGTTGGCGCTAAATTTGTAACATAAACCAGGGAAGTCTGTACTGTACAAAAAGCTCTTAAGCGTGCAGTGTCCTCCTGCGCGAACCACGGCATACCTTGAGAGGGGGCTAGCAGCTGGGGGGGTAAAGGCTTTACCCGCACCTTGAGGTGTAACAGAAACACCCATGTCCAGATTGTGGCGCCTCGCTGTAAGAAACTTTCGTAAGTGAGCAAAGCAGGACGGACTTCTTTACATACTATATTGTTAGGCTTAAAATGACAACTGTTACACTACCTTGAAGGAATCAAAGCCTACCTAGGTAAGCTGCAGGGCACACAGCTGCTCTCTCAAACTGGATGCAAAGATATTATGCTTCTCCTTAACTGAAACCCAGAGCTAAAAGTGACAAAATTAGAAAAACATGTGGTAAGTATAAGGCAAATGGAATCCCTGATGCATGTCTATGCAAATAAAAACATAATCTTTATAGAGTTCTGGGAAATACAACTAGGAACGTGACAGAAGATCTGTACAAAGCAAAGGCAGCTCACTTTTAAAAGTCAAATCAGTTTTTAAGAACAAAGCCACACGAACAGCTTCTAAGCCTGCTTTCAGATATATGAAACAGAACTTTAACTGGCTGCAAATATCTGCCAACAGACTGTAATTTATTTATTTTTTTTTCGGAAAGACAACTTGATTTAGCTAAATCCTAATCACCAATTCCGGTCCCTAAACATTAGAGGGGCCAAAAAACCATCAGAATGGGATTTTTATCCTTTAGTACACATAATTAATCAGAATTTTGTTGAAAACTTAAAAAGGAACTTAAGTTTTGACAAGGAATGTTATATTGCCCTTTCAGAACATATTACAGACATACACACTTTAAAACATAACAAGCGTATAAGCACCCCAAATTGTATTTGCTGTTACAAATGTCTGCAACTACTATAAATCTTGAATCACGTACCAGCCAGTGACTGGGAAAACACTCGTTAAAAAGAATGTTTTTGTCCTTAAAAATTCCTGATATTCAAACGCTATAAAAATAATTTTCTTCCTATACATCATGCAAGTTAAAACGAGTACTACCAGGGTGCATCACTCACCCATGTCAAAACAACACTAACACAACACACGGAAGAAAGTGAAAGTTACTAGTTTTATTACGGTTTTTAGTATTTTCCTACAGGAAGAGGATAAATTCCTATCAAGTGACTAGAATTAAAGCCTAGAGACAAATTTAAAAAGTTAGTACTGGGTTCTAATGCTGTACTTACTGTAGCAGTTATCTTTGACCTTAGCTTCCATGTCTTACGTTGTGGGAATCTTGTACAGAAAAAAATACCCCTTTTTTCCCCACCTGCACCACCTGTTCTGACAAAATACTCCTCCCCTATCCAAACCCCAAATCTCTTTAATAACTGCAGCAGTCTGAGAACGTAACTGCTTGACATACAGTTAACATTATTTGGAGAGATTGTATCTGTTCCCTTGATAATTACCCACAGAATAAGTGAACTCAGCTTTCAGACTCCAACCCCAGCTATTTTCAGGACAGCATGCTCAGACTCTTCAACACGACCCTGCCCCCAGGAGCAGGAAGCCACTGGGGATTTTCCGAGGCATTTTCAGACGCACGCCGCCGTGCACCCAGGCAGTACCAGGTGGAAGCCTGAGCCTCACCACTCCCCATCCCCAGCTCGTCTGTGGCGAGTGTAGGGGCACGGTCCCACCAGCAAGACAGAAGCACGTACAGAAAAACACAGATCCACTTTTAACTTAGAAGATTTATCCACGACAGGGATCTATGGACTCTCAAACTCGGGTATCAACAAACCACTCATTAGTAACATTTTTAATGTTGGTCAAGCATGGAAGCATAGATTTTTGTACTTGGACTTCAGGTGATGGCATTTACTCAAAAAGACCCTGTACAGTTCGTACTCCCCCTCTTTAAGCGTTTTCTGCAATAAAAACACCTGTTTGCCACAGCCGGGTGTCCACCCAGGTGCACGTCTGGCATTTCTAATGTTAAATGAGATGGCTTTAATTAAATGAGAAGTGTGGATTTTCAGACACAGTCACAGTGCTGAGCTGTCAGAATTCAATATGAGCGCATATTCCTGAATTTACTTACGTCCTCAGCTCACTGAGTGCTGGCAGAAGTACCAGCGTCAAGAGCACACAAGTTATACCAGAGGTTCTGGGTAGATAAGGGAACCAAGCCCTGTTCCTCCAGCTTCACTGCTTGTATCCAACCAAGCGAGCTCAGGAGAGGGACACATCCTGCGCATCACATCAGTGTGACTGACACCACACATGTGCGTATCACCCATTCAGCTGAAATTCTCCCCCCACTTTAAGCCCAAATTACAAGTGCTCAGCAATATATTCATTAGGAAGTCAGAGGGAAGTGGTAATAATGGCAATAGAGAACACAGTTGTTTGAACTCTTGATGGTTCAGTCGCACGCCAGCACCATACTGGTGTCCTGCCCCATCTACCTGCCACCAAAATTATGCTCCCTAAATGCTGGGAAAGCAGAACTGAAAAACACTACCTTATAAATTTCAAATGTACAAGTGAATTCCTCTCCCTGCTTCCTTAAAAAACACAGCATTTCACTCCAACATATATTATACAAGTTCAAGGGGATAAAGCAAGGCAATTATAAACTATATCTGCAATCTCAAGCAGAACGTAAGTATGCAAGTAGAAGAAAACAATCTGCTGGTATTTTAGTTTAGCTTAAATCTGTCAATCATTTCCCTAAAGTTTTTCATGGAAGGAGAAGAGATTTCCCCATGAGCAACAAATAAACAGAGAAGTAACATTTTTACACAACCAAGCCCATTTTGTCTATTTGTTCTTTCACAGTCACTAGAAGTGATTTGTTTGCTGTAACCCCTAATGCGTGCTGCTGAGTATGTACTAGCTCTCACTGCATTATAGCCCTGAACTCAGATCCCCAAACTTCTCCCCCCCCCCATACTGTTAGTACAGCGTGTTCCTTCAAAAAGCCAAGATTTACCTCTCCAAATTCTCAGACCTTAGCAAAGTTGTGGTTTGTCGATCTAGTTCAGCGAGTACGCCCCCAAAAGATTACACAAAAAAAATAAGTGTAATCTTAAGAATGCTACACTTGAAACAAGGTTTGCAGGAATTTACAAAATAAAAGGCTAAATGGTTGTCAGCTAAACCACATACTTTAGGAAATGCCGTAAGTTTATCATGCAAGACCACTGTAGTTAAAAAGCATTTTAACGCACTGTTGTCCTACATGAAGCATGTAACAAGGTGGCTGTATCCACTCCGGTGGAAAGCTCCGCCATACCTTCTATTAACAGTTTGTCACAGGCTGAAAAGTGAGTCTTTTCAGACACGCTAAAAACTCTTTCAGTTTTCAGAACTGCTACAACCTGCCGTATCTCTCAGAAGAGCTGTCTCTAAGGTACAAATCCTGCACGCTTCACCTCAGAGTACCTGAGTTCACTGTACCCGTCTGGAGCCATGCCTGTACCTGCACACCTTCTCACCTGCCTGAGACTAGAATGGCAATAGCCACCACTCTTTCTGCTGGGCTGAAGCACAAGATTCCAACAGGATCAAGAAGCATCACCGCTTTTTAACATTTCTCTGCACTCCCAATGACTCGAGCGTCTGCAGTCTTTCTATAAAGAACTTCACAGACATTTTCCAGAGATCCAATGAAAGAGGAAAAAGAAAATGAATGCCCCTTCGCTGCTGCAGCAGGCAGCCCCTCCTGCCATCCGCCAAAGTTACTCCAGGGTTAAAATTTGCCAACAGGACACGCTTGTTCATCTTAACAAAATTACATTCAAGAATGCCTATTCAGTTTCAAAGGCACCTTCCAGGAGAGGAACTTCAAATTCCAAACAAAAGAGCTACAACGCACAGCATGACCTGCTAACGTTGCTGGTGCTGCAAACTTCTGGGAGACAGGCTACCAGTTTAGCTCACCTGGACAGACGACTATTACAGTAGTACCTGACAGGCGCTCGTGAGGAACTTCACCGGTTGCCAGCACATGAATTTAAGGAAACCAGTGATGCTACTCTGCAATTACTCAGAGGAAGTACTGAACTTAAACATTAAATCAGACATTAAATTGGTTCTACCTGCTACAAGACAGGAGCAACAAATTTATAGCTGCTGGCAAGAGCAACACTCTTTACATCCCTCCTTGCTTCAGAGATTTGCAGGCAGGCTGTCAACAGCTCATGTACTCAGAGCTAATACAGAGAGTAATGACGTTTCCTTGGTATCACAGAGATTAGTGTTCTGTCCAGGTACAGCAACCGAACAGCTGTTTTGCCTTCATGAGCCAAACCAAGCTACAACCCATCAGGTAAAAAAAAAAAAAGTTAAACCCAGAAGTACTTTACAAACTGAAAAGGACACAGCAGCCTGACTAGCAAAAAATTTGCAGCCGCTCCGTATGTTCTGAACTCACTGCCAGAAAGCAGGGAAGGGAAGACATGACCCCAACACACATCAATTTAAAAGACGCTGGATGTACCATAGTTAGAGTACAGGTGGATATATCATCAGCCTGGTTAGGAAGGAAGGCAAGACCAAAGAAGCTCTAGTTTTTAAAATAGTAAAAGACCATTTACACATCAAACCTGAGCAAAGAAAAACAGGTAAATTCCTTCCTGCACTGAAGGTGCACATCTGTGGCAAAGGGAGAGGACATTTCATTCGTACAGTTACACGAGAGTGGGTGAAAGAGGACACATGCGAGGAGGAGGGTAAATTTGGAATAATCAACAAACAGGATGAAAGCTAGCACGTACAGATTACTCTAGCAATGCTCAGCAACTGTAGATCCCTCTAAATGCTCTGTTCCACTGAAAATTAAGCTCATTTGATAAGAGCATAAACTAGGGAATTTATAGTTCAAGTTTCTCCAGTTAGCTGCAGATACGAGTATTAAAGTTACAACAAACAATCACAGGACAGCACTACGTTTTGGCATAGTCTACTATCTGTATAGGAAATTTTAATTTGAAAAAGAGAAAATAGAATATATACATTAAGATAGACACTGAAATGTTTTGACTACTTCATAAACTTGCACTAACACCTCTAAATAGTCAAGGGCTTAAGCTTAACAGAAGCCAAAACATAAGGATATAGAAATGCACGGTCAGGATTCTCAAACATCAGTGCTAACACATACCCGGAGCACAGAAATGAGAAAAGAACCTGATCTTTTAAAGTGTTAGTCCAAATTAATCCAGAGTTACAAACATTAAATTATAAACTGCACTTGTTAATTTCACCATTCACGTGCTAAAAATATTACGCATCCAGTCATTTAAAAATAATTATTTCAACTTTTGGGAAGATTGCTGTCAAAGCATGAGATCAAAACTGAGTCCATGAGGAATAAAAATATGCATTTTCCCCCCATGCTTAACACCGCAAGAACGCACAATTTTTGTTAGTGACACTCATACAAGCACGACACACCTGGCATCAGTTGCCTTAAGAAATGTATCAAAATTAAGTATTAAATCAAATTTTGAACCTGTAGCAGCAGAAGGTTCTTGAGTTCTGACAGTAACAGAGAAAGACTCAGTGTCTTCAAATTTTTCTTCCTGTAAACTGGCATCCGTACTGAGTGATGTGCTATGTGATGTGTTCCCAGGAGATCCTTGTTCACTGAAACTTTGGTCAGATTCAACAGGAATTTCTAACTGGACTAGAATGGAGAAAAAAAAATTTTCATTGAGTGAAATGCACACAAAAGCATATTCCAGAACAGCAATACGTGCATTTACCACATTACAGCGGAGACAAATACCCATCCCCGTCCAGATTGCTTGCTGCTGTATTAACACAAAGCAGAATTTTTACAACACAGCTACTTGTATCAACCCTCTACATTTAGAGCTGCTTAGAAACACACGGGCTGCTAACTCTTTATAGCCTAAAATGGGACAGGTCTTTTCAACCTATTATCAGAGCTCCCCATTAAAGGGAAACGCAGTGAACAGGGCAGAAGAAGGGAGCATTACCTCCACACAGACTAAGAATAAAAGCATCCCATTTGGTGGTTTTAGCGTTCAACAAGAGGATTAAACCGTAAGCTTAGCATTTGGGTTACTTCTTCAATCTAAAAGTGTTAAAAGAAAACCAGCCACAACATTTCCTTTAAGTTATTTTACAACCTATGGAGCTCTCCTTTTGCAGGGCCAGTTATCCCTCTACTGGAGAAGCTCCCACCACACCAGGGAAATGCTAGGGTTACTCATCAGGAGGGAGAGGGAATCAAAAGCAAAAGCCAATCATGACAGCAGAGAGAGATACAAACTTCCCAAGAGTTTTCTCTGCACTGCTGATGGAACCAGGTTTTAATTGCAGATATAGAGCCTGCAGGTTACGGAAGTGAAAATACAGCACTTTCAACAACTAGATGACTGCCATGCCACCACAAATCCAGAGTATACCAGGAAGCTGCTTACCCTTCTCAGATTCCTTTTGGTTAGATACTGCATCTTTCAAAGGCTGAACTTCCGCTGAAGCTGTGACGTGATCTGTATTTAAAATCTCATGGCTAATACTAGACGAGAGTCTTGAAGATCGCCTCCTGATCTGGTCTCTTTCAGGGTTATCTGAAGAGTTCTTCAATTTTTCCTGAGCTGGAATAGACAAGTTCAATGGCACCATGCAGCTACAGGATTACTAAAATAGCTCACAAGCAAACTTTAAAGATCTCCTCTTCCAGTGACAGTTTGAAAGTGTGGGGTTTTTTTAAGGACTGAGGTTAGTAACAAAAGCTGGTGATTAGACCTCTCTGTAAAAGCTACAGTCATATAAACAGCTATAAATAAGCATAAAAATAGAGCAAAAGCCCATTTTATAGGTGTCTCAACTTTTTCTTTTAGTAACAGATTTGAAGTAAGAATACAGATCAGCATCTCACCGGTGAACCTTTGCTTTAAGCAGCAGCTGTCCCACAGACATAAGTAATACCTGACACTAGATCTGACAATTCATACACACAAACAACGTGGACCCTAAGCTGGATAACATATGTGCACTGAAGCTTTAAGACTTTGTGGTCCTAAGGAAGGGGAAGACAGCCCTTTTCAGATCTTCATCTCCTTGTTCATGGTACTACTATAGAAAATATAATTTTCTTTCCTCATCACCACACTCAACTTCTTCAACATCACTACATGGTATACCAAGATAAAGCAGAAGCTAGACTACAGCGACATGAATATTTACCTAGTATTAAAGTTTCTTGGCTAAGCAACGTGGTAGATCCTCCATCTAGTAACTAAGAAGTTTCTACAACTAGAAAAAGGCTTTTATAACCTTCTATGTATTGGAAGCAATATAATCACTGCTGCCCCTATCTGTATGAATGTCTGCATCAAGACTTACATCTCCTTTATCCAAATCCAGCTTCCAAGATTTAGGAGGGATTTCAGCATGATGCTGCTACACACGAATGGCTGATTTAAGAAAAACAGGTGCTGCATTTCAGCCATTTCATGTACCACAGTTCAAGGTTAATAAGACAGACCTTTCCCCCCACCCCTCCACTTAAGCTTCAAGAACTTATATTTACAAATACTGTGACAGTTGAATAGCAAAAAATACTCACACAAGTTTTTTTCAATCCTGGGACGCTTTGATGGAACTTCGCCTCCTTTAGGTATTTTCCGACGTCTTAACTCCAAAGTTATGGGCTGCAGCGTCTGAGAACTTGGCTCTACATATTTTGATAGAGAGCAAGAAGTGACTGGATATGAAGCTGCAAAAAACTCTTTAAAACTTAATTCCCAAGCCTCACAACTTAAAATATTGGACTTGCATAAATACAGTTTCATCTGGCTTTCTCAAGTCTACACATCAGCATTTAATCCTACTACAGACATGTTTTATAATATATAAAGATTACTTGCCTAAATCTAACCTATGACCAAACCACTGAAGCTCCAAACCTAACTAACAAGTATGCTCTCAGCTGTCCTAACCAAAAGACAAGTTTAAATTTTTTTCAAAGTTTCTAGAGACTTAGGCTGTGAAAGAGCAAGACTCTTCTCTTCAGTCCTTCAGGTACGTTTAGAAGGGTTCTGATACATGGCCTAAACATTTAAGCTTAGCTACATACCCGTTGGAGGTGTTATTGGCGGTCTCCCACGTTTTCGTTTAGTTTCTTTTGTGTTTTCCTGTTGACTCTTTACATTGTCATTCTCAGGCTTCTTCTCAATTTGTGTATCTACTGAATATTCCATATCATTCTCTGATATATTCTCTTTATCTTCTTTTCCATTCTTAGATATATTCTTTTCCGAGACCTTGCCTTTTTCTGAGATGACTATCAATTTTCCTTCTTTATCAGGTTGCTTAACTCTTTTCTCAGTCTTTAATGTCTTTTCATCCTTGTCTTTCTTTGCATTACCTGTTGCTTTCCTCTGTTCTTTAAATTTCTCCTGCTTTTCAGGAGATGACGGAATTTCATTACCTCTTTCCTTAGGCTTAGCATTACCCACAATATTCTAGAATAAAGAGAATGACAAATGAAAATTAACTTATCGCAATCTCAGAGTCCTCCCCCACCTTTGTATTTAGCAGACTTGCATCCTTATCCGATTTTTCAAAGGCTAAAAAAAAGCATATATAGCATATATATAAAACATGTATCTGTGTGTGCAGCCCACAGATTAAAAATTAGAGGCACTTGAACTGTTCAAGGACCTACGCGGCTTCAGCAGGACAGTACAAGAGATTCACTCTTCTCACACCTCCATGGCATAAGAGATTTGCGTTTCTTCATTCTCATGTGCAGGTGAGGTGGATTCTAGCTTGCACAGTACTACTTAAAGCCTACTTGGGACACTGAAGAAAGAGCGGGAGTCAAGAGCACAGAAAAGCGCAGAGAGCTCAATCACATGGATACAAAAACTCTTCTTCTCACAAAAGTGTCTCATTCAAAGCAGACCAGTATTTAGCTTATAACTATCACCGCTACTGAAACATGCTAAGTAAAGTCACCTAAAGCAATTGCAATCACCGACTTGATCAGGAAACACATGATACTAAAATGTACATATTTATATTTAATAACAGAACTTTAAAGTTTTTCTGTCTGTAACTGTGTTCAGCATGAGAGGACATGAAAATCCTTAGTTGTCCCTGGCCAACAAGCTACTGATAAAATATTCAGCCATAATCTCATTTCCCCGCAGTTCTCAGATAACACCACCAAACCGGGAAGAACACCCCTCTATCAACAGGTCACTGCTACTCAGTGTCCTCTCTGTTTTGTGATCAGGTTTCACACTAACACCACCGGGGGGGAGATAGTAATTTTGATTTTTTCCCATTCCAATGATCCTGCTACAGGCTGTCACAGAACTTCGCTGGTCCGATGAACAGAAACCTTCTAACTTTGCACCTGGATTAATAAATTATAGTTGGTCATGTGTCAACACTGCCTTTAGTTGAACTAACTTCCCTCTTCTTGTTGACTAATAACTTCTTCCTTCTCACCATGCGCACGACACTTTTTTTTTTTTTTTAACTGGCTCACTACTACTTTCCATCACGAGCTGAACCCACAGCACTGAGCAGGTGAAGGGTTGGTAGAACAGCCAAACCATAGAAGCAAAACATGGATTAGTAAAAAGGCTATCTTCTCAAAGTTATGAGGTGAAAGACCACTTCCTTAAAAGGCTCAAGACAATCAAGCAGTTACTTTGGGAAAGAACAGTTTCTGTCCACTCCATGGTCCCCATCCCTTAATTTTTAAGAGGCATGTATTTAAACTAATGTCAAACAGCTGAAACAACCAAAGCATGTTTCAATGACCTACCACTCACTAGCTTTAGTATGTACATTCTGAATCTTCCAATGATTTTTAGAAACATCTTCCATTTATATGCCTATGACTTCTTTAGTTCAAGAGGTGCATTCATGAAAATATCAGCCTGACAGCTTTGCATATCATACCATAAATATAGGCACGACCTTTCCATTTTAACAGATTTTACTTCAGATGTGTGGTATGTTAGCAACAGAGATGTTTCATCCATTTCATATTTTATAACTCATCAAATCTAGCCACCTGAACTGTCGATTTTAGAGCACGCTAGTAGCACGAACACAATCCTTACCTGATCTTTGGAAAAAGCTTTGACATGAATGTTTTTGACAGTCTGAACTACACCATCATAAAATTTCACAGTGTACGTACCTACAATTTGAAAATAAAGCAGAAGAGTTTAAAGATCAGAAGTTATTTAACAGAGCATTTGCTAAGAGCTCCAATACTCCAGCTGTATATTTAGCTCTAGATAAAAGCTGCCTTATCTGCACTGTTAGAAAATTCAACAGCAGAGGTCTTACCACAGGCCAGGTAAGGGAGAAACAGTGAAGTTATCAAAAATAATTACGGTAAGCATAAAAGTGCATGTCTAAGCTTAGAACTGCTCCTTACTTTCCTCACAAAACCCAGAAATATTTTTGGTGAAATACTCCACAGATGTTTTCTCCTTGACCTTACAACATGTAGTCAGTCTAAAGAAATCACAGCACAAGAACCAGTCCTTCGCAATTCCTTACTGATACTCAAAGAGGAGAGGCATGTCTGTGCTTTTTTTTTTTTCCCCATTTGTAAAACATTTTTGCAGCTCTGACACTAGTTTTACTGCAGTTACAGACATCTCTTGATGACAAACTTAAGAAGAAACCATTTTTCCCAAATATATACTTCAAGCAATTATTGACTGGGTATCTCAGCATAAAGTTCTTTTATCTCATGAAAAGGCTAAGAGGTTAGGTTAAAAAAAGTTGACAGCAGACTAAAACACAATTCAAAATAAAGCTTTTCACAGATGTTTGCTGTACTAGCTCTTCACCTAAGCAAAAAGGTTAGAATACAATTAAAAATGCATTATTAACAAGAACAACAAAACCAAAAGTGACTCCTTACCATCTTTGTTAACAGAAGTAACTTTGGCTGGATAGAAGCGACAATCAGACCAGCACGCCAATACCTGATCATTTATATGAAATCCCTACAAGAGAGTAGTTAAAAGTGTTTTCATCTGAGAATTACTGAAACGTACAACTTCATTAACACACCAAAATAGTTAGTTTTCCAATATTTAAAATAAATCATAAAACTTACACAGCAGGCAACACAGCAACAGGGAAGCATTTTAACAGTCGTAATTCATACAACTGCACGTTAAACTGTTACATACTCAAATGTCCTCTATTTTCTACTTACTGCACAACCTTCTTCGTCATGTAATCCTTCTTTTCTTAACTGTATTTTCTCTAAGGGACGCAAATAAGGACTGTCCCAACAAAACCATTCATCATATCTATGGTTCCAGCGTTTGAAATGGATAAGTACTTTTCCTTCTTCATAATCAATTTCTTCAATGTGAGCTGGATACCTGGTCAAAAGGTAGATTAAAATATTTCAATTAAGAAAAAGGTTAGCCGCCTCAGACACTTAACTATGGTACAAAACATTACACAAATGGAGCCTTCTGCATGGTCACGAGCAAAATATCTGAAGACCTGCTTGATCAGGTGTGATGGGGAGCTGAGTAACTACAGCTAACAACCTTTAGTTTCTACAAACTTAATGTTATTTCATGTATCACTTGTATAAGCAATAAAGACTTTGCAACGTGACTAAGCTTAGCACAGAAAAGAATCCCAAAATTTGCAAAGGCAAAACACTGGCTGCAGGAAGAGGAGAAAACTAAGGCGTTCTTAGCCTGAGGTGGAAAAAATTGTAACTGGAGATCAAGGAGTCGGAAAAACCTTCCCTACACCTAGAAATTTCACATATTCACCAAACTGATAGCTTCAGCACCCTCTTACCGAGAGGAACACCTGGAGGTCAATACACTCACTTCTCTCAGAGATAACCATCAACAGGCATAATGAATCATCTTCCCAGAGTAACAATAGAAGTCAAGCAGGCACACTAGACCTAATTTAAGTTTTAGATTCTCGAAGTTAAATTTCACCTGCAGAGTCCTGGGACATTTAAGTCAAAATCTCTCAGTATATTACAAGTAAAGGAATCTGACATGAGCCAAATTCAGCTGTTTCTAACCAGGGAGACCTCATAAACTATGCATTTCTTTAATTGCATTGGTAATTTGTAACTACAGTAAGTATTTCAGAATCAGCATCCTTCACTATCCCAGCTGAAGATAACATCCCAAGCATTGATGCTTTCCCCTCACAATAGTAACGCCAGGAGAAAATCTTCACTTGTCAGTATTTTCAGTTATTTGTAGAAGAAAGGCAAGGCACCACTGAACTCTTGAACAAATGCAAAGGAGAAAAAAAAACATACAAGCCACAAATCCACAAGTATTCTTTACCTGATAAATGCCACTTGAAAAGATAGAACAAGTGGTAGAAACAAATGGTATCCTGAAAGGATCAAGCCTGATGCTAAAAATAAAACCCAGACATGTCACAATTAAGACTTAAACGCAACACAGACTGCCATTCTACAATCCTAACAAATTAAAAGAAATGCTCCCTACAGCTGAAATTCTTCAGCAGACCTGAGACACGTCCAGTCATGACTTCTTCAAAAAGAGCTACAAATAGGCCATGCCAGAGCCTTACACTGCGACCACCGACTAAGGCCACATGCCTCAAGCTATGCCATTAGTTCATCCCGATACGTTATCAAAACAAACGCAGCAAAGGCCGTGGAGGAGATGAAAACAGATGGGAGATACTTACGGCACGGACATCTCTGACTGGTTACCAGTTTCCTAGGAAGAAAGTAACTTCCTTCATGTGACAGTCAACATATTTCATGCTTAGGTAACCCCAAGCACTGCCCTGCACAGGTTCATAAGGTGGGAACATCCATAGTCTTTCCACATACAACAACATAGTTCTATTAAACACGGTTTATTCTTAGGTATCTCAGCACCTGCCTGTCATGAAGTACAGGTAATAACAAAAATCCGTATCCAGTTCCCTACGAAGTACAGCAAAAATGGGGGTAGGAATTCCCAGGTCCTCTCAACAAGAGACTAGCCAGAAGGATGCTTTTGCCATCAGGGATCCCATGGACCTAGGGCTGGTCCAGGGAAGCTGATAAATGTTGAGTTGGTACTCTGTCACTTTAAGCAGGTAAACACCTCTGGTAAACACACTCAATCCACTAACCCTCTCCTGCTGGGGAGAGACAAGCCCAAGTGACAAGAGCCAACTGGGTCTATGATGCAAGACTGCCCCCTGCTTCATACCCAGTAAAAGGAGAAACATTCTCCACCATAAGAACCACCATCCCAGAACCATGTACTAGCATCGTCTGCACCTATCCCACCTCAGCTTCTAAAGACTCCCACCAAGAACAGCAAAAACAAACCTGCCTGGCTGAGAGGCAGTGTGGGTGAACGGGAGCTCTCAGCCAGCTCCTGGATAACATGCTGCTAAGTCTGAACAAATCTTCTCTTTCCGAAGCAACCAACATCAGCAAACATATGTTCAGTGCTCTTGGCTGGAACAGCAAACCTATTAGAAGCTCTGCTAGATCTAGCCACAAATTTGGACAGCCCCCTCCCTGATACCACCTTCCTTTCAGATGCAAAACACAGTGCTGGCAACTTTGACACAAAGAAGAAAGGTTCATAGGTTCGCAACAGCTCTGAGCACTACACGTTGACACTGCAAGCTTCCTTCCCCCAACATCTGTACCCTTGCCTCCAAAGCACTGAGCCAGCATGCTACATCAGGAGGCAGAAGTCCTCACAGATCCATACAGAAGAGGGGTAATAGAGCATATCCACACACATGCACCAAAAAACCTGTGAACATGCCCAGGGGCAGAGGTAACTTAAAGGAAATCCAGACTTGCTTAATCAAGAAAACATACTCTGGGGGGGATACACAAAATAAAAAGGCCAATAGCTGAAGCCTGGCTATGGCTCGAAAAAAAGAGTACAACCACCACGTGTTCAGGGATGGTCCAACACATCCTCCCCCAAAACACAATGGAAGCATTTAGCTGACTCCATGGATTTTCAAGACAGCTAACTGATACTGGGTAAGAAACCCCCAAATGGTACTAATTAAATATTTATCTAACACACTGTGAAAAACAAGCTGAAATCAGACACGTATTGGGAGGCCAAAACAAGTAGTTTTCCAGCTCAATTCAAAAAGAATGATGAGCTTGTACCTTTCAAGGCCTTATGCACTGGCTAAACAGTAAGGAAAAACCTCCAAGAAGTTGCCAACTAATGCCAACTGCCACCATTAGTTTTGATAAGAACCCAAACGCCATTCAAGAGCTCAAGCAGCATAACTCTCAACAGAGTGATAAGCAATGACTGGCAACCACTGTCAAAGCACAGCAAACAATATGAAAATGGGTCTCTTGTAGACACAAGTGTAAAACCACCCTCTGGAAAGATGTTAAACATCTGGAAATTCAGAATCAGAGTGCCAACTGAACGAATTCCTACCCCTCAGTTCTGGACTAGTTTGTCTCCCTTCGCCTTTCCTACATACCAAAATGGAATTGCTGTAAACCCCCCTCTTCTTGGAGCTAGGAAGGGACAAGCTCAATGCAGTCAAAGCAATACTGAGAGGAAAGGAAGCATCTAGAAGAACCAGTACCATGGAGGACAACAGCTACAGGGTTTCATCTTTTCAGTACCGAGACAGAGTCCTGACAGCATGAGCAGTCAAACTCATGGGACTGACAATCTAAACCTTAACAGGGTAGTGCAATACTCTAACAATACTAATCTTGTTTTCAATACTCAAGAGCCTCAACTAGACTCAAAAGTCTCTTCATATCCATTTTACTCACACAACAGACAGAACTTGAAGAGGTGTCATCATTTGCCTACTGCAGGCATCCAGTGCAGAGTCAGGCTCTTTTCAGTAACAGAGGATGTCTGCAGCTAGCCAGCACTGAAGAGTTTAAATGATCTGATGCACAGAGTTTGCAGAACTCGGTTCAGCTGGGACAGTGTGTGCACATACATCATTAACAGCTAGTTTCTCTGGCATCTCTCCATTTAGGACTGCACTACTGGAGCAGTCCCACTACTCCATCCTCAGAACTCCAACAGTGTACACCAAGGGACCTTTCAGCACACGTGGAGGCACTGCCTGATGGCCAGAGCTCTCTCCCTTTAATGCCCTGACATCAGACACTGTCACAAAGCCTTTCATGACAGCTTTGATGCCTCCACCAAGCCCTAAGAGCTAAGCCAAGCACCAAAAGTACACACTGTACTCCCTGGAGTTTGAGTCTAGCAGGTGACAGACAACTGCACCAGGAACTGGAGTGCACTTCCAGTACATTAACATTCTAGATACAACAAAGCAACCTTTGATTAAAAGCTCTAAAGATGCAAAATTCACTTTGCACTTTGGCAAGGAGCAGACTCTGCATTGACTACTCTGCTGGCATACGCACATTGTTGTCCTATTCAACAGGGTTGGCATCACATCCAAACAACCTGAAAGTCCTGAACTAGCGTTCCGGGGCACAAGCCACTGCCACGAAAGGCAGGTAAATGGGGCTCTGACATGAAACGCTTTCCAAAGCGCTACTGCCATTTGAGAAGCAATACCGGCCCATGAACTGGCTGGGGTGGCTGGTACTGAGCACAGGAACCAAAGCCAGCCCCCTGATCAAACAAGAGACTTCTGCCTGTGGTTAAGTGCCAACATAGCAACTGAAGTACACACAAGGAAAGCTTGGACCTCTGAAGGTTCAGCACTGGGAAAAGAAAGTATCTGCAAACGGAAAGTTTTGTATCCACATAAGAGGCCACAGAGTGTTCCTGTTAACACAGCGGCAGGTGAAAGTAGCTGAGGAAAAAAAAAAAAAAGACATCTGCCAAGAAAAAATAAGCCCCCAGCTCTTACAAATTTTGGTTCATAAACCCTGAAGACAGAAATACACGCAGATCACTGGCCAAGGAAACACAGACTTTCTGACCCAAGCTTCAAAGCTTAGCAATCAAAATGAAACTTTCAGAAAGGAGAGTTAATAACTGAAGTTCTGAAATGAAAGAGCTGCAAAACACTATCCTTAAGACAGGTCATTTAAGATCAAGTGTTTATAAAAACCAAACCCCACGGCTTGGTTTTGGACATGCAGCATATCCAAAATTCAAGTTTAAGCCAAGGGTTATGTGGAAAGTACAGCAGGTGTTGAATTCCCTCCCCCAGGTTTTCCCATGTAAGAGCTTTGTATGCCCATATTTTGAGATACTGTTGTTGTTCAAACATGTCAGAAGGGTTAATAGACATGGACACACGTTATTTGCCTTACTCAAACACCATCTATACTAAACTGCATCTTTAATAAGCCTACATTACAGACCGGCTAAGAAATCTCATTTTTGTAGGTGGGACTGTATTTTTTGCTGTATAAACAAAGCTCAAGAATACAAGAGATGAATGCAGATTCAGATCGAAGCCCTGCTTTCACAACTCTTGGTTATGCAGGAAAGCCAACACAACATGCAAGTATGATTTAGTGTTCGTACTCCACATGCTTTCCACAAAGAGCTATGTTTCCTCATTTTCACAATTCCAGTCCCCTTGTACCTGGCAAGTAGACAAATACTCTGCATGCAACCAAGACGTTCTGGAACAGGTGCCATGTGTCTAAGACAGTGCTTGATCCTTCTGGGATGTCCAGACGGTTTTCAGTACTGTGACTTCTGCATGCTTACCCTGCCAGCAGCTTCCAGAGCGTAAAGTAAAATCGTGTCTAACCCACATAGACTTTTAAATAAAGGTCAACCATAGCTGATTTCAGGAGAGAGGAGATACCTTAAGGAGCTAACAAAAGCAAATTGATTCCTGTATTTAAGAAGCCTTTGACTCCAGCAATTTTCATCATATGCATCATTCACCAAGCTTTATTCAATGCTAATTTTTTGAGTTGAATTCCTAAAATGAACAGAGTTAGAAGGCTCAATGTTAGCCCACTTAACTTTTAGGCCCTTTTTCCCTTCCTACTGCACTGGTTAGTCAAGAAAAGTGTTCACAACTAAAGCCTGCATGACAGGCTCCAGAGTAGACTTTTTAGTGTTGAATGTGTTTCCCCACCCAGTTCTTTAATTCTAAAGCTGACCACCCTCAAATGTGCACAGACCGTAACAATTTCAATCGGACTTTAAAGCCTGTGAGTTCACAACAGCAATGGGAACAGAAGCAGTGAGGAACCACCTTGGGTATTCTGTACTGCAAAGAATTTCTCTCTCCATGTCGTCTGCTTTGCAATCTGTGTACAGCACAGAACTGAAAGTATGAATTCAGGAGTATCGGAGTCTGAAGTCCCAGCAGATTTATGAGTAGTACTATTTCCCAGACACAGATAGCACCAGTACACTTCTTTTTAAGGACCAGCACAACATTTCAGCATCTATCGCCCATTTCAACCACTGGTATATAAACTTTTATAAGTTAACTACTTTCCTACAAACCAATCACCAGGACTCTAAATATTGTACCAATACAAAATGTTTAAGATATTAAAAACTTAGAGTTAATACAATATGAATGGTTTTAAAAAAATACCAGTTTTTTAATCTGTCACGGGCTTCCAACTGGGCTCCCACCTCAAAGTTGATCCCTCTTCTATTCGGAGGATGTTTTGTCATTTTGTAATATCAACACTGCTGATTTTATTCCCCTGAAAAATGCAATTAAATATCAATCACTAATCAAGACATACACAAAATAAGCTTATGCACCATAATCCCCAAAAGCTACCTCTATATTTTTGGTTTGCAGAAAGTAATGGGGGCAATTATCTCTTAAACAAGGGTTCCCAAGTGACAGCGTACAAAATGGTTAGCTACTGGACCATGAAAGATTGAAGCTCAACTTTTGTCCACCAGTCCAAGTTCCAGGTCAATTAAGAACTCTGCAACCCAATGTTTATTCACAACTGAGACAGAAGTTTCATGATGTTCTCTCCCCCCTCCCGGTTTTGATGAAAACAAGGAATCCAGTAAATAGGAAGTGGGAAAAAACAAACACAATAACAATCTTTCAAAAGCTACCATGTTAGTGAAACACTCGACACTGTCACCTCATCATTACAAATGCAACAGAGTTCACAGACATTAGAAATCCGCAGTTTCTTGCGAATATGCAAGCAGTATAGACACTCTTCTAAAATTGGTTACAATTTTAGAAGAGTGCCTATACTGCTTGCGTAGTTGCATTGCTTTCTTCCCACTTCTCCACCATTTTAACCAGAAAATAAATAAAGTCTTCATTAAGACATGTTTCCACCAGATAATGTAAAGGTTTAAAAATCTTGCCAAAGTAGGTGCTCTCAAGGTATTTTTAGTGGTAAGCCTGATCAAGAGCTATTTTTCCCCAGTTTTTTGGCAGTCGTTTGCCACAATTGTAAGATAAAAACTATGATCCATTCCTGTAGCCTTCAAGCTCACAGGATCCAAAAATACAAATAAGCTTTATTCAATACTGTCCTCCTTACAGTAAGGCTACATCCTGAGGATTCAATTAAAGATGTATAAAATGGACGCAAGTTAAATTAAAAAGCATTCTAGTCTTATACTACAGGAATAAGGAGATGTGCACTTGCAACAGAAATAAGCAGCAGCATTTTGGTTCACACAATGCATAAACAGCAACGATATAGCTGCATATATAAGAGGATTAACACTATTTTAAGATTAACTACTCCTAAGTTTAAGCATGGTTCAGAAGCCAGAGATCTTTAGGAAAGTCATAAAGCTTCTATCACAGGGAAAAGCTACTCCATCGACACACTTTTTAAACCAGGCCATTTGCCAAGGGCTGGCCATGGAGGTGCCCCCACCACCTCGAGTATAACAACCACATTGCAAAGAAACTTCTCTAGCAGAAGATGATCTGCTGTCCTCCTCTACAGCACTGCTTTTAGGCTTATCTTCACTACTGTTAAAGCAGCCCGCAAGGGTACGGGAAAAAAGCCCTCACTCTTGCCTGTAAGCTCAATTCACAACACAGTGATTCACAACAAAAGAAAAAAAAAATATTTTAGCCACCTAGGAACTGAGGAGAAAGACTGCAAGTTACTTTTCTACAGTACGTTATAAAAAACTGGGAGTTTGCCCAGCATGGATGTGAATCAGTACAGGAATGACTAGTCTTCTAATATGGCTAGAGGTTGGGGTAGGGGGCCATTTACCTACCACCTCAGTAACTTGTAATTGGGAAAGGAGAGGGGGAAGGAAATTAAGATGGTTAGAAATTAAGACGGTTAGAGTTTTACGTTCTGATGAAAAATAAAACAGTAAGAATTAAAAAAAATACATCTGGAAATCCAAACAGCAAGTGCAAAGCTACATTTTCTTTTTTAATCAGTTTATCCACCCACATCTCAAACATCCATTATGTTGTCTGCAGATTTACATGATTAAAATACCACTTTCTCGCATTAGCAATAGAATTTCCTGCCTCCGTATGTGTAACAGACACACATTTTGCTTAACACTTGTAGGAGAAGTTACTAGGACAAGAGCCATCTTGCAGCTGTAAACTTATTTTTCCTTTTCCCTAAGTAGGGAGATGCAAAGACAACGTAATCCTGGAAGTACGTTATTGAAGCTCTCTGCAGCGGCCCCCTTCGGTAATAGCTGCAATCCTGAAGACGGGGAGTCATTTCAGCTCACCTACAAGAGGCTGAAGAGAAACATCCACATCTCCCAACTTCAGTAAGAGGATCTCATACAATAGTGCTTCTATAAGTAAGCCTCAATTTTGGTGAAGAAGGCCTTAGTATAGTTTCAGTCAAATATTAAAAAAACCCTACAAGTATCACAACTAAAGGGAAATCTGAAAAAAAAAAAGTGAAAGCCATTTAACCATATTTACAGAGGCTGTAGAGTCTGTGAGAAGTCTGAACTCTGCCCACTTTACAGCTAGAGGCGGCTTAACACCAGCATTTGTGAGAGCACGCACCTATGGCACCTCACTAACTCAGTCGAGCCTGTCAGGAGGCAGCTGATCAGAAAGTTGAAAGAGGAGAAATCATATGGGGAAAAATCTCTCCCCCCCCCGCAAAAACCCCTGCCCCCTCCCCCAAAGTCCTCCTTCCTCCCTCCTCCCAAATTATTGAAACCTGGGCCGCTTTGGGTTCTCTCTCCCACCCTGCAACTGGATTTAACTCGATCCAGCAGCCCCCTTACTCAGCATGCCTCCCAAGGCTGGCCGTCTTCTTCATTTGCAGCTGATTTCAGGAACAGCTTCTTCAAGCTGCTACATATTTGGTAGAACATTGCAGGAGTTAGAGGATCTCAACAATTTTACCCTGAAACATACAGCCCTACAGCAAGACCAAAACCGTGTATGACGTGACCTCCGCTGGGAGCCATCACACAGCTCTTCACAAACAAGGCCAACAGGCAGCACTGAAAAGCCCATCCACATTTCACCAGCATGACCTTGATCAAAGGGAGAACTTTGATCCTCAGAAAGAAAGCACTGAAACCAGGGCCTTGCCTCCGCTTCGAGATTTTGTATTTCGGCCTCTGTCCTCTCCTGCAACGACTACTTAAAAATCTTGAACTACATCAAAAGAGACCGTTAACAAACAACCCCAGACTAATCAGACACTGTCATAGCTACAATTTGGAAATAAGAACACTTCACCAGAACATCTCTTCTAAAATTTTCTCAAGCAGAAAAATGAATTTGTACTAACTTGGTGACTAAACCAAGACAAGAGCAGGCTTTTTGCTTCAGTAACTCTGGGAATTCATTTTTATCAAGTGCTCAAGACCACTGTTAAAATACAGGGTAGTTACCAGGCCTACACCCAAAGCTGTATGGCTTTTCTCCAGAAGTTCTTATTCTACTACGAGCATTAGGCCTGTTTCAGGAACAAATACTCCAGGATTTAGACAAATCACTACTGCCAACAGAAAATATATCGAAATCTACAACACTAAAACTACACATTTCTGTTGTTTCAAAGGGAGAGCCTTCTCTTCCCCATAAAAGTCACCATGAGGTCATTTAGCTTTTAAAGACCATTCAGATATTTAGAGGTACCAATCAGGAACGCACACTTATATGAGGGCAACGCAGAGGAGAATACGCTTACATTGATCCTTTCAGGGACCATGATTTTCATCTCCTAAAACAAGTTTTCCGCTCTGCCAACAGTGCGGGCTCTGTATACCCATACCTGTAGCCATTTTCTTACTTTCTTCAGTTTTATTTAAGCTCTGTCAGTGCTAAGCCCCAAATCTGGCACATCACTAAGTTCCAACAGAAGAGGGCTCTTCTGGAAATTGGAGAAACCTTTCAGATTATCACACAGAGCAAAACCAAGTAGTTACGGCAAACTTTCTTTCACAGCCTCTATTGTTTTCTCTCTGGAAACTGCAGAATCACTGCAGCCTTTTTCAAAACCTTACCTACCTTTGCTAACACTGTTTTCCAAATCACAGGTTTAAACCAATGATTTAAACGAGTCCCTAGGTACTGTCACACCAAAACCCCTGTCTTTAAATCAGCCCCACTGCCAAACTTAGTACTGTCTCAATTCAGTACTTAATGCAATTCACTCCCACAATTCAGGCTCTTATCTCCTTCATTCTTTAGAGTACCTGTGCCAAACCCAGGGATTTCCCTCCCCCCGTCAGAACACAATAGAGAAAAAAAGAGGAGCTCCATGAAAAAAACATAGTTCTATGGCTCGATAAAGGAGCACGGTAAACTTTGACAGTTTGCATAAATGTAAATTTTCATTGCAAAGTAGTACTAATTTTTATCCTGGATGGAAAGCTTGCTCTCCAATTCCTACAAGGCATTCTACCTTACTGGTGATTCTGTGGGACTACATGGCAGTAGGGCTTAGGGATATGGTTTAGTGATGGGTTTTGTCAGTGTTAGGTTGATGGTTGGACAAGATGATCCGAAAGGTCCCTTCCAATCTAGACAATTCTATGATTTATGACACGTAGTGGGTTAATAAAAAGCACTGGCAAAACCAGGGAGTAAAGCAACTAGCAAGAGGGAGTTCCTGTATTCACTGGAGGTGCAGCACAGGTGTAACTGTGCTGGGATACTGAAGGCAGCCCCAAGATTTGAACTGCAGTTCCTATACACGCACCAAGACACAAGCTTATTTAGTTTCCTTCACGTATAGCAGTATGAGCATTTTCTGTGACAAAAGAGGATTATAGTCAATATACCACAAAGCCTATGCTGACTCTGCCATTCACTCCAGCACCACTGTTCCAAAACTGCTATCGTGTCTACGCGCCCATTTTGAAACTGGCAAGGACTAAGTCCAGTCCCATTTTGCACTAAGGGTTTTATTGTTCTACAACAGTTAGTTTTGACCTTTTACTTATACCATCTGCATACATGATACCAAGCCTTGCATCTTCGTCAGTGGTAAAACAATGAAAGCCTCACCCAGTTCACCCCCTACAATATGCACGCCCCCATCAGGAATGGTCAATCCAGAGAGGTCCATGGTCCCCACCACAATCAGAAGACCTTGCAAGTGGATAACCACAGCCATGCTGTGCTGAAACCACACACCTGCAGACGAGAAAAGGTAATGGCTATATCAGACTGCGAAACAGTATTTACAGGCACCGTTTATATTATACAATCCTAATGGCATCTTATGAAGACTAAGTACAAGTCTCACAAACATTTAAACAGCACTTTTAAAAATTGTTTTAGTGCTGACTTGGGAAGATGATTACAACAGACTATTATTGAGGGCAGACAAAAACATTCTGCCTACCAGGTTTTGCTTACAGCAGCATTGCTACCATGAAATACGCCTCACTGTATTTTACCCTACATGTAAAAACAGAAATAGAAATAAAACCCCACACCTGTTAAAGTATTAGCCCAGAAACAGTTTCTGTACTAAATCCCCGTGCTCCTGCCTCAAGTTTTGTTTATGCACACCATTTCATTGCAAGATGAGTACGTTTTAGGACACAACCCTAAGTTGCAGAAGATGTCCTTAGCACTGGTATTTCAAAACACAATGCCTCAGATCTTCAGTCAAGTCTTTTTTTTTTTTTTTAATGCAACAGGAGTAGAAACAGGAAAGATTCGACCTGGACATGAAGACCGTTGGACACTGCAACAAATTCCAAGGAATACTGCCTCATCTCCCTTTTTCTATCCAAAAGACACATTTCAAATAAGATATTGGACTACATGCAGTTCTTATTTGCACCGTGCAGGATCCTCAACTAGATCTTAACCAGCACTAAAGAGTCAACAACTACACAGGCAAACTCAATGACCGAGCAACACAATGCTGACATTGGATCCTGAACTGATACTTATGATTTCTGTAACAAGAATACTGTATAGCTAATTCCTCAACTCTGTAATGTTACCTCAAAGCGTTAAGACTCAGTGTTTTATCTCACACTCCTATTTTTCCTCTAGTTTATACAAGTAGACTAACAAAACTGACACCAATTTATTTTTGCTCCCCTCTTCAGGCAGAAACCAACACTTACTCAAAGTATTTGGCTACAAAAGTGAAAAGGTGTCTGCAAACATAAGTTACCCTCCCCAGATCAAAGTTCCTCACACTCTCCCTAAGATTACAGGGCATCGAGAATGTCATTTTCATCCTCTCAATAACATCCCATGTAACTGGGCTCTCATTTCACACTGGTGGTGAGACTAGGACAGACCAACGTGGAAGGAGAAATCGTGAACACGGGCAATTCAACAGAACAGAAAAATTTTTTTGCTATAATAAAACCTATTTGAATTACCAAGTGCAATTAAAGAAATAAATACTCATTACTGAAAAGAGTTCTTTTCAATCACTTGATCATCCCTCATTTAGCTGTTCTGGTTTCCCCTCTTTTTTTCCTGTAAAACACTGGAAGTAATAGACAAACACTCTTAAACACTGAACAAGCAAGATTTCGGAAAGGGTGTAAGTCACGTGAAATAAAGCAGGTTTTTCATAAATAAAAGAACATTCCAGAAAGTCTACTTTAATGAAACCGCCGTTTTTTCCTCCATCTGAAAACGTGCAGTCTTTGTTTTAAGAATATAAGGATTTAATTTAGAGAAATATTACCCACAGTGCCTCTGCAAGAATTAAGAAAAACATGACTTTTAAAGCAAAATTTCAAAAGCTTAAAGAAAATCTACAATTATCAAAACCAAGGATCCATGCTTATACTCACCAAGAAGAAACACGTTGCTTATATAGCTGCCAGCATTCCCAACACTTGTACAACTCTAAGGAAGGAAAAACATAAGTCATGAGAACTCTTGAGACTAGAAGTAGTTTAAAGGTCAAAAAAAATATTTTCTCTACAGCCAATGATATCCCAGTCCCACAATAACACCTCTAGAACATCAATTTAATCTGAAAATATTTCAATACAGAGGGTCAGCAGGCTGCTGTGATCCAAATTAGAGAGAAACTTAGAGATCCTTACAGACACACAGATGGTCCCTCTGCATATCCACATCAAGTTTCTCCACCACTTATTTATCCTTTTCCAAACAGAAGCCACCAGTAACTTTATCATTACTCCGACTTTGGTGCATCACAGATTTCAGAATAACCCCATTAACTAAGCAAGCAGCCAGTGTAACTACCAAACCTTGTATATGCCAGTAACTCAAAATTCAAGGCACCATCTGCAGACATTTAAAGAACAGATCACTGACGTGTTAAATCCACCATATGGGCCAAGCCACACTTTAAGGAAATTACACCCTGCAGTCAGTTTTGTCTTGTACATTGAGAATGTACGATTCTAGGTGAAGCGACAGGCTAAAAATCCAGCACAGGTGATCATCAGTTCACCATCTCTTCCAATGGACTGCTGTATATGAAAATACGAAAACAAGAGTTCCTCCTGTTGGGTGCCCCTGCCCCGCTTTATCTCATTTGCCTTTTTTCTTTTTCTCTGTTTCTCTGTTATTCCAAGTTGCAGAAATGCTTAACCGCTCTCCCCGCTTTTCTATCTAACTGCTATTTGGCAGATAAGACTTCTAAGCAAATGTATCTGAAACATTCAACGCCACCAGTCTTCCACAAATCTAACACCTAGTTTCCTTCCAAGACTTTAATGAGAACTACTACTGAGAAACCCCCACAAATATCACTGGATCCATTACACTCCTATCACCCAAACAGCCTTTAACTCTGAGGACAGTAGCTAAAAAAAGAGAAAGCTTCAATTCTGAAATAGCAAGTATGAGAGGCAGCCCATAAATAAAACCAAAACTGACAAATCCAAGTCAAATAGTCAAAATGCCTGAGTGTTCTAGATTTGGAAGTACATCAAAACTCTTCCGCAAAACAATTACAGCAGACTGGGAATCACGCAACTGAAGTCACCCCTTCTGATGTAACGTACAATTCTTACTCATACTGGTGGACTTCTGCTGAAATACCATAGTGGTTAACAAACTTTAACAAGTCATCTTTTAGTACAGGTTATTTAAAAAAAAAAAAAACCAACACAACAACAAAAACCCTATGTCAGACACAAGGCTCCAACAAGCTCAAATTATACTCTTCTGTATCTTATACTCAAGATATTCTCTCATTTAACAAGCATGGCTTTTCAAGATATATCATGGTAAGACTGATGCTTTCTGAATATTCAAAAGTATCTTTTAACTATTCAGAGAGACAGGAAAAAAAACAAACACCTTCTTGCATTTAGAAATAATTCCAACTGCCATTAAAAAAGCAGCCTAACAAATGGGCGAAAAAAATTCACATGAAACAGTTCTTCCATTGAAAAAGCTTCTAGCAACTTAAGATTCCGAACACCTTTGTTGTTGCAGATCTTTTAAGTTAAGAAAGAATAAATTCAGTGTGAAGGTTATTTTAAGGTGCAAATTAATGTATCGGAGAGCAAGAATTTTCTCAAGGATATTAAAGAGTTCAAATGTTTAATAACTAAAAGTCTTGCAGACGGCTCAAGCAAGCTGCGTTGTTTCTCATGAGTTCACCACACCGTTAATGTCTGACCATGGGAACAAACACGAGTCAAGGCGACCAAACACGGTCCTCTCCTGTCAACGAAGACATCCTCAGTTGGATGAACTACATTTGTCACATGGCAGAGGGACCTGCATTTTGGTCATATGAGAAACAAACTAAAAGTGTTTCTCCAGAACAATTTCTTCAGCCACAAATCCAACTCATGTCCATACATGCAAGGCTTCTCAGGACTGCAGGAGAAGTGGCAGAACAAGCTACAGCCATTTGAATTTTCTGAGAAGCCTAATTTAGCCCGCAAATTGGGCACCCCAATGTAGTTTCTCCTGTTTTTCTACCCGGAGGTGTATAAAACCACTTCATAATGCTGAACGCACTGAGTGTAACTGTCCTCAAAGAGACACTTTCACCCTGCCTAATGGGCACCTGTGAGCTCACAGTGCCTTTGTCAAATAAAAATGAAATCGGGAAAAGGAAAAGAGTGGACTGATTCTACTGCCATTCTGTAAACCCACAGAACTCCTTGGACAAACTTACTTACAGTGGGACTATATTTAAATATTTGGTTTAGGGTAGTGCTGCAGCAGCCTAAGGTTGAACCTATTGAATAACCCTGGACAAGGTGCTAACTGTTAGAGAGCGGCCTTGCATGACAGACAAGAATAGGAACCACACGTGGGCTCAAAAACTCACATGACAATTTCAACATTTTGCAAATACAACAGGTTTCTCCTTAAAAGGATATACCTTTAAGAAGTGGGCAGGGTCCACGAACATGACTTCCATCTGCCTATGTACTGTCTGCTTGGCTACACCACCTAGATTACTGCGTCTAATACCATTTTGCACTTGATGCCAATGTTTTAAAGTCAATACAAACGTTTAAGTATTAAGTGGCTTTGAAGTATTACCACCTACACCCCTTCTGAAAGCAATACCTTGGTATTCTAGAGCAGTCCACATTTGAGATAGAAATTTAATACTTCAGGTTAAGTGTTGGTCAGTAAGCTGACCAGTTAATTCCTCAGTTTTGACCAGATGTCCTGCCCCGGCTTTGAGATTGCTCCGAGTGTTTCAGCAGCACACTGTACACTTAGAGCAGACTGTTGAACTTAAGAGTTTTCTTATCCATGAGCACCAACACGTATTTTAGTATCAGAGGAAAAGATTATGACCAAGAACGGAAGCACTCAGTAGGAAAGCACAAAAATGATCTGGTAACAGTACCTGCAGCAGTAACTGGACTTGGACTTCTGACTCTTAGAAGAAGCCTACCTGTGAAAATATCCATTAAAAAAAAAATGTTAAGAAACATTTTACACAGATAATTTACAGCACCTGCAATATTGGCCACTGAAAATCCCATAGGGCACTGTTTCCAACCAGTCAGTATATAGCATTCTGACACTTAGACGTGGCATTCTCAGTTTCATTATTCAATTGCTTCCTGACTGGACAGGACCAAATCTACCCTAGTTGTTGATAAGAAGAGGATATTTTCGTGACAGTCAAATAAAGGGAAATCTTGCAAATTACACTGCCATGAGCTTTGAAGAAAAATTATGTCTGCAATCAATACAATGCATTAAGCAGACAAATCATCTGCATGTGTGTCATACTGCAAGAAGGAAGCGACTCCCCCGTTTTAGTACATGAAGGAAAGAACGGGGTGCGCTTCAAGGCTGCTTGTAGATTTGTCCCCCAGCTCAGAGATGAAAGGACAGCAGGAACAAAAAAAAATACAAAGAAAAAAATCAGTGCATCTCTTTGCAAGACTGATCACAGCAATACTGAGAAGATAGAGCTGCAATCCAGGCAAAGGACTAATATAAACACAGGAAAACACATAACTAAAAAGCCATTAGGAACTGGCATTATTGTGAAGAAGCAATTAAAGTCTTGCAACCTCTGCTCCGCTAACAGAAGCCTTTAAGCCTAACTAAAAACTCTAACCCAAACCCTATCAGTGGCACTGTCTTTGTTCCACTGATGCACAGGTCTAGGCTAAGGATGCTCAGTTCTACATCTGGAGCACCGGCGGTGTTCAAGATAGTTTCCTGAGTCAAGCACCCAGTGGAACAAGGGGACAGTCTCCATTTCCTTGGGAGAGAAGTGCTGAGTGTAAGTATCAGAAAAAGCGGTCCATTTTGAAACTAGTATTTTAACATCCGCAACAAAATTAGGAAAGCTAACTTTATACACGAATAAAAACCCCACCCCACACTATGCACTAGCACTTCCCCTTTTTCTTTTAATACAGGGTACCTAGATAAAGACACAGATGAAGACAGTTATTTATCTTTTTAAACAATTTAATAAACCTACCTGAAATGGAGTTCTTAAAATATATACATATAAAAAAATAAGGCAGACTGCAGCTGCCTATACTGAAACAAGCCTGTCTGAAAGGCCTCAAGCCCAGTAAAACCACACAAAGTCACGTCAACAAACTAACAAGCCTCAAAAAGAAGGAATTATAGTCCAGTATGCATTACTTGCTGCCACACACATCTGCAGTCAGTCAGCATGGACACATTATACACCCGCACACGCATGATCACTTAAGTCTGGTGCTTGCATCCACAAAAGAACTGAAAAGCCACCAGTTCCAAGAAGTTTTCTGAAATATATAGGGCATGTAGCTACTGGCATTTTGACAGCAAGCACAAACCGCAAGCTCCACATCACTGTTTCTTACCTGAAAAAAGACTTTTCCTACAGGAAGCACAAGAAGTCAAAACAAACCTGTAGGCAAGCAAGAAACAGAAGTATGAAGATGATAAGGAATAAGTTGAAACAAAAAAAGGAGTAGACTTGTTCAACTGCTGAACTACTACAAGCGCGCCACAAGACTTCTCAATATGACGCACCATTAAGTCTAAAGTACATGCAACTTTTCTGATTTAAAAAAACCACTGCGCCCACGCAATTAGGCAACCATCAAGAACGCAGTTTAAATACTGATGACAACCACTTGTGGGGCTGAACAATAAATCCTTCCCCCGCCCCGTGTGCATTCTTTAGCTCAGCTCACAGCACTGCCACACAAGTGCTCACATCTGCGCAGGATAGTGCCAGATGGGCAGAAATGAGAAGACAAGTGGCAGGACAGCTTTCCTACAGCAACAGTGTCAGCTCCTGTTAAGGTCTGACAAATTACAGCTACAGACAATACCTAGTTTCTGGAGATGCAATTAGAAATGAAATATGTAGTTACAGAGAATTTATCATCCCCTATAAATCAGAGGCTGTAGCCTCCTCTCCTGACCAAGGGGAAGAATTTAGGTCAATATCATTGCCTAGGTTATCCAGGAACTACAAGAGCAAAAGAAAGCGCCTCAGAGAACTTATCCAATTAAAGGTAAGAATTAATTACATGCTTCTTACGTTTCAGTCAAGGCAGCACTGTTATGAGCAATTACTATTCTAGCCTCATTCCCAACTTGACCTTAATTAATTACTCTGGATTACAGGCAAGCAGATTTTACTCTCAGGCCGCTCAAGTAAAATTTTATTTCCATTCAGGAGACATCAACACAGATATCAGCAAGAAAATAAACTGAACTCTTCCACAAGACGACGTGGGTCAAATAACGAGTATTCATCTAATCCACCTTCAATACCAGAGCTATTAAAAAAGTCAGACAAAAATTAAGGAGAGAATTATGACTAATCTTCATTGCAAGTCTTCTCACTTGGCTTTTTTTTTTTTGGAAAAGCAAGGATCCCTGAAAGGATCCTGGCTCGTTATAGAAAATTAGAGGAACCCAGGTCAAAAGCATTTCTGTTACAGAGATGTTCAGTTACAAGCTTCTGTCCAGATACCTACAAAAGGTTACTTCAAGTCATTAGTCTTGTTTTCAACATTTGAGTTTATTCTCCTTCCGCATAGGATACCAAATTCTGTACACAGAAAGACAACGTTTATTTTATCCAGCTTGGACTCATCAACATTCAAATATCCCTCCTGATCTATTTTCAAGCATTTAGGCTAGAAACAACAGGCTCGGATCACAGAAACATCTCCGTGATCCCAGGAAGATTTTCAATAAGTAAAGGAGATATCACTATTTCACAAAATTGTACTGATCATCTGCTTCGATTAACCAAGCACTGCTACGGCTACACTTTGCACGTCCCTGCTAAGCCAACGGGTTCAATAATCCATTTCAGAGGCAACAAACCATACCTGAACCTAGGCCTGTCAGGAATATGATGCCTCCCAACCCTATACGTTAAATAGGTATGACACGGAAAACTTCTGGGCTGGTGTGAGGATCCACCGTTATTTCTGTTCCTTAATGATATTCTGAAGGGACAAAGTGCAGCAGGCCAGAAATGTGCTCCAGACTTCATGGAACACAGGAAGGCCAGAAACCTCCAGCCGACGACGGAAACCAGACCCGGCCGCGGTGAACACCTTTGGGGCAGGTACCTGCCCCACACCAGGCTCCACCTCGCTTCGTCCCCTGGGGCCGGGCGCGGAGCAGCCGCCGGCGCCCCACCGAGCGCCCCCGGGACGAGCCCCGCCAGGGCCGGCCCCGCGCAGCCGCTCCCGGCCTGCGCCACCCCCGCGCCCGCCCAGCCCCGGCCGCCGCAGCCCCCGCGCTCCGGCCACGGCTCGGGCTCCGGCCCCGCCACCGCCGCAAGGTCACTCGGCCGCCACCGACGGCCGGACCCTCGGCGCCGGCGCTCGGCCCGCACATACCCACCTGCCCGCGCCGGCCGCGCAGCTCCGCGGGCCGCCGGGCGCGGGCGGAGGCGCGGCGGGAGGGAGGGAGGGAGGGAGGGAGGGAGGGAGGGAGAGAGGGAAGGAGCGGAGGGCGTGGGCCGGCCCGCGGCCCGGGCCCCCCGGCCGCAGCACGCCAGGCCGCGGCCAGGCGGGAGCGGACCCCGCTCGGCGCCCCGGGCCCGCAGCGCACGAGACGCCGCCCGGCCCGGCCCTTTGTGCGGGGGACGCGTGCCAGCCGCGCCGCGCCCGGCCTCCCTCCCCTCGCCTCGCCTCGCCTCGCCTCGCCTCCCCTCAGGCCCGCAGTGCAGCGGCCCAGCCCGGCCCCGCCCGCCCGGGCGCCGCCGCGCTCTTACCGAGGGATCTGCACGGGAAAAGGGTGAGACCGGAGCCGACCCGCCCCGGGCCCCGCTCCGCGCCGAACCCAGCGCCACCGACCGCCCCGCGCCACAAAATGGCCGCCCCGATGCGGCGCCGCCAGGGAGGGGGCGGGGCCGGGGCGGGAGGGGCGTGGCCCGTAAGCCCCGCCCCTCGCCGCCGGAGGGCCGCGGGGAGGGGGCGGGGCCGGGCGCGGAGGGAGCCGCCCCCCGCGCTGAGGGAGCGCGGCCCCGCCGGGAGAGCGGCCGTTCCGGTGCCTCCGTGAACCCGGGCGGCCGGGCTGTGGGCTCTCCTCCCGCACGCCAGCCCTCCGACCAGCTCGGCAGCCGTCTGCTCGGCCTGGTCCCCTTCGTCGGTGCCCCTTCTCCCCGGCAGCCCAGCATCGGACACAGCGCTGCGGGTGAGGGTGCCGACCCGAGTGGATCATCAGCGCCCCTCAAGCTGCTGCTCCCCTTTGAGAACTGGATGATCTTCTGTAGATACAGAATTGTGCAGGGGCAAGTCAATTTTTTTTTTTTTAGTTTTATGCTAGGTTAAAGCCAAAACCAGACTGACACAAAGCAAGAATCTTTCCAGTCTGAGGTCCTTAATGTCAAATATTACACTGTTTATTACTGTGGGTGGATAAACTCTTCTGGTTCGGGTGGTTTTCCTGGGATAATCCATCATTTTCTGCTCAGAGGCCAAAGACAAGTGGGCGATTGTTGCCTGACGGGTTTCGGGATGGAAGGAGTAACTGCAGCGGCCAAGGTGCTGCCGGGCACAGCGCGGCCCGAGGCCAAGTGCTTTTCTCTCCCGTCTTCCTCCTCCCGAGTCACCAGAGGAACTGCTGCCACTGCACCACTCTGGCTGCTCCCGTGACATCAGCCTCAGCCCAGCGCCATGAGCAGCGCAGGACCCGGAGAGCACAAAGGATGGTTTAAAGCACGGTGGTCCCCACCGCTGTACAGCAACTCGTGTGTTAACGCTTCTCTGACAGAGCCCGAGCTGTGGGCTGGGAATTTGTGGAAGCGGAGCGGCTTGCTAAAAATACCACAATAGGAGAAAAAAAAAAAAAAAAAAAAAAGTGGCAGAAAATGTAGTTATCAGCTTGGATTTATTTTTAACCTGGAAATCTCACACAGGGTTTTAACATTGCAGGTTTCTAGAAGCAAGAGAAAAAAATGCAGAAAGCATTAAAATAGAAATCGGCTAAAAAAATAACTCCAAAGTGTTGAGGAAAATAGATTATTTTTTTTTTTTACCGAAACGTCAGCATAGTGTTTGTATATTGTTTTTTTTTTGAGTGCTATATTTCATTCATGAGTTTTCATCATTTGAGAAAACCCACACACTCTTAGCATATCTGCCATGAGAAGGTACATGTCAGAAACCACTTCTTTCTCCACAGAAATGGGTCTTTCTAGATCCCACTGGTTTTGAGATGTGGGAAATAGTCCTTTGTTCTGCTGTTCCCACCAAGAGCACACGGCTGCTGGCAGTCCGGGGATGTGTCTATGCCAGTTTATGATGTTTCTCCTTGTGCACTCTCCAGGACTCCGGTTTCAGCATCCGATGGCAGCATCCGTGGTCCATGTTATCAGGAAGCCTCAGACGTTAGACAAACCTGTCTGTTTTGGCTGACCGTGGAGCGCCAGCCCTTCCCAGCAGGAGCCACTCCTCCTGCTCTGGCAGCCACCGTAAACACCAGTGCTGCCTCTGCCCATTCCCGGTTGTGTCTCAGACAGATCCCGGCTCCCTCCAAGGGTTTCTGCTCAGCTTAGCTGTATCAGTTGGGATCCAGTGTTTCCCCACACACCGAGGAAACCAATAAACGTGGATAAATTAGGTTTTGCAACCTGGGAAGGGTCTGTCTGCCTTCTCTGGAAAGTAATGCTGGTCCCGTCTCATGCTCAGCGTGAGCAGCGTCGTGAACCCCACCTGGCTCACTGGGGGGGATGCTGTGCCGGGACAGGAGAGCCGGGGCCGAGCTAGCAGCGGGACAGGCAGGGACTGCCCTACCTAGCACGGTGCAGGCCAGTGGTAACGGGAGCAGAGCAGGTCCGGTGACAGTGACCAGATGAGCACATAAGTCCCACAGCGATGAGGCAGGTCTGAGGTACAGGGGGGAAACGAGTCCATGGGTTGGGGTAAGGCTCAGATCAGCACAGGACTGGCAGAGCTGGCTCAGGCAGAGACCCGAAGGCGAGGGTCTGCGATGAGGTGACATTCCAAAGGAAGAGGGAGGAAGCTCCCAGCAAGGTGTCCTCCAGCTCCTTCCCTTCGAGGCCAGCTCTACAGCTGTGCTATCCAAGAGCTGGCCCTGGGTGCGGGCAGCCACGCTGCTGACGCTTCCCCTGCCTGTCAGATTGCTGAGCTTCTTGCCCAGCCTCCCCACACCTCAGCAGAGAAAATCAGGCACGTGGCAAGGGCAACGCAGCCAGCCAGCCTTCTGCCTCCGCTTCGGCACCCGAAGAACTGTGCTCAGAAATTGCCTCTTGCATTGGCTATCAAAGGAGGCCAAACCAGCTCCAGCCAGCTGCCTGCGAGTCCAGCCTCTGCGCTTGGCTAGAGTCACCCCTCCTCCCTGACCGGCCACCCAAGGGGCCAGCGTGGCAGCTGGGAAGGGCGGCTCTGCGCCCACAGGGTTTATCTTCTCCGGCACAAGGGCCTCTGCCAGGCTGAGGCGGGGAGCCCTCGGCTGCCTGCGCGCAGCCCACGCGGGGTCACTGCAGGCTGTGCGGCTGCAAGAGCCGCCCGCTCTGCCGCCAGAGAGGCGGCCGCTGCGCAGCTCCTCCGCCCTGGTGGGACTCAGATGGGGGCCAGCATAGACTCATCTGGACACGGTCCCTGCCTCCCACACCACAGCGCTTGCAGTGGTCTGGGGGTGAGTTTTCTGTGTCCAGCCCTCCCCGCCGTGCCTCACCTCACGCGTACCCGCTCTTGTCAGAGCTTCGCTGGAGGTCTGTCTCCACAGGCCTGGCTGACCTCCAGGCCTGGTCCCAAGCTGCACGTAAGGCTGGGAGATGAAGGACTCACCAAGTCAGCGTGCCTTCCTCACAACAGCACTCCACGCCTGGGCAGCTTCTACCTCAGGACAGTTTCTCGCCCCTTCTTTGTTGGCCCGAGCATCCGGATCTCCAGGGAAGAATGCCCACCCTCCGCCGCTGCCCTTGGTCAGGGCAGGCGCAGCCCCATCCATGGAGCGGTGTGGGAGAGACAGGCAGACGAGCGGGTGCTTCTGCATCGGTGCACCTAGGACACCCCTCTCCCTCCCCCCACGCTGCTGATTCAGCTGGGAACTGGGGGGAGGTCGCAGTCCCCTTCATCTCATCCTCCCTGGGGGGGATCTGCCTGCAGGTGGCAGAGACCCTGCTCTATAGGCCCTTCTGCGGTCCCTGGGGCTATAGGGTCTGGCTGTCCTGTGCTCTTGAGTGGCTGTCCTGCCCTGAGCGCGGGGAGGCAGCACGCACTGCAGGGACACCCCAGCCCAGCGTTTGGGTACTGTTCGCAATTGCAGCACTGTCACTGTCACCTTCCCCAGCAGGCCCCAAGGCCGGGTCGTTTCAGGGGAAGCTGTACCTCACGGCTGAAACAATCCAATACCTCACTGCCCTCAAAGGAGGGGACTCCGCTCCTCCTCCGTCCCCTGCCCTTCACTTCCACCCTGTTCTCCCCTGTTGGTTGCGATCTCAATGAAGCACCTGGCACAGACGGGGTGGAGGAAATGGGGCTGTGAGTAGAGATGAGCTGGTACAAGCCACCGGTTCTCCTTTAGGAGAAGTAGTAGCCTGTAGGGCCAGTCTTGGTCTTGGGCTTCTGAACACCTTCATGGTAATCAGGCCCTGAATCCTGCCAGCTCCCAACCCTGACTGCTCAGGTCACACGGTCCTCAGACACGACGTCCCTTTATGGTACCAGTAACCGAACACTAAGCGCTCCAGACAAAGTGGAATGGCTTTGATGGTGAGACTGGGGCAGCTCCAGGTGGAGGCCGGGGCAGGAGGAGCCCCTGGGATACGCAGGTTCACGGGCTGTGCCGAGTCTTCAGCTGGTGCCCCCTGCTTCGAAAGGAAAAATCCAGCTGATGAGTGACTCCACATGTCCCAAAAGTTTTTCTGCACAGCCAACTGGAAGCAATCAAATCCAGTGGGGTCCTTACGTGGTCCACCTCACTCTGAATGCCTGGGCTTTGCCCTGTTCGCTCTTCATGCCTGAGAAGGTTCCCCAGCTGCCTGCGCCCGCACCCAGTTCCCTCCACCGTTTACCATGGTTGACAAATGCTTCGGGACAACAGGAGCTCTAAAAGTAGCAACGCTCGGCTGCTGAATCAGCTTTCTCCATCTTATCGTTGATGGCTGTCCCACAGACAGTCCAGGGGAGTGCCGGAGCCTGAGCCCTGCCCAGTGCCGTCTCCACTAGCCGGTTCTGCTGAGTCTGCCAGCCCTTTGCTGCACCCACATCAAACCTGTGCTGGGGCAGCGTCAGGACAGGGACCCTCCCGTCTCTCCTCCCTCCGTGCTGCAGGGCTCCTGGAGCAGGCTTGCCTGTTCCTCTGGTCTCTGTCTTCCCACAGGGCTGGGTTAGTGCAAAGCTTGATGTGAGGATTAGCCTAAAAGCCTCCATGAGGATTAGGCTGAAAACTGGCCTCGCACCGCCCCAGATTTTTGGGGAGGTGGCACAACCCCTGGGCATCTGTGGTTTGAGGGAGAAATGGAGTATCTCTGGTGGGCCAGGAGGAGGGAGACCACTCACATTTGCAAGGGGAGGAGAGACTGCAGGCAGGTTCTCTACTGGGAGGGGTGGTGGGTGAGCGGGATGGGTGCCTTGTGGTTAGCACCTCCTGTAAAACACCAGGCAGTTGCCAAAGCTGAGCCCCACCTTCCTCCATCTCAAGCTGAACCTGCAGAGAGGTCCAAAATCCACCCGTGATCCCCCAACAGCCACCCAGCCCCTTCAGGAGCTGGGGCAGAGCGTGGACAGCAGACCTGAGGGCATGGTGTCTATCTGCTGCAATCAGGAGTTGGGAGAATTGCTTTTACCGTTTCCAAATTCCCAGGACAGAATCACAGAGACAGCAGAAGGCTCACGCCAGGCTCTCTGAAAAGGAGACTAAAACCAGCCAGAAATTCAATAGCGCCAGCAAGAGCACCCAGCACTGCAAGGGTGCTGGCCCCACTGGGACACGTTATCCTCCCACCACCGGGAGCAAGTCCCAGACAAGCTGCAGGTGCTTCCTCTCTACAAGGAGCCAAAGACAAGTGAGCTGTGTCCCAAGCTGCCAGTGGAAGCTGAGAACAAACCACAAGCTTGCTCTGAGCCCAGCCGCTACTCTGGCCGTTAATTTTTTCGAGGAATCCAGGCCAAGGTGCCCGCAGGAGCAAGTCACCCAGTCTCTGAGCCTAAGCTGAAGCACTTGGTTTTGTGGCCTTTTTTGATTTGGCCAAAATCATCTCATTTCCCAGCAAAACCTTGGGGAACACTTAGGTATCACGCTGCAGACATCCACCAAGGAAAGGGCTGTGTGAGGTTGGGATGCTATAGGTCTTCCTTCCACTCCCGCTTGTCATTGCCCCTCTCCTGAAGGCTATAGGCCACCCACCACCCTCCTGCCAGCAAGGCTGCTGTGAAGACCCAGGAATTGGGCCAGCATGGGTCATCTTAAACTGCTGGAGCGACCAATGAGCCCTTACCCGCTTTGCCTGAAGTGCAACATCTTTTCCCAGTGCTGCCAAGACAGTGACCACCCCCGGAACATCAGCAGCACTGGCCAGAGCCAGGGCCGTAACTCATCACTGTGTGGCTGACGTGGCTCAGCCGGCACTTGTGCCGCAGTCCCACCGCAGCGCGCAACCAACGCGAGTCTGGAGCACCAGCACAGACCCGGCTGCTCCTTGGTGCGGGGATGGAGGGAAGATCAGAGAATCCTCCAGTCTGAACGTAAAAATGTCCCAGGCGCGCCAGCCCAACAGCCCAAGAGACTGCGCAGGGGAAGCACGCGTGCACGGCCACCCCCCGCAGCCCACTTGCAGCACCCACAGCTGCTGGATGAGGGACATTAGCAGCACCCCTCTCTCACCCTCGGACTCCCCATTTCTGGAGCTATTGCCCATAAACTTCTCTAATCCCTTTTTGACCCTGGAGGGCTCCAGAAGAGCCTGTGTAAAGAAGTATCGTCCTTTATCTCTTTTAACCTGTCTCTTCCAAATTCCGTTTCTCAGCAGCTCCCTGAGAGTTAAGGACAACAGAAGCAGCCCACAGCTTGGTTTCCAAGTGCTTACCTCGTGCTGATTCCCAAACGTTATTCGTGAACACTGACATCCAGGCTGAAATCTGCAGCTCCAGGCAGACACGATCATGCCTCAGAATTTCACAAAAAAAGACAAGAGACGACCACGGAGATTGTATTTATTATAACAGAGGAGAGGCTGCTTTACTGATTCGTATTTACAAATCTGTTGGCAAAGAAAATAATATCCAGTGTCGTTTATTAGCCTATTTTACAGCCCTGGCAAGAAGCATTCATTTGTAATAGCAGCAAATGCCTACGGTTTGATTGCCTGCTACAGCTAAGTGCAAGGAATAACAGGGATCGCCAAGGTGGGGGCTGGCTGCGGGCGAAGCCTGACACAGGCACGTGCATCTGCAGCCCAAAGAGGGGGGCAGGCGCTACACGGCTGCTCCAGCCCACCGCGGGGCAGGACGCGGCATGCCGAGCCTGTTCAACGATTCAGATTTCCGTACAATATGCCAGAGCCACTAACCCTCTGCCCGTTTCTAAATTTCTGGGAAAGCAGCCTCATATCTGAAGTTGTTCAGCGCTTCAGGAGGCCAAACTGAACTGAATGGCTTCGAAGCCCTGGGATGGGATGGGAGCGTGAAACAGACCCTGGCACATTTTTGGAGGCACGTCCACTTGACAGAGCTAATCCTGACATGGCAGCAAGATTTCCTGGCCCACTGCACACAGAAGCGTCTGGTACGAGGAGAGGAACAACAACCCTTGTTCAGTTGGGCAGTGGAGTTCATCCCAGCAAACATGTGCCCTGGAAACCCCGTTCACGCACATCACGAGATCCAAGTAGCCAACAGGCTTGGGGATGTGGTACTTTACGCCCAAACTTTTTGTAGATTCAGCCATCAGCTTTAAACCTCCCTGCTGGCTGGGCTAAGCTCCCCACTGCGATCAGGAGGGGATGATCCCGGGTCCCCACTTGAAAAGGAGCGGGATGCAGAAATGCAAAAGCGACCTCGGATGCTACCAGCACTTGGCGTTGCACGAGTAACCCCAACACACAGCTTTTTGTAGCAAACCTGCCTCCAGCAGGGAAAACACTTCAAAGGAAGAGAATAGCTACACCAGGACGCCACCAAATTAGAAAATGCTGCTTGCTAAGGAACACGCAACAGCATCCAGAGGCTGCAGGGAAATCCGTGCACTGCCTCTGAAAGACACTGGCCTTGCTGTGCCTCACTTACGGTGGCACACGGGAAGCTGCAGGGGTTTAACACCACCATCACTGAGAATGCTGAGCTCCCTGCCTGACACCACCTCCACACCGGCTCCACCACACCTCAGCCTCTCAGACCTGCCTCTTCCTTCCTCTTCCTCTCCTTCCCCTTCCATCCCAACCCCTCCGCAAATCCCATGGGAATTTGGTGGGAAGAGCACACACGCCACAACTGACTCCGGGCAGTATGGGCATTTCAGGAGCACGCAGCAATCCTGCTGCTCTGCCTGGAAGGGCACATCTGAGCACAGGAGCACTTCTTATGGTGGGGGGCCTTCCCTGCTATCTTTAGACCCGGGCTGAACCAGGAGGGTGGGCAGAACTGGTATTCAGTCCCCGGCAGAGCGGTCTGGGAAGGACGTGGTACCGGGAAGGGGGGATGCTGGAGCCGCGGAAGCTCTCTGATCATGGTCTCAGATGCTCTTCAGGAAAGCTGGTGTCAGCTCACACTGCTCAGAGCAGAAAGGAGCTGCAAGGCCGCTGGGGTTGCCCCTCCAGAGGATACGGCCCTCATTAGGAGGATGCCAAAGAGGTTGTTTACCTGTTTGTTGTCAGGTGTGTGGCCTTCCTCTTGCCCCCAGCCCCCGTGGCATGGCTGGTGCTGGTTTAGCTCAGCACAGGGCAGGTCCCACACGCTGACCACACACCGCTGCGCAGCTCTGAAGCTGCCTGAAGGAGAAGGTGAGGTGGATGCTGTGCGGATCCAGCCTGCCAGGACTGCCGGCTGTGGGATGTCTACCTATCCAGCCACCAGCAGCAGAGGCTCAAACACCTCCCCTCCCTGGGCTGCAACGTGCTTCCCCTGACCAGGGTAGTCCAAGGAACCCCCCTGCCTCAGCGAACCCCCCGCCACTTCACATCCCTCTACCAACAGCATCGTGCGTTGTCAGAACAATCCTCGTGCCTCCAACCAACATTCTGCAGAGGTGAACCAGGCTGGCTCCACAGCAGTGGGATTATCCCCAATGAGGCAGCATCTCCCCCAGGACCAGCTCATGCCGCAATATAGGAGTGATGTCCTCCTACCTGAAGCCAACTCTGCTTCCAGAAGGGAGATGGAGAGTCTCACTGCTCCAGGTAGCAGTTTCTCATAGATGTCACGGCCCTTTCAATGAGCAACCAGTCCTGCAGCTCCAAGGAGGAGGGCTGCCCCCCTCTGACACACGCTGGAAGGCCGGGAATCACTGAATCTGGCCTGGCATGTCCAAGAACTTCCTGGTGCTGAACAGCCTGAGCCTTCCAGGAGTGTCTTGTCCTTATCCTCAAGGTCATATGCTGGGAGACACTCAGGGGCTAACCCAGGGTGTGACAACAGCAAGGACGATGGAAGAAACCTAAGTGGAGGGGAGAAGACTGCGGGCACCCAGTGACTCCCCCCAGAACAATGTTCTGGACCCCAAGGCCAGCAGCTCAAACCAGCCCTTTGATGAAGCTCGTGTCCAAATGCACTATCAGCATGCGAAGAAAGGACATTTCTTTGCGCGTGTTCTCAAAGATAATGCGAGGATCGTCAGACTGGCAGCGCAGGCAGTTGGGGGCCATCACCATGGCCAGATTATTCACATCCATCTTTGTTCTGCCCACATTTGACGGCTGAGCAAAGATCTGCACATAATAAGACATTCAGGTGAAGCAGAGGAAAAGGGCAAGAGACTCCAAACACATGGCCTAAGAAGAGGTGCAAGGAGAGCAGAGAGGTGACCTCCCTGAAGGACACTGCCCCAACAGCCACACATTCATAGGAGAAGACCACTATGCTCTGACATAGCTGACACTGTGGGAGCCTCAGCAGACGGGGAACACCTTGCAGATCTCAACCTTTGGGACTGGCCTCATGTTCTACAAGATCAGGAACACGGTTTATTGTTCCCATAAGGGACAAGGCCAGCAGAACTCCCTCCATCAAGCCCACCTTAAATACAGGTGAGAGGTCCTGAAAGCCTGCCAAAACCCACCACGGCTGTCCCCACCGATCGTGCTCCATGTGCTCCAGGCTCCCGGCCAGCAGTGGGGGCTGCCTACCTGCAGGAAGTGTATGAGGTAACACAGCACCAGCCTGTTGAGCTCCGGCAAAAGCTGCACTACGGCCACGGCAGCGTCGGGGTTCTCGTAGTTGCTGATACACTCTTTGTAGAACTGCTGGGGGATCACAGGCTCCTCCAGCTCCCGGTACCAGAGCTTGAGGAGAGAGGCTAGGCAGAAAGCAGGGTGCGTGAGGACAGCTCTGGTTACCTCCCCACCACCTTCAGAGGCAAACCCAGCAGTGAGACACAATCCCTCAGGAAACAGAGGGCAGAGAAGGGATTCTGCACTTGTGCTGTTTCACCTTATTTCAGTCTTGCCCCTGAAACTCTCAGGCAGTTGGCCAGTTAGAGGGGAACGCTGGCTCGTACCTACCCGCTCCTCCAGGAAGCGGCTTTGGGGCTGCCCAGAGGACAATGCGACCTTGGCGACAGAGCGCTGCTCCTGAATGACTCCCAGCCACTCTGCACGCTGATGAGCCTCCATAGTCTCACTGTGCCAGAGCTTCCCCCCCCACCCCTCGTGTCGTTAATATGGGCATTATTTGGAAAGGCAGTGGAAAGGCACAGAATGAAAAACCCGTTGGTGAAGCCAGCCTGCGTACTGTTCCCCAGGCAGCAGCACACCTCCTGGGCTGCTCCTGTACCTTCCGCTCCTACCCCAGCCTACCACGGCTGCAGCACACCCGCCTGCTGCGTTCCCATACCTGGGACGTTGGGGTCGCTAAGGCCGCTTGGGATTCTCCACTGATCCACCTGCAACTTCAACGCATTGACTTCATCTATGTCACCAGGTATCCTGCAAACAGAGACACAGCAAAGGTGCTTCAGAGAGCGAGCAGGGCAGTGTGCCTGGTGTGGCAGCTGGCTGGCAAACCGTGGCTCCGAAGCCGCTTCTGGGTCCCCAGGGAGAAGGGAGCGCGCACCAGTGGCAGCTACAGAAGCAGTTCCTCAGAGAGAATGGGTTGCCTGTTTAAAGTGGGGGCAGAAGAAACACTCGTCTCTTTCCAACTAGCTCAGACATCAACTATCGTTCTGTCCTCAGTGATTATTTTCTGTAACTAGGCCTCTCTGCAGCATGTTCAGTCCAAAGATAAAAGCATCTCTGGCTAAATATACCAAGATATTAGAAACCCTTACACGGCAAAGCTGAATCTTTTGCTAGCTACCTTAAATCAAGTTTAGCTACTGAAAAACTAACGCAAATCTTAAATAAAACAAAACAAAACAAAAAAAACCCAAGCCAAAAACCAAACCCAAACCAGAATGCCCTGTGTTCACCATACAGATCCTTGACAGTCTCTCTTGACCCCTCATGTCTTGTGCACCATCAAGGCTGATGTGCTGCATTTGATGAACCGCTCTGCCAGGGCCCCAGGACCTTGTCCCTTCCCTGCCCTGGCCAACTACTACTGTTGAAGCTGACGAAAGTTCAGTGCCTTGCCTGGGGACACGCTGCCCTAAGGGGTTCAAGTCACATCTATGCTGTCCCCTCTGTGCTAATGCATGCAAATGGGCTAATGCTACTTTAAGAAGTCATTCCTGAACCCGGGAAAGGTGGGGTTTTGTCCGACCCATGGCAAAGTGCTATTCTCAGGGAAGAGGAAGCACATGGAGGTCAATCTTGACTTCTCATATTTGAGGACTAATGTGTGGGTGGCTCGAAAGTAACACAGCGCCCCATAAGCTCACCTGAAAATCCCCTCTGTCTGTTCTCCTCCCAGAGCCAGGACCTGCTGCGATAGCTGTGTCTGCACCCAGGGCAGCTTGTTACCCGGGTACATGTCCTGCTGCCGCAGCATGATTTCCTCCAGAGAGCTGCCGAAGAGCGATGGCGTCACGATGGCATTCCTGGCATGTGTTATCTCTTCCACTGTCGGTTTACGCAGGCCCTGAGGACAGATAAGAGCTCAGTGCAGCTATGGCACCGCCGGCCCACAGAGACACAGTGACCTGGGGACGGTGGTGGTGAGTGGCCGGGATGGAGAGGGCTGCCCATGCACGTGGACACCCTCACTGGCCTCCTGGCAGCGCGGTTCTTGCTCTGCAGCCTCCACCTCCTAAAACTGGGGGTTTGGGGGGGCCAACTGATCAGGCCCAAGAGGAGCAGAGAAGCTGCTGCTTGTTGGCAGGAGACTGCTTTGGAGAGTTTGGGCTGGTTTTGCAGGGATTCCGTTGCCGTGTTTTGCACGTCAGGGGGACTGCTTCAGCTATAGCTCTACCTGCTGGCGCAGCGGGAGGAAGGATGGACCCCAGCCTGTCCCCGGCTGTGGCGAGGTCAGCAGAGGGCACACGTACACTGACCTGGCGCCGGACGAGCGCCACGGGACAGCTGAAACACTGCCTTTCCTCTTGGCAGGCCTCCCTCTGGAGAAGGGAATTCCAGGTACGTCCAGCCCCAGGGAAAGCTTTGCTCTCAGAGGTGCTAAAGCTCTCTGAAAAGCGGGCACTGGGACCTGTTGCTTCTGAAAGATGGCAACACTTGGAAGGGGATTTGAGTCTCCCTTGTCAGGGATTTGGAGAAACGCAGAGCACTGTCATAGGGGCGACAGGCTGCCCAGCACAGCAGCCGTTCGGCAGCAACCCCGTGGCCAAGCAGGAGGTCCGACGGGAGGGGAAAACCTCCCACCGACCCCTCAGACAGCGGCAGCCACCAGGGCTACAGTTGCATGTGATGCGTGTCCCGATGTTTCCTGTCCCTCCTTCCCGGGGATGCTGGGAGCCTTCGCCCCTCCCGAGGTATTTCAGCTATTTGCTCGCTGTACATGGAGTCCAGATGGCAGGGAGGCCCCAGAGGGATTTGCAGAAATAAAAGACGACCGGATCTGGCTAGGAGACCTCGGACAGACAGGCCGGGGCTGCCTGCCAGCTTTCACAGCCCCACACAGAACCTTGCGGAGGAAAGGGAGGAGGGGGATTTCGAGGTAACGCAGAGCACAGAGGCTCCCCTCTGTGCCAGCCATCTCTGCTGCGTGGTTTTTTGAACTGGGTATCAACTCCGCAGTAAACAAGCTGCAAGACCCGGACCATGCAGGCTCTCGGCAGCAAAGGAGACTCTTCCCTCACCTGAAGAAACCAAACGATGGGCATCCCCTGCACAGACAGCTCCTCTTACCCTGGAGACAGGTTAACTTCAGGTTTGTCCTCCATGTCCCTCAGGCCAGGGAGCACCCAGCCATGTGGCGGACCAGTACGGCAGGCACTGCTGCCTGCCAGGATGGCGGGACCTGGGCAGCAGCCTTCTCCCACGTGTTCATGGGCAAACGAGCCCTGAGCGAGCCTCCCCGGCTCACTCTATCCCCGTTTCCCATCGCTGAATCAGGAGTGACTTCTGACAGTCATGGGACTGACTGCTCTGGGACCTGGGAAGCAGAGTGCCGGGCAGGCAGCCGGCAGCCAGGGCCCCAGAGCTGGGGCAGCTGCTCACCTTTTTGCCTCCGGTGACAGCTACTTTCTGGAGTTTCCGGTAGCAGTACTTGGCGTAGGTGCTGATGGGCAGACCTGGTGGGAAGGAGAAACAAGCGGTCAGCCTGCAGTGCTGCGCACCCGCCACACCAGAGCCCTTCAGAGAGTACCAGCGCAGCAGGTCACGCCGGCACAAACAGCCGCCCCGCTTCTGCACAGCCAGAGAGACCGCCAAAACCGAGCAGCCTGAAGCCTGCAGCCTCATGGCAGGCAGCATCAGCGCAAGTCGGTGCTTGGGCTTGGAGGGATTTGTCTTCTGAGTCAAGGCTCGTAGCTCTGCACCTCCCAGCCCCGCTCCTGCGGATCTCCACCTCCCGCACAGGCAGCCTGACCCCGTCCTGACTCAGCACAAGGTGCCCGTTTGGCATTCACAGCCCGGGAACGCTTGCAAGCATGAGCTCTTGCTCCTGGCAGCACAGCTGGGACTATGTGGCTCACAGACACCAGGGCTGGGTATTTCTGTATTGCCAGATCTCAGCCAAAGAGCGCGCAGAGCCAGCCTCCTGCCAGGAAAGACTGCAAAGTGTTTTAAAGAAATTGTTTACGATCTCAAGAACTGCAGTCCTATGCAAGTGAGAGAGGCAGCAGCAGAGAACGGCGTGAGGGGCCGGAGAGGCAACACCAGCACCCAGATGGTCCTTGCTCAGGATGCAAGGAGAGGTGCGGGAGGGCGGCAGGGTGTCTCTCACCTTCCCAAAGCCCCGCAGAAGGCTTTCCTCACGCTCCCGCCTGCAGCCTCCTCCAACCCAACCTTGTACTGTGAGGCTCAGGTACGTTCCGCGATACAAGGAAAACTGGACATACCGGAGCCTGGGAACTTCCCCGCAAAAGCCACAGCCCTCCGCAAGAACAGCTGCTCCAGTTGCCTTGGTTCAGTGAACTCTGACGGCGAGCGGAGCCAGGATTCACGGAGCTAATCCCCCCGTGACACCGAGAGAAATGTTTGCACTGACAGAGCACTGATTGCTGGGAGAGTTTTTCCAAAACCGTTGGCCTTTTGTTCTTTTTCGAGTCAAATCCAAATTGCTTGCTGAAAGCAGTGAATAGAGCTGTCCTACTTGATTCCCTGCCAGGCTCAAAGCTTGCAGCAGAGTTCAAAATACTTGTGGCTTTTAAAATCTACATTCTGGTCAGATGCCGTGTATTTCAGATCAGCCTTTCGCACAGCCTATGGCTTAGGTAAGTCAGTCAGGAGCCCGGAGTTCCTCAAATCCTCTCGATGCAGGGGGAGAACAAGCTCTTCCCAAACAGAACAACAATTCGCAAAGGTGAGAGACGCGCTTTTCCCCGTTCTCCTCTCAGCCAGCAGACAAACCACAGCCCTTGGCTCCACACGACAAAACAAGCACCCCCTGCCTCAATCGATCTGCTTGACTGTCACAGCCGGAGCAGAGCCTCTCCATAACGCTGGAGCAACGCCGAAGGAGGTACAACAGCATCCCCCCCTCTGCCGCAGGCAATGGGAAGGAAAGTCAGTTTTAAGAATTTCTCTCTCTTGGGAATATGTAAAGCAAAACATTCCCCGTATGCAAAAATCCTGCTAATCCCAGGCATGATTTATACTGGAAACGTCTAAGGATCAAAGAAAACAAAACCAGTGAGTTGCTTGTGATGCTTCGCTATCTCAGGTTATGGCTTCTGTCGTTACAGTGTGCAGACGCACCCCGATGCAAGTGTCGTCCGCTCCACGAAAGGAGGAGTGGGGGAAAGACTGGACTGTGTCTCCGTATCACAACAATCAGGCAGGAGGCAGCACATTCAAAACTAATAATAGGAAATGCTTTTTCACACTGTAATGAGACCACGAAACCCGTAATCACCCTAAGAGTTTAACAAGGTTTTCAAAGGAACTGGTTGCCTTGAAGAGCCTGCACGGCTGAGGCATGGGCAGCAGCTGGACGTGTTTGCTTGAAGCCTGTTTTGTACTTTCCCCAGAAAGCTCCTTGATCCTGGGAAAAGCCAAAAACCTACATGCTGCACTTCCTGCAGTGAGGCGTCCTGCTCCCAATGACAGCCAAGCTGTAGCCTCTGACACAAAGGGGATCGCCGAGGCCACACGCGAAGCTGACCGAATTTCAAGCAAATAAACTGAAAACTAAACTTGCCCTGCGCACAAGGGGCCGGACCCGTTACTGCCCACGGACCTGAATCACCAAAAAAGCAGAGGAAGCCCTGAGGAATGGGGCGACCGGCACTCCACCACGGCGTGCACAGCGCGAAGGGGTCCTGCAGGAGCTCACACCTTAAGCACGCAGCGTGCAGCCTCCCTGCTACGCAGCACAAGTCATCGCCCCAACGCGAGCGCACCCGGCTCCTTGGACACACGCAGAGTGAGACGGGCAAAGGGGACGCGGAGAGGCTGGGAGGCAAGCGATGAGCTGCAGAGGGAAAGGTGAGGAACAGGAGCAGAATTTAGCTTCAGCCTCTGCTTTTCCAAACCAGTGACTTGACCATCTGGCTGCTCGTAAAACGCTCAGCTAGAGACCGGTTCCTGGCAGTTAGCTCATCACACACGGCCAGTTCTCCTAACAGGCGGGCCGGGTACTCCCTCCCCTCCCCAGCTCACACCCCCGGCGCAGGGACAGGTAGCTTTGCCTGCGCGGGGTGGGAAGAGCTAACGCTGAAGGCAATTCCGCTCCTTTGCGCACATCATGAGTCTGTTAAATCCAAGCTGATCTGTTATTTCCTGCGGTACCACAGTAGCCCCAGGAGCTCGGGAACAGAAGACTACTAATAACCCACCCAGTGAAAAATAGTTTGCAAAGGAAAATATTTTCCCATGTGCTGGCCTAGAAACACATGCGAAGAGCTTCTTAAAGAACCTCTCCTTTTATAACAAGTTAAAATCCAGGCAGGGCACGCGCAGGAGCATACCTTCTGGAACAGACTTGAACACTCTCCTGCCAAAAAATGTCTTAAAAAATGCATCAAACAACGTGGATTCGGGACCTGGCCACGGGACACGTATTTTAGCACAGCACAAGCTGTCATCTTGGTATTTCTCCGATCCACTGCGGCCTCTCATAGACCCCATCCAGGCACAGTCAGAGCAGGCTCTCACACCGGGGCCCTTCTTGCTGGGCTCTTTAGCACAGGGGTAGGTGCCTCCTGAACACCTCAGCTGGGCTTTGCGCCAGTACTGTTCTCCTGACTTAGATCTGCCCAGGCAACCCCAAATTTACCACATTCCCTCTTTCTTACACCACCAGTGCGTCCTCCTGCATCCCAGCAATGCTGCTCCATCACCATTCCCTGCGTGGGAAATGCCGTGCTTCATCAGCCCCAAGGGACACGTGAGTCAGCAGCCTGCATCTGCCGCAAGGAGGATAGGAAACAGATACAGCGTGTCTGAAAAAGGAGCATTCCCCTGCGAAAATCTCCTGGCTAACGGCAGGTGGGAGATACTGGGAGCAGTGCTGCACCTGGACCACCAGCCATCAACTGACAGACCTCTCTTCTTTGAATTCGTCCCATTTCTTCCTAAAGCTGTTTATGTTCCTAACCTGCAACAACACCCTGCTTCGCTGACTCTTAATGATTTAATTTCGTGCTTCAGAACAGAGCGCTCTTAAGCCTGGCTGCCCAAAACCAAAACCAGGTGGTTTCCAATTCTTCTGGTACAACAAATGACAAGAAATTTTCTTCCACTCGCCTTCTCCGGGTGACCTGCAGTTTCTTTCAGCCCACTGACCTTCTCCCCTCTTCTCTCCTCCAGGTTCAGCTCCTGTGGGGCTTCCCCGGCTGCACTCATCAGCCCTGGAGGGACCGCGGGCAGGACATGCGGAGCACGCACAGCATGACTACAGCCGAGTGTTGGTTCGCTCTCTGTCCCTTTTTTACAAGCTCCCAATCCTCTTTTTGGTTTCTGACCAGTTCCCAGCACCACATATACCTTTCTGGAAATTCACACATGGGCTGCAAAATGTCTTTCCCTCCTTGAAACAGCTACATCGGAGCCCGCTGCTGCACCTGCGGTTAGGGACGTCCCCCCCACGTACAATACTTCGCTTTTGTTGCCACGATTTTCTCTGCTGCTTGATCGCTTAGTTACTCACCCTTGTGAGATCCCTCCTGCGCCTTTAGGTTTTTACAATCCTGAGTAATTTTGTACCAACACCGAGCTGCCAGCTCATTATTTGCCTCCTTGTATAGACACAATGACCGGCTTACACTCCCGCAGGATCAGCAGACGATCCTCTTTCCGAAAAAGCAGCATTTATTTCTACCTGTGATTCTTCTGCCTTTCAGTGGGTCATTGATCCATGAAAAGATCTCGCACCACCTTCACATTTCATTTACTCACAGAGAATTACGCTAGAAGATGAAGATGGCAGAGGTAAGTGTGGGAAACTTCGAAATATTTCTCTGGGTGCATGTCAGATGATAAATGTTTACTCACCCAAGCGTTTACTTACAAGTCTCTGCACTGAAGGAAGTGTGTGTGTGTGTAGGGGAGGGTAGAAATCACTGCTTTAACTCAACGTTTCACTGAAAACCTTACATACATGCCTACATATCTACTATTCAGTTCAATCTGAAGACAGTACAGTTAATTTCCTTATGGATTTCTCTGCTAAATTGCTGCTCCAGCATCCGTAAGCATTTCAGAGCTACTAATGAACAACTTCTCACAACAGCCTTGTAACTTCAGGGAGCTGCATCCTACCCACCCCTCACACATCCAGCGAGCAGGGCCAGCGGAGCAGACATCGGCATCCCGAGGAAAAGCCTGACCTTTCCAGCCAGCAGCAGATAGAACCTGGTGCGTTCCTGCAGGATCTCCCCCTTATTTCAGGTGCAGCTCCAAGGTCAGGCCCCAGAAAAAATCCTGGGCGTTATCAGTCACTTCACAAAAGCTGGTTCAAGTGACCTGCCGTCCCTCCTGCCTCCTCTGCTGCGCCCCTGCCCATCTCCGCAGCAGCCAGCAGGAGCCTGCAGACCAGCTCGTTTGTCCTAAAGCCCCAGTTCGCTGCCAGAGCAGGTCTCCCGCGTGGCAGAAAGCGGCCAGGGTCCAGCAAGGGGAACAGCCTGTGACCTGTCATCAGAGCCCCAGCTGCAGCCACGCAGGCGCTTCCGACTTTCAAGAGCTTCATTCTGGAAACTTTATAAAGCTGTCCTGGTTTGCCTTTTTCGTAACATTTCTCATATATATAAATATATATATTTTTAAAAATTTATTTTTAGGTAAAAACTACCTCTACCTTCCTAAGTACAACTCCAGCACACGCAATATAGACAGGCAATTGCAGAGAAGAGCCTGCTCAGCCCACAGACAGAGCACACCCTTCTCAGAGCAATCCCAGAGAGCTGTCCCATAAAGATATCAAAGTCCCTCTGAGCACAAGCAAAATGACTTTTAAAAGGCTCAGAATGGGCTGATTTCTCCTGGGCCTGAACAGGAAAGGAAAAAAAGACATATCCCTACCACAAATATAATCCCTCTGTGCAATTTCACGTCTCTGCTCCAAATCCCGCCGGAGACAGAGAAGCGGCAGACACTCTTGCTGCAGGGGCTGCGACCAAGGGACCTCCTCAGCCACCTCCCAGGCTTGCAGCTGCCTCGGGGGAGCAGTGACACAGGGAAGCCACCACAGGAGAGCGCAGCGGTGGTGTCCGCGTTTCCCATGCCTGCCTGCTGGCGTCAGGTAGGGCTCAGCAACGCAGGAAGCTGGACTCCAGCCCTCCCAGATTAAAAACACCGAGGCCACATGATATAAACTGCTGCCTGATATGAATTCACAGGGTTGCCCAAGTTTCCTGAAAGCAATATTAAAAAAAATTGAATGGACTTTGTCTACCAAGACTTCAGCCAGCTAAAGTATTACCCTGCAGACAGCAGTTACGACTCGAGGCTGGAGGAATACGTGAGCCCTTGTTCATTCAGCAGAGATGCTATTGTAAGCTCTGGACTGCAAAAGTCCAGGAAGCGTGGACAAGGGGAAGCCAATACTGGAGAGGAAGAGGCAGTACTCTGCCAGATATCAGTGTCCTCCCTGACGGTCCTCAGGTCAGGTGGTGGCTTACAAAATCCATCACTACAATGGAGACAGGTTCTTTTCAACACGCTGACTCGTACAACTTCTAGCACTGCAACGTGCTACAGGAAACTCCGTGGTGTACACAGACCAGGTGAATTACAGCCCCAGGTCTGCATCCACATTAAAATCCCTTTTCTCACACAACTGTGAGTGAAGGGTCCCCTCCCCCCTGCTGCCACACTGCTACGCATCCCACGTGCTGCCCAGCTGCCACCCACACTGCTGATCCATGCTCTAGTCAGACCTCTCACACTGCCCACCTGCAGCAAAGTTTCCTGAATCTAAGTCTATGCACTTCAAGAAATGGTCTGATTTTCAGGGGAGATCACCAGCCCCGCCGGTCTGAGGTCAGTGCAGTCCTCCCTCTCGGCTCCCTGCGTGCTGTGCCTCCCTTTACCTTCATCCTCGGTGTTTTGTTTCCTCTTTTTCCTGGATTTTGAGTTCTTCTTGTTTTTCAGATCCACAAGCTCCTTGATGCGCTGGGCAACTGAAAATTCAGAAGAGGCTCTGGATTAATAATGTGAAATGATAAAATACCAAAGCCCAGACCTGCCCTTAGACATGGCAGCCAGCCTGACTCCAGTATGAGGAGCTCTGCTCGGGGAAAGGTCCTGTACCACAGCCAGCTCCAAGCACACCCAAGCGAGGGGCCCAGAACATCACTCAACTTCTCCAAATGGCCAAAGAGTTGAGAAGCGGCTCCAGGCAACAAGCTTATACCTAAATACATGTACTGCCTAAATACCAGCAGAAGGAATAACCCTCTGAAATAGTTCAGATTACTCTTCCTTGCTGCCTGGACCCTGGTGCTGGCAGGGTGATTTTTTTGCTCCTGGGCCAAGCCCAGTTGGAGGGAATGGTTTTGGGGAGAAGTGACAAGGGTTTAGGATCCTCATGAAAACCCAAAGCAGTGCTGCGCGTTCAGTAGTTCAGTGAAGGAACCCCACGTTAAAGCTACAAGCATGAAACCAGAAGGCAAAGGCTGGCATTGCACCGCTGCTGCCCCCAGGACCCACCTCCACCGCTGCACTCAAGAGCAGGGTCAGAACTTCTGCACCTGCCCTGAAGATCTGTGGGGGCTTTAACCTGTGTTTGATGCCCCAGGTGGAACTAGCTGCTCTGGTTTCTCACCTGAGACCAGACAAGACCCAGCGAGCACTACTGAAATAGTGACAAATCAGCCAATAAATACTTTGGTCCCCAAGGCTTCTGGAAGACAGATCAATAGCATCTATTCACCACAAAAGCCATCATCCTTCAGGATCCCTGAATATTTGCCAAGTTAAGGCCTGTTCATAATGTTTGCAATGGCTCTCTTAAAAAAATCTGTATTAACATTCTTTTTTTTTTTTCTTTTGCCTGCTTTAAGGAACTTTGAAGTAAATCATGTCTTTGAGAACCATAGAAACTCTGCCCTTGGTGGGTCTGAATCAGCTCTTTTCAGTGATGATCTCGCCATGCTGATCAGTGAGATGTGCACAGTCTAGGGCTGGCGTTTCTTTGCTGGACGCAAGTGAGAGTTGCAGGGAGATGAGCTGGTGGCAGCTTCATCCCGCCAAGGAAGGATGAACCTGCCCAGCACGTGGTGGACAAGTGACGGAAACCACAGCACTGGCTGGTGACTACCTGCATTTTTAAAAACCAGACAACCCTGAGTAAGTGGAACAACCCACCGGAACGGTGCTGGGGACAGAGAGGGCGTGCATGAGGCACTTACTGTTTTCATCGCTGTCAAGGTGGCGATAAATGTAACCTTCCAGGTAAGACTGAAATTTGGGTGATGGGGAGAAAAAGGCCAGACTGATGGCCATCAGTTCCCAGCCCCATGCCAGACTTCGGTAGCACGTATTATCTGTTGTCTGCCGGATCAGCTGTATGTAGAGCTCATCCCGTAAACCTTGCATGCTCCAGCACTTGGTGACCGTGACCAATGCCACGTGGTTCCGGTCCATGCGAGTCTGACGATCTCCCATGTAGCTCTGCACCAGTTTGAACATCTCACACGCCTCTTTTTTGATGGTGCGGTTGCTGGTGATAAGCATTGGCTTTTTGATAGAGCCGCCATTCCAGGACAGCATGTTGGAGATGGAGATCCTTCGGCGGAAGATGCCCTGCGTGTGCATGTTCAGGTTTTTAGAAGCCCAGTCTGCCATGCTGCTCTGAGAGATGGGCTTCCGTAGAGTATTGTAAGGAAAATTATATCCTACGCAGCTGCCAGGCTGGCTGCTGCTGTCCTGCTTGGGGTCCAACTCTATTGTCCCGGGCTGCAATGGAGAACAGATGTGTTAAAAGCAGCTTAGATGACTCCTTGCCATGCTAAGAAAGTTATCAGCAGTGAGCTACCAGCAACTGCAAAGTGGTGAATCTGTACAAAACATGATTTTGAGCAGAATCAGTGGCTGACATCTGTAGTTCTGCAAGAGCTTGGCTGCCACAGCCGCAAACTGATGCTGTCCCTAAAGGAAGCACTGGGACATGGAGTAACAGGGCTGATTGTCCAAGTTGTCCCAGAGCACCCAGGAACAGCCCAAGGAGGAGCTGGGCTGACTCCCAGAGCAGCGTTACAGCTCTGTGGCACCAAGTACACACCAAGGAGCCAAGTTTCTCCCTGCTCTTTGCCTCTCCGGAGCCATGGAAGGCCAGGAGGTGGGTGAGGAACACCAGGAGGAGACTAGACAGCCACAGCACTATCAGCATTGTTTCCTTCTCACCTTTACCCTTTGTGGCCCCTACAATCCCATAGCTGGTTCCTGTCTTTACCACTTTTCCAAGTTCTAGCAAAAAAAAAAAAAAAAGGGACAAAATCCACATGGCTAGCAACCATCACGAGCTGCTGAACTTCAGGCAGCCTGTCCTGGACAGCCTCTGCAATCCCACCACAACCTTCCTAATGGAAATGCTGGCCAGACAAACAAGCAGGACAGGAGAAACTAAGAGAGGCACGGCGGAGCACGGGCACAGCCATTTTGATGGCAAGGCTGTCACCTGTGTAGGATAATGAGTTTGAGTTGGCGAAGTGAAGGAGACCAGGTATCTGCGTCAGTCAAGTTCCACCACCAACAGAGCTGCTCTCATCGTACCCTACAGACACACCACGACCTCCTGCCAAACAGGCCCTGGTCCTCAGCATCTGCAGGGAAGATACAGGCCGCGGCTGCAGACCAGCGCTTCTGCAAGCACCGCTGCACAGGACTCAGGGACGCCTCTGTGATGGGCTCCATACCGTGTTTTCCCATCCTAGACAGGCACAATTTTCCTTAAATTAAATCAGAATTGTTCACAAGTACTGGGTTTTTTCTTCTTCTCGGAGAACTAGGGACAGCTGCTCCCCACCCGCGGCCTGCAGTGATCAAACTCATTTGCTCCAGGGACAAGTCCACTGATCACAAGTTTACAGAGATAAGCAGCAGAGACAGACCTTCCATCCTCCCAGACTTTGTACGTAGTTTTTACATGCGGCCCTTGTCAATCCTTCTTCCACAGCGATCGCTACAGATAACTACATAATTAGAGCTTTGGTAGCACTGATCCCAAGAAAATTACGTGTAATAACTACTTGTGAGAATAAGACACTTATTTTGCCCACCCAGAATTCTCTGGCTTGGACTGAAGTGTCAGCCTGGGACATATATTGAACTCCAACACCCAACAAGTTGTTTTAGGAAACCGACTTCTTTGTTAGATTGAAATTCCCACACAGAGCAACTAAGAGCTAACAGCCCACACTTCACAGCGTTCTCCAAGGAGACCTTCAGCAAGTAGGAGAAAGAAAAGAAGATAATGTTGAGGTTTTTGGTTTTTAAAGGAAGCCAAAGAAACAGAAATCCTGTAAATTCTGGTTTTGCAGTGGAAAAAGTGAAAGAGAACATGCATTTTCCTTCTTTGCAGGTCACCTTTAACATGCATGCCACACTCTATTCCAGTTCTGGCCTACAGTCAACCCCAAAATACACTTTAGTTCTTAAACAGTTAGAGCTAGTGAGTGTTTTCTTCTTAGTAAGGAGGAACTGCGGAACTCACGACAGTTGTGCAGTCCAACCCCTCCCTCTCTTACACCAAACATGTACCTACATGTGGATGACAGGATTAGCACACATCACACTTCACCTCTTATTGCCAGCCTGGGGCACAATCGTTTCTCCTGCTTTTCTACTTTGTTTTGGTTTTTTATCCCTTGGAGTTACCCCTCCACCTCCTCACCCTCTCTGAATCAACATGCTGCCTAAAAATCCCTGCTGCCTGCAGTTCTCTGCCACCTCCATCCTTGGTCTTCCTCAATCCACCTTCCACGCCCAGGGTTGGTTTTCCTCCTGCCACCCTAATCGCTCCTTCAGCATGTTCCTTCTGAGGATCCACCCCCTCATACTCTCTAGAGGTTCAACAGGCTCTTGGGTCTCTCCTCCTCTCTCTCTAGAGTTTATCTCTCAAATCTTGTTCCCAACAACTGTACAGCTATTATCTTTGTGCTGACAGTACGTATCCACCTCTGCTCAGCCTGTCCTAGAACTTCTGCCCACCCTCCTCAGATAGTGAACTTCCTCGCCTCCCAGTTCTCCCCTCCAGCACACAGGCCCAGCACAGGACATTGCTGGTGACTCAAGCCACACACTGCCATTTTCAGGTGAGGCAGTGATTTTGCTGATGTATTCTCTGCAACCTCCTCCCCTCCTTACTTGGACTGTTACATCTCGGAGTATTTCTGTATGTAGAGTATTTATTTATCAGCTCTTTGCCTTTACCACAACATCCATCTCCTTACATCTTCCACTGTATTCTATGTCTCCATCCTACCACACGTGAATTATTTTTCTTCGTTTTCAAGGCCATTCACAGCCTATCCCCAACCCACCATCTCTTGCGCATCATCGAGACATCAAGTCTCAGCTCTCCCCGTCAGTGCAAGGAGGTGTAACACATCCTGAAGACCAGACATCAGTCTTCCAACAACTCTAAAGCGGCTGTGAAATGAAACTGCTGAACTATTACTGTAACATGTGAGTCGTATAGATTCAGACTGGCCCTGTGCCTGAAAAAATGCAAAACATGAGAACATGACATCAGTTTTTAAAAGGGTTTCAGGTGAAAGCAGGGCACTATCAATCAGAAATTACAATAAAGAAAGAGGAGAATGCACAGACATAAATCTGACACGGCGGGGAGGTGGCAGCCTGGCTTTTAGAGAAAAGTTACACCTCGCAGGTCTACTGGAGCAATCTGAAACAGTGAAGGAGCTTTGCCAAGTTTCTTCATGAAAGGTCGTGGACCAGCAAAGAGGAGAAAAGACAGAACACGGGGTTAAAACAGTCACTTTTCACACAGAGGGTTGTTATCTGCTGTGCCTCGCAGAAGAGATGCAGAGACTCAGGCTGCTCAGCAGGAGCAAAATAACTGGAAGAGTGAGCAAAGAGAAAAAGGACAAAACCTTCACAGGATATAAAATAACCTATGGAGAACCTAAATCTGAACTAAAACCACGACGCAGGAAGTTCCTTCAAATCCAAATAGGAGAAAAGATGGCAAACTGCAGAATTCCGCAGAAGAGCTGTGCTACAGAGAAAAACTACTACAGATGTGCAGGCATGCTAACGCGCTTTAAAATAACTATTTCCAACAAGAAGGTGCTAGAGTCCCCGTCACTGGTTTTCTGAATATTTCCATGCAATGCTCAGGAACGATCAGAAGGGAGAACAGAATATGAGGAATTATTAGAAAAAGAAGAGGGAGAAAAAAAGAGAAAACACTGCCACGTGGCCACGCAAATCCTGACACCTGCGCCCTGTACCCCACCAACGCTGGCACCCCAGTGCAGAAAGGACACGTGAGGGCAAGGGCAACCAAAGAACACACGAGCGCCAGTAAAATGATCAGGCAGTAGATTCACCCAAATAACACAGCAGAGCTACGCGCAGCGCTGAGGGCTTGCTGGACATGAGCCCCTTCACAATTTCCCCTCCTCTCATGCCACTGGCCTGAAATGGGGTCTCCACCTGCAAAGCCGCGAAGCTTTGTGACCTGTTTGCTGTTCTGCAGCCACAGAATTCCGCCTGCAGCACATCCATTAAACCCACCCGGGAGCAGACCGGGTCCTCAGCTCTGTACCACGATAGTACAGCAAAGGCGTACGATTTAACCCGGAGTAGATGGAGAGGTACCTGGGAGGAGAGGCGGGTAGCGTCTGATGAAGCCAAACTTGTCTGGCTGGTCACATTCTTTTCTAAAGAATCTATTTTCTCAAAAGTCCTCTTCTGCCTCACTGTGTCCTGTGGAGCAGCCACATCATTGGGAAAGCCGCCCCTGCCCTCCAGGCCCTGTCTGTACAGAGACCTGTTACTAGCTGAGACATCATCCCTTGAGCTCCGGCTGATGCATTTTTTCAAGTGGTCGGACTGAAATCTGACTTTGCTGCTCTCTGCTGGGATGCCACTCTCCAGACTTTCAGCATCGAGGCTGGCTTTGCTTCCCCTGCAAGCTGCTGACCTGCCCACTACAGCACGCATCTCAGCGATCAGCTTATCGTTCAAAGCTGTGAGCTCGCTGCTGCTGCCCACAGAGCCAGGTCTTCCTTGACCTGTCCCTTGCCTCCTTCCTTTCCTTTTTCTCAGGCTTGGAGAAGGGCCAGTCGAATAACCAGAATCCTGATGGCTTATACCAGTTGGATACTCTTGAGTTTGCAGGCTGTTCTGCCGACTGTGGTGGGCTTCCATGTTCTTGAGGACATTGGCTTCCAAGATCCTCCAAGACTGCTTGAAGCTGTCCTTCGAAGTAAGCTGACCAGGCAGTTTAGTAGAGGCATCAGCTGTTGCAGCAGAAGAATGGGACAGTTTGGAAGACTGATCGACATTGACCATGTGTTTTATATATTCTCTGCCAGCCGGGCTGTATTCAGTGGAAGAGGGATTTCTTGCATGCTTTTTTGCAGCTTGCTGCTGTTGCATTCCTGGATGCTGTAATAATTTGGTTGGTTGCAGCTGCTTTTTTAAGCTATTGCTTGGTGACCTTGGTGGAGACATCCCACTCATACTGACGCTTTCAGTGTCCATGTCTACAGGTGGCTCATCATAAATTGGAGACTCTAAAGATGGCTCATCATATATCGGTGCAGGGGAGGCATACTTGGGGGAAGCAGGCTGGAGGTTTCCCATCTGATTCCTTGGAGGTGTTTGAGAAGTCGGACCATTCATCAGCACTAGGCAAAATCCACCATTCTCCGTCTTTTTGATCTGCATAGACTGCTTTGTTTCTCCTGTAGGCATTTGCTTTGCGGCTCCAGGGCTCTGGGACGTGGACTGAGGCTGAGCATATATGGCTGGTTTTGGAAGAGATTTTTGGCTGTTGGCCTCTGGAGCACTCTGCAGCTGAAGCGAACTGTTCGAAGGGCTCTGTATCTGCCTCAAACTGTTCACTTTGACCAACATGGCTGCTTTTGTGCCTGGCAGAGGCTGCCAGTGGGTAGGAGTCTCCCTAAAGGAAGAAAGATACAAATACAGGTAATTATTTAAGAGTTATATTAACTGAAGTATCTTCTGCTTCTACCCAAATACCAGACTGTTAGTCTCATAGCACTCAGAGATTCCCTAACCAGTTATATCAGCTCCTCATTGTTTTTTCCTGGAGATCCCCCTTCCCGAAACAGAAACACATCGTCATCACACATATGATAAATTACTGAGTCAAGAACGACAGCACAATGAGTTCATCGTACTATAACCTGTCCGCTATCAACAGCGCTGTGAGACAGGAAACAACCTATGCTTCCCAAGGCTCATTAGCTAGCATGGCACCCAGAAGGACCTGCTGAAGACCAGAAAGCTACTCTGGACCACTCGAGCAGCGAGTTGGAAAATAATCCCAAGTGTCTACCTTCAGATTGTCAAACACTCCTTCCCCACCACGTTATTTTTTTTGATCTAAGTTTCCAAATGCATGTTTATTTTGCAGAAGAACCTACGAGGTCTATGGGAGGTGTATGGGGGTGGACATCCTCGGCTCGCAGGATGTGTGTCACACTCCCACCAAGACTCGGTGTAGAGCATCCTCACAGTCCAGTCCAGATGCCCTCAGATCTGGATCCCTTGGCCAAACCTACCAGCCCTGCTCAGTTCTCATGGCTGCGAAATCCTCCTCTGCTGGGAGTATCCTCTGACCCGTGGTGGCACTCAGGATCCACCACAACCTAGTGTGCCGACTGAAACATCCCAGTCCCAAAGGTGGATTCTGCAGCGTAATAACAACCTGCTGTCAGGCTGCGGCTATACCCAGTCTATATTTGTGAGCTCTGAAGAAAAGGTAGTGGAAAGGCTGTTAAACCAGCCTAAGCCTCCAGGTCTTCAAAGGCACCGCTGTCCCCAGGAAGGTCCCCTTGAACCTGTCCCCATTTTGTGCCCTCCCTCCATGTATCCCCTACCAGCCATCACCAGGTAAAACCTGAGGGTGCACTGCGTACGCCCTGTCTGTGACAGGAGATGTTCCTGTAACACCTTCAGAACCATTTTGCTCTCTTGGAACCTTAACACCAGTTCCCCGTCCCGCACTGCTGACCTGTCCTGCACGGCCCCTGCGCGGGCACACAGACCCAGCTCCACCGCATGTCCAGAGCTGCCTCCTGGGGATGTTACCCCCCTGCTTGTGCCTTCCCCATCGAGTCCCAAGATATCAGGACATCCCAACCCTCTTGCGCTCTGCTCCTGCTCTCCAGAGACCTTTCACCCGCTGGGTGCCAGCCCCCTCCTTCAGCATGGCTTCCCTTGGGGTGCTCTGCCTGCTCTCCCCGCTGTGGCTCTCCCACCAGCAGGCTGCACCTGCACACACCTTGCTCTCCCCACACCCCACCCCAAGAGGACACGTCTGCCCCACAGCAGCAGCCCCACGTTACTGGAGGTGCCCTATTTTGCCTGCTCCCCACTCATTTACCTCCCCCACATCCTCTGCCCCACACCCAATATCCCACGTCTGCTCCCAATCACTCCACTCCTTAAGGGGGTGGGGTGCCCCTTCCCCATCCACAACTTACCATATTTTTGGCAAAACATGCTCTGTGAAGGCATGGCACCGCTGTGAACCCCACCTCGGCACAGCGGCGCTGGAAGAGGTGTGGGTGAGGCCAGCACTGCCCCGCCGTGGGCGCAGCAGCTGGCTGCCGGCCAGGGTCCAAAGGCCCCCACCGCCCTCTGGCCACGCCATGCTGCACCACTGCCTTTGCAGGGCCTGGCTCCTGCCCCATGAAGACACACGTGTCCGCCTCGTGCAACTTACCAGGCGACAAGAGAAAGGGCACTGTCCTCTCCTTCCTATCCTGGGGTCACCCTTGCTCCGGGGACCTCCCCCAGCATCTCCCACAAAGGCACAAAGGGTTTTAATTTAAGCCAGCTCCTGGCACTACTTGAAGATGCAGATGCCACAGCCGTGAGGAAGGACTGTCCCCCAGCCCCTGCCTCCCACTCACAGCATCGCCGCCCAGGACTGACCTGAGCCCTGTCCCAAGAGCGGCTGATTGGAAAACACCAAGGGATTTGGGTTTGGCTTCCCTCCACCTGCCCAAGCTGCCACCAACCATGACCCCCACACTCCCACTCCTGTTTTGCCATCAGCAGCTTGTCCTCTGCGTGCTTCTTCCTAGAGGCGTGATGCCTGGAGCAGGGGGGTGACCGCCAGCGGTGCCAAGCGAGGATGCCGGTGGGCAGGGAACAGGCAGTGGTAATGGCAGGATGGGGCTAGCATTTGTAAGGATACACGTCCCTGCAACCTACCAGGCATCCCTCCCTGGGGACCGCAGGGACTGCTCCTCACGCCAGTGTATCCCTCCTGCACGCAGCCCAAGCCCCAGTCCCAAGCACAGGCACGCTGCAGACCCAGTTGTTCCTCAAAGAGCTCCCGGACTGTGAGCCACCTCCTGAGGTCACTCCTCTCCCTGACCTACAACACTGCACCTCCAGCCAGCTCCATGTGCAGCTGAACCACCCGCTCAGCAAAGGTTTGGCAGACCCACCTGCATCAGGCACGGCACGACCAAACTCGTCCCGCCGTGCAGGCTCAGCGTGCACCAGTATCTCCCAGTATCGGCAAGCCCACCAGTGCCCGCCACTCCAACATTTACGAAATCCCCACCGATCTGGAGCGGCAGGAACTCGGCCTGCAGCCCTGCTGCCTCCCTACTCAGCTCTGGGCCGCAGCGAGGATGGCGTCACCTCCTGCCCAATCAGTCCTACCGGCACCTATCCCTGTTCGCACCCGCGAGGCAGCACTGGGCACATCCCAATCTGTCCCTGCATGGGAGTGGGGCTGGGCATCCGAGCAGCACCACCAGCTTGGCCTCCGGAGACAGGCTCCCACCTTAGCATGACATTATGATTTCAGGGTGCTGTGCGACCCCAGATGGTGAAGACCTCCCCACCCCCGCATCCATGAAAAAGATCAAAGCCCAGATTTTGGCCCTCAGATGAGCAATGAGGGATGTGATCCGCAGCTGTGCTTGCAGCCTCCCCCAGAGGACAAGCTGCCTACCTGTTACCCCATGCCAGCTGGAGGGCAACGGGCTCCCTGAATCACGATGGCTCCTCGCTGCCCCGAGTCACTTCACTGGGGTGGGAAGGTGTCCCACACCTTGCCCCTGCCCGGGAGGATGTGGTGGTGCCTCAGCACAGGAGCTCGGTGCTGGCACGGGGCTCTCCCTGCGCCTGCTCCGCAGATGTCCTGAGACCAGCTGGCAGGGCGTCAGGACAGGCTGGACAGACGGCCACGGCAAAGCAATCAGGCTAGAGGTTCTGCTGCGAGCAGCAAGCCTCCCCACGGCAGGTTTTTGGCACTTGCAGTCTGCACCCCAGCAGGCAACAGGACCAGAGAAACGGGCTCCACTGCCTCCGCAGGCTCACAATCCCTCCTTCAGGCTGAGGGGCAAAGCTCGCGTTGGGACTCAGCTCACCCCAGACCATTTCAGAACAACTGCTGCGAATCCCTGGAGCTGGTAGAGCCCAGAGGTGCTCAGGCAGCTCTCGGGGAACGACAGCACTAGGTCCTTTTGCATGATGGCCACGCAGGGCGGCCGAGCAGGGTTGGGCTGCAAAGGTGCAGTCAGAGGCGGGAGATGGCCAAGGCCACTGTGCCACTTCTCTCCAGCTGCAATTCAGGATGCAAGGACTGGTCCGGGTACCCATGCATTTGCCAGGGGTTCCTTAGTACCCACTGAGTATTGGTACCTCCCCAGGGCACCCCAGTGCCCACTGTGTGCCCACAGGCACTCCAACTTGAAGGGGAGGGTATTGCACCCAGGAGCTTTGCATTCAGAGCTGGCATGGGACTCAGGCATGTTCCTCATGCCACCATAGCATCCTTGCATGGCCCTGCCGGGACCATGGCGGGGTGTCACAGGAGACAGGTGAGCTGCGCTGCTCCAGTGTCACTGAGGGCAGAAGGAGCCAAGCTCCAGCCTGACCATGACCACCACGCTCCCCCTGACCGGAAGGTTTGGAAGTGAACATGATGGAGAAGTGAAACCTCTAAATATGTGTTGCATCCCACTCCGCCTGTCAGTCTCATCTGGGACACAACATGCTCTCTCCAGCCTCCCCGGCTGCTGGAGATCAGAGGAAAGAGGCACTACCACAGAGAATTGAAAGGACCATTTCCACAGCCGTGAATGATCTCTTGGGGCCATGTCTGGATACAGCTTCCCTCAATCCCATTCCCAGGCTGCTGCAAAGACCAAGCAGAGGAGAACAGGGACTTCCTGACTTCCCAGCTGGAAAAAGGTTCAGCCTTATCCTTCTGAGCATGAAAGCTCTGACATAAAGCAAAGCCAGGGGTAGAGAAACATCCCAACACAGCCTCTCAGCCATGCTCTTCAGCCACCAGCAGCAGAAACCCTGCCGAGTCCCCTGAGATGGTTCCTTCGAGGAATGCTTTCAAGTAGCTCCAATATAAACACCGCAACCCGGCACTGGCTTTCCCAGCCTGCACCCAGCTCCAGCAGGCCCGGTGTATCCGGCAGCTCTTCCCAGGCTCCAGAGCTCCATTGTTTGCTCTTCCCTCCCAGAAGCCTAGAGAAAAAGCCCCGCACTTCAGCCCAGCCCTTTCCAACAGTCATTTTCCTGGTGCTTTGACAGAGGCAAGTGAACAGGGATGTTTGTATTTCAGCAGCACTGCTACCGGTGCCCACACCAGAGGCGGCAATGGAGAGCCTGCGGAGGTGATCCCCCCAAAGCCAGGTCTGCAAGGCCCCAAGAAGAGCGCTGGGGACACATGCAAAGCATGTTGTGTTTGCACACCCTGCCCTAAGGCCAGCGGCATAAGAAGGAAACAAGCCTGTATTAGGAATCCTGATGGTGTTTCTTGCCTGATTATGAAGAACTTCGTATTGTCATTGCTTACACTGGGCCTTGAGAGATGTAAGCCCATGATGAGGCAAACCAGACTTGGAAGAGGCAGAGGTACTCTCACAGCCACCTTCACGGGCTTCACGTCACATGTCCCCCCCTAACTCCCCTCCCAGCACAGCTTCCTGGTGTGGTAAGACCAAGTCCCTTCTCTCTCCCAGCCCGGGATGCTGAGCCATGGGGAAGGTGGGCAAGGAGGGGACGAGGAGCATGACCTGCTGCCCACACAGAAGGGACCCCTACCTCTCCTGTGCTGGGGGATGGGATGTTGCTGGGGGCAGCAGATTTCTACCTGGAGGACTTTGAGATGCATTGCTATCACAAGGGGAACCTTGGAAACTCCACTCTGAAACAAGTCTCTGACCCTGGGAGAACCACGGGCTGGTCCGCATGGGCAGCAGGGCTGGGGACGGCAGAACCCACTCGCAGCCCTGACAAGTGGTGCGCCTAAATGCTGCAGACCAGCATACAAGCTCTGCTCCCAGCAAGACTGTCACTTTCAGGCCTCGGCCCTCTGCCATGCCCAGCCCGTTCTCACCCATGAGGCCCAAGGAGCTCTGGCAAACCCCAGCACGGCTGCAGCAGCTCAACAAGACGCTTCCAAAATGCTACCAGTTGCTTTCAGACCCAGGCTGGTCTCACAGTCCCCAGGGGAACACATCCATCCTTTGCAGAGCTTCCCAGATCATCTGTCCCCCATCTCCCCTGAAGAGAATCCATCTTCCTTCCGATTAGTATCCCAAGTGCTCAGAAGGGGGCTGGAGCTGTAAGGCCAAGTGCTGCCCCAGCAAGGGAGGAGCAGAGCTGGCGCCAGGCTGGGCAGCAAAAAACAACACGGGACCAGGAGGACGTGCACAGGCAGAAGAGCTTCCCCAGCAGGCTCCGGGCATCACAGCAGCGTCTCCCCCTCAGCATGCAGCTACCATTTCCGCGGGAGGGGTCGACATCCCCATGCCACCCGGGAAAGCCAAGGGCCAGTGTCTAGCGAAGGCTGCTCGGAGCTGGTACGCTTCAGAGAGCTGGAAGGGCAGCAGCGAGCAGTGGGGCGGCGAGGGAGAGGGTGGGATTGGCTTGCAGATGGAGGGAACAGGCAGCAAGGAGCAGGCGGTCCCTGTCCGGGGAGCGTCCCTGCTTCGCTCGAGAGCGGAGTGCGGCTGCAGTTTGGCAGCACCAAGACGTGGTAGCAGGCACAGGAGATTTAGCAGTGCTGACAGAAGGCACGAGAGAGGAAGAGGGGGGAAAACCGGTCTGCTAAAAGAAAAAACCTCAACCACAAAGTATTACTGAAAAAAAGGATGAAATCCCTCCCCCCCAGCAATCTGTGGCATGTGCTTGCAGGAGGCCCCTCTTGGGGACCACGCTGGTCTCTTCTGGCCTCTCCATCTATCACGGGATGACAAACACAAAGGGAAGAAAAACAAATCTTTTGCACTGCCATTAGAGACAAAAGCAAAACAGTCTTGGGCGCAGGTACCTATAAAGATGTCAAATGCTTCCAACAGCACTCAACCTATTTGTCCTCTGTTTATACAGCTGTATCGCTGCCGAGGGAAGGAAGAGGACACACTTATGTTTGTCTTTGGAGAACAACACAGACAACAGAGCTGACAAGCGTGGTGTGCTTTTGCTGTTACTAAACCAGACATCCCATTAGAGCCGACCTGGGAATGCTGGCTTTGGGCTCAGCTCTTTGCTCATCATTTTACGAGCTAGGAAAGGGCAAGAAATCTCTCCTCTGGTGTCAGACTTTGGTAGGGAAATTGTTCTCTGCACTGTAACCAGACATGCAATCCCCTGCTCACAAACAGCAATGACAACACATGATGGATGTGCAAGGAAACGGTGCTCAGTCTCCTGCTTCCAAGAAAGCAGCTTCCACAGGCAAATGCTGTTGGCTTACTGGTGTGAGGATCTGGAAGAGCCTCGCACGTCCAAGCAGCCTGTTAGCTCCCACGTGAGCTTGCCCTTCAGCGGAGTTTGCTGCAGGCTCAAAGTGCCCCAAGGTTGCTGCAAAAACTTGCGCCTGGGATGGAGCGAGGGAGGACCCCTTCCCACTCCCTTTCCTTGCATGAGAACCAGCAGTGACACCTGACAGAACCATAGAGTGGTTCGGGTTGGAAGGGACCTTAAAGATCATCTAGTTCCAACCCCCCTGCCCTGGGCAGGGACACCTCCCACTACACCAGGATGCTCAAAGCCTCATCCAGCCTGGCCTCGAACCCCTCCAGGGATGGGGCACTCACAGCTTCTCTGGGCAACCTGGGCCAGGGGCTCACCACCCTCACAGCAAAGAAGTTCTTCCTAATATCCAATCTAAATCTACCCTCCTTCAGTTTGAAACTGTTACCCCTCGCCCTGTCATTACACTCCCTGACAAAGAGTCCCTCCCCGTCCTTCCTGTAGCCCCCTTCAGGTACTGGAAGGCCGCTCTGAGGTCTCCCCGGAGCCTTCTCTCCTCCAGGCTGAACAATCCCAACTCTCTCAGCCTGTCCTCATAGCAGAGGGGCTCCAGCCCTCTGATCATCTTTGTGGCCCTCCGCTGGCCCCCTTCCAACAGGTCCATGTCCTTCTTGTGCTGAGGACTCCAGAGCTGGACACAGTACTGCAGGTGGACATGCTGCCTGGCTGACAAGGAAAGGTAAAGCAAACCCCCACCCACATCACATTGCTCCCCTTCCTCCTATACGAGGAGCTCAGGATATTTTATGCCCTGTGCAAGGCTCTTGCCCTCACTCCTCTGGAGAACATAGTTTGTCGATGCCTGTCCCGGCTGCCCCAGAGTGCTGGGCTGCAGAGTGACAAGGAAGGCAAGCCAGTTGGCTCATGGCAAATCTCACATGCCTGTGGCTCTCCTGTGGTCACCAGGGAGGGACCAGAGGGAACTGGGAGCTACTGGGGTTCAGCTTAAGGCATTTCTCACTGTTCAGGTTTCTCCTGGCAGGGCAGGGATCATCCTCTGGATGGGTCTGAAGCTCAGAGGGGCTGCTCATGGGGCAGGAGGCACTGGAACCATTGCAAGCGCCAGTTAAGCTCCGGGCTCTTTCTGGTGCACTGTATGTGCATCACCAGCATCTCCCAGGCATGCAGCTCTGAAGTGAATACAGAAGCATCTCACAGGGGGCAGGAAACAAGCGATAAACCTCAGTTTAGGGTGCTCTAAAGCATATATTTTCCAGAATCGCCATCCTACATGGTTGTCATCATCTTGGCTTTTTTCTTCTCTCCTCAACAGCACCAGGCACACAGAGAGGCAACCTTGATCCAAACCCCAAGCTGTTAAAGACGCCTGGCTTGCTGCATTGCCCAGAAGTGGGGACGAGGAGCACTGGCATGGATGGCAAGAGTGCTAGGCTCACCTGAGCTCTGCTCTAGCCCTTGGGTGAGTCACTTCTCAGTGTGACTCAACTCCACTCGTTGCATGGCCTCCCTGGTTGTTGGTACCACGTTCTCCAGGGCAGGATGATGCCCAGACAGGGCAGGAGGGAGACAGGGCAGCCCGGGGCAGTGCTCCAGGCAGAGGGGTCGTCCCCACAGAGACTGGGGAGGGGATGCTTTTGTGCAGCTGAAGCTGGCAAAGTTTCAATAGAAAAAAAAAAAAACCCTCAATTGTTGTCAGACTGGTTTGAGCGTAAGAAAATCTCTTAGCCAAACAAAATAGCATCCCGTTATTGTTCTTTCATTTCTGGCTTGATGTGAGCAAATAACTGTGCCCAGGAGCTCCGTCCTTGCTGCCCCACCTCCCACCCTGGCTGAAGCTGCAAGCACATGCAAGCAGCCAAGCCAGTGGGGACGGAAAGAGTCAGAGCAGGCGGGCTCCCCTGCACCCTGCAGCGGCCCTTGCATAGCAGCTCAGCCATCCCAGCAAACCCTGCCACGAGCATCCGGCAGAGCTCTCATCAGTGCTTGATATTCCTGCCTGTCCCCTCTTTAGGCTTCTGTTTACCACAAAGGACTCTGGAGCAATGATTATCTTTTAATGTGTGTTTTTATGGTGCCTCACACAAACAAAGCCTGGCCCAGACTGAGGACGTTCAAGTGGTAGCGCAGTGGTGACAGTGGACAGCTGTACCCTGGGAAGAGGAGGGCGGGAGGTGGCGACCTGGTACCTGGCAGCACTTCGCCCCAGCGCTGTGCCCTCTCAAGGCAGCACAGCTCCCCAGCCCATTTGCCAGGCAGCCAGTGCCTGCCTAGCAACTGAAGCCACCCATTAAAAAGAGTAGGCTAAAGCTCTCCCTACCTGCCAGGGTCTTTCCTCTTCTCTGCAGCACAGTCCCCCTTGCCCTTCTCCATCTCCTCTAGGAGGGCCATTTGGATGGGGGTGCTTCTGCCTTCGCTGCTGGTGCTGCCCCGGTGCAGCTGTCCCCGGGAGTCGGGCTGGGAGCTGCGTTTCATGGCCTGGAGCTGCGCCAAGGGCACGATGTCACAGCCTTGGGGCCGGTGCCACACCGTCTGCCGCGTGATGGCATTGTAGTAGTAGAAGCGGTTGTTGTTCTGGTCAAAGAGCTCCCACCACTGCTTCTGGTCCGACTGGCGCACCTTCAGGTTGGGAGGGGGCTCCCAGCCACACTCGCCAGTAGTCAGGTTGACGTACATCCGCTCCTGGGAGCGGGGCTCGATGATCTCCACCCAGTCTGAGCTGCAAGGACAGGAGAGTCACATTAGTCTGGGCGAGAGGCTTGAGGAAAATGGGTTGTCTGGGAGTCCTACAGAGCTGCTGCCTCCAGGCCAGGCAGCTGTGCTGCAGATCAAAGCGCTGCTTGGGGCCATTCAGCAATCTAACCATCTCAGGGGAAGACAAGGGGAAGAGTTTGAGATGAGGCTGTGCCAAATCAGCAGCTCCCTGGCACAGGGAAGGGGAGGTCACCTCCCCAGCCTGGCCCCAGTGTCAGCTCACACCACTCACCAGCCTGGGACAAAGCAGCGTAGGGCGGGAGAGCATCGTCTGCTGATGCTCTGATAACTCACATCAATGGCTGGCGCGATCGCAGGAGTGCAGGCGCCTGGCGAGATGCACAGGGGAATTTGCTCTCAAGAGCGGGGAGGATCTGCAAAGCAGGATCTGCTCCTCTTGGGAGCTGCACCCTGTTGTTAACACCACCTCGGGAGACCAAACCCCTAGCTCCTGGCAGCGTGAACAGCCCGACTGTGTGAGTGCCTGCCTGCAGGGCTCACATGCTGTGGGGCTGGGGGGGGTACCTCTGGGTCAGCCGGCCCCTGCTCAAAACCCACACTTGCTTGCCAAAAAGAGAAAAGTGGGGAGCGACTGGTGGAATCCATCTCCAGTGCAGCCTCTTCCCCTCCTCCCTCGGCTGACAGGACAAAGCCCTCGGCGGTCCTTTGGGTGTAAGGTGACCCAAAGGACAGGCACAGCCTGCCATTGATCCATAACTCCTCTGCCACCCAGAGGAGCCCCTCCAGCCCCAGGGTCCCTTGCCAGCACTCACGTTGGCCTACTCTAGGGCTCAGTGAGAGCGCAACACGGACAGTGCTGTAGGCAGATCAGCGCAATGGGTTTGTAGCAACAGAGGTGTTGGGTTGTGTAGTCCTCATACGTGCCACGTCAGCCTTTAACGCTGACCCACTTACCCCAAAAAGCTGGCCCAGGTGAGAGCAAAGCCAATACCTCCAGGATGCTGTAGCCAAAACATTTTGGCTGTCCCAGGTAAACAGAAGGGGGTGCAAACCCCAGCAAGGTCTCCTCCCACACAGGAAAGATGCTGCAACTAAAACGATCCCACCCCTGGCAGCACGCTCAAGTGTGCGGCTGAAAACAGATAAAACCTACATGTGGCCCCAGTTCCTCCTTGCACCCCTGAGTCCTGGCCCTTCACCCTCCTCTTCCACCCTGTGTTGGTGGAGGCTGCTGCAAGGAGGCACTACTTAACCCAAGTTATTTTTGTTGTTAATAAAAGCCATACAAAAAGGACAGGTCCAGGGCCACCTTTGAAACCTGCTCCTGCCCTAGTGCCTTGGGGGCTCACACCAGCACTACCTCCAGCTGCACCCCGGGGTGGCTGGGGAAGCTGATCGGGATGAAAGACACTTTTTTTGTGGCATGGGTCTGTTTTCAGCCAGATCAGCTGACCTGGCCCACGCTCTCACCACCATGACTGTTTGCACTGGTCCAAAAAGCAGCTGGGAGCAGAGCACACGGCCTTTCCCCACGGTACGGATTCCTGCTGGGCTTCCACCACTGCCAGAGTGGGGCAAGGCACTGCCAAGAGCGTGCCTGCGAGCAGATCCCACTTGGAAAACCCCGTGTCCAGAAAACATCTGCTGTGTTGTTTGGTATTTTTTGGCCAAAACTACATCAGTTCTTTTATTTTATTTAAAGTACAACATGAACAGTCACACCAGAAACCCATACCACAGCTCAGGGTAGGAATCCCAGAACCAGCCTGATTATCTCCATGCAGCTGCAATGTCAAACCATGGGCACAGGAACAAATCAGCAAGTCACGGCCATTACCAAGGGCATCGTCAACTGCAAAGAGGTGTCATCCATAAACAGGGCATAAAAAGGGAAAACAAGGGAGGCAGCAGAGCCCGCAGTGCTGGGAGGATAGTGCAACGCTGCCCTGGGGAGGGGAGGGGAAGGGCAGGGGAGGAGGAGAGCACGCATTGGAAGGGCTGGAAGAGGAAAGCAGGCATGGCAGGACACCCTCCCCCCCTGCCAAAGCAACACAGAAACGCACACTTGGAGGGGCTTGCGGGAGAGACACAGAAGGTGGTTATGGAGTATTTGCTTGGCAAGGGGAAAAAAAAAAAAAAAAAAACCACAAAACCAAAACAACAACAGCCCTGCAAGACCCAGCTGAGTGATGAAGACACAGTTGAGCGATCAACCTTTTTAATGTTCAAGAGCACACTGGTTTTGATCTGTTTTGCCAGCAACTGGATTAGCAACGCTCTGAAACACTGACCGCTCTACCAGCGCTGTTGCTCCTCAGGAGAGAGGAGAGGTCAGCTATTTTCTGTTAAGTGCAGGCTATTGAAAATAATGAATTCTTCTCATGGCACCTGGCCACAACCGAGCATGTGTTGCTAACTATAGTCTTCCGCTTCAACAAGCTTACATTTATCTTTGCGTGCAAAGACACACAAGTGGATGACTCGGGTTGGTGACCTCCTTGCTCCCCTTAAAATTGAGGTGCTGACTGAGGATGACCGAGGTGGAGTTCACCAAGGAAAAAAAATCTGCACGGAACACACTGAAATACCAAAGAGTTTGGTACAATCACATTCATACGTTAAGACAGAAAAGGAAAAGCAAGGAGCACATTCTTGGAGCAGGGCCAGCCCCAGGCTGCCACACAAGCCTTGAACATAACATCAGGAACTCTGGAAAGACGTGATAAACGCAGGATTGCGGAGAGATAAGGCCATAACTTGGACATAAAAAAAAAGAAAAAAATTCCAATTCCCCTTCACAGGGTTAAAGAAGAAGTTTCCTGGGAATGGCCATAATTACATTCTTCCCCATTCTCTGTCCTCCCAGCTCCAAGTGCTGGGTAAGCAGCAGCCACGGAGCACACGCCTGCTCCCGCTGGCACAGCGGCACCCGGTCACAGTCACACCAGCAGATCACTGTGGTTGTTTCAGTCCATCTCACCTCTTGGGACTCAACATCTCCAGGTGCAGGACTTCTCTGCAAGCCCAGTTTGCAAACCGTGACCAAACCCCCACTGCAGCCTGAGCGTGGGGACACGCAGCCTGCGGAGCCCGCCGGCATTGGGGCAGCACCAGGGAACTAACCCAGGCGCCAGAGCCTGCAACACGGGGGAATTTCAACAAAATCCCCCCCTTGCTTCCAAAAAACAAACGCACGTTCCCAGCGTGCATCCTCCTGCATTCTTAAAGAGATTTTAGGAGTTTCCTCTGCGTCCTAAGCAAATACACAAGTACTTTCCACACCTTGTAGCCACAGCTCCAGCCGCTTGCTCTAAGCGGCCGAGCCCCACCTAACTTCAAAGGCACTTGCCTTGGGCACCCTGACTTTTTGAGGGGTGGCAGGGCCGTGGAGGGGAACTCAGTCCCCAAGCAGTGAGGTGCCGTGGGGGTTGGAAATGGTGCACCAGGCATGCAAAAAGCAGGAAGCATAGGGCTTTTTGTGCACTGTTGCATCCCGCATGAGCAGACAGGTTTGCTCCCACCTGAAGGCTTAGCCCTCGCAGGCCAGCAGCTTGTTTTTTGTCAAGCGTTGTATAGACAGAGCAGGCAAGAGGCTGAGCTGCTGCGCTCCGTCCTGCCAGCCTCTGGGACAGAGGTGATGGACACATGCAAACCTTGCTCCTTCAAAAACAGCTCGGGTCCCTCCTGGCTGCCACTCCTGCTTGCCAAAGCCTGGGAATTAAAAATAAAAATAATAGTTTTTTTTAAAAGGCTATTTCAGCCTGAAAGAGCATGCTGCTGACATCTCCTGATTATATCTTCTCACAAAGACTATAAACGTTAGCGCAAGGTCCAGGAAAGAAAAAAATTGTTTCAACTAAAGAGAAGGGAGCAGGACTAGAAATGATGGGATCAGATACATGAGAAGAGTCACTTCCAGGACAAACTGAGAAACCCCAAGAAGTTCAACAGCCACTACTCCACAGGAGAGCTGGTTTTCTTGCCACCATCACCCAAGTGACATCACAGCTCAGGCAGACAAACACAGTCCTTGGACACTGCAAGTTCTTCGCAAGGCCGTCCGAAGATAAGACTAATAGATGTTTTCTCAGCTAGAGCTGTTATCTTGAAACCAGCATGAGGTGACCATCCATCCCTTTGCATGAAGCCTTCCCTCCACACATGACCTGCGCACACTGCTCAGCACCCACTCAAGGAGGCATTCACCTGCCAAGGGCAAGAGAGCCAAGGAAAGCCCCAGGAAACCCCTGCCTTGGGGAGCTTCACACCAGGCTGCGAGCAAACCCCTCTGCGTGGCTACACAAGAGCCCTTATGGCTTGATCCCACGTTTCACTTGCGTTTTCTGCGATTTTTGGACTTCTGTGCTCCGAGCCAAGATCCTGCCTCCTTCCCCCACTTCCCTCCTTTGGGATGAGCCCTGCAGAGAGCTGGGGCAGTGCCAAGTCCTTCTTGGCCAAACATGAATCCATACCAAGTGGGATTTTTGAAGACTAATGCCCTCCATGAGCAATGAGGGTTGCTCAAAGGTGGCCTCAAGACAAAGAAAAGCAACTGGGAAATTAAGCTCTTCCTCCAGGAAGCAGGAGTTTGAACGCAGTCCGTGTATGGTCTTGTATTTAATATCATAGAAGGATGATGACTCAGAGGACAGGGGATCCTCCTGGATAGCAGGAGACTGAAGAACTACTATATGAGTGTTGACCTTTACATTACCTCCACACCTTGCTCAGACAAGGTGTTGCTACCATGCCCTGTGAGGGTCAACAACCTTGCTGCGTCCTGGCACCAAGATGTGCAGTTCTTTGCCTATGGCTCCACGCCAGGGCTGCTGAAGCCTCTGCAAAGCCCCAGGAGGCAGTGGGGCCCCAAGACCACACAGACCCCATTATGAGAGGTCATCTAACAGAGGGTGTGTCAATGCTGAGACTAAGTGCCTAATAAATGGTCCTCCTTGAGGATGATGAATGAAGAGTTCAGCAATCAGACACACACAGAGATTGAAGTATAACTCTCAGAGGCTGGTCACGCTGTGACACTGGCTGGAGTCCGGGGCTCCTCGCTGCAGCAAGTGGCTGGGGTGATAGGGACCGGCACCTGAAGTGACCTGTCCTACAGAAATAGGGAGTTCAGAGCCCCGTTTGTTTGCTGCTAACAGAGTGTATGACAAGGGGCCAATGGGAGGGAACAGGAGTAGCCTTATGGGGAGCGCAGCCATGTTTACAACCCCGAGTGGCCAAAGGGACCAGACCAAGGCAAACCGGTTAAGAAACGGGGAGCGGGCACCATCCCAGAGGCACCGAAGCTGCGGACATCACTGCTACTCTGCAGGCCCAGGCTCCCAGACCTGGCTGTGCTCAAGCACCTCAACATCACCATAGCTTTTAAACGGATCGTGCTTGCCTTTTCACCTTCTGCAGGACAGGCAACGCCACCCCAGCACACTGGGTGGATTGTCAGACAGACTCCCCTTAGAAAAACGTCGCTCACTGCAGACACTGAGCAATAAAGTGCAACCCCAGGGTGGCTCCAAGTCACTCAGATTTGCACATCAAAGCTAGGACAGGGCTGTGAAACTCATCTGTATTCTGGAGCTGCAGAGGGCCTCCATGAAGGTCTCTAGCACCAGCTCCTTGCAGTGATGTCCCACCATCTGACAGTCAATTTAGGCTTTATTCACTGCCTTCTCTCAGCCAGATCCAGAAAAGTTGTAATTTAGATCTTAGGAAAAAAAAAAAAACAAAAAACAACGAAACAAAGCATGTACCCAGAACAAGCCCCTCCCCACACACACATACATATATATATATATCTGAACTCCTTTTGAATACACATGCATCCTTCTAACAAAAATTATAGGGGAACTAAAATAAACATAATGTCAGCCTGTTCCTAAAACTCTCCTGCTTCCGAAAATAAGCATTATGCAAACAAACCAACCTCTGCTTCGCAGGAGACAGACCAGACTGTGAAAATATAGAACAAACGGCTGCAATTGCTCAAAGCCTGAGCATGAATGCTGAGCTCCAGCAAGAGCAGAGCAGGGGCAGCTCTCTGAAAGCAGGGCCCAGCCTAGGAACACGCTACAGAGACGAGAACAGAGCACAGCACCATGACTTGGGTGGGTCAGAGGGAAGAGAGAGCCTGGAAAAGGTCCTATCACACGAAGCATCTCATTACCTTGGTGTTTTTAATTAAAAAACAACCCCCAAACAAAAAAAAAACCACCACCAAACAACCAAAGCCCCAAGCCTTCTGTTAAGTGCTATTTTCAAAGATAGAGACATCAGATGAGAAACTTGGTGGCCTTTTGCTTGCTCAGACTCTGCTGGTTCTTGCTTCTTCCCCGGCCATTCCCAAGCTTCCCCCCAAGCCCGGTGCCAGCACTGCTGGCTCTCATCTTGCTGCCATGAGTCTCCTGATTCACCTCAGCTCCAGAACAGAGCCAAGGGCAATGGGGCAGCTCATCCCACTGGAGCGGGTCAGGGCAGCACCAAAATTAACAGCAGATTCCTCCAAGATCCTGTCTCAGAGAGAAAGAAGAAACAAGGACTTTCAGGACAAAGCTGAGAGTTCCTGGGGTCTCCATAAGAGGCAGGGGAGAGGCAGAGGGGAATGCCCCCCAAGGGAGGGCAGACATCATGCCAACTTGCACTACAAAGATAATCAACTTAAAATGAAGCCCAAAACAGCCCCAAAGGCATAAGATCTTACAGCCTGACACCAGCACCTGAACGCTGGGTGTGATGGGTGTACAGGCATCTCAGAGCACTGTATCTCAGCGGGGAGACAGGAGGACAGCACAAAAACTGCCACCACACCAACCTCCACGCTCTCCATCACCCAACTCTGCACTTAGCATGGCCCACCAGGACTTGTGCAGCCCCACCGGCAGCACCAGGCTCATACTGATCCGGACCCTGAAATCACCCCCAGGCAAGCCCTGGAGCCAGGCAGAGCGCACCCCATGGGGAGGGAAAGACAGAGGGACTTGAAGTGCTCCTCACTCCCACCCCATCCTCCATTCCTCCTCCACAGGATGGGGGTTCTGCGACAGAGGGAAGAACAAGGGGCAGGAAACATCCCTGTTTTCATGGCTTCGGGACGGAGCATAAAGCACCTGATGGGCGCTAACAGAGCAGGAGTTCAGGTACCAGAGATGTGGGCACAGTCACCAGGGGACTGCACAGACCAACACTAAAGGAAATGGCACCTGAGGGCAGGAGGAGAAATAAAATCCACTCCCATTAAAAAAAAAAATCTTGTTGATGTAGACTAGGCATAGCTCTGCCTGTGCCTACACAGCCAGGGTAAGCACAGGCTCCTGCTGCGGCTCCTCTGCCAGAGGCAGAGTGGGGCTGACTGCTGTACCCGGGCAAAGGACCTGCTGCTCCTTTGAAGACCAAGGGCCTCTCCCTTCTCTCTGTCCCCAAATCATTGGTGAGGGCGAGCACCTGGGACTGCATTATGGATAGAGACCAACTATGGCCACCGCAGCCCGGGCAGAAGGTGAACGACATTCAAGCATTCAGTGTCACAACGGTTGCAGGTGCTTCCCTCTTTGTAAGGATCCCCAAGCTGTCCAGGGACACAGATCCAGCTGGACAGCCTCTCCTGCGAATGCATCCCAGCCAACCCAGGGTTTTTACATGACTGAGGAACAAAATCCCTTGTAGAGCTTGAGGTACAGGTCACAAAGGAGCAGTGATCCAGTTTCCTTGCTTGGGCTACAGGATCTGCCTGGACAACCCATTCAGCCCTTGAGCTCCGCCATGGTGTCCCCTGGATCTCTCCTACCACCACGGCTGGAGTTTCCATTTGGCATCAGAGCACGGGCCAAACCCCCAATCCTTACACAGCCTCCCTAAAGCTCTGCTTTGCCCCAGACACAGCGGCACCTCCTAAGCTCAGTGAAGGCTTCAGCAGAGTCGTTTTTCCTTTTAAGGGTTGAGCATTTGAGAAGGAGTTTTGGAAGAAAAAAATTAAAAAAAAAAAATGTACTGGCAGTTTTCATCCCCTCTCTCTCCTTCCAAAACGTGCTGCATGGATCCACAGCCCCATCCAAATCCCAGCTGCTTGGAAGGGAGGCAGCTGCAGGGAGGCTCGCTGCCAGCCGGACAGTCCCTGCCCAGGGGAACGGTGTGCCCTGGAGGAAAGCTGAGGCCTGGCACAGCTCAGTGCTGTCCTCCCATCTGCACAGCCACGGGCTGTATCAATCACAGGACGCATGGTCAGGTTTGTTGCTGCCAGGACTTGGAGCGATACGAGCAATGCCGCACTCTGATGGCGACTGCATCCCACCTCAACGTGCTCATAACCAGACTTTGTCCCCAACAAAAACGATTTACGTGGGAACACCTCAATTTTAGCAATATCCTAGAGAGGAAATACTTCACAGGTGCTTAGGCAAAGGCATTATGGGACAACCTGCGAGTTCAGCAACAGCTGACCATCCCGGCTGGGACATATCCTGCCCTCCCTCCATCCCCTGGTGCTGCCCCACCAAGGCATCCGGAGCTCAGCCCCAGGGCAGCAGCCTGACACCTTCCCATCACCCCCAGAGGCAATGCCCTCGGCTTCAGGGAGGATTTGTACAGGCACATACACTGTAAGCACAGCTCAGTGAGCGTCATTGCAGCCATCCCATCCGTACACAGCTCCAGCGAAGGGGCGTTGGGTACTCACGAGAGGCCATCGCCAGCTGCACCAGCTGGATCCTTTCAGGCATGCAAATCTCCGCAGTGAGGTACCCAAGGTCACACATCTGCTTTCTCCTTTTGTCTTCTTGAGACACACCAAGCTAAGACAGATGCTTCCAGCCAGAGAAGAGTTGGGCTTTATCCACCGCTGGGTGCGTGTGCTGGCACTGAGTCATACAGGTTCTGCCCAAGATGGGACTCAAGGCACAGAAGAGCCTCCCAGTGTTGAACGTAACCCTAAAAAAAGGGAACAGCCCAGGCCTAATTTATCAGGGGGATGGACACACGGCAACAGGAAGAGACAGAGCTGGAATCCGTGCATGAGTCTCCTGCCGAGCACCACAGAACTACCCACTGATTGAAACCCTGGTCAGTGACCAGAAAGCTGAATGTGGCTTGTTCCCGTTTCCATGGTTCTCTAAGTCCTCCACACCTCTCGCCAGCCACCAAACAGAAGTAAATCTGACCTGCACAGAGTGACATTTCCCAACACTGACAGGGCTGTGCCTGGGGCCAAGAGCGTCATGTTGATATGGCTGCAGGAATGAGGTGAAGAAGATTCACCTACCAAAACAACGAAGGGCAAAAGCCCGGAGCCCTGGAGAGGCAGGACACACCGAGTACTCTCCCTATGCCAAAGCAAGTAATGTCACACAGATGATATCCCTGCTATTTCAAGGACATGGCAGCACCCACTGCCCTCTCTGTCATTCTAGGAATTACTGACAAAGGTCCTGATTTATCTAGCTTGCTGCCCAGCTGCTTCAGGACTGAAATTTACTCTTCGCAGCCTCCTATATCACCGCTGCTGATTTCAGGGATTCCTCTCAGCATTGCCACAAAGCCCTTGCAGCCACGGATCCCGCAGCTGCTGCCTCCGCCAGTAGATGCCAAGGAGAGCAGCCCAAGAACAGTAGGCTCCACAATCAGAAGGTGCTCTGGAAAAGCAACCACACCACATAAACCCAGCAACTGCTGCACCACCCTGGCAGCAGCCCACATCACTCGTGCTGCGCGAGGAACACAACACCGCAGCATTAACTCCGCGGCCAACTGATTTTCATCATTTCTGTGTGTGAATAGATCATCCTGGGCTTAGTGAAACCAGGCAAGGCGACGCACGGCCACAAACGTGCCACAGTGCTACAGGGTGTATAGTTTCCCCATACAGGAGGGGAAAAGAACCACCTTCATCGAAGAGAAGAGAGCGCCCATAGTAGCCATGACGGAGCAAAGCAAACAGCCAAGCGCCAGAGGCTCGTTTACACCAGGCACAGAGATGTGCGTTTGCTACACAAGGGAACACTGAGCAACAAGGAGAAAATATTTACAGAGGTTTCTGAATGATGCTGGTGAGCAAAGACGGGGAGACAAGGACAGAAAAGAAAGCTACAAAACCAGAAAAGGGAAACCCATCAGCTGGTGCCTTGGGACCAAGCAGCCGCCTTAGGAAGAGTGTGCAGGGATGGGGACCTCTTGAGACACCCACCTCAGGCCTAAAACAACTCCACCAGACCAAAAAAAACCCACCACAACTTCAGGTTTTCTGAAGGAGGCGCAGGAGCCGGCAGTGGTGGGGGCAGGAGCAGACCAAGGTTGTAATTACAGGGTGGAGCACCTGCAAGGCAAGGCCATACCCAAACAGGCCGGTGTCACCGAGGGTGCCAGCTGTGGACTCCCTACGCACAGCCTGATCGCAGAGAGTAAGGCATTCAAGCACCAGTCTGCAAAGCTACATATTTGAAGCAGCAACACTCCCAAATGCGTGGCATTAGCAAAATAATGGCCCTCTGTCTCTCTTCATTTAAAGGGCTGCCAGTCATTTATTAGCTGAAACACAGAGTCCCTTGAAAACTCATCCGCAACACATGCGGTTTGCAAGGGACCGGGTTATTTCTCAGCTAGCAGAGCCCACAAGACACTGGTGGCTAAAAGTATAAAACAAAGATAACAGTGTTTCATCACAACTTTTTTAGGCCATTTCATTCTTCGGCAAATCACTCCAGCTGCAGCTGTCTCTGCCGTCTCTGTTGAAAAAATAAGCAGGAACAAATGCGGAGAAGCTCTTGAAAGTATTAGCTGTCCAAGCTTGTTAAACATGACTCAAGTTAACTGCTGCAATGCTGGGACGGCAGAGGAATTTGGCAGCCAGTCAAAGGCAATAGGAAACACAGAGTCTGCAAATGAATAACTCTCCCCTGCGCCCCGAGCTGCCATCAGGAAACTCATCCCAACGGGACTCTGTGCAGAGGAGCTGCTTCAGAGTCATCATTTTTCCCAGCCCAAAGCACACTAATTTCCTCTGGCAAGGGAAGAGAGGCAGTAAATAAATAGCCGAAAACCTCAGCCACAGAGTTCATAAACCCTTCACAAAACAATAAGCAAGAAATCCTCTTTTCCACGAGAAATTAATTTCTTACATTTGTTTTGCCTACAGGAATCACTGAACACGACAGAGTAAGGATGCTGCAAAGCCAATAAACTGGACCGCACAGCCCCGGAGCAGCGCTAAGTTCCCTGCGCCATGCACACCTCGATCTCTGAAAAGCTCATCTATCGATGAGTGAATTAGCAGTTTCGGATGAAAAGCACAGCTTGTGTTTGATTTTTTCCCCGTTGTTTTTAATTCTGATATAATAAACCATGAAAAAAAAAAGCTTCCTCTGAAAGGAAAGGCGTTTTAAGAGTTGCCCCGAACTGACATTCTTTTAATGATCATCTCCAGAACGTTACAGTGTGGGTAGGAGTCACATCCTGTGAGCTGTATTTCAGCCTCTGCTTTGTGTGCTACACACTTGCGTCTATAAGATTAGCAGTGACTATAGTAACACCTTCAAACCCCAAATAAACAAAAATACTAGTTATCTATACTTCTCGTGCTTCGTCATTAACAAGATCTTGCCTGATGTAACGAGAAACAAAGACTGAGTTGCTCAACCTTGCCTTAAAACACAGTCACAACCTTTTTAAAACTGAACATCTCCACAATCTCACACGTCGGAACAAAGCGCCATCAGCTAAAGCCCAAAATCTGCCTTTGCACCCACCATGTCATAGAAAGAAAGGTGGGATTAGCCTTCCTGAGAGTCAGCAAGAAGCCGGTTATTGGTGAATAACTGTCAGTCACCAAAGGCTTTTGCAAAGGGTCTCCGTTGTTTCTTGGAGATGACCAGGAGAAGAAACCATCTGGGCTGGGTGAGCCAGAACCATCCCAGCAAGGCTCACACAGCTGAGCTCCCACGTGGCGTGTGCTGCCTCCCCAGGAAGCCGCAGCCCGTGGGCACCTCCAGCGGTACCACGTTCAACGGACCCTCCCAAGAAACAGGGAGGGCAGCAATAGAAGAAGGATGCAGGTGCTCCCTGCGGACACGACTGAATTATTTCTTGACTTGGACCGACTTTTTGCAGGGCACATGCTCATTTCTTCAGCTTCTGCAGGGAGCTTGGTAGGATAAGAGATTCCATGCTTTCACTAAAATCTTTTTCTCTCAGCTATGATGGTAGGTTGTCAATCCAGCAGGTCAGGGAGATCTAGGGAAGGATGATGTCAAAGACAGTGACATCAGAAGAAGCTGCAAGACTTGAGAGCACCAGAAAAATAAGGAAAGCCAGAGTGCTCATAGAGGGTCTTCCTTTTAACTCTCAAGTTGGTGAGGAAAGGGGGCAGGGAGGCTTTTACAGTTAATAGCTACGCTTCTGCAGAAGAAAAGCAAACTGCCTGAGGGAGAAGAGATTGGCCTGGCAAAACCACTTGTTCCTCCCGACAACTGCACAGTTGTGACTTGTGTCCAACCAGAATCAGAGCTAGGGACAGACCCATGACCCCTGTCCTCACCCATCACAGTTCATCACAGATGCTCGGGCTCGAGAGGAACCACCAGCACGAACAAAAGCCCAAGTCCCACCTTTTCCACAGCTCCTCAGGAGGTGCCAAAAGACCTGGTGATGGTATTTCTGACACGTTTCCAACTCAAAGGAGATTCATACGGGCATGCTTATGCGACTGGGAAAAGTTGCATGTGCGCTTGGTGTTTTTAAACATAGCTTAATTCAACTCCTGCAAAAACAGTTGAAGAGCAAATTTGAATACACAGAGTTTATCTTGTTTAAATGACCAGGAGATAAGTAGAGAAATCATGCCGACCACAGCCTGGCCCAGACCACGTTTAGTTGTCAGCAGGTTCTCCCCTTGACCAAGTCAGCCTGCAAAAAAAAAAAAAATCCCTCAAGCTGCTGTGCATAGCTGGAAGAGTAAATATGTGTCATTTGTTTGCCCTTGTTTAAGGAGGATAGGGAAAAAAAAAAAAAGAATAAAATATTCAGACTGGGCTTTCTTATAAATAGCACAAGAGACAGCTCAGCTCAGGAGGTGGCTGCAGAGCTGGCAGCACTAGACAGGATCTCCAGAACAAAAAAAATCCAGGAAATCCCCAGTGTCACTTCTCTCCACAATTGATTTAAAATGAGCTTACCCCTCGCACTTGGTACATGAGGAAGAAGAAACTTCCTGGCTGTGAGGGGGGGAAACACAGTTATTAATAGCAGCACAATGAGCAAGTATCAGAAGTTATGTTGCAGCCCTGGAAGATCTTGGCTGGATCATGAAAATATCTGTTGCCATGGCAGTAATTGCTATACATGGTAACAGTGAACAGTGGTGTGAGAACAATTTACTTTTTGATTTTGTGCCCAAAACAAGTTCCTTTTGTTTTCCCTCATCAAACCCCCAAGCATTTATTAGCTTGTGTTCAGTCCAGAACTGAGGTTTTCACTTTCAGCAGTGGCAAGGAAGGCAGCAAAAGAAGGGGCAAATTCAGAAAGACGTCAAAGCGGGCAGTGGTCTCTGTCCTTCTTTTACAGCATAGCCAACGGACTAGGGCAAGAATCTGGACCACATTCAACTTCCCTTTATATTTGATGTCCACCTAGACAGTCCTGCCTCCAGTACATATTATTTGGCACTGATAATAATAAAAAAAAAAGGCAAAAACCTGCAGAGGCACTTATTCTACTTTCAGCAGTTAGAAGCAAGGACTTTTATGAGATGGGGTGACCTGACCCTCACTTAATATTCAAGGTGACAGCAGACCACAGCATTGCAACTTTTTCATTCTGTCCTCTCCTCCCCTCTTTCCTGCTCACAACCTCCTCTTACCTTCCTGCAGCGCTGCCAAACACTGGCCAACAGTTTCGCAGAAACACCCGTTACCCCCAACCTCATTCCCGAATTTCAGCGCTCAGGATTTCTCACATCATTTGCTCAGAACCCATCACTGCGCATGCGAACCACAGCATGCTCTTCCCCAGCCACTGCTTTCACCCCTTTTCTAGGTCACATACAAATGCTGTGAGCAGCGGAGATCCCAGCCTGGCTCCCCAAGGGACTTCCCTCCACTGCGAGGTCTGACAGTCGACCCCTCATCTTTGTAGCCCGTCCTTTAACCATTTATTCACCTACGCATCCCATGATGGACTTTTCTTGGATATCCCATGCTGAAACCTTTCAGAGAGGTCCACCAGGCCACTCCACTGCATCACCCCTGCCGTGTGCTTGCAAACATCTTCCAAGTACGATGGAGTCATGTGGCTCAATTTTGGTCTACGAAAGCCATGCTGGCTCATCCGCAACATGTCATATCTATCTACGTTCCTACTTAATGTTGGCTTCTGGAAACTTTCAAGAACGTAAGATACACATCTTGGGTGAAACCAACTGCCCCTCCATCCTGTCTACAGCCAGGACAACAGGAGAGGTTGGTTAGGCAGAGCATGTGAGCCTGGTCATATCCTCTCTCCATCTTCTTCCTTATTCCCTCAGAATCCACACTTGTTTATGGATGCTAAAGGCACATCCCTGTCTGTTCTTCCTAGTATCTCTTTCAGACTAGCTGCCTGTAAGTTTACCCAAACACTTTTGGAACCTGCTGATGCCTTTCGCATCCACAACCACCCACACATTGTATAAAATAAGAGTACTTCCTTCTACCTGCTTTAAGCCAATCTGCTATAAGTTTCATTAAGTGTCCCTGGTTCTAGTGCCACAAGACTTAGTCGATAAAATTCAACTTAATCAATTCCTTCACGATTCTGTATACCTTGATCATACACTACACCAGACTTCTATTCCAAACTAAGGAGTCACATTTTTTTTCCCTCTCTCCTCATAAGGCAGCTGCTGTGTCCCTCAGTCATTTTGTCTTCGCTGCAGCCTCCCCAACACCACTGTCCTTCTCAAGATGCGGAAACCATAACTGCATGCCCCCAGGATATGCACCAAGGTGTTAAAGAGGGTCAAAACCGATGCCCTCTGCTTTGTTCTTATCACCCTTGCTGACAGTGGCCAGCGTTCACTGAATTTTTTAGCTGTGATTGCACACTGAGCTGATGACTTCAGAGAACTGCCGATGACGACTCCCAAGCTCCTTCCTGAGCTGTAGCCACCAGTTCCAAGTTTAGCATCACAGAGGCCCACTACAGATAGTTTTCCCCTATGGGTACCCCACATTTTCCTACACTGAAGTTCATCTGCCACATATTTGTCCACTTGCTCAGTTCTGCGAGGTCCTTCTGAGTTTCCTCACCTTGAGCGAGGTAATCCAACCACCTGAAGGAACCGAGGATCCTCTGCAAACCTGGGGATTTCACTGTACCCCTCCAAGCCTGAGGTCACCCACAGGATGGAAACCAGTCCCAGGAGCAGTCTCTGGGGCCTCGCTGCTGTCTCTCACGCTGGAAAATTACTAATAAGCTCTACCCTTTGCATTCTATGCTTTCACCAGCTCTCCGTCTATAACAAGACCTTTCCTGCATGCCCATGGTGACTTAGTTCCTTGAAAGCCTTTGGTGGGGAACCTTGTCAAAGGCCATTTGAAAACCCAGATACATGAAATCCACTTGTCCTGCTACCCACGTGCTGACCAAGCTCCAGCAGGCCCATGAGGCAGGGCTTGCCTTTACATTAGCCCTGTTAACTCTTTTCCAAGAAGCCCTGCTTGGCCATGCCTTCAGTGATCTTGTTCTTCATTGCAGAGGCCTGGGCACTGAGGTCAGACCAACTGGTCTGGGGTCACCAGGATCCACTCTACAGCCCTTCCCTAGCAGCGCGCCTGGCACAGATACTGAGCCACCCGATACGTACCTCCCTGATTTCCCCAAGATCCCCCTCTTTTAAAAAATGCCATTGCATTTGCCACCATCAATTTGTGCGATACCAAGGGCACTTAAGCAACAGGATACACGCAAAAGTATCCCAGCAATTTCAGATTTAAGATCCTACAGCACTCTCAAGTAAATGCTATCTGTTCCTTACAGTTTCTTATCAGTTCCTCTGTTTGCTGTAAAGCTATTTCTACTGACATTCAATGTGAGACAACTTCTCAGACAGCTCTTTTGTAGCAAGCTTTGTAGCTTTGCAAACTACAAAGCTCCTCCACAAGAGTCAAGATGGCCAAGAAATGGTTTAGATTTTTCTGCGGTGGCTTTATCTTCCATGCCTCTCACACCTTTCTCTCTTCTGCTGCTTGCCTCCAAAAGGTTTCTGATGCTTCTGAAAGTTAATCATATTTGACAAATTCACTCTTCAAAAGTCTTACTCTGGCCTGCCTTATTTTGATTTTACATGTAATCTGCTGAAATACGTACTTTTTTTGGTCTTCTTGTATGGATACAGTTTCCCCTTTTTGAGCAACATCCTTCTCACTGCTCCAGCCTTTTTTTCCCTGCACATTTCCTTTTGTTTTCTGTCTCTCTTTAACTGGGGGGTTGGGAAGCCTTTGATCTCTTCTTGGTGGAGGTATCTATTTCTTCTGAGCTGTCAATGTCATCATCAAATAACTACCATACCGCTTCTGGTCCTATCAGCTACTCTTAGCAGAGGGACAGCCGTACAAGGCAGACAAATATCAGGGCTCTCTCACAACTGCGACAGACAGCCCCTTTTTAGCAGAGTCATGAGTAAACGCCAGCTCTATGGCAGGGCAGACATAAGTCTCATTAATTTTATTAATGCTGGCAGTTATAGAGAGCCCATCATACCACAGGCTCAGAGTTATCATGACTGTTCCTGGGGCACATATGTACTGAGTTTTCACAGGTAAGAGCGTATTCTCAGTTTCCAGATGTCAAAACTGAGATGCGTTTCCAGCTGGAAACACGTTCTGTGATGAAGGCACCTCCTGAGGGGCCCACCAGATGAGAGGCAGAGGGGTCAAGGCTCCTCCTTCCTGTGGGAATACAGGACCACAAGCTCCCAGGAGAGCAGAGCCCTGTGGCAGTGTCTCCCTTCCAGGGAGCAGCCACAGCCTGGACCTTCTGCCTTGTTCTCAGCACTGTCGAGCACACAGAGCTGCAGTCAAGGTCGAGGCCCATACAGCTCCTGCCAGAGAAAAGAGGCAGGCCCCAGTTGCTAACAAATTGCAAAACGGGTTTAGTCAGCAACAGGTTTTAATTTAAAAAATAAGAAATTCACCGATCAATTTTTGCCTGAAGCACAAGAAAAACAAAGGTTTACATCTCCCAGCTGTTCATTACTCTTCTTGACATCTTCTGTCACAGCTTAGCAGGTGTGAAGTTGAAAGAAATGAAGCCTGATACTCCTCTGCCTCTTGAGCAGCAGGGAAAGCTCTGACATGACAGGGCTGCACCCCAGAAAGGGGTTGGCTGAACATCCCCCCAGCGGCAACCGATTTTCACAGCCAGCCACACGGACATCGCTCTCTGTCCACGGGACCACGTACTGCCCGTCCTAATGAAAGGCTGCACTTCCATGAGGACCAACAGAGCAGTCCAAGCTCTGGTACAGACACATCTCACCGTTAAAGCTGTTTATGCTCACAGATGCCGTTTGCCTTTCCCAGGGGAAACACCTATAGCCCTTTAAGCAAAGCAGCACAAGACTCTACCACAGGTAACAGCCCCAAAATGGTAATTTCAGGGGGAATACTGTTAATTCACATAAAGCCCCTCAAATCCTCTTTGCAGTCCACAGAATCTCTGGGTTTAACCCCGGTCTGGCTGGGACATGGAGGGCAAGAAAGCGGCACTGCCGGCAGCCCCATGAGAAATTTGTCTGTTCTCTGACCATTCCCACAAATTCACTTGAAGAAATGGCAACTGCTGCAAAGAGCAGAGGTTTTATCAAGGTAACAGGAATCAAACGCATGCCCTCCCCTGCCCACGCCATTCCTGGGGGCCGAACTCTGCTGTGGGCAGGTGCCACAGGAGCTGCCAGGACAGCGGTAACGGAGCCGCTGCGGCCAGCTGCGGGGGCTATTTTATTTCAGCACCCAGAGTACAAGATGTACGTGGTATCAGGAGACACTCCCAAATAGGAAACTGTTCTCTTCTCCAAAGAGCCCCTCTGGCGCAGGATGCAGCCCAAAAATCAACATGCCTCGTGCATAGGTCACCATCCAGGCCATGCAGGACTGAGCACATCAACCACTGGAAATCACCCGTATCTACACTTCAAGCTCAACTCTGGACTATTTCATTAAGCAATTTGGTGATCACCACGCTGCCCACCATTTCCCACCTTCATGCTCCAGAGACAGAGCAGCAGACGGAAAAGTACCCCAAGATGAAGGCTCCCTATAGCCCAGCAGCAAGCATGCCTAGCACCAAACATGCCAGGTTACCAACAAACTCCTCCTCCCACACACACAGACAGCCCTTGCAGCTCAGCAGAAGCTTTCCTTATCCAAACGGAGACAAAAGCAAGTGATTTCATCCCTCCAAGACCAAATAAAGTTTAAGCACACACGTGCTCAGCCATTAGAGGCAGCGCTGGGTGGCCAATGGGGGACTCTGCCACGGCACCTAGAGAGGCCACCTTGCTGGGGAGAAGCTACAGGGAGACAGAGAGGCTGAAATCACTACTATCTCCCCTTTTGCTGGACTCATTCAGCCCTCCTTGTTTCAACAACAAGAGCAATCTGAACAACTGCCCCCCCCCCGAAGGGAGCTCTGCCCCACAGCAGCTCTCTGCCAGCCTCCCTCTCTCACAGCTGGGTTTTGGCATTCAAGGCCAAAGTCTCAACAACATGGCCAAAGTCACCCCTGCAGCACAGCATCCGAAGCTGGCCCGATGGACCATGGAAGAGGGAACTGGATGATAACGTCATGGTACACTGAAAGCAGAGCGGATCCAATGACTTGCTGCTGCTGGAAGGAGGGGGTCCCCTCTGCTTTCACCCCCTCCCCCCCCCCCAGCTCTTTCCCCACGGCCCATCCTCAGAGCTCATCACAAGGGCACTGGAGCTCCTCAAATCCCACACGGAGCCAATTCAGCTTGCTAACTAAAAAGCAGCCAGTTTACCCTTGCTTTAATCACCTCAACCATTCTGGTGACAGGACCCAGGGCCAGAAGAAACAAGGGTGGCAGTACACAGCTTCACCCCCAGATCATCGCTGTCTTTATTATCTTTTATGCTTATTGCCACCCCGAAACAGACTCCTGCTTTGGAAAAGCCTACAGTCTCCAGAACCTCAAACCCATGTTTTAGACTAAATTCAAATTACAGCTTAAGTGAATTTAGGCTGAGTTGTCATACCACCATCTTCTCACCAAGCATTTCCTCAGCAGCTTCTAAACCCACAGCACAGAAAGGACCACAGCACTTGCTTTCCACCCTCATTTTCAGCGATTTCAAAACTAATTTCACGAGAATTGAAGTAACTTATTTCAGGGGCAAGCTTTCTAAGGAGTTTCCAAGGCAGAACTGCAACTCTTCTGCTCTAACACAGGACTGCAGGCCAGCAGCAGCAGCACCAACGCAAGTACAAAGCTGCCCTCCAAGCCCTAACACTACTTGCTTCACACTCATCGTACTGTACCGACTAAGCGCAACTCAGTCGTATCCCAGCCAGACTATCCATTGTATTACAATGGTATAAATTGCTAAGAAAATATACCTCCTCATTACAACTTGCTTAGCATTTATCCTCAGGCATACACTAAGTGCTCCTCATGCCGGCCACGCTCCAGGCTCTGCACCTCAGCTCACAGCCCTTTTTCCCGGCTCTCTTTGCTTCACTTGATGTTGATTCATCACCAAGAATGCATAGAACACTTGGAGCTTCTTCTCTCACCATAGCTTAGACAATGCTTGGAAGGCCTAATAAAAAAAATGTCCCAAACCTGTAGCTAGGGAGAAGAGAAAAGTTAGACAGTGTGGCTGATACACAGCTGGATGTCTGCAGCTATCGGGGGACTATCAAAGAACTACAATATACATGATGAGGAAACAGTCCCCAGGCCATAAAAGGACCAAATATGGCATTTGCAGTTTTATGACAAACTGAACATGTTGAAACTGACAGCTGGACCTTGAGTTACTGTTTAACAAATATAAGGGAGACTCAGAGCCTGGATTACAGGGTGTGACCACCCGCCGCGTACCCCATGTCTGGAAACAACCCTGCACTTGCTATTTCCCATGCAACACCGAAAGCACATGGGGAACAAGCCCGGAGTAGATAAGGCTGCGTGGGGGAGCGCATAACTGCACGAGCAGATTAGCGGGGGGGTGAGGACCAGGCGCGGGAGCAGCTGGCATGGCCACGATCAGTCGGCTGGAGCAGGTTGGGGTTCCAACAGTAAAACCCAGCCACCCACTCCATGGGCCTGACAGACAGCGCGGAGGCACCGAAAACTGCAGCCAACATCCACCGTCTGGTCTGGCCACAGCTTCTGGAGGGGCATCTTTCCAGGCAACACTACACAGCACTGCTCACCCACTGCAACCCCTGGGTCTGTATTTAATTATCCAACTATAAAGTCTCCTATGATAACTTTTTCGCTGACTTCACTTCATTACTGAAAATATTTTAATGCCAATTCATCCTTCTCCTAAACTGAGCCCTGGCTGCTGCTACGCATGAAAACCCATGGACAAGACGCTGCACTGCCTCAGAATAAAAAAAAAAAAAAAAAAACCAAGACGGCTGAACTCCATGTGGTTAAAGGGGATTTGCTGAGCCCAGTCCCAACTCATCGGGCAGCATTGTGCGGGGCTTTTCTTGGTATCACTGGTGATGGAGACAGTAAGCCTCTTTGTCGTTCTTCCGGGAAAAAAAAATAAACCCAAGCAAAACCAAACAGAAAAACCAGCTCTACAGAACAAAGAAGTTATCCCTGCTACACTGCACCTGGCCCCGGGCCACCAGTTCACGATGTCCAAGATGACACAAAGTCCCACTACACTGAGTCTTTTCTGCCTGTGTAACAGGTCTCCAGCCAGAACGCAGTGACCTTGTTTGCCCAGGTAGGAAACAGCCCCATCTGCCAAAGCAAAACGCCTTATGGCAGCGTCCCACGTCTGCCAAGTTACACACACAAGTGAGCCCAGCGCAGGTTTGGTTCCCCCCACCCCCTCCCGCTCTGCTTGGCTTGTTTGTTTTCAGTAGATCATAAACCCTGTGGCTAAGAAAAAGTTCAGTTTACAGAGGCCCGGGACTGCTCTGCTCCAGGCTTAAAGAGGAATGCACAGCAAGCCCCGGGAACACGGGGCACTCCCTGTCACCTCCCTTTCATCCCACATCAGAGCAGTTTCCATCAAGGAAGGCAAAGTGCAGTGACAGCTTGGCTTGGGGAGCTGGGCACAAGCAGAAAATGAGAGGAGTAAGAAAATACATCCTCTCTGTAGAACCAGCCTTCTATTCGCCTCTGGTGGCTGATGGAGCTACCAATATATAATTTTATTCAGATCTCTCCATTTCAGAAATTCCCCAGCATTCTGCAGCATAAAGCCCTCAGTGGAATTTCATATAAGACCTTAAGTCCAAAAAGACAAAAGAACCCCCCCCCCAAAAAAATAATCTCAGTATCTCCAGTGCTTTGGTTCTTCAGCTTGGTTTTTTTCAGGGGGAATTTTCAAAAGTTGGTATTGTCCAACCAGAGCCCCTTCTTTTCACCTGAAGCATGCAACTGCGGGAGGCCAGACACGCTCCTCGAGCTGCTGCACCATCCGTACCAACGCTCCCCTGAGGGATCAGGGAGTCCTTTCCATCTCCCATACTTCACTGCAAACAAGCAATCTAGATCTTCAGCATCCTCATTATAAGCTTCCCAAACTCTTTTGGCTCTGTGTGTTGCATAACCAAAAAATGGCAAGTGACAACACACAAAGAAAAAAAGCTCGGGAGAGTAGCTGGAGGATCGTTGACACCAGCTACACTGGAACTTGCTGGTCAATATTCAACTGGAAATCGAAAACACTCTTATTCCTTACAACAGTAACCTCAAACACTTGGAACAGTAAATCAGGATGAGAGAATGTATCCCAAATAATGGTATTTTTTCCATTCTCCCACGAGACAAAGACCAAGCTCAGAAACCCTCTATGAATCCAGCTAAAACCAAATCCCAGTGTCTGCTCCAGAATTTATTTTTATTACAAACAAGAGGCACTTCACTCACTATTCAAATCTGCCCAGAGGGCTTTTTAAAGAAACACAAGCGTATACATGTCACAACAAGGCACAAATAATTGCACTCCACCTGGGAAGGACTGATGGAGCCTAAACGGAGCATTTCAAATTCTGACATATTTATTTGCTGATAGCTTGCAAGCATCTCCTCCTAATTGCATCATCCACTGCGAAAGCCATCTGGGTAGTACGACAGGAATGGAAACACTGGGAAAGGAGACCACAGGGAAGGAGGAAACACTGCTTCTTTCCTTTGAACTTCTGATTAGTTTCCATCAGAAGACTCTGGTGCGTCTGAAGGTGTTTCACAAGGACCAGGCTTTATCTGCCTAGTCAAACACTGTAACTGAATGCACGACTCCACCTGAGGAGCCAGCTCCAGGCCATGCTGGGCCTGCTGATGGGAGCAGCTTAAAAAGGACACAGCAGCGATGGTGGACAAGATGACTACCTTGTCCTCCACAGCTTATCACCCCTCTTCTGCCTCTGCCAGCAGAATTACTGGAGCAAAAACACACTCCTGGTTACACTTAAAGCCAGTTGGTCTTTCACCCCTAAATCATTTAATCCCGAGGAAACTGCCCTGGCAAGCTCAGCGATAGCTCCAGCAACACGTTCAGAGGAGCAGGGATGACACCAGGAGTGCACGGCAGAGGTCAGGCTGCCGATAACCTCTCCCACCTGCACTTATCTCCACTGATGTCAGAGAAGAAACAGAGACCTTCACCACCCCAGCTCATTTACTGTGAGGTGAGTTACCACAACAGTCACCAGCAGACGAGAGCCAGACAACCCTCTGGGAGCAGAAGCTTGTCCTGCAGTCACAGCTAGCTACAGAGAGGACGTTTATACACGGCCTTATTTAAGCCAATGACGAAGAGGGTAAACCAGAACAGGGCACGTGGACCGAGTTCAGAGCATGTGGGGGGCTCTGCGCTGAATAACAGCAGGAGGTCCAGATGCCTTGCCAAAACCAGAAGACACCTTTGCTACAAAGCCACAGCCGAGTTCAGACACAAGGAGTCCATCAGCAGCTCCAGGGCAGGCTGATGATGCATGAAGTTTTCACTCATTCCTTAAATTAAAGCTTTTGAAAAAAAACACTAACTAGTATTCAGGCGAAGACAAATTAAAGCCTGAATTAACTATATGCAACAAACTCATACTAAAGATACTGAGATTCAATAACAAAATTAAGAGTCTTCATCGTAATGAGGACATAAAGCATGCGAGTCCTTTATATTTTCTATTAATCAAATCAAAATGGCCAGCCAGACCAGCAGGTTTCCCACTGAACAAGTACACTCAGTACCATTCCCAGTCGTTCTTCCCACCCAGCTAACAGGACTTCAACAATCCCCAGTGCTTCCGGAGCAGATTTCCCTCTGCTCACGTCCAAGACTGTTGAATTCAAACAGCCAAAACCATGCTGCTAAAACAGCAAGTCCAAACTGAAAAGCTTTCTTCTCCATAGGTAAAATGGCAACCATGTAGTATTCTTACTAACACGCTTACCTATCAAGAAATCTAGATATGACACATTCTTGTCTGACTTCAAAGAAAGGGTTCATGAATATAAATATTTAAACTGCACTGGCAGGGGAAAAAATAAAAAAAAAAAAAACCCTCATGGGCCAAAAAGTCAGAATCCTATGGCAGTTTATGCTTCGTTACCTTTAATTACAGAAGCAATTCCATTAAAGCTGATTCAGATCTTACAGTGCTTCCCACAGCCCCTCAATGCCAATAGTTCTTCCTCCGTGGCTGTATGGGGAAAAAAACCCCACCCCGTTTCCTGGTTTATAAAACTTTACCTGGTTGCCAGCAGGCAGTTGCCCCAATCTTATGAAGCCAACACCAAAAGAATGATTAAAATAGCACCTCAAAGCTCAAGCACAAATATATTGAAATCTGCAAGATTTTCTTACCCATTAGGCAGTTCACTATAAGAGTCTCAGTCTCTCCTCCTTTCATGTTTGCACCATGGCACATCACGTTTTTCTAGAGATCAAGTAAATCACTTGAATCGGAGGTGTTTGCCTTTTGTGCCCCTAAACCAGAGCAGCGTCCAGTGAACCAGATTCTGCATGTCTTCTTGGCACATTAAACGCGCAAGTCTCTCATGAGGTTTCCAGCTGCGGATCCAGTAACAGTCAGGCTGAAAGCAGCCTTTTGCATCACAAGGATGACCATAAAATTCTTCTGGTTACAAAATGCACCAGGCCAGTATACTTAGGTCTCCCCATAGCTTATGTGCTCCCAGCTAAGGCCAAGACATCTGTTTCAGCTAAGCAAACCTGTTGCGAATACAGAAGGCATATGAACTATCTCACCAAAAAGCTGGTTTCAAAATCCACATTCCTATAATCCACTGTGATCTCAGCATCATTCCAAATAGCTGCCTCATCAACACTGCAAACACCAAACTCAAAAAGCACCAAAGAGATAGGCAGTGGGGATACGCTGGAAAAATTATGCTGAAATCCAGTGCAAGAAGCCCTGTGCTCCTCCGCGCTGGCTAGCGGAACAATAGCCCCAGATCTACGTGGCTTTGTCAGGTTTTCCAGCTCACCCCCTGAAGCACGCAATGCAACTTCAATCCCCAAGCGCCCTTGGCTGTCACAAGCAGGGAGGCAGAAGAAACCACTCTGAGTTGCTGCTGCTGGCAGACCAAGAGCGTGCTCCTGTGCTAATCATTTTGCTCTGGACAAATTCTGGTATTCTACATCCACGCTCAAGGGGATTTGCTATCCCTTCCCAAGATACTCCTTCTTATGGACTAACTCAAATTGTGTTCTGCTGGAGAAGATACAGAAGAGAAAGGAGAGAAGCAACTTCAAATGCAAGAGAAATAAAAAATTATCCCGAACACCTTGCACCATCATTGAGGTACCGGGAAAAACGCCAGCACAGCCCTCCCTCCTCTCCCCCAGACAAAGAGAATGTGAGAAGCCAGCTGAAATCTGGTGCCCCTGGGGAGAGCCGTGCTCGCAGGAATGTTAAATCGTTCTGAGCTTTTCATCTAGGAAGAAAAAAAAAAATGATAGCAAAATAGTGCAAGAGCAACTGGCATCAGCCACAGGGAGGACAATGCTTCTGCCAGGCTCTGTGCCTTCCTCCCAGCAGAGACAAACTTCATCCAACCACTTCTGGATGACAAGCTGAGGTGCAGAACTACCAGGAGGAATTCTCCCTGAATAGGGTTATTCAGAGGAGCCATAAAATCCACCCCTGTTTGTTGGGAGCCGGATACAGCCTGGGAAACTGGCCTGGCTACTGGGCCCTCCATTTTCACTGCCAACCGGTGATCCTGGCTCCCTACACGCTCCCAGGTGAGAAGTGAACAATCTCATGGTCACCCCTCTCCAGCAAACCAACTGCAACAGCCATTCCTGTCCTTGACCAAGAAAACACTGTCAATTTGTAATTCCGTTTGGTTTGTTAAGTGACAGAGAGCAACCTATATGTGCAACCCACCTAGAGCCTGCGAGCCGGGTCCAAAACTGGTAGAAAATCAGAGGGTGCTTCTGATCAACCGCTCATCTTCAGAGGTGCGAGGGCACCCAGCAGAGCCCGGCCACAGCCTCCGGGAAAGGCAATGCTGCCGCTGCTGGACGCCCCAAGGCCCAGGCAGGATGGGGAGCTGCAGGTCAGGGCCAGGCCAGCTCGGCCCCGTGGAACCCGGGGCCACCCGCCTCGCTGGGAGGCTGCAAACACCGCGGTCCTGGCAATGGCCGCCGCGTCCCGCCGGGAGCGGGGCCTTACAAGGAGCCCCTCTGGTGGGGCCGAGCAGGTGCGGGCGGGGAGCGGCTGTGGGGGAGCAGCTCCTCGCACAAGTTGGCCGCCGGGCTCGACCGGGCCCTGCCGCTGCCACCACACGGCTCGGCCCGGCTGGGCTCGGCTCGGCCCGGCGTCGGCAGTCCCTCACCTGCCCACCGGCGCCCGCGGCCCGCCCGGCCCCGCGCCCACCACCCCGGCCCCGCCAGACCCCGAGGGGGCGGCAGCGCCTCCCCTCCTGCCTCAACAGGTGCGCGGCGGCTCGCACTCACCTCTCCGCCATGGCCCGCTCGTCCGCACCACCCACTCTGCCCGCGAGCGGGGCAGGATGTGAAACCCGAGCCCGGGCCCCGCCCGGGGGCGGTGCGGCCCGGCCCGGCCCGGCCCGGCCGGCCGGACCCCCGGCCGCTCCCTGGGTCCCTCTGCTGGGGGGCGCCGGCACGGGCCGGCGGGGCGGGCGGGCCGAGGGCAGCCCCTGCCGGCGGCTGCGGCCGCGCCGGGGCCCTCCCGAGCCCCAGCCCCAGCCCCGGGAGGGGAGAAGCGGAGCCGGGACCTCAGTTTTGGAGGAGCCGAAGCGTTATTTGAGCGGCAGGGCAATGGCGACGGCCAAGCTGCCGCGGCCAGGTTTGTGAGGAGAATCGCGGCAGGAGCCGTGCCGTCCGTCACGGGCGGCGCGGGGCTCTCGGGAGCGCAGGCGGGTCGCAGCCTGCCCCCGGCTCCGGCGGCACCGGCCCCTCAGGAGACTGTGCCGGTCCCAGCTGTAGCCTGTGCCCGCTCCCGGACCACAGCTGCCCCGGGAAATCGGCTGTCCCCGTGATGCGTGTCCCCGACGCTGCCGCCCGCCGCCCCCAGAGCTGGCGGGGGTCCCCAAACGGGCAGCTGCCCCCGGGCTCCAGCGGCTCTGCTCTGCCCCCTCCAACTCCTGACATCCTCCGAGAGCGGGGTCGGGAAGCGGCGCTTGGGAAAGTGGGACTCGAACTTTCGAAGCCCGCAGCGTCGAGAGAGGGAGATGTCTTCGTCTGTGCTGGGTGCCAGGCTGTCCCTGCAAGGTGACACACTGGGGTGATGAGCCGTGGTGTAAAAGCTGCCACGCATCTGGGTTTGCCCAGCCGTGCCCTCTTTTTTGACCCTGGCGGTTTTTTCTGGGCAGATCTTGGGGACTTTCTGTGTTCATCGGTGCCCTGAGCACACAGTAGTCTGGTCAAGGCTGTGCAGGTGTGTCCCCCACGCACGCAGGGATCAACCATCAGCGTACAAATGGGAATTCAGAGGCCTCAGGGAAAGGTAGAGCCCTGCTCCTCAACCGGCATGAGTAGTCTGAATAAACAAGCCGTGGACTAAAGGTCAGCCCCTCTAGATCACCTTCTGTCAGCCACCAGTTTGGAGTACGTCCCTTGGCATGGTGGCACAGCAGAGCCCCTGTTATCTCAGTGACTGCTGCAACGTGGCACTGCTCCCAACAAATTTGGTACGGGGTCCTGTTATTCTAGAATGGGAACAACTCCATGCGGAGGGAAATCCTGGGGGCTGAGCTGCCCAGATGGCTCAGACCCCTCTAGGGGTGCAAGACTTGGCCGATACTCGGTTGATTTTGCCACTAATGGAATAATTTTTGGCCCCTATCACACCATGCAGCAAATTTCTGCTACAGTCAGAAATGAGTCCATTCAGCTTATTAATCACCCTGGGCGAGCCAGCAGACAGGGTCCCTGCACGGAGCGATACCGCATTCGTGGTGCTCTCTTGCAGACGGCATTTTGGCACTACTGAAGAACTTCAGAGTAACTTAATCTGAAGACATTCATGTGAAAGTCCCACTGCACTTTTAAATAACAAATAGAGAGACAGTGAGATCATGGCCGTTCTGCTTGCTGGCTGGATGCGCAGCTGCGTTGTGCTTACCAGGGGGGTCTGTGCAGTGGGGGCCAGTGGAGAGTGGGGCCCCCGCTGGGGCTGCAAAGCTGCTGGAGATGCCTGTGGTGCTGCAGGGCAGGGCAGGGGAGGCTGGGTTTTGTGGGGCTGCAAAGCCTGGGGACTGAGGCACAGGGTAGCAGAGAAGGAAAGGAAGAGTTAAACCAGGTCTGCGTTGGAAACAAAAGTTTGCTAGTATACCTCTAATGTGGTTAAATTGGCGGCTTTCCTTGTGGAGATGCAGATATTATTTGCCTTTGCCAATAAAGGCTTTACCTGTCCTCTGAGGGAAACAGCGATACTGGGAAAATGCTTATAGCGGCCTGGCAGTGTCTGTTCAAGGGCTCTTGTAGATATAGACTTGGTGTATAAAATCTTTAACAGCTGGATTGCCGTTGCTGTGCTAGCAAGAGCCTTTGGACAGACTGAAAATAGAAGCTGGGGAGATGGGAGGTTGCAAGAGCCCTGGCTTCAGGGGCCACCCAAAATGTGTGACTCGATGGGGTACACGGGAAGTTGGCCGCAGGAGGGACCGGGCAAGCATTCATTTTTTCTGCAATGTTCTCATTTTATTTTGCATATTTCAGGGTTTGATGGTGATGTGTAGGCGTTTTCAACCTACACCTCTGGCAGGCTTGTTGGGGAACCTATGAATTCATTGCTTAGCTGCTGCAGCTAAAATTCTTGGGATGTGATTCCACACATAGCGCACTGAGAGATCCTTTGTCTCTTGAGGACAAAGTGGGAGAGCTGGAGGCACCCAAGGATGCAGAGGACACACTAAGATGACATCTCACACTCATGAGCTAGCAGCCTTGTGCTGTCTTGCGCAAAGTCATGCAGCAGGAGGGCATCAAAATGAAGAGCAAGGAAACCACCATGATGGCAGAACCTCCCCACCAGAGGATGGTCATGTACCCGCTGGCACCAAGGCCACTCTTGGGAGCAGAGATCCCCGCTGCTGGAAGAGGAAAGATGGGTGAAAGGGAGTTCATTTACCAGGCACGATGGATGGTTGTGAGGCCGTGACTTGCACACGGGTGCAAAGCTGCCACGGCAGGGTCCACCTCTTCGTGAGAGCCAGGGAGTGCTGGTGGACAGGAGCTCTGTCGACACCACTGACTCAGGGAAGGGAGGGAGAAGTCCCAGAGGGGAAAAATTAGGCAGCTAAGGGAAAAGCTTCTTTTTTGGGACCTCTGCAGTGAATTTTTCAGAGGCTTTCACCGCTCAGGCAGTCATGGGCTGAGGGAAACTTCTACTAGTGGTACCTGGTACAATAACATAAGGAGGTCCTCCTCCAGAGATACAGGCGGGTCACTCAGTGACACCTACACAGGAGATCAAGCCCACCAGTCATGACGTCTGACACCAATACACCAAAGATGGCAGCAGGAGGTGAATATGAAGTGTCTGAACAGTCTTTGAGAGCATGGCAAAAACATCGCAGTGTCTCTGAGAACAGAGGATTATAAACTTTAGCTCTTTTGCTAGTAACAAAACTACACTGCCCACAAGAGGAAACAGCCTTCGTGAATTGTGAGGCTATGAACACTAGATCACTGTAAGATGAATTAAGAGATGTATGACCAATGTGTCCTGGCCAAAGTATCCCCTTGCTGCCTGTTCTTGGCTGAAGGATATTTCCTAAAACTGTCACTGAAGAACTGCAAAAGGAGCCAGCTCCCTGAGATCATGCTCGAATCATTTCTTCAGATGCGGCTCCCACATGGAAGAAACTGTATCTGGGGTCGTACATCCACTCACCTTTCATGAAGCTGCTCAGCTGGTGGACATTCAAACATGTGCACACGCTCCACGTCAGGAAATGGCAGGTGGAGGACCTTGCACGAGGGGTCTTCCTCATCTCGGTGTGTGGAAGAACTGCTGATACTAAAGTAAGGGAAGCTCGATATTGCACTGCTGCTGCCCTGTCTGCACGTGCCGGACTGGGGAGATAAGGCAATGCCCAGGCAGATGTGCTACAGCTGTGAGTGCAGACATCATGTTGCCCTGAAGGTTTGGGCCAGTGGGCACTGCCCTTGCTCTGCCTCTGTTAACAAACTGTTCTGTACAGCCTGGAACCAGCCCAGCCCAGTACCACCCCCACAGTAAGGGGCTCCATGTACAGCAAGGGGGGAATAACAGCTCCAGTCAGGTGTGAACAAACCCTGTGTTGAGGAGAGACTGGTGATACTGGGAGTAGACTCCGAGAATGCTTGGCAAGGTTTGGGTGTCTGGGCTTACGGCCAGCGCTGACCCGGTGTAGCTGCAACCTTGGATCAGGCTTCCAGGGCACCGGGGATGGTGGGAGGATAAGCTGGGAGATGCTTCATCAGGGGCTCTCTGCTCCACTACGGAGCTGCATTTAAGCTCAAGTCCTCACCCTCGGCCCCACCCGAGTTACATTCCAGTGAAGCTTGTGCCAGGCCTGGCACCTTGTTGACCCCTACCCACCAACTGGGACAGCAATCACTCAACTGTGGCTGACCATGGTTACCATCACCAAACATGCTCTGCTCCTCTTGCATGGTCAGTATGGCACTGCCATGCTGTCACCTCATCTCCAGCTTGCCTGTCACCTCCTACTGCCCCCAGCACCACCAGCCCCCATGACTGGGAGGGAGAGCAGGAGCAGGAACAGCTCTGTGCAGTCTTGTGCTGAAGGAGCCAGAAAACATTCTGTACCGTGAAAGCCATTTGTTAAAGAGGTTGAACTACTACCAAGCTATTACTGTGAGTGCCTACATGTGGGCAAGATTTCTCACCACGGGCAGTTCTTTGTTGCAAAGGAAACAAGATAAAGTGCTAGGTTGACCAGGGAGTATCGTTTGCCCACATGGGTGGTGGGATATCCATCCTTGGAGATTTTTAAGGTTTGTCTGTGCAAAGCCATGGCTGACCTGATCTGGTATTGGTGATGGTAAAGCCGGCATGGCTTTACTAAGAGCAAGTCCTGCCTGACCAACCTCGTGGAGTGACCGCATCAGTGGACACGGGGAGAGCAACGGATGTCATCTATCCGTACTTCTGCAAGGCCTTTGACACGGTCCCCCACAACACCCTTTTCTCTGAGTTGGACAGATATGGATTTGATGGGTGGACTGTTCGGTGGATAAGGAACTGGCTGTATGGTCACATCCAGAGGGTGGTGGTCAATGGCTCGATGTCCAGATGGAGAGGGATGACAAGTGGTGTCCCTCAGGGATCCGTACTGGGACCGGTGCTGTTTAATATCTTCATCAATGATATAGACAGTGGGATCAAGCACAGTCTCGGCAAGTTTGCAGATGACGCCAAGCTGAGTGGTGCGGTCGATGTGCCAGAGGGATGGGATGTCATCCAGAGGGACCTGGATGAACTAGAGAGATGGCCCAAGCAAACCTCATGAAGTTCAACAAGGCCGAGTACAAGGTCCTACACTTGGGTCGGGACAACCCTCGTTATCAATACAGGCTGGGGGATGACGGGATAGAGAGCAGCCCTGCGGAAAAGGACTTGGGGGTCCTGGTGGATGAAAAGCTGGACATGAGCCAACAATGTGTGCTTGCAGCCCAGAAGGCCAATCGCATCCTGGGCTGCATCAAAAGAAGCGTGGCCAGCAGGTCCAGAGAGGGGATTCTGCCCCTCTCCTCTGCCCTGGTGAGACCCCACCTGCAGTACTGTGTCCAGCTCTGGAGCCCTCAGCACAAGAGGGACATGGACCTGTTGGAACGGGGCCAGAGGAGGGCCACGAAGGCGATCAAAGGGCTGGAGCCCCTCTGCTGTGAGGACAGGCTGAGAGAGCTGGGGGGGTTCAGCCTGGAGAAGAGAAGGCTCCGGGGAGACCTTATAGCGGCCTTCCAGTCCCTGAAGGGGGCTACAAGAAAGCTGGGGAGGGGCTGTTTGCAAGGGCATGTAGCGATAGGACGAGGGACAATGGTTTAAACTAGAGCAGGGCAGGGTTAGTTTTGACATTAGGAAGAAGTTCTTTGCTGTGGGGGTGGTGAGCCCCTGGCCCAGGTTGCCCAGAGAGGTGGTGGAGGCCCCGTCTCTGGAGACATTCAAGGCCAGGCTGGATGAGGCTCTGAGCAACCCGATCGAGTTGAAGATGTCCCTGCTGAGTGCAGGGGGGTTGGACTAGATGTCCTTTAAGGGTCCCTTCCAACCCAACACATTCTGTGATTCTATGATCTCACTTCAAGCAAGAGTTTGGGCTAACACCCTCCAAAGGTCCCTTCCAATCAACACATCTATAATTCTATGTCAAGTGGCTTGAGGTTCGAGGTGGGCAGGCAGATGTGGTGAATTCTCCATTCTTTCAGAGCACAGTCATCTTGTATCAAGTGTCTCAAATACCGTATTGAACAGGACCAGGCTGACCTGGATGCAGGAGTTGCTGGCTGAGCTTCTCTGGATTGTGCGCTGTGAGAGTCCTCTCCGACAAATGGTCTTAGCATGTATGAGGCAAAGAAAAAACATCCCTGTTCTTAATTAATCCTGTCTGTGTTTTGAAGCTGACTGAAGAGGTCAAATAGCCTAAGACCGTCCTTTGGAAAGAGCTAGTTGGAGGTATTTGGCCATTTGTAAAAATACGTGTTTTTAAGCAGCAATCAGCAGGTTTTTTTATAGTGGGCATGATGTAAATTTATATAACAAGCCAGATGTTCTGCAATGGGGCTTTTTTAAAATCATCCTGTCCTGATTTTTTCCATCTTACCTTCTTTAGCTCCCTTGCAAAGTAAGCAGTCATGCTATCGCATTACCAGTTGGCAATGGCAGCAGCTGGCTGTAACCCAAACTTAGCAGCATGGGATGCGGAAACAGATGGAGCAGCAAATGCTCTTTGTTTCCTCTCCTACCTTCTAAAACAGATTGTGACAAAAAACATACAGGAGAGGTTTCTGCAATCTTCCCTGCTGCCGTGTCTCCCTGGCTGCTGACAAAGCTATGGGATGAGCTCTAGCAGGAGTTACTGCTCCCCACAGCAGAGGAGAGCTCTGCCTTTTTAAAGAGGAGCTATAAAGAAGGAAAGGGCACCAGGTACGATGATTACAAGCCCTTAGAGGGGAAAGAAGGGTGCAGGGGGTGAGATGGCTGAACTGAGCTGAGGGCTCCCCGTGCATCGAGTCCTGCTCCTCCTGCTGCTCCGAGTCTTGGTTCTGGTGTTCATCTGAGCCTGGGTGAACCACGTCAGCTCATTAAACTTACACAAACCAGAATTGAGTGGTGTTTTGCCAGACTAGTAACCTGAACTGGGCTGATGTATGATCAGGCAAGCATTGGAATGAGGGTGAGGAGTAGAGCCACGCACCAGAATGGGCCGGGAGGAGAGAAGAACAGGGGAGGAAGGTGGAGGTGGGAATGTCCCTTGTGATCCGGGAGATCAACTCCACTGTCCTGGGTAGTCCTTGTCCCAAAGCTAGGCAGCCATGGGAAGGGAAGCCCGTGCTCCCAGGTCACTTTCTATGAGCTGAACTCTGAGGCTGCTGGCAACGAAGGTCAGGAAAATGTCCACAGCAGAGGTTTGCCTGCCTTGTTTCAAAATTCCCGTGGGACAAAAACTCCCCCAAAAAAGGTGCACATGTCCCTACCACCACATCAGTTCCAGGTACCCAAGGGACTTCTACTCTATCACAACCTCCCACACCTCTTTATGTCTGGTAAAAGCTCTGCTGCTTTCCATCTATGTCCTCTAAGGATTTACTGATCGGTCCAAACGTGTGAGCTGGGCAGAGGTGCTTTCTCCCCGCCAGGAGACATTATACACTGGAAAACAGGAAACTGCGTGTGGGTCGGCTACACAAGTCCCACCATCAGCTGCCTTGAGCTGGGGGACAGCTTCCCAGAGCAGAAGACACTTGCCAAGAGGCGGGTGGCCAAGGCTGATGACACAAGACTGAGCTGGCACCACCACAGGCACCCAAACAGCAACGCAGCCGGTGGTGACACAGCTGTCCCATCTGCCTGTAACTCCCTGCTCCCTCTCCCAGCGGGCTGCAGGAGCTGCCTGACCTGTCTGGCTTTGCTGTGGCTGACATTTGTGCCAGACAATGTAATATTGTTGTAGGTACTTGCCAAGAACCGAGTTTATTTTTTAGCCACAGCCACAAACAAACACAGCTTGAGAACCTGTTAATTCCTCAAGGTAATCCTTTTTTCTTCCAAGCCTTGACAAATTAATTGAATCCCCACTTCTGTGAGAAATCTGGAAGGAAAGTCCCACAACCAAGACTCCAGAGTTAAAGACAGAAAGGGATTCACAAGGTTGACTCCTGCATTTCTCACCAGTGCAGAGGCTTTTCTGGGGGAATTTCATGCTGACGTTGTTGTCTCCTGTGGTGATCATTCAGACATCTATCTGAGATCCTGCCAGGGTGGTTTGCATTATAATCTGCTTAAGTTTTCTCATCTTTATCCCATTTTTCCTGTTCTTAACTATCACAAAAAAATTTGCTCCATTTTGTTGTTTATAGATGTCCCCAACTGAAATATCTGCAGGTTGTTATTTCTCGCGATGTCTTTTCAGTGAAATAATATAGATTTGGTTTTTTTTTAAACTTAAACTTAATCCCTTTTGCCCTCAGGTAGTGCCTTGAGTTCTGCTCGCACACCGCCTGCTTACTAGGACATACTGATCACAGAAAGTCCTTTAATGAGTGCAAGAAGTGGTTTATTACTTGTTATCTTTTATTGTTTCTCATATAGTCAAGGGTTTGAGGACCAGCCATGCTCCTACTGAAGTCACTGGGAATGGCAGCAAGTTCTTTGCTCCACCATGTAACTGCCAGGGGAAGTTAAGTTTCTGAACTCGTGGTTCCCAGCGTCATGATGCCAAATGCCTCTGTTTGCATTTGCCGCGCTGACTTTGTCTGGCAAGGTGTGTTCCTCTCAGTGTCCAGGTATTCAGCTTTTGGCAAACCACTTTGAAAGCTGTTTGCTGGTTTTTGTAACATCTTGGATATCTATTAAGCAGACCAACTCAGTGAACAGGTTCTTGTATTTTGAGTGCCGTGCACACAGGCTGGGTGCTGACAACCTGAACTCATGCGTCTGTCCAAGTCCCTCCATGGCCACCCTTTGTGAACAGCTGTTGTTAGAGGAGAGAGGAAACACTTGAGCTTACACCTGAGCAGCGTCTCAGGGGACCACCTGATGCAAACCCTGAGTAATCCTGCATGACGGCACATCTGTAGGAGGCCATGGTCAGCCCCACTGTGCCAGAGCAGTCCTGGAGCCCAGAATGTTGGGCAGCTCCTGGGGATGAGGCAGGTCTGAGGTCAACCTGGAAAGTCAGTCTGCAGGTCGAGGTCAGGATTGGGCCACTGATGGTGACCCGGGTCAAACCCGGGCCACTGATGGCCCTGCAGGTCTGTGGTGACCAGGCAGAGCCGAGGCCAGGCCAGGCAGTCAGTCTGCACGTTGGGGTCAGAGTGACCCAGGGCTGGGCATGACCATGGGCACGGGCACATCGGTGAGAGCACTGGAGACAAACACACCACCAGCACAGCTCACGTGGGGCCAGAGGGCCCAGGGCTGATCTGAATTGGGGCTCCTGGGCAGGGCTGGGGTGCAAGCCCCAGGTGAGGCTGGTCAAAGCTATTCAGGGCTTGTTAGCACCCTTGGGGCCCTGAGAACAGCTTCACTGACAACAGCGTTTAAATGAAGCCAAAGATCTGCCTCCTCTAGTGTTCTGATCTCCAGGAGTAGTCAATAAAGGGAGACCTTCCCCTTTCCCTCACACGCAATTCCTGGGCAAGCAGAGGTAGAGGGGTGTAGATGGTGGCACTACTGCTCCTATTGGTACCTCCCCAGAGCTACTGGAAGGAGAAGGAGCATCATCCAGCACTGAGACTAGAAGAGAAGCCGAGGGCAGGCAGGTTGATGCACGGGAGAAGCTTGCCACCAGTGGTGCCGTGTCCTTGGGGAGAAAATTGCCCCTCATCTCATGGAGATGGACTACGATCACCTCCTGCCAAGAAAGCAGGGACCTCTGACTGGCAGCCAGTCCCTCCCCATGTCCTTAGCACAGACCAGTGGGCTGCAGCTGGGATCCACATGAGGAAACTGGGTCTGCTCAGATCTACCTTATGCAGTTCCCGTCAGATCCGTTTGACACCTTGAACCTATTCAGGATCTTCTCTGCTGGCTTACAGGACATGGTCTGCACCAGCTTCACATTTTGAAGGGTATTTTATTTTTAATATTTCAATGGCTAGCGTTTCCGTGCTTTGTAGCCGTACCAGTCTATTTTTAGTCTTTTTCCTCCTGGTGATATAAACTGTTCTGAGCCATTTTAGCAATCTCCATGCTTCTTACAAGTGTGTTATCCTGTTGATTTATTCGTTTTTAATAAGCTCTTTTGGGAGGAATTTCTTTGCTGATGTTCTTTTAATGATACCAGATCGAATACATTATACTCACTATTGTACATAGCTTTTTTAATAGCACAGTTCTGAATGAAGCCCCTCACACATCTCAGTACTAAACCCAGTTGCTTCTTTTATGTTCTCCAACCAGCTGCTCCAAAAATCAAGCTTTTCTGGTATCTAAAATGTAGCAACTACATCATCTGTTGATGTGACATTTAGTCACCCAATGTGGGGGTAATTGGAGACTCTTCATTACGATGATGTTTTCTGCCTTGGCAGCCTCTCTGATCTCCTAAATATATCACTGTCACCACCACTGGTTTTGAAGATCGTTCACTACAGTAGTCCTAATACTCCCTTTTGCCTATTTAGGTGTGAATTTTCTAATTTTCTATAGGGGTTCAGTATTGCATGTTGGAAGATTAAAATTGTTTAGGCACACTGACTCCGAGGTTTCTTTGGCATCCAGCATCACTCCTCCATGAGTGCAGTTTAGTGGTTCTTCCTGTATGATCTGTGGCCTGCTGTTGCAGCGTCCCACTGGTTATCTGCCTCGCACCGATTTCTGATAAGGTTGTTCTCAGTCAAAACGGGGCAGTCCAGTTTTCCCACCTTATTTTTTCATTGCTGGAATTTGTACAGAAGCAGATTTGTGGCTGTTACCCTGTTTCTGTAACTTCATTTGTTCATCCTTCCACTTGTCATTTCCTTCTTCAGTTTTGTCAACCGCCATCCCCACCTTTTAACTAAGATAATTTTAATGACTTTCGGGAAGGATGGCCCTAATTTTTGTGGGGGTTTTGCGAGGATGAAAGGGTTCTCCCCGGCTATGCTTCCCGGCCACGCGGGCAACGGGCCTGTGCAGGCAGCAGGCGGCGCGACAACAGCATTAAGCATGCGGTCCCACATGGTCTAGCGGTTAGGATTCCTGGTTTTCACCCAGGCGGCCCGGGTTCGACTCCCGGTGTGGGAAATGCCATTAGTTTTTTTTTTCCCTTGTGTTTTTGTTTTTTTTTTTTTTTTTTTTTAAACTTTTTCTTAAGTCTGCGACATTTCACTACCTGCAGCCCGGGGTAACACAAACGACGAACGACTCCCACCCCAGACCTTCTGCCTCTCCCCAGGATGCCCTGGCACTCCTAGAACAGTCAGGGATGATGAAGAAAAACCGGCGATGGCTGGCATTCCAACCCCCAGTCTCCTACGGATCCAGACATCCCAGAACCAGGAAAACTTTTAGGAAATGGGTTACTGAGAGCTTCCCCGTGGCCTTCCCATCAGCTCCAGAGGTGAATTCAGCCAAGTATGGAGTGACCACAACAGCAGAGCTGAACATCCACGACTGATCGGCCAGGGCAGCACCATGACACGTCAGGGTCAGGGCTGGACACAGAGCTTGTGCAGCCGCTTGCCGCTGGTGATCCCTCATTAGCCACCCCCACCCAGTCTATAAGTACCCAGCCCTACATGCACATGGGTTCATCCTTCATCCCACGCTGCTCGGGCACCAGCCAAGGGCAAGGGGTGTGTTAGTGGTGTAGACAAAAAAAGACACGTCTGTGGCCTCCTTCCAGAGCCTGGCTCCACAGGCAAACAAAGGGAGAGAAAACCCTTAGGGAAATCCACCAATGTGAGCCTAAACACATGCTGAAGTTGCAATCGTGTGATGAGGGAACAAGGAATGCGGAGCTGGTTAGACCTGACCTTCGGGAAGCTGACTGGGAGCAGTGGGGTGGGGGACACGCAGCCAGTGCAGTGCTACCGGAACAACCATAATAAACCTCATTTTGTCTGTGAGAAAGTGACTAATTTTGTTTACAACCAACCTGTGCAAAAATGATTAGGTTGGAACACACCTGCTCTAGTAATGCTTTTTCTTTTTTTTAGTTTTTAAACAGCTTATTTATCCTAAATGTCCTAAGCTCAAAGAAGTTGACTAGTTCAGCTTAGAAAGACTTGGAAACCCTGTGCAAGAGCTTCAGGATCTTTTTTTTTGGCTATTAACATTTCAGGAACTTTGTTAGAAATTACATTAAATGACGCCGCAGCCTGGGAGTTCTGTGAAAACAGGTTTTCATTTGGAAATCTATAGGCCCGAGTTCTTATACCTTAATTGGTTTAAATATTTCTATATGCAATAGCAAAATTGTCCTTTCAGGAGAAAGTTTAGAACTTCTCTTTACGTTGTTTCACTTTCGTAGGACAAAAAAGAAATAACCTAAACCCCCCAGCCATTATTGCCTATCTTGTGCTGACTTCAGCAGGAAACGCACTCAATGTTATCTGCACTACACTGAACAACTGGCCAGAACTTACTGTGTATTACTAAATTTAAATACAAATGAGCCATTTTGTGGGCGCCCTGGCGAAACAGAACAGTGTTAATGGGACCAGGGTTTTTTGTTTCACAAAATGCTACTTACTTACTTTTTGAGTTAAACTATTCAGCTCCAAGGCTCCAGCAACCTGCAGGGGCTTGGCCCAACAGCCGCATCAGGTCACTGACAATTTAAGTTATACTCGGGACTATAGTGGCGAAAAAAACTGTTAGACAGTGGTGGCCCATTAAGGGGGTGTAGTGTCTGGTAGAAGGGTACAGCTGTAACACCTTCAGATGCTGTAACTCTCAAACTTAATGGATCCTGTCGAGCCCACAGCCGAGAGGAGGAAGGTCTGACCACACGCACTGATAAATCGTCACATCGGAAGAACCAGTTGTGAAGAAACACAAACAATTTTAGCCCGTGCCCAACCCGTGACCTAACCTGCTATACCCCTCTCACCTACAGTAAATGACAAGCTTGAAACGCTACCCCTGACCATCATCCGTTTGGCCAGAAACAAGATAAAAGTATTCCAGCTAAGACAGCTTTTGGAGCTAAGAAGCTAAAAAATTACGGTGCTCAAGAAGGGGGGAAAAAAAAAAATCACACCTTCCATACCCAATACACCTAACCTGAACACGACACCTGTGTACGGCCAGGACAGAGATTGGGGCACCTGGCGGGAAGAAACCTGGGCCGAGGAGGAGCTGCAACACCTTTGACCGAAGGTGAGAGGCCGTGACGGGGCTGCCCTCTCCTGGGGCGAGAGCTCCGGACCCCGGGATCGCCCCGACGGGTGCGGGCTGTTCCCGGGCCCGCCGGCGCGGGGCCCCCGGAGGCGCCTCCACGGGGTCCCGGGGAGCCGGGCCCGGCCGGGGGGAGCGGGCGGCCCCACCCGTCACCTCCGACCTTTCCGCCGCTCCCCAGGCGGCGGCGCGAGCTCACGCGAGAGCGCGGAGCCGCGTGACGGACGGCCCCGCCCGTCTGCCTAAGTCTCGCGAGCGTTTGAGCGGCAGCGGCTTCCGGGCGCGATGTCTCGCGAGAGGCGGCGGGCGCGGGTGCGCCGGGCCTTGTCCGGCCCCGCCTCTCGCGAGAGCCCCTGCGCCGTGCGCTGGGCACCCCCGTGCCGTGCGCGAGCCTGCCAGCAGCCGGACGCGGCGGGCGCCATTTCGGGGAGCCGCCGCTGCCGCCGCAAGAGCCGGGGCCCAGCCCGGGTCCGGGGACCGCTCGCCACGGTCGCGCCGCCCCTCGCCGCCTGCCGCTCTGGGGCTGGCCGCGCGGCGCCGTCCATCCGAGGTTTAGACGCCTGGAGAGGGTTCCGGAGCTCTCGGGCCCATCCCCCTCTGTCAGCGCAGCCAGCGCCGGGACCGGGAGTCGCCGCCGTTGCCGGACCTCGGGCGCCCGAACGCGGACAGCACCCGCCCGCGGCGCAGGTAACTGCCGGGTGAGGAAGCGGTCCCGCCGCCGGGCGAGCCGCGGCCTGTCCCGCGGACCGCTGTGGCCCAGGCCTGCGGCGGCCCAGGAGGCCTGCGCCCCTCTCGCCGCCATGGTTGCCGCTCTCCGGCTGGGCGGCCCCGTCCCTCGCTCTCGGGCGCCGCCGCTGGCCTCCCCTTCTCAGGGCCGGCGTGTGCGGCGGGTTGCCCCCGCCCTGAGGCCGTGGCCTGGTCGTGTGGGGTTCGGTTGTTCTTGCGGCCACGTAGCGGGCGGGTCCGGCCGTCCCTGCCGCGGCGTTGTTCCTCCCCGCCTGCCCCCGCGATGGCGCTGTGCGGAGGGACGGGACCTGGCCGGCGCGGGGCTGCGGCCCTGCTATTGCGGCCGAAGCTGGCGGGGCCCGGGCGGAGCGACGGGGAGCAGCTCCGGAGCCGTTTGCGTTGGGAGACGGGGCGGGGAGTGACGGGAGGCGGGGGGAGCGGCGGGCGGCTCTCGGGGCTCGGCGGGCCGGGGCTGCAGGCCGCCGCGGGAGAGGGCGGGTGAGGCGCCGTGCTCGGGGCGGGTGGGCGCCGGCGCAGCCGTGCGTTTGAGAAGCCGATCGCCCAGACAGTGTGCGGAGGGCTGCGGGGGGAGCCCGCTGAGCAGAGGTGCGTGTGCTGCCGGGAGCTGAGCTTCCCGCCCCAGGGATCGGCCTTTTCCCTGAACTTCCCTGATGCTTCTACAGGAGGCTATTGGCAAAGCAAGAGTAGAATTTCGAAAGTATATAATTTCGAGGAGAGGACTCTTTTAAACTTCTTTTATGCAATATAACACGGCGAAAAGGGATGGGATCTGTCTTCAAAATACTGGCTAGATCAGTAGTAGCAGATCAGCAGTAAATTTCATGTCCCTTTAGGTTTTCTGTAGACCCACAAAGCTTCAAGTGGAGTTCATTCCCTGCTTGTTTTGATGTTTTGTGGTCTTTCGTTGTTGTTTTGTTTGTTGTAGATTTTTTTCCTCTGCAGAGATGTCAGGCATATCCAGCTTTTCTTGAGCAAGCTGAAAGGCTTTTAGGAAAATTATTTTGAACTTTTTTCAGTGTTTAATGAAAGATACTTGAAAATCTGTCATGATTTTCTATTTATTTGAAATTTATAAGGACTCTTGTGATTATTTTTTTTTTAAGAATGACAGCTTTATATGTAGCATCACTATATGCATTACATAAATTAGAGAGTCGATAGCAGGTCTGTGTTACGTGAACAGATGGTATTCTGATAAAAATATAGTAGGTTACCAATGAAAGTGTTTTGTATAGAGTGCAAAGGGCACAGATTGCATGGGGTGAGACCAAAGGTCCATGTAACTCGGGATCTTCTCTGTGATGGTGGCCAACAGTAAATGCCTAAGAAAGAATAGAAACACAGGGCAATCGTACAGTCATACTTCTCTCTGTGTGCTCTTAGTTGTCAGCTAGTTGTGGTGCAGGGTCACAAGGCATGTCTTTGTTTAGTGAAAAGCTTTTTCTGTAAACTTTTGTGCTTTTTTTGTTTTCAGTTTTTTGAACACTGCATGTGTCTTCTTCTTTGTTAGCATCCACAGTGCTCTGTAACAGTGAATTCCATGGCTTAATGCTGCGTGAATAAGGACCTTTGTTTTGAACCCACTGGATGATAGTTCATTCACTCTTTATTATTTGGGTGAATGCAGTAATAGTCATTCCCTATTCGCTTTTTCATGCCACTCATGATTTGGTGGTTCCTACTATGGCCCCCATCCTCCCCTTTGGCCACCCCTCTTCAGGAGGAAGAATTCCACCCCAGGTGTAGCCGGACATGTTAGCTAAATTACACATATGAAAATGTAGCTGCGGGTGGGAGTTGTCACTGGTGGGAATTTTGTTGTAGAATCCTGCAATTGGCCTGGTGCTTTTGCATGGTCCTTAATCACACTGATGTACTTGTTCATACCAAATACTGGTAGGGCAGTGGTGAATTAAATTATATGCGTGTATGTAGTTGACTTGAAAAGCTGAAGTAAATACTGTATTAAAAAGTAAAATTGAGGCTTTACACATAAACTAAGGATGATCATATTTGTAAGTGACAGCACTGTAGCCCAAAACAATCCATTTTATGGTACACATGCAGGAAAATCTTCACTCTTGAGCTGTCTGACTGGGATCTAGAGGCCAGGCCATTTTTAAGCTTAAGAAAGAAAAAGGAGAGAAACTGTTTTATTAAGAGATTTGAGGATATTGAGCCTCTATACTTTAATGCAGAGAGTCTTGAGAGGTTTTTAGTAGCATACCTGTATAGGGAAAGGAAATCAAATGTCAAAGTGATTCAGAGTGTAATAAACGCAAAATTACATAAGGAGTTGAAGTTGAAAAATAAGAGGAATAATTTAAAAAAAATAAATGTGGTGACTAGTGTTATGTGGCATGGTGGATCTTTTTTGTCTGAAACCTCAAGTTCTGGACTGGATGGATCTCAGTAGCTCTTAATGCTTGAATCATATTTGTTTCTTCACTGGCTCCCATTTTGCAGGAGGCCGTGTTTCTTAAAGGACCATAGTGTTCGCTTTATGTCTTCAGATTAGTAAGTGTGATGGTAGGAAATGCTAGGAAGCTGTGAACGGGTTTGCCTAAATGTGTGTTCTGTGTTCTTTCCATGTCTCTCTTGGGTCCTTTGGTCAAGCTCTAGTCAAGATGGTTGCCAGACCTGTGTTTTGGTAACATAAACGAGCTGTCATTTGTGTTTGGAAAGAGATAAGTGGAATACCTCTGGGCTTTCCACTGGCTTATTGTGTTCAATAGCATTTTGTTGTTTGCAGCTATAATTGCTTTCTGTCACATTCTTTATTATCTCACTGGGCAAAGCTTCATTCCAGTTCTTGTTGGAAATGTCTTCTGAGACGCTGCTCTGTGAATTTGAGCCAGTGCGGTGATGGCCTCCTAAGCAAAAGCCTTTGGAATATAAAGCACAAGGGTGTTTTCCGTCTCAGGTGGATTTTGCTTCTCTTTCCAGGTGTCCTGAAAAATGGCTGATGATATTGATATTGAAGCAATGCTTGAAGCTCCTTACAAGAAGGTGAGAAAAATGTGCCAGTGAGGTCCTGTTTACCTTAATTTAGCATTATTCATGAAACTACTGCTGAACTGTAAACTAACATCCCTGGAGCCCTCATGATTTATCTTATTGGAGATGCATTACATGTAACTTACAAGTAAATGTATGCTGTTAATGTAATTATATTGTGCAGTAGTTTCACTTCAGCGTGATGAATAAATGCCCATCTATCTCTCTTTGTAGACTTGCCTAACGATATCTCACCTCTACTCCCATGAATTCACCTTTGATTCCAGTGTGAACTGTCAATCATAAGGTAGTAATTGAGTGACGTATCGCTGTACCGTGGTCCCCTAGGTTTAACAAAAAAAACAAAACCAAAACCAACCACCCAAAAACCAAAACAAACAAAAAAATCCCCCAAAACCAAGAAACCAGAAACCTCTCCTAAAATTGCCAGGTCCAGTTTGGTATAGCAACAAGGTGAATGCAGTGGTTTGGGAAAACAGCAGGGTTCCAAGAATAACCTTTTCACCAGTCCCATGGCAAGTAAATACTTGAACGGTCTGCTCAGTGCAAGAAGAGTGAGACTTGCTTTTAATGCAGAAGACTGGTGGCGGTTAATCTTTTAACAGGGCAGATGGAAATCAATTGCTGAGTGAACGAATTTACAGAAATTCTTGGATCCCTGAATAGAACGTTCTTAGCGAGTAAAAGACAGTATCACAGTCTGCGGTGTCATTCTAAAATAAGCTCTTGTATTCTTGTGTCCTAGTTGTTTAATTAGGAAATGTAAACTTTTATGCAAAATTTTTATCAATTACTGTAGTGATGTCTTTTACCTAAACCAGCAGCAAATGAATACTGTCTTTTTTTGATTTTTCACCAAATGGTGGTGAAGTGTTAACATTATGCATGCTTTAGCACTGGTTTTGCAAGAAATGTATATTAAGTTTAAGTCGCTTAGGAATTGTACTTTTGATGTAACTGATGTGATTAAACTGTAAAGCAAGTATATAAATTACATAGCAGCTATTGTTAGACTATTCCGCAGTGCTTATTACAACCATGTCATGAATTTTGGATGAGCATTTGTAAGTTTTAAGTGGTATATTTAGTTTATGTAATATTTAGCATTTACGTTAAAATCTTGAAGAGAAATTTGTAAATTGTTATGTTAAAATTCTTGTGTCCTGGTTTAACATGGATATTTTCCATGTAAACAGGTATGGAAATAGGGAATGTTTAGGCTGGACTGGTGGATTATTGATGACTTTCTTGGGAGTCGACGTTACTAAAGCAGTGTGAATCCCTGTTTGCTTCAGGGCGAGATGTGTGACAGAGGTGACATCAAGCTCTTACAACCCTTCAACGAAAATGAGTGAAGATCTCGGGAATGGCATCGGTCACAGGAAATCCATAGTGGCTGGCTGCTAGCATAGCCACTGGGGCTTAGGCAGAGATATAGCCTTGGTACTGATCAGAGGGGCACACAAACACAAACCTGAAACTTCCTCTTACATTTTATAGAAATAACATTTAACCACTTGAGTGCTGAATTCTACAGGATAACTTGCTCTCTAAACCATGTAAGGAAGTATCTACAATTTAATATACACTTTAAAATTATGTAAGTCTTGTATTTTGTTATTGTATGACTTAAATTTAAGCAGCAAAGTGGTTAAACATGCCTACCTAAATTTTCTAAAGCTTTCCACGTTAAACTGTAAACAAGTAATTTAGTATTAAAATTTTTGTTTTGTATTTTCTTATTCCTATTCCCATTACCCTTTGACCACTTGAAATGTTTCCGCTTCGTCCTCACGATGTTCTTCTATCAACCCTGCTTAGGATGAGAACAAATTGAGCAGTGCCAATGGCCATGAAGAACGCAGCAAGAAGTAAGTATTTTCTCAGTTCTCTGCATTTTCGGGGGGGAGGGCTGCTGATTTCTGTAAACTTGCAAATGCATGTCGGTAGCGTTTAGGGAAATAAAATGGAAAGGCTTGGTAGTTGCGGTTGCTGCAACTGCAGCAGTAACAAAATTTTCTTTTGTTTAGAAATGTAGTTACAGCCTTGTCACTGATGTTGTCAAAGTTGTGGAAACATTTAATGTTAGGTTCAGATAAAAATACAGACTTGATAGGTTCAGCATATTTAATTTCTTTTTTGTTACGTTAGCAATGCAGTGGATTTTGCATTTAAAAAATATATTTGGTATAGAATTTTATGTGATTTGGAACAGTGCAAAGCATTTAAAGAGACCAGTGCTTTCTTGAAGAGGTTTAGGGTGTTGGATCCCTTCCCTCTATTTCCCCCCCATTCAAAAATTTCTAAATTTTTTGTTTCTAATCTAAACTTTATAAAACTATACTGTAACGTTTTTTAAAGAACGAGAGTACAAGCTCACCTTCTTTGGGAGGCATAATTCCAGGGTCTGAGCACCTGCTGATGACCCAAACAGTCTGGAATCAAATCAGAAATTTTAAGAAAAATGCCTTGTACAAAAGAGTCTCTTAAATATCCTAAATAAATGACAGGTTTTTAAGTCTGTAAAATAAATTTCTTGCCTTACAGGCATTATTTGATGATGAGATAGTTGATGTAGGAAGAATCATTATGAATTTGATAGTTGAGTAAACAGTTACCAGTGTGTTTTTTGTAGTAGACAGTTAAGTAGTTGGCTTGTATGCTGTTGTCATCTTCTGAAATCATATAGATGAAATACTGAAGGGATCCAAAGAACACTTCTTCCCAAGTCTATAAATATTTGGGAAGTGAGAAGTCCAACTACAACGTCAGACTTATGCTGGAATCTAATAAGCTAAAATTGATTCTACTTTAAGTCTGCGTTCTAAACAATACTGTGAACATCGTTCTCATGCTGAATATGGAGACCCCTAAAACCCCATCAAAAGCAGCTGCTCCCAATATTTTTAAGTTCTGAATTTTTATTGCTTTAAAATATATATATATGTATATATGTACATGACGTGTAGAACCCTGCTTTTGTTTGGAAGGCTAGTCTCAAAATATAAACTGGGATCTGAAAGAAAACCAGTGTTTTTTAAACTTTAGAATTGGTTCTGACATTGGTTCATGGCAGAATGATGAGAATACTGGAATGGATTTCAGTTCATTTCCTTAGTTGCTGTAACCTGTTCAGGACTAAGCAATGACATGTGTTTCTTTCTGCCCATTGTCCCATTTACTGGTTGGACCGGTATGCTCTGGGTTTTTTTTCTAATTCAGAAAAACAGTAAACTAAGTTTAGAAAAAAATTATATTACAGTAAAATAGAAGAAAGTCAGTGTGTTTTGCCAGTGTTAGTCTTGCAGTGTTATTTGTTGTGTGGAGTTTGACCTCTTTTTCTTCTTTCCTAATTGTACCCTGTGTCTATTCAGAAATGTTGCTCCTGTGGTATCTCCCCGTTTCAGTTTGAGTTAACAATTGCTAGAAGGTTAGTTATTCTTGTACTGCAGTTCTCTGATAGCATGAAGCTTTCTGTCCCAGAATTTTGATTCGATACAGCTGTTATTCCCCTAAATTTTTAAGAACAAACTACACCATTTTGTATTTGACTTGTGACAGTGTACTCTGTTGCTGAAGACTAAGGTGTATATAGGCTTTGCAAGACTTCTTGCTTTGCTTATCAATTAAATTGGAGTGTCGGTACCTAGAGGATATTCTTTATCTGCTTTGGTTGGACAGTACTAAAGAAGATTTAGACTGCCAGGATAACAGTAATACACAGCAAACACCAACAACTAAAAAGTAACATTAGATTCAATGTGCACCTTTTGATAATTGTCAAATCATACTAATTTTCTCTTTTAGAAAGTGGATTAAGAATCTGCAGCTTTACTAGATGTCTGTACTGTATGTCCGGTGTAATCATGATTGGAAGGCAGAACGTGGACCTTGACTGTTAGGACTCTTTGCATGTAAAGAGGGTTCAGCTCACAGTTGGGTGGTGAATAGTTGCTGTCTTTACTGAAGACTAGCTGCAGTTACTAGTTAGTGGTACTGGCCAGCATATTGAGCTGCAGGTAGTATTTTTCAGAGCTGTTATGGTAGTGAGGGTTTTAACTTAGGGGAGGTACATAGGTAAGTGATGGATTCGAGGAGAGGGACTATGCATGCCTGTCACAAACTGCATTAGAGTAGGAAGTGTGGTTAAGTGATGTTAATGCAGATCATTCTGCATTTCTGGGTGGTGTCGTCTTACCGGAGACTGTGAAGCTTCTGAATATTGGGTTTTGATGCAGCTGCTTCTCTGTCCGTGTGAAAATATTAGAGAAACTGATGGGGTATTGTAAATGAATAATCATTTAAAAATTATATACTCCAGGTTTTAAAGCCAAATCTCACAATGTTTCTCTTGAGAGATAAATACTGAGATAGTTCAATGGGTCTTCCTGGACCCACTGGAGATAGAAGAGCAAAAGCTGCTAGTGGTGATTAAGCTCAGATGTGGTAGCTGAGAGATTTTTACTTCAGTAATTGAAACTTAACTAGAAGCCATTGCTTATACATGTCCATAGAAAGTAACAGGAATGAACCCTTTTTAAAAAGGGGGTGGGGCGTACAAAGTTTTTAAGTGTATGAGAGAGCACTTCCACAAAAGATGGTGTATATAATCAGAAGGCCCAAAAGGAGGAGAAATTCAATAGCAAAGGATATTTTGAATTTCAACAGTTTAGCAGCAAAGTTGGTATTCCCAAAATGTAGTTTGATTGTAAATTACTGTCTTAAGTAATTGCTTGAGCATCTGTTTAATGTGTGGTTTAAGTGTACATACAGATACATATTTTTAAAAACCAGGAGACTATAAGTTTTTATGGTCCAAGACGAAGATAGAGGGGGGGAAGAAATTGCAAATAACCCAAAAGTAGTCTATCAAGAATGGAACAGTGGCTCACAGGTTTTCAAATATTGAGGTATAATTGATTATAAAACTTTAAATTTTTAAGTAAATGGTTTAAATTATGAAAATCTACAGTTTGTCGCAAAGAGCCACAGATTTAGAAAAGCAAGTGGCTTATGAGTGGGAGTAGAAAGTAGGAAGCAAAACTCTTAGGCAGCATGTTAAGACTGATAGCAGGGAGCATCAAGAGAAAACAACCTTCTTTTCTCTCAGACTTGCCTCGTCCTTTCTATTTCTGTTTTGGTTTGTTTTACTTTGCTGTAAAAAAATGATTTATTCTTAGCATCTTGATGGTATATTTAAAGTATATTTGAAAGACATATGAAGTATGTACTAGAACTAATGCAGGAAATATAGTTTTCAGTCCTCTTACTCTTCCTGGAAGCGTTTTTTGGTGATTACAAAATCTAAAAGAAGTGCTTTGGAGCACTTTTTGTTGCTCTTGATAAGTTTTAAGACTGATGACACGCTTAATCACCCATTTAACAAAAGAAACTTGTATAAATACCAACAGGTAGAAATTTTTTCCTATCAATGTCTGTTACGTGAGGTTAGAGGAACTGTGGAATGTGAGGTAAACAGTAACACTGAGCCACATGTATAAACCAAAGTTGTGGTTTTCTTTCTCAGGAGAAAAAAAAGCAAGAGCCGAAGTCGGAGCCATGACAGGAAGAGGAGCAGAAGTAAGGAACGCAAACGGAGCCGAGATCGGGAAAGGAAAAAGAGCAGAAGCCGGGAAAGGAAACGGAGCAGAAGCAAAGAACGCAGACGCAGCCGTTCTAGAAGTAGAGATCGCAGATTCAGAGGCCGCTATAGAAGTCCCTAGTAGGTTATTTGTGTAGAGTTGCATGTGTGCTGCTTTGGTGTGTGATGTGGAAGCTTAAAGTTTCACTCTCTGCTTTCTAAATTGGTCACTAATCTCAAAAAAGAAGGTGAGAGGTTAAGGTTGAAGAATGTCAATAAATGCGGAGTGAAAAAGAGGACAGTATCATACCCAGTTCCTCCTGCTAGTTTTCATTCTTATTTGAGTGCAGAAAGATGCAAAAACAAGTAAAAGAATGTGTACAACTGCCTGGAAAACAAAGTTTATCATAAAATTAAAATAACAAGTAAGTTTTTTACACATCCTAACTATGTTCGGTATATGATCCTGACGATTTAACTGTCAAAAAATGAGTAGCAGTCTGTGGCTTAGGTTACACGCTCATAAAACCTTTTGCTTATATTATTAAATGTTTTTACTGTGTTGCTGCTCTTAAAAACTTAATGCATAAACACAGGAAGTGTTTATGCATCCAGACTGGAACTGTCGTGTCTTAGTAATGCCCACGTGTTGCATATTTGCCCTGCTTTTTCTGAAACTTGTTTAGAGGCTGTGGAAGAATTCTTCAGTTCCTCTCAGATATTTGGTTTGATAGAACTTCTGGTATAGGTAGCTTCTGACAGTTGTAAATAATTTCTCAAAAAACATTTTTTCATTGGTATGTATTCTGTGTTTCTGCTGTTCGTATTCCTGCTCTCCCTTTTGCTCCCCATCACCTCTTTTTGCCTTCAAAGAAGCAGGAAAACAGTGAGAACTGGGCTCTATGCTTGGCTTTCATTGATTACCTGAGGCTGCTCTTTGTGTCTGCTTTTGTCTGGGCCACATCTCGACTGTTGTCAAATCGTAGAATGCAAGATCGTGTCAGAAGCAGGCGTTTGAAAAGGATGTATTTTTTTCAATCGTGGCACGTAACGTCGTCTGCAATGGAGAAATCTCTCTCAAGGTGTTTGAGAACACAGTGTTTACCTTCTGATAAATTGCAGGCTTGGGCAGTTTCCTGCACGTGAATGTTTTTCTGGGTGGCTGAGTTCCCAGTGCAGGGAATGCATTCCTTTTTGGTACTCTTGGAATGCAAACAAAAAATGCCTGAGGCCTCAGGGTCTCATTTTGCACTAAGTCACCTGGATGTTGGCATTTTCATAATGAAACCATGCTGCAGCTCCTGTGTCTGCTCAGATGCAGTGTCATCGTGTGCTTCTACCAGTCCTCAGCACTCGAGGATCACAGAGCGTATCAGCCCTGCTTTTACTTTTGTCTCAAGTCTCAGGCCTATCAGAGTCTCTGTAAAGCTGCTCTGGGCTTCAGCTCTGAAGATTTCAGCTGTGCACAGTTGGGATGTCTTTTATGGTTCTTCGGCACCTGTAGGATTACAGTAGCTAGTTGGATTGTGCTGATGTGGCTCCAAACTTCCTCACAAACAGAGGACCTTGATCAATATCTTCAGCCTTCTGTATGTGGAGCCTGCCAGTTGTCTTGCCTCCAGTGTGGTGGTGTGTGGAGAGGGTGTCCATCTCATCAGTTGCTTGGGAGTTGCTGCATTCTCCTAGCTATGTTGGAGGATTTTGTTGTTTTTGCTGTCTCGCTGGGTGAGAAAGTTCTTCACCTGGAGAAATTTGGGAGTTTCGGACTTCCAGTCTTCCAAAATAATTTCCTCAAGTAAAGGTTGATAGTATGGACAATAACCCATGCCTGCTTCAATGCACCAAGATATGTTACGCCAGGAGGGTAAATGATTGCGAAGGGACTTTTTCATTGTTCTGATACTCTTCCATAGCTATTCTGGGCAATTTCTCTGGTATTGAGAGACAGTGAACAAAAAGGTGAGATAATCTGGTATCCCCTGAGGATATGAGGTCGTGCTTATTGGTTTGGCGTTGTTGTGTTCTCTGCTTCAGTTGGTGAATTGTTGCTTTCATTTAATGAAGTAGAAGTTTAGTTTAGTGGAAGACTGGTATAGTGCAACTACATGCACCCTCGAGGCATTGGTACTGGTTGTTGTGTAGCTAGCAGTTGGGTGTTTTTCACTTGTAGGTTGTGGATGGTGCTGTTGAAGCAATACACGTGCTAGCGCCATTCCAAAACTCTAGTTTTGGGTGAGATGGCATGAAAGAGAAGGACATCAGAAGATAGAAGGGGGAAGAACTCGTCATTTTCTCTTCAGGACTATTCAATACAGAGACTCATCTGTAAAAGCTGTATAACAGGCGCTGACTTTCAGGGAGACACAAGTTCTGGAGATATGACGAAACCTCTTTTACCAGCCTCCCTTGGATCAGATACCTTTGTATCTACCAAAAATGGTGCTTCCATAATAAACCATCTCTGTAGCAGTGCCATTATCTCAGCGTTTCAAAAGTAACTACCAGAGTGGTTTTATGGGCTGGAGAATATGAATCTGGAATCGCTTTGTGAGGCTGTTCAGACAGTTTTGTGTTGGTTTTACTGCAGGCATTGTTGTAGCTGGCTGCACCATCTAGATTAAAATGCTTTGTGACTTTTTTTTTATTTAAATTTTTACCTTTTACTCTTCCTCCTGCTTGTGATCTTTCTCATTTGCTTCATAAAGGCCCCTTTTCCAGCTAGAATATGTAAACTTGAGATGTTTTGCTGATGGGGATGATGTGGAATTCTCTTTACAATAGTGAGAAGAGGAAGTCTAGTACAGTAATTCTGAGGGGAAAGGAGAAGCGTGTGCCATGGAGAACCTGAGGATTTTGAACATGTCATCTTTAAGCATGAGATAGTGATTAAATGTTTTAGTTTTTTAAAATTACGTGACTGGGTTGCATTGCTTAGATTTCACAGGGCTTTTTAGTGGTGTTATTCTTGCATATCTTGCCCCTTAAGTGTTTTGCAGTTATATTATTTCGTCTCTTAAGAGAAAGAACTTGGCCAAGTATTCTTGCTTAGACATCTGTCTGACAAATCCCAGCTACTGCTAACGTACAGTAGATGTCACTTAGACTCTCCTGTTGGTATTCTGGAACCAAGAATTTGGGCAAAGCTGCTGGGGAAACAGGGTTATCGCCTGGGGACCGAAAGTTCGTTGTGATTGTCCTGGACTTTGTTAGCTAAAGCTTGCCTTGTCTGAGACTTTTCTTGGAGTCTTTGATAATTACTGATCAGGTGAAAGCTGATAGTTTACTGGCTGTCTTCTGTTCTTGGGCCGTATTGCGTCACATAGGTTTAGGAAGGACGTGTACCTAGCTGTGCTTTGGCTACCCCTAGACGTAAAGATAAATTGCTTGTGACTCGGTGCTTCCGTACGCGATGTCAGGAACCAGGCAACAATTGCAAAGCGTTCTTAGGCAGTACCAGAAGAAAATTCCCCTGAGATCTACAGCTTTACAAGCGAATCTTAGGAAAACCCAAAGAAATACATCGCACAGAATACGATTGAAAAAGGATCTTCAGAAGGTAACTTGGGCCTTCATCTTGCCCCAGGTAGCTTTCTGCTCAGTCTGTTCTAGTGGTCTGTTATGGCCTTAGTTTGCTGCGTTTTTTTTTAATGTTTCTGCCATGTAGTCGTGTAAATAATATTCTACTTATTTGTCAAGAGTGAAAATGAAAAAGATTTTTGGAGTTGTGTGGGTGTTTGTTGTTTTTCTTTTTTCTCGGAAGTTGTGCATGTATTTGAGAACTTACTGTGTATCTTCTCAGGTATTTTTTCATTAGATTTAGACAAACGCTTAAAACATTTCTTTCACTGCTTCCTTAAAAATGTGTGGTCTTTATTATTGACCATCATTCAGTTGGTCTGCGTGTTAATGTTCTGGCGTCACTGTAATTGGTTTATCTTGCTGC